>NC_135481.1:123265744-123865744 GCF_052094955.1 Ictidomys tridecemlineatus | reverse complement strand
GCCTTTCATGCCTCTTTGACAGTCTTAAACATTACAGCCAGCTATATGCTTTTGCACAGAGCTGTGGAGTGAGGGTAGCTCAGGGGAAGCTGTTTCTGGAGCCTCTGCCAGCTGTACTATTCACTTGGGTGGGCAGGAAGAATAGTTTCTGGTGTCCCAAGAGGCTATTTCTACTTCAGCTTCTGGTGAGGGCTGGGAATTACGCTGGACCAGGAGTGGGAGCCAGATGTGGAGGTGCACACTCGTAGTCCCAACTACTTGGGAGACAGAGGCAGGAGTCACAAGTTTGGGGTCAGCCTAGGTAACTTAGGTGGGCAGCCCTGTCTCAAAATAGAAATGAAAAGAGCTGGGAATGCAGCTTAGTGTAGAACACCTCTGGGTTTGATCCTCAGTCACGATGGTGGCAGGGTGGAGCAGGAATAGGAGTTAACCTCTGAGTTTGGTTTCTTGATTCTTTTTTTTAGTTGTTGATAGACCTTTATTTTATCTATTTATTTATATGTGGTGCTGAGACTCGAAGCCAGTGCCTCACACTGCCAGGCAAGTGTGCTGCTGTTGCCCAGCCCCTGCCCTGGTTCCTTGATTCTTTTTTTTTTTTTTTTAATATTTATTTTTTAACTGTAGTTGGACACAATACCTTTATTTATTTTTATGTGGTGCTGAGGATTGAACCCAGGGCCTCACACATACTAGGCAAGTGCTCCACTGCTCAGCCCCAGCTCCAGCCCCCCACCTTTTTTTAAAAATTCCTAGTTGATTCCTAGTTTCAGTTGCCATTGCAAGAAAATGGAGGAAGGATAGTCTAAATACCTCCCTGGCAAGCAGGGACCATGATTGTGTAGATAGTGGGTGTCAGGACTGTGTAGACAGTTGCCCCAGTGTTGGAATACCATAGCCTTGGGATTCCAAATGTAGGCAGTGGACCTCAGGACTGTGTCGATAGCAGGTGTTGGTACTATGCAGGTAGTGATGCTCAGAGCCCCTGTGCCCCCTGACATAGTGCCTGCACAGCCAGTGCAGGGCAGGTTGCTGAGTGCTGGGACCTTTGCTGTGGTAGAGCACCCTGTGTTCCGCTCTAGATTGTGCTGTGAGCTGGGCTGGGATTCAGAGCAGTAGGGACGTGCAGAAGTATGGGTGCTGGATTGTCCTCCTCCTTGGGCATTTGGTGGTCCCACTCCTCCATCCTGAGGTGTGTCGTTGCCTCCAATACCCTCTCTAGTCCCCTGGGGCCTTGGAATGGTGTTGTCAGGTCCTCCCTTGCATATCTGAGTCCTCTTGACTTTTCTGTGGACACCTGCTGTAGGCTAGACTCAGCACCCTAAGGTTTGTTTTTGTTGTTATTGTTGTTGTAGTTTTAGTTTTTTAGCTAACAGACAGCAGACACTGAATGGCATTATTGTTTTCTTATTTGTGCTGCAGACAGAGCTAGGGCCTTGTACCTGTTAAACAGTTTACCACTGAAATACACACCCCCAGCCTGTACCCATCTCCTAGGAGTCTGTGTGTGCTGGCACCTGGCAGGCACTGAGCAGTCCTTGAGGAATGGAGCATGATTGTGGTGGCTTGCATATTTCCATGCTGTTGTGGGCAGAAGACCTTCCATGGAGTGGACACTTGAGTGGGCAGGTGCATGGGAGCTGCTCTGCGAAGGCCCTGTCCTCTTGAGGATCATAATGAAGCCCCTGCTATTTCTGGTTCCCCTGACCTGGCTCCACACTTCTTCTTGCAGTCCCTTGTCCTCCCTCAGCACCTGGGGATTGGAAGGTTCATACAGGTCTGATGTGCCACCTCAGCCTCCTTGATCAGGTATTGAGCTTAGGTGTGGCAGACAAGGCTCAGCCCCTGAGGGTGCAGTTCTAATAGTTTTCATAAAGATGTTCCTTAACTCCGGCTGCAGACATGCTCCTTGATCTCAGCGACCTGCTCCAGGTAGACCACTTTCCCCACTGGAAGGGTTGATGGGCATAGCCTGCACCTCCACATGAGGCAGTCTGTGCTGCCTGTTGCAGTGGGAAGCTCCATCTGCAGGGTGGAGAGGCTCAGGTGCTGCAGGCTGGCTCTGCAGGGGTGGGAGAGGGTCACTGTGCTGTCCTGGTGCTGCTCAGGGCTCAGATGGCTCAGCATGAGAACCACTGCAGAGAACCATGTGAACTTTGTTCTTAGGAAATGGAGATTCCTTAAAAGCAAAGGAAAAAATTGAGACTCTCATGTATGTGTCTTAAACTATGGGAAAATTCACGTGTGCTTTCTGCGCTCAGAGAAAGCAACTTTTGTTTGATTGCTTGTTTCCAAACAAATGAACATTGTGGGAAGATCTTCCCAGGGATGCTCACAGTGTGAGCAGGCCCCAGGACCCCACATTATGTCCCCAATGATGGATTTCAGGGGCTAGCCGGGGACTGACTCAAGGCCCTTAGAGATGTCATAAAAAATGAAGCTGATGGCACTGTGAGGATGCACATTAAAGAGAAGTCTTCTGGGGTGCCCCCCAGGGTCCTGAGAGCCTATAGGCCACTGGTGCATGGGCTTCAGTGCCCTCCTATAGTAATCAGCAGTTTACCTCCACCTGAGTCAGATGGGACTTTGTATTTTTGTCCTCCCAGCTGTCTTCATAAATGGTGTCTCTCAGCAGCTACTGCCGAAATACTGTGGTAAAGTTAAACATGACCTGTTGGGATTGTGATGATCCAGTGACTCCACATTTCACATACACTGCACTCAGATCCAGGCAAGGCCATGACCCTGGCTTTACCCTGGTGGCTTCCTAGGAGAGATGGGCACCCAGGCCAGACAGCTACAGAAGTGACTTGGGCACTGCCTGAATGCAGAGTGGGATATGCCTGTTGGCTCTGGCTTCACAGCCTGCTTGCTAAGACAGAAGGTGGGCATGAGGGCTGAGGTTCCCACGCAGGACAGGGAGTCACATAGCCAGGGTAGACATGATACTGTTTGACCTTTTTTTTTTTTTTTTTTTTTAATATTTTTTAGTTGTAGTTTAACACAATACCTTTATTTCACTTATTTATTTTTATGTGGTGCTGAGGATGGAACCCAGTGCCTCACGCATGCCAAGCGACTGTGCTACCACTTGAGTCATATCCCCAGCCCACTGATTGACCTTTAACAGCTCATGGGCAAAGCCAGGTGCAAGGCCTGGCACCTGCAGGAGACTGGGCCATGTGGCAGCTTTTGGTGTGAGGAGCCAGTAAGAGGAGGCTGGCAAGGTGGGCCCTTTGCTGGAGGGGCCTACAGCTCATACCTTTGTTCCTCTGAGATCTCCCTGCCCCCAGGAGCTAGGGTGGGACTGGCATTCAAGGGACAGGTATATTTGCACTTGTCTGGGTCATTGAGGACCTCACTCAGGATTCTGGCAAGGGCTGACTGCTTTGAAGAAAGGTTAGTAGGACTGAAGTCGAGAGACCACCTTGAGTTTAGATGTCATTTTAGTTCTTGCTTATGCATCCTAAAGGTTAAACCTCTCCTTAGCATAAAACTCAAGATCAGTGACCTCCTGGCTGGGACTCTGTGAAGGGACCTGGTGTTCCTGGGCAGGAAACCGTCTGGGTCCTCCCATGGGCCCAAGAGGAAGACCTCTTAATCTCTTCCATGGCAAAGGTTGTTCACCTGCCCAGATGCACTGCCTCTCAGAGGCCAAGCCAAGGCCCATGACAGTGGTCTGCATGCAGAATGTACTTCCAGCCTGGGGGATTAATGGGAGGGCTGGTTAGCTGTGTCCAGCCTATATTGCCTGTCCATAGAGAGGAGCCATCAGTCACAAGCTCAGGAGAATGAATTGTTATCTAATAAACAGCAGGATCTCTGGAATCTGGGTGTGGTGTTATGCACCTGTTTTCCCCAAGGACTGCTTGATCCTTCAAGACTAACATGGGATCTCTGGGAAGAGCTGCGTGCATATATATACATGCATAGCTTTTTATTTGTTTTTGTGGCACTGGGGATTGAACTTCAGCCCTTTTTGTTTTGAGACAGGGTCTCACTGAGTTGCCAGGCTAGTCTTGAATTTGTAATCCTCCTGCCTCAGCCTTCTGAGTAGCTAAGTAGCTGAGATTACAAGTGTTTGCCCATTCATGCATAGTTTTTAAATCTTTGACTTCCTGTTGAAGCCCCTTCAGAAACCTCTTTTCTGCATCATTCAGGTCTCATCCATTTGGGATTATGAGGTGGACAGGTAGAAATCAGCCTTCTAGTGGGACATGGATATCCTTGCAGAGGATGGAAGTGACTTACACAGGAATCCTGGTGGGGTCTAGGAAGGAGGGCGGGAGTACTCTTGTGAAGGGTGTGCCTACACTGCTGCCACTACACGTGGACACACTGTGTGTGTGCACACATCACACGCCAGGTGTTCATGTACTCACATCAGGCATATGTACCCACACCGTTGTGCACTTACACATACCACATGTCCACACATACCACCTTTCAGGAAGAGACCCCAGGAACTCCTGGACCCTGGAAACACATGATAGAGCTCTTTTAGAAGGTATTTTGCAAGCCACCAGCTCTTAGGGTAGAGGGCACTTCGGAGACAGCTGCACCCAGCCAGGACTGGGGGTGACCAGTGAACAGTCACCCACTGCCTGGATGGGGAAGCCAAGCCCTGGCCTTCCCAACTGGACAGGCTCCTGGAGCTGACATGTCCCAAGCACTCCCTCCAGTTCCTGCCTCTAATGTAGACACCCTGGTCTTGCCCTAGCAGTTTGTAAACACCTGGGGGGTTGTGGGGAATCACCTTTGTGCAGGAAAAGAGGCCTTGTCCAGGGCTGGGCTTGAGCCAGAGGAGGAATTTCTTTGGGAAGGCAAAAGGACCAGACTAGTCACACCTGTGAAGCCTGGGAGTTCCAGGGACAAGCCTGAGAACAGGTGTCACAAGCTCAGGCTGACACCAAAGCCCTGGCATGGGCCTAGGGTGGGAACTGGGATTTCCCTCCCCTGCATATTGTTCAAGATAATAATGTAGAAGGCTTGTCCCACCCATCTGTCCCCACTCAGAAGCATCCTCCCAACAGCCTGCCTGTGCCTCTGGTTAACGTTGGGCTCCCCAGGGGAGCCTGGCTGCACCCAAGTGCTGAGCCATGTCCTGGGAGGTTCTAGATTCTGACAAGCAATGGTGCTCCACCACCAGGCAGCCCCCAGGACAGTCCTCCTCCCTGTGACTCCTTCCCTGCATGTGTCAAGAAGAGAGCAGGGCAGCAGGCCTTAAGGTGGGAGCAGTGGAGGAACAGATAGGATCCTGCAAGGAATTTGAGGCCAAGGAAGTGTCATACGTCCACGTGTTGCCAGCAGGTCTTGATTCTGAATGAGTGCACTGTGCAAAGCTCCATCACACCAAAGGGCACCCTCCAGGTGGGACATTCTAAGCAGATGCAGGCATTGGCAGGACAGTGGAGTGGAGCCTAGGTAGTTACCATGGAAGAAGGGAGTCTCCTTTACCTGGAGGTCAGGGGAGATGGCTGGCTCTGAGGCATGGGTGGTAGCGTGCTCCACTGGCCAGCTGGGGGCTCTGATCATGGATTATTAAAAGAAACCAAACTTTTTCTTAAACACTAATGTATTTCTGGCTGTGCTCTTGTTGCTACAGGTGAACGTGTATGTGCTGGGGAAGACATTTCTGCTCTTGGCGAGGGAGCTCTGCATCAACGCACCAGCCATAGGTATGCTGGGCCTGGGTGGGGTTCTGCAGGGTCTCTGGGATCTGGCATGCAGGGTGCCCAGCAGGGTGGGAGGGATGCCACCTCAGAAGTGCAAGACTCCTAAAATCTCTCAGGAGCAGAGCCGGGCTATACTGCTGGTACAGAACCAGAAGGCACAGTGGAAAGTGTAGACCAGGCATACATGGAGGAAAGGGCACGTGGCGTAGCATGCTGGGAGCCCGTCTTGTTTGAACAGGTTTGAGGAACACACCTGCCCACCAGACACCTTTAAGAAGGCAGGGTATTCTCGCAGACGGTGTGAGGGGTGGCTCTAGGAGGCAGGTGCTCTCTAAACACTTCTACCAAAACTGGTTTCCTTGGCTTTCCCATCAGCACCTGGCATTGTCTTCTTATGGTGAAGAGGAACCACCTGGGCCAGGGTGGAGGGCTGGGCCCCTGGTGTTGGGGTAGTGGGATAGTCTAGTGCACACTGGGCTGAATCCCTGCCCTAGAAGCCACAGCATTGCCCACAGGGCCACCCTCCCTTTGGAGGTCAGGCAAGTACCATGGAGTGCTGGCATGGGTCAAAGGCCAGTGCCTAGAGTCAGTTCCATCCTGGTATACTCCACAGCAGGGAGCAGTGGTCTAGCACCAAATCTTCCTCCTGCAAAGGGTTTGTCTGAGGTGCCACTGATACTGTGGGAAGTGGAAACAGCCAGACAACTGTCCTATAGAGCTCTGGCCATAACCAGAGAGGGGAAGCCAGCCCATGAGCAACGCCCTGAGGGACAGATGAGTTCCCCTGGGTACCACTCTGCCCTGCTCACAGGCTTTCTCCCAACAATGCCAGCTGTGTGAGAGAAGGCCCAGCTCCCAACTGCTATAGTCACTGATCTACACTGGGCTCTTCGTTTTGTGAAACCTTTATTATGAAAATCCACTTAAATAGATGAACTACTTTAAGTGACTTTTCAGTAGTTTTTGGATTTGAAGGGGAAGGTCTCAAGGTAAGCTTGGAACCTCATGGAATCAAAAAAGATGGGAGGCACATCCAAGTACCCAAAGCCTGAGCACCACAGTGTAGGATTTGGCCAGGTCCTACACTGAGTCTCGAGTCTGCCCTCTGCCTGCAGTGTGCACTCCAGTGTATAGGAGACACTCAAGACTTGGCCACCAGGCTCAGGCCACATAGAAAAAGCTCTTGCTTCCCACACTTGGGCTGAGTAAGAAAGGGAAGCCTTTGATGTCAGGCCCTGGGCAGCATCCCACACCTCCCCTGCACTTACTGGGGAGCTCACCCTCTCTAGGCCCCTCACAATCTTAGGCATAGAAGATGAGCTCTGGGATCTGCCCACCCTGGACCCCCGTCCCATTGGTACTATCTGAAGAACACTGGAACTGGAAGGCCACCTTCCCACACTGTACTTCCGTCATCCCTTCCTGCCCAAAGTAGCTAAGCTCGCTGCCGTCTAAGACAGCGCTGGCAGTGTAGAAGGTGTCCTGCTCAACCTGGACTGGGTGCTCAAACCAGACCGGGAAGGTGTTACTGGATCCATCCGACACAAACTTGGTCAGGTTCTGAGCCAGGACCATCCCCAGCCGCTTGAGTTCAATCTTTACGGTGTACTCAGCCTTCCCAGAGCTGGACCCGTATAAGCCCAGACCTGCTATAAACACCCTTCTATCCACGGCAAACTGGATGCTGTCACAGCGCCCACGGTACCGCCACTGGTTGCTGCGGTAGGCAGAAGACTGGAAGCGGTGGCACCTCTGTGGAACAAGGCCTTTCCTCTTGGTCAGGGGAAAGTCAAGGAGGGGCTTGTTGGCAGCTGTGTACCACAGGAAGATGTTGTGGGTCTCCTCCAGGGTCAGGATGTCCGACTGGGCAGCACCATTGGCAAACTCCTCCAGAGTCATAGTTGGGATTCGGACCAGATAGAGGGCTCGCCCCAATACGTGCCTCTTGTTATGTGGGGTGGCTGGCAGGCCCTGCCTTCTGCACTCTGCTTCAGCCCAGTTCAAGACAGCTTCAAAGACCACTGCCTCTTTAGTGTTGAGGGCCTCACGGGTCACGATGATCTCCAGGGTCTGCCGGTCAATTTCACAGAAGCCTTCCGACCGAAGGGCCATCTCAGCCTGTGCATCAATGACCTCCCAGCAGCGCTGGGTCAGTTCAGGTTCCTCAAACAGCCGGCTCTGGGACAGCAGGACGCATGCATTTTTGGCTTCCAGGCTTGTCTCCAAAAAGGTGACACAGGCTTTTGCTAGCGCAGGCACAATGTACTTCTTAGCAGCATACAGAGTCGCCAGCACCGTGTCAGCCTCCAACTCGATCTCATCACTGTACATGTACCTGGTCAGGGCAGGGACCTCGTCGGGGGAGGGGGCCTGCTCCAGCTGGCCTGGGTGAGGAGCCTATGGGCTCCTGTGTGGGTGCCCTCCCGGGGAACTTCAGGAACCACCCTATCCTTCCAGCCCATCAAGGAGAGCACTTACTTTAACAAGACCAGGAATGCCGCAGGCTCCACGTCAGGAATGTGGATTTCGGACTTGACCTCTGCAAGGTCCCCATAGAACATAGCATAGAAGACAGAGCTGCCGACGGCCAAGACGTACTGTGGTTGGAAAAGAATCTCGTGAGCCACAGGGCAGTAAGGCAGGCCTGGGAAGGATCTGTCCAGCTACAGGCCAGCCCAGGGACAGCTGTGCCTCTACCCACCTTATGAGCGGGCACCCGCCTGGCCGCCCCCAGCGGCCCCACGATGAAGTGTACGTCTGCCATGAGCTCGTTGTTGAACATAAGCGCGTTCCTGCAAGCGCAGAGGCACAGGGCTCGCACGGGGCGCGCACAGAGCCGCGGGGGCGTGCGGGCCGGCGTGCGGGCGGCTCACCTCTCGCGCAGCGTCGGATGGAAGGACTGCCAGTTGGGGCTCTCAGGGTTGTTGTTGTCGGGGGCGGGCTGCGCGGGCGCGGGCGGTGGCGGGGCTGGCGCCGGGCGGGGCGGGCTGCGCGGGCTGGCTTTCCTGCCCGCGGCTGCGCCAGCGGCGTTGCTGTTGGCGATGTCGGTGGCGGTAGCGGTAGCGGCAGCGGCCGCTCCAGCTGGCGGGTACAGCTCCGCGGCCATCTTCGTGCGCAGGGCGTGGGGGGCGGCCTCCGAGTTCGGCGGTGTCGCGCCGCGCGTCCTCGCGCCGCGCCGGGGCCTGGGGGGCGGCTCTGCGAGCACCAGCAGGGAGGTCAGGCACTGCGCCACCCGCCCGTGCAGGCAGGCCAGCGGCAGCAGCATGGGGCCACGCGGCGGCGGGCGCTGCTGCCCCCGCCGCGGCCCTCCCCGAGGCCTTGGCCCGCCCCGGCTCCCACGGCCCGCACGGGGCCCACCCGCCCGGCGCCCGCCCTTCCCGGAGCCCGCGGCCCGGCCGCAGGGGGCGCCGTCCCGCCCGCCCGTCCGCCCTCGCCCGTACCCGCCGCGGCGCCGGTGCGTCTCGGCGCGTCGCTGCGCGTCACAGCGCGCGCCCGAGGCCCCGCCCGCCCCGCCTCCGAGGACGCCAGGCTCCGCCCCTCCTCGACTTAGCCCCGCCCCTGACGTCGTCGGGGCCCGCCCTTCAGGATCCCTGGGCTCCTCTCGCAGACCCGCCCAACTCCCGCGGGAGGCGGTGAAGCTGTGCGGTGGGATGTCTGGCTGATACCCCTGCGGTCCCTGCCCAGCGGCGGTGCCCTCCTGGGACCCGAACGCCCCGCTCCTTCCGCCTTACGTCGGCACGCTTTTCTGTCACCCAGAAATGAGACTGCAGAAACTTGGGTGTTGCAGAAAAACCGACGCAGCTGATTCCGCTCCTCGCTGGAGGACGTTACTCTGAGCAGCTTGGCGACACCTTGAGGTCCCCTTCCAAGCTGCAAAGAGTTGCTGCCGGGACGCCCCGCAGCCCTGTCCTTACACCCGTCTCGGTGAGGACTTGGCGTGGGACCCGGCCTCCTCTCTTGCTCCTTAGGGCTTCTAGGCAACCAGTTGGGACCATGCCTCAGTACCCCGTCTAGGGAAGTTGTGGTGGTTTGTGTGTTTTTGTTTTATAGACATCAGTGGTGAGATGTTGTCTCAGAATCCTGTTTATTTAGGGGCTTTTAGGACTTGGGGGGGGGTTGCCAACTCATTGTGCCCCGATTAGTTTGTTGTGCCCCCTTCAGAATATGCGAAATGGTCCCACGGCTTGCTAGTAATCCACTTTCTTTCTGACCTTTGGTAATTCAAGGGAATTTATATCACATTGTCTTCGTTTGCGTTTCTTTGACTGTGAATACAGTTGAACATGGTTTTGTGTTTGTTGCCCTTTTGTATTTTGTTCTGAATTTTATTTTTGTGTTTTACCGTTTTTAAAAAACAGATAGAAGTCTTTTTCTACTTTGAACATGCTTGGTAATTTAGATCATTGCAGACTAGAAGCAACCACTCATTGATGGCCTTTCCACCCTTCCCTGAGTGCTTTACATAGGCCTGCCCCAAGGAAGAGGGAGAAGGCAGAATTGTCATTTTCCTTGAGAATTCACCAGAGGAGTTAGTAATGTGCTCAGGGTCACACAGCAGGTGGGGGTTGGTCCTAGGCACCCCGACAGCCTGGGCTGCTGGGGAACTCTTCTGGCCTCTGGGACAGTCTGATATAATCCCACCTCTTGCCTGGGGATGATTCCAGCTGGCAGTGTTTTGAAGATGCCCGCAGGCCCAGTGTGAGGGTCTCCAGTACTCTCCATACAGCTTGTTGGTAGCTTTGAACTGAGCCTCAGTAGTTGGTGACACCTGGCACACCCAGGCCCAAGAATGGAGCATAAATTTCCATTTCTTTCCATGGTTATCTAAGTATTCAACCTCCTCAATTTGGAGAATGTTGTTTTCAGAAGGTATCTCCCATATTCCTGACAACAGGACTCTCCAGAACGCAAATCAGGATGAAAAAAAGACCAACAACCCCGTTTTTAAAAGTGGGCAGAGATGTGAACAGACACTGCCCAGGAGGCAAGTGAGCCTGTGAACAGTGCACATATGATGGGTTAGCTGGGGTGAGCTACCGAGTCCCCCAGGTGGCTGAGCTCAGGATGGCTGAGGATGCCAGGCGCTGGGATGACAGTGTGTCCCACATGTGGCATTTTGGAAAGATGGTACAGAAAATCCCAAGAGGAAAAAGTGCACATGCCCACCTTGGATACAGAAGCCACAGCAGCATTTCACACTGTCAGAGCCCACTCTCAATGGTGCGCTGTGGTTATGTCCCAACCATTCTCAGAGAAAATGATAAAGGGCATGAACAGTTTTTAGCAAAATGAACAAATGGCCAGAATGGAAAGAGTCCACATGTCTATCAGCATCAGAAAGGATGAACAGACTGTGGTGGGTTCATGTAGTGGGCATAGCGAGAATGAGCTGCGGCGGCCACACGCCAACCCTGAGCAGACAGCTGTCTGGGGAGGTGGACAGCATCCTGACCTGAGGGTAACTGTGGGGATGTGAACACCTAAAACCTTATACTTAAATAAAAAAAGAAAAGTTACCCCTTCCATCTTGTGTCTTAAATGTGTTATAACATTATGCACAGTAGTTACTCGATTTAAAAAAGTTTCTACTTCTGTATTCAGTCCTTTTATAGTTCCTAAAGCTTGTTTATATTTTTTGATTAGACTTGGTGGAGATTTATATGTTTATTGATCTTTTTAGAGTAGATTTTATTTATTCTTTATTGCGGTAAAACAATTTATTTTAATTTTTTGCATTGCTACATCCTTGGCCATGTGCATGCTGGGCAAACGCTTCTCCTCAGAGCAGCTCTGAGGGTACAGAGCTCCCTGGGCTCTGAGCACGGCGCTGCATGGCGTGTCTCAGGGCTGCTCTCATGGCGAAGCCCTGTTGAATAAACCCTCCCATTTCCCTCCTCCCAGCTCCTGTGGACCACTGTTCTACTCTCTGTCTATGTGAGTTTGATGACTCTAGGGACCTCACGTACGTGGGATGGTACAGTCTTTGCCGTTTTGTGTCTGGCTTGCCCGTCTGGACCTAATGTCCCGAAGGTCCGTCCAGTGTTGTGATATATCAAGGTTCCTTTCCAGTTTAAGGCTGAGTGATATTCCAGTGTGTGTGTGTTACCTCTTTGGCTTATCCATTCGTCCATTGATGGACTCTTGGGTTGCTTCCATGTTTAAACTGTGGTTTTATGTTGCTGTGACCATAGAAGTGCATGTGGCCCTTTGAGATCCTGCTTTCAGTTAGGGGTTTCTACCTAGAAGTCAAATGCTAGAACATATGGTAGCACTATGTTTAGTTTTTGTTTTGTTTTCTGGTATCAAGGATTAAATCCAAGGGTGCTTAACCATTGAGCCATGCTCTCAGCCCTTTTTATTTTTTATTTTGAAACAGGGCCTCGATAAGTTGCTGAGGCTGGCCTGGAACTGGCAATACTCCCGCCTCAGCCTCTGTGTCACTGGAATTACAGGTGTGCACCACTGAACCCAACTGTTTAGTTTTTTGAGGCAACTTCATAGTGGCTTTTCCTTAGTAGCTGCACCATTTTACATTCACGACAACAGTGTGCAAAGTTTCCAGATTCTCTGCATCCTCACCAACTTTACAGCCTTGTTTTTGATAGTGGCCATGCTGATGGGTGTGAGGTGGTGTCTTGTGGTTTTGGTTTATGTTTTCCTGGTGGTTAGTTTTGTTGGGCATCTTTCCATGTGCTCCTTGGCCATTTGCTTATCTTCTTGTGTTTTTTGTTTGTGTGTGGTTTGTGGTCTGGGGATTGAACCCAGGGGTGCTCACTGAGCTACATCCAGCCCTTTTACTTTGAGACAGGGCCAAGTCACTGAGACTGGTCTTGAACTTGCGATCCTAATGCCTCAGCCTCCAGAGTTGCTGGGAGTACAGGCGTGAACCACTGTGCCCAGCCTGCATGTCTTTGGTGAAATGTCAATTCAAGTCCTTTGCCCATTTTCTAATCAGCTTATTTGTTTTTCCTTGTTATCGAGGTATTCAAATTCCTTCTATATTCTGGTCTGCAGCCATTTCTCTCCCATTTGATACACCTGATGAAAGACTCCTTGGCTTGGTATAGAAACCTTTGAGATTGAAGCAGTCTGTTTCTGCTTTTGTGGCCCTTGTTCTTGTCCAAGAAGTCATTGCCAAGAACAATGTCATAGAACTTTTCCTGATATGTTCTTTTAGGGGTTTTAACTCTCTCTCTCTCTCTCTCTCTCTCTCTCTCTCTTCTTTCTTTCTTTTGCTTAGATGTTAACCTGTTTTGTTTTCATTTTTTCTTTTGATTTTGCAGTGTTGGGTTGAACCCAGGGCCTTGGGTAAACTAGGCAAGCACTGTACTGAGCTGCATCCCAGTCCTTCTAATCTGTTTTGAGTTAATTTTTGCACATATTGTAAGATAAGGGTCTGTCTTCACTGTTCTGCATATGAAAATCTAATTTTCCCTGCACCATGTTTGAAGAGGTTATCCTTCCCTCACTCGTCTTCTCAGCACCTTGTTGAAGTTCTCTTGGCTGTAAATGCAAGGGTTTATTTCTGGACTCTCTTGTTTTGTTCCATTAGTCTATGGATCTGTCTTTACTGGTTTTATTTATTTATTACTTAGTTTTCTTTATTAGTTTTTTTCTTACTCTTTTTTGTTTACTCTCTTTTTTTCTGGTCTGGTGATTGAACCCAGGGGTGCTCTACCACAGAGTTATATTCACAGCCACCCCTTTTTATTTTTTGAGACAGGGTCTCACTGTGTTGTCCAGGCTGGCCTCAAACTTGTGATCCTCCTGCCTCAGCCTCTGTAGTACCTGGAATTACAGGCCTGTGCTACCACACCCAGCCCTTTTTTGCCTAGCTTTAAGGATTTATTTTGTTAATTTTTGACTTCTTATTGTTTAACTGCTTGGCTTTCTTTCTTTACTGTTTCTTCCTCAGTCTTGAAAGTCCCTAGGTCTATCAGGTGCCTGGAGGGTCACTTGGCCGTGGTGAGGAGGGGAGCCTGCTTGTCCTCAGTTTTGTGGCAGTGTGGTCAGAGGCCTCTGCTCTGAGGTCTCCTATGTCTAAACTGTATTAAATGTTGGTTTCTTCCTTCTTTAACACACAGCCATTTGTGTAACTGCTCCAGACTTTGGGGAAAGGACTACTCTAGAGGGTGTGGGACTTCAACCTGGTTGTGGAGTGGAGTCCCAGAGGGTGTGTCTGCTTCCCCATTAGCCTTGGTTCCTTGGCAGTCTCACGTTTGAAAGGGCTGTTACAGGCGCCCATGGTTGGGGTGGCTTTTGAAGTCTGTTTCCAGTACTTCTTGCTCATGGTACTCTTCTCTGTCCCTGTGCATAGGGATGTGTGGCTGTCTTATTTGTCACACAGTGCTCACCTCTGTCCCTTTCAACACCCTTCTGCCTGTTACCCACTTAGCTGGCTGCATCACGGCTCTCATCGGGGCCTCAGCCCAGCTTCTGTCCTTTATCTTTTGGCAATATTTTGGTGCCTTCCTCTCTGAGCTGATGAGGGATTTAATGGACATCGTGTGATTTACATATGGGTTTGTTTTTGTTTTACCTGGTTTTCCTCCTTTCCTAGTTAAAGGGCCCATGCCCTATCCTGGTGACCTGGCTCATTTGTCTTGAAATTCTTACCACTATTTCTTAATCAACATTTCAAGGACTAACATCTGAGTCCCACCCACATCAGAATGAGATCTTATAGCACATCTCTGATCTCCGGTTCTGATGGCTTATTTTATTGAAAATAGATACAAATCTTAATTTTAAAGGGCCTCTCATTTTTCTGTGAATTATATCTTTTAGCAACTATATCACCAAAAGTTTTTTAAAAGGGCAGTAGCTGTGGACTCAGGCCCGAGCCCCGTTGTGGTAGGTGCCTCATGGTCTCAGGCAGGTTGCATGGCCTCTGTCCTTTTCTCACCTGAGAAAGGGGGATGGGTATCCACAGCTGCCTGAATTGGACTCCTGGGGATGGCTACTAGGATCCTGGGGCAGCAGCCTGGGATAGTCCAGCTGTAGGCCATCAGTGTAGGATGTGGTTTGGGTCCACTCCTGGGCTCGTGTTGCTTCTGCCTCAGCCTCCTGAGTCGCTGGGACTGCAGGTGTGTCACCATGCCTGCCTCTCTTTCCTGGTCTTTCAGTTGGCCGGTGATGGAGCTCCTTAGAGGATCTCGGGTTTCAGGGACCAGAGCTCAGCTTTACAAGGAGGAGGTCAGCTGGAGGCCTGGGAGGAGGGTGGTGGGTGTTGCCCATGCTCCTGTCTCCCTCCTCTGCCTATTCATCTCCATGATGGCCCTGCCCTCCTCTGCTGCCAACTGCAGTCCTTGCCTGCTGCCACAGTGACTTTCCCAGCCCCTCTTCCTCAGGCTTTGCTTTGTGGCCTCTCTTCAGCAAGGTTTCCCTGAACAGCCCACTTGTGGTTCTTTCAGTGCATTCATATGTGCTGATGGAGCGAGATCAGATGACCTGGTTATTCCTACAAACCTGTTGCGAGCTCCACTTCCTTCCCAGCACCCAGCACAGTGCCAAGCACTGAGGCTGATGAGGCCCCAGGCCCCACTTGCCCTCCAGTGCTCCTGCACTGGGAGGGTGGCTTGTGTGGAACCCACACTGCCTGCTCTTTTCCCACCTCCCCTCTGAGCGCCAGAGACTGTTGCATCTGCGTGGCTCAGAGGCTCCCCTCAGCCTGGCTGTGGGAGGGCAGGAGCTGTGTTCTCGTGCAGTGAACACAGTGGCTCCCACAGCGGCTGTGTCTCAGGGGTGGGGCCTTGGGGGCTCAAGTGCACAGAGAGATGGATAATGGTCAACTCCAGTTCAGGGATGCTGCTTGATCCGAGTTATTTGTCCTGTCTGTCACTGACTGTGTGTGCATGCATACTGAGGGTTGTGTCTGCCACAGACCCCTGCCTCTACATCCCACGCTTTGCCCACCTGCTGGAGTTTGGGGAGAAGAATCATGAGGTGTCCATGACAGCTTTGAGGCTCTTGCAGAGGATGAAGAGGGACTGGATGCACACAGGCCGGCGCCCTTCAGGCCTCTGTGGAGCAGGTATGGTGGGAGCCCCAAGCCTGGCCTTGTGGTCACAGTCCCATTGGCTGGACTGCAGACACTAGTGATGTTTTCTATCCTGACTCTGGTGTGTGTGTGGAGCCAGGGGTTGGCATGGGGAACCCAGGCACCAAGCCTATGAGGCAAGTGTTTTCCGATGGAGCTACCCCCAGACTTTGGCCTTGACCCTTGTACACCAGGTCCACAGGTTGGGGATGGTGTTTCCAGACTGGACCTTGCACTGAGCTGCCTCCTGTGCCTGGTCTGGACCTGGCCGCGGGGTCCTCAGCCCTTGAGGAGGGTGGCTTGTGTGTAGCCCACACTGCCTGCTCTTTTCCCCATTGGCCTCTTCACCTCCTGAGATAAGGGACAGGACCTCAGAAGCCAAAGGCACTGCTGGGCCTCTTGGCCTTGATCCTGGGTTTCCCATTCAAGGTGGATGTTGGTGTTTTTGGTGAGGTTAACAGAGTGGCCTTCTTCTAAGCCACTGAGTCCTTGCTGCTGAGGGTGCCCCTGGACAGTTGTCCTGTGTTGCCTTGAGGCTATTGCAGATATTCCCCAGGCTTTGCTCTTGGTACTTATATAAGGACTGGCCGACTGGCCTGGGCTCAGGGTCTTCTGCCCAGGAGGAGCCCCTGGCTGCCAGAACCCTGTTCCTCCTCCAACACCTATAGTGTCTTCTACTCTCTGGAAGGCCAGGGGCCAGCTTCTGTACTCATTTAGTGTGGGGCTAATGCCTGAGGCTATGTTTGAACTGCAGACAATGGGCCACCCTGGCTCACCATAGCCTTGGTTAGTGGGTCAGCTAGCATCTGACCTTATTCCTCCTAGCTTGGGCCTCACTCTGGGAATCCTCAGCTCCTGAAACCAGCATTTCACATACAAGGCACTTTGAAGTCATCTCATTCTCAATATTTGTATTTTAATTTTTATATTTAAAAGTGGCATGTGAATATAGCCATGACTCAGAATGAGGTACGAACTCTCACTGCCTAGGAGTTCCCTGCATAGCACGAGGGAAGATGGAACCTGCCCTGCCCCCCTCTGCTCAACTGGAGGAGCCAGGCTAGGAGAGCGGGTCTCCAACCTGGCTGAGGTCGAGCTTAGAGTCCTGTCCCTGCCCCAGGCTACAGCAGAAGAACTTTGTTTTCTCAGCTCCCAATCCTGGTTGAGTTTTCTGAGCACCTCTTACTCTTTTTTAGCACTTCTGGTTGCAGCCAGAATGCATGATTTCCGGAGAACTGTCAAAGAAGTCATCAGCGTGGTCAAAGTGTGTGAGTCCACGCTGCGGAAGAGGTGAGGCACTTCAGCTTGTGGTGTCGGTGGTCACAGGAGCTAGGCTGCTTGTTGGAGTTGCTGCTACTGTCCTCTGGGATCTCCCTGTCCGTGGAGGCACTCTCTCTTCGATCCCAGAATCTGCTAGGTTTAGTCAAGGTGGAGCTTGGTTTGTAGCGGGGCCCTGTCTTCCACCCCGTGTCTAAGCTGAGTTCACCTGAAGCATGGTTTGGGGAGGTGTTTTGAGTCACAGTTGCCAGGCAGCCAGCTGAAATCTACTCTGATCTGCTGTTCGTAGCCTCTGCTGCCTGCTCAGTGTGGCCCATCCTGGCCTGAGCGCCTGTGAGGCCTGTCTCCCTGTGGGAAGTCAGGGTCAAAAGCTACCCCTTTATTCAACCAATGGTACATCCAGCAGGTGGGCATGGGCTGGGGCCTGGCATTCTGCGATGGCAGTATTGAGGGCTGCTCACAGCTCCCTTGACTGACCTTGATGCTGGCAGGCATGTAATTTGTCACCAGTCTCAGACACCTGATGCTGAGGTGGGCTTCAGATGAGACAATCCCCACAGCAATTTCCAGAAGCAGGTGGGAAGTCACCTTGCTTTAAGTATTCCACTTCTAATTTTTTAAAAAAATAATTAAACGTTTTGAAGATGATAGAAAACATATAAGAATTAAGCATTAGCTGGTCACAGAAGTGCAGAATCCCTGCCTGAGACACTGGGCAGATGGAGACTCTGACCTGCTTCCCTCCTTGTGCAGCGTTCCTGTGTCTTCTGGCCAGGCCCTGGGGCGTATGTATGGAGGCCTCAAGGACATGTGGGCCTTCTCCCAGAGACCTGGTGAGGACTCGGAAGCTGTAGCAAGGGACTGGTCCTGTGCTACTGGTGGTGTGACCAGGGCCTGTGGAGGCCTCTTCTTGTAGATCAGTTTCAAATAGGTTTTCAGGGCATTGGCTCCATCTTACTTCCCCATTTTAGGCTCACGGAATTTGAAGACACCCCGACTAGTCAGCTGACCATTGATGAGTTTATGAAGATTGACTTGGAGGAAGAATGTGACCCCCCCTCGTACACAGCTGGACAGAGAAAGCTACGGATGAAGCAGGTAGCACCAGCCCTTCTGCCCTCCCCATAGCTCCTGGTCTTCTGAGAGCATTTGAGCTCTGACATGTCACATCTGAGTGTTGATTCCAGATGTGTGTGTAGCTGACTAGGCTAAACTTGGTCTACTCCTGGAGCAGGCTAACTCTGTTGGGCCTTGAGAACCAGGAGTTCTTGAGGCATACTGCTCTGTACAGGGCCTCCTTCCCCTCAGCTGTGCTTCTGTGGGGCTGCCTCCACAACGTGGCAGTGACAGGGCCTCCACAGGAGCGCTTGGAGTGCACCAGAGCCTAAGTGCTGCCCGCCTACAGCTTACCCTCATTGTGTTGTCCTTTTCCCACATGGCTTCCTCTTGCACAAGGGCCGCGCCCAGAGGGTAGGAGTCGGAGTGGAGGTGGACACAGGCAGCTGAGCCTGGGGCAGTGTATGGGGGGGCACCTGCCTAGAGACAGACTTGGCCCTGGTGTGGGTGAGGCATCATTTTTAGTTGTTCAGGAGAGCTCTGTCTTTCTGAGCCAGTTGTAATGTGATTCTACCTGCCCTCCCTGGGGCTTGTTCCTATGGCCTGGTGACAGTGAGGCTTACCAGCATTTGACTCTTCTCTTTCAGCTTGAACAGGTCCTGTCAAAAAAACTGGAGGAAGTTGAAGGTAACCAACCAGACTTCCTGTGCATGTTTTAGTTTTGTTGGAAAAAGTAATTTGTGTTTACCTTTGGCTTTTAATTGTAATTGACTCCTTTAGGTGAAATATCCAGTTACCAGGATGCCATTGAGATTGAACTAGAAAATAGCCGACCAAAGGCAAAGGGGGCCCTCGCCAACCTATCAAAAGATGGTGAGTCTCACCCTCTCTCCTTGTCCTGGAGGACTCTGGGCCAGCACCCCAGAGACCTCTTCCTCTTCTGACCCTGGACCCTACTGCTCCTGCTTCTCCTTCCATGGCCACATGGTCCTTCTTCCATCCCAGGCTGCTGGTCCCCTGGTCCTGACATGTTGTGCCGAGAGCCAGCTACTTTCTGAACACCCATCAGCAGCCACGTCCCCCAGCAGCCTCTCTGTCCCCTAGTTCCTGCAGGCCAGCCTCCTGCTTCTGAGCCTCAGCTGCCCCTGCAGGCCCCTCAGGGTCACTGTTCTCACCCTTGGCTAGGCAGCGCCTGTGAGAGAGAGACAGCCCTGCAGTGAGTGGCCCCAGCCCCACAGCCACCTCTCCCTGCTCCTCCTTGCTGCCCACTCTGGCTCCACATGCAGTGCTAAAGCCTGGCTGTGGCATGGGTGCTGCTCAGTGCCTGTCTTCTCCTGCTGTGCCCTGCCCCTGGTCCCCTGTGTCCAGGGCCTGTCTGAGGTGTTTGTGTTGCTAGATGGACCTGTCTCCCAGGCCAGGCAGAGATGGAGGAGTGCTCAGCTGCCCTTTGCAGCATCTGGTCCATAGTGGGACATACAGCACCTTAGTCCCTGTGCCACCTCCCATGCCTTGGGTTTGGGGCTTGTGGTGCCACCCATGCCAGCAAGGCCAGGTCTCTGTACTCTTGGAGATCTCTGCTTATTGAAGCCAGAACCACATGTGGCACCAGCAACTACCTTGCCAGGTGTGTGGGGTCTGAGAGAAAGGTGGCATGACCACAGGTCCCTGGTGTGTGCAGACACTGGCTTGTGCTGTGGGGGAGCTGTGAGACCAGCTTGTCTCCTCCCAGCCCTGTTCCGCTTTGTCAGTAAGCTTGTGTAAGCCACTGTCCCTGTCTTTCCCTCAGGACCTCTCCTGAGAACAGGCACTTCCTCCCCTCTGACCCTCTGCTCCATGTGCTGAAGCCTGTGACATCCCTTCCTCCAGACCTCTGCCTTCACTGGCTGCTTAAGTGGCCTCCCTCTCATTTCCATGGGTGCTCACTGCTGGCAAACAGTGCCCATTTCTGGGCGTTTGCTTTGTTCTCCTACATGGTAGGAATTCTGTAGTTGCTTTTAGTTGTTTTCTAGTTATCATTGGGTTTTCTAAGTAATTATGTCCCCACACACAGAAACCCTTCTGTTGTCCTTTACCGGTTCTAATGTCTTGAATTTCTTTCTTGGATCTGGTCTGTTGCCTGGCGTGGCAGCACCTTGTTGAATCTTGGTGGCAGGAACAGGCATGTCTCCACCGCCAGCACCAGGGACCAGGTTTTGTGCTTTCAGCAAGATAGTGGCTCATGTTAAGGGAATGGCCACCTATGCGCCTCGGTGAAGCATTCTTATCCACAGCCAGTCTGTGTTCAGATGTCCTCGGGTCAGTGGAAACTATTCCTCTGTGATTGATGGATGCACCATCTTCTTGAATGTCCTCCCTTTCCTGGTCCCTGGGAGGCACCACTTGGCTGCAGTAGTTGCCTTATCTGCTTGTAGAGTTGAGCAAAGTTATATTTTAAGTATTTTGTTTGTTCCATGGTTTCCTTTTTCACCATTTCTTACTTTACACTTTGGTTTTCTGGGTGCTTTCCTGGCTGGGTCGTTGATTCCCAGAAGCCAGCCTTTTCGGTACTTCCTGGTTTTGCTGCCTGTTTGCTGTGTTGGTAGCTGCTGCCATTACCCTCTTCCTTCTTTCCAGCGCCCTTGCTGTGCCCTCCCTGTCACCTGCCTGCCTGTGGCATCTGTGGCTGCAGACAGATCCTCTGAGCACTGTCATCGGAGAATGTCTCATTTTCTCAGTCTCGGGTTGTTGGTTCTTCCATATGTGAGGAAGCTTTGGAGGCTCTGGGGTGGGTGTCTTGTGGCTTTGGTGTAACATCTGCTTTCCTGGTATCTTAACCAGGGCGTGGTGCTGATATGTTTGCCCTTGGTGGAGCATCCTAGGACACGTGATAGCCCTAGTCACGTGGGAAGCAGGCACCCCACATTGTGGCTGGCAGGCTGGCTGGACCTGTCATGCTTTTGCTCTCCATGCACATGCAAACAGTGCCCATAGCTCGAGTTGCCTGGGCCTCTGGGCCTCACTGTCATCTGCTCAGTGGCCTCTCTCACACACAAAGGTGGCCACTGCCTGCTGCTGCTGCTGTGACTCGAAGGTTTGTCTTCTGCCCGTGACACCTGGCCTTGCCCAGGTTGGAGGCCAGCCCTGGGGGCGATGGTCGTTTCATCCTGCTTGTCAGGTGATCTTAATGCTTCCAAGATCCATTTCATCGGCATTCTGTAGATTCTGCTTTTCCGGCCCACATCTAAGATATTTTTCCCTGACCCTTTGCCCACCTGGGGACTTTTCTTACACCATGAAGACCTGGTGTGGCTGTTTGCTCCAACCTGAAAAGCCTGGTTTCTCCTGGTAGCGGAAGGAAGCCCATTTGATTGTTGATAATTCTTTTCACATGGCACTCTCTGAACTTGGTCTGGGTTCTGTTCCTGCTGTTCTCTAGGTAGTGTCTCCTGTCCTCTGTCTTTTGGGCTGTGTCTGATCACATTGCCTCAACCATAACAAAACCCTCCTTGCTGTTTGCTTCCTGTGAGGCACAGCAGGAGACCAGTGAGGCCAGAGTAGGCACTGGCCAGGTCAGGCCAGAGCAGGGCTTCCTGGCTCAGGCCGTGCACACTGCAGTAGGACTGTGGTTTCGGCTGGGCGCCGAGCCACTAAGGGCCTGAGAGCAGAGGGGTTGGGGCTGGGTTTACTGCAGTGTGGGGAGGTGGGACTTCTCTGGAGGTACTTTGGGGTATATGGTGGCCTCTGCAGGGTCCTGGCTAGCTCCACTGGGGAAGGGAGACTTAAAGGTCAGGACAGAGCTGTGTGCAGCAGGCTGTCTAGAAGGCTCGTCTCCCCTGTGGTCTCCCTGCTCTCTGGAGACCCAGTTCTTCCCTAGGGACCCTGTGAAGGTAGGGCCCTCCTGTGACGTGCAGTGCTAACTGTGGCTCTAAGAGCTTGTGCACCATCTGACTCTGTCTCGTGCAGGAGGAGGTGCAATTGGCACACATCAGTCTGCACACGTAAGGCTTGCCCTTTGGCCTTTGAGCTTTGACACCTGCACACAGCTGTGAAGCTGCAGCACAGGGTGAGTCAGACCTGTCAGTGCAGAAGTGTTCTTCAGCCTTTGCTACGTGACCTCACCTTCCTCTGCAGGCCACCACTGACTGTTCTCAGTCACCCGTTCAGTTGGTTTTCTAGACTTATGCAAAAGTCTTTTATGTTCACAATGCCTGCTCTTTTTATCTCTCTGGCTTTTTCCCTTTAGTGTAATTATTTTGAATAATCCACTGATAATTTATTCTTTTTTGTTGTGCTGTAATAGGCTGTGAATATACTTGATGTTGTTCATTCATTTGTCTGTTGAAGGACATTTGGGTTATTTTCTGTTTTAGACCATTACAAATAAAGCTCTTTGACTGGGTGCAGTGGCACACGCCCAGAATCCCAGTGACTTGGGAGGCTGAGGCGGGAGGATGGCAAGTTGGAGGCCAGCCTGGATAACTTAGCAAGGCCCTGTCTCAAAATAAAATGGAAAGGGTTAGCTCAGTGGTAAAGTACCCCGGGTTCTATCACCAGCACTAAGAGAAAAAAAACACCCACTATGAGCAAACCACCATGAGCCCTGTGCAGTCGGCAAGGGTGCTGCTGTCTTCTATCGTGGGCGAGGGGCGCAGGGGCTGTTTCTGGGTAAGGCTTTGAGTCTCTAGGAAGTGGCCATGCTGTCCCCAGTGGTGCACTGTGGCTTGCCCACCAGCGATGTGTGTGAGTTCCAGGGGCTCTGTCCCCTGACACTTGCGTCCCATCTCATCAGCGTCCAGTTGTGCTGATGGGTGTGTCGGTGCTGTGGTGGCTCCCTGTGGTTCAACGAGCGTGTCCTGGCGATGTCACCCTGACCCCGATGTCCTGCCTGCTGAAGTGCCCATCTGGCTCCTGTGCCTGCTTCCCCCTTGGGCCGTGCTTCCCGTGGAGTTTGGACTCAGTGCCTGGACCAGCTGCCCGTGTCTGTGCAGCGGCTCTGTGGGGAAACCTGAGGTTGTCTTGCCTGGTGGTGTCTTCCGAGGGCAGGTGATCTTAACACTTCCAAGATCCATTTGATTGGCATTCTGTGGATTCTGCTTTTCCGGCCCACATCTAAGATATTTTTTCCTGACCCATGGTTACAAACATTTTGTTGTTTTTCTGAAGCACTTAAACTTGGGCCTGCAGCCCGTTTCCAGTGAGCTTTTTTGCATGAGGTGCGGACACTTGGGCATCCCCAGCACTATTGTTGGTGGGACCCTTCTTCCTCTGTTGCAGAAAAGGGCATGTTTTTGTGAAAGTGTTTGTTTTCTCAGTTGTTCTGCAGCTTGACAAAGGTGTCACAGAATTGGGTCTCTGGCTTTTGCCTGGCTGACAGGTTGCATGTGAATTGTGTCCCTAGGCTCTGCTGAGGACACTACATCCAGCCTTTTTGGTGAGGAGGACATCGAAGATGAGGAGCTAGAGGCGGCAGCTAGCCACATGAACAAGGACTTCTACAGGGAGCTCCTGGGTGGCGGAAGTGGCAGCTCAGAGGCAGCAGAAAGCCCTGAAGAGGGCAGCAGAGCCCTGGCCTTGGAGTCCCTGCTTGGCCCCCTGCCCACAGCGGCTAGCCTGGGCATCTCAGACTCCATACGCGAGTGTATCTCTGCCCCGAGCCGGGACCCTGGTGAGTGCCCTGGGAAGGGCAGGTGGTGTTCCCAGTCTACCTGACCCCTTCCATGGAGCGAATGGGAAGCCACTGTGGTCTCTAGGAGAAGCAGCATTCTAGAAGGGTGGGCCGAGGGCACACTACGGCCCATGCCCAGGGCTGTGTGGAGAAGAACTGGGTGTATGCGTCACCCACAGTGTAGCAGGTCCTGTCACTGTCTTCCATAGCCTCCCCTGCCCCACGGCCTTGGCTAGCTTGCTGCCCGGGGCCCTGGGCTTGAGTGGCTGCTGTGTGACAGAAAGGAGCCTTGGCAGGGACCAGTTGCTCACCCCTCCTTTCTTGTTTCCATGGTGGTGGGAAAGCTTGGCCTGGGGGGTGGGCTTCAATGTTGGGAGCATTGCCTGATGAGTTTGAGCAAGACAGTGATGAGGTACCTGAGCAGGACAGGTGCCCTCTGCCCAGGGCTCCTGGTCCCTGTGGCTCCTTCCCCTTCCATCTCCCAGGTTGGGTGTGAGATGGGACTGGGGTGCTAGTAGCCCCATTTCTGCAGGACAGGCTACCCAGGCAGCATGTTGCCCTCAAACCCTGCCTTCTCTTCAGGAAAAATGCTCTGTCATGAGGTGTGGATGGCATGACCTCAGGCAGGGATGACACATGATCCTGTAGCAAGGATGACACGTGAGGGTGCCTAGGCAGGTCACAGCACCAGGCAGAGGGCATATACAAAGGCTCTGAGGCAGCAGGGGCCCAGTGATCTGGAGTAGGAAGAGACTGCTGTGTGACAGAAAAAGCAAGAGAGAGGGAGAGCAGACCAGAACAGAGGCCTCAAGGGCTGGCCTGAGCACTGAGAGCACCCAGACGGCTGGCCTGTGGCCAGAGTTGACAGCCTCCTGTGGGGATACTGAGCAAGGGCCTGCCAGGCGGTGCAGCCTGCCTTTGACCATGCTGGGGCAAGAGGCCTGGACTTCTGGACTCATATAACGTGTCTGCCCTCAGTCCTGTGACCCAGCTGAGGGGCACCAGCATGCCCAGCCCCACCTTCTGGCCACACTCCCACCCAGCCTTCCCCAGCAGCGTCTCGCCTGGTCCTGGCGGTGGGCCAGAGAGCCGGTATCCCCGTCGGAAGAACTCCTCCCTCTCACCAGGTTCGGGCGTGTGGGTCTTCTTTGCAGCTTGGGTTTGGTGTCCTGCTTTCTCAGTTAGCACTCTGATATGAGCACTGTCCCCATAGCACTTAAAGACAGGCCTGTGGCCTGCAGGATGGAGAAGGTGGGGCTCCCAGAAGCTCCTCCACCCAGGCCTGAGTCCCAAACCAGTCCTGCGGTGTCTGTGCTCCTCTAGCAGGGCCACCCTGAGCAAAACTGATGTGGCCCTTCCCTCTAGAAGACACCTCGGGGGACGGGGAGCTGGACCTCAGCGGCATCGATGATCTGGAGATCGACAGAGTGAGCCACCACTGCCCTGGGCTACAGGAGTTGGTTGGGCTCTGTGGGAGGCTGAGGGGGGGTGGTCTCCAGGCTCCAGCACAGGCGGCCTGCATTTTGGGATCTTTGGGCCTGGTGGTTTCCCTGGGCATCCTTATACACTCCCTGGTGGAAGGATGGTCTTGGGTAGTGCCCACACCCACGGTCCAGTCCCCAGACTCCTCCTCCCAGGCTGTTCCAGCTTCAGTTGCCACAAGCCCTCCCTCTGAAGCCAGGGCCCTGAGCTCTGCCTCTGTTCTCTGCCACCACCCACTCACCCTATTGGGGTGGCCTTAGTCCAGGAGGAGGTCCATAGAGGCATGCACATCGTACACCTCCGATCCCAAACCCCGGGTCCAGGTGTGTGCACCGACTCTGGTTTGTCTCATTGGTATCCATTCTCCCATATTTCTCTCTGATTTTATTGCCATGTGATGCCTGAGCCTGTCCATTTGTTCCTGTGTTGGAATTATACACCCTTATCTCCCTTCCTGGGACCTATGGCCTGCACTCTGGAGTCAGCAGGGCTACAGACTGCCCTAGAGTCTAGGACACCTGGACACTGCTCCATGGCTCAGTTTGTGGCTTCAGAAAGGGCAGAGGAACGATAGACAGCTTCCATGCTGAGTAGCGGCCCGTCGTGTGTTCCCTCCCTTTGATGATTCAAACATGCGAAGGGAAGTGTGTTCCATGTAGGAGATCTTAGGGACCTCTTATAGTGCGGGGTCCCCAGCTGAGCACCTTCACTGCTCTGTGCAGTACATCCTGAATGAATCGGAGGCCCGAGTGAAGGCTGAACTGTGGATGCGGGAGAATGCCGAGTACCTGCGGGAGCAGAGGGGTAAGCGCCCACCTGCCCTCCTGCCCGCCTGCTTGGGCCTGGGGGCTTCAGAGGCTTGGCCTCACTGATGCCAGCCATTCTGCTTGACTGTTTATAGAGAAAGAAGCAAGAATAGCCAAGGAGAAGGAGCTCGGCATCTACAAGGAGCACAAGGTAGGCACCCCGAGTGGGCCAGGGAGCCGGAGACCTTTGACAGGAAAAGACAACTCTGGAGCACAGCCTTCCCTGGCACAGGGCCAAGGCCAGGGCAGGCAGTGGCAGTGGAGTGCTCCAGACCCACTTCCCCGCTGGTCTTTGGCTCCACTGTGGATGGACGTGCCACTCGGCTTTGGGGCGAGGTCCCTTGTGGCTGCTTCTCATTGAGGACATTCATTTTCTTTATGCCCTGAGGAGGTCTGATTGACGGCCCCCTGAGTGGCTGGCCTCTGTGGCTGTGTGGCTCAGCTCTTACTCCAGGGCTTGGGCAGCAGCTCGTCCTCCACTTGATGATTTTGGAAGGGGTTCAGCCTCTTGAGTGTCTGAGCAAGAGGAAGGATGGGAGTCTGGACTCTTGCTGGCCAGACTGAACTCGGAACCCAGAGGAGGTGGAGAGGACAGGTGTGGAACCTGCCTTTCAGGAGGACCCCTGAAACTTGAGTTGGGACGTTGAGGGCCCAACAACCCCCCCACCAGCAGCATGCCCACGTTCTGCTGAGCACTTGCCTTTTTTCTCCACCAGGGGTGACCACACTCGGGAGGTCAGTGTGGTGGGAGGTTGTATAGGCTCAGCATCACCATGGTGTCTTGAGCCAGCCGGTAGGGCTTGCCCAGTGCAGGCTATGTGCCCCAAGGAGCCCCAGTGTCACAGGATGTGATCGTAGGTTGCAGGACAGCAGCTCACAAGGGGAATTACTTTTGTGTTTCAACCAAGCCCAAGAAGTCTTGCAAACGTCGGGAACCCATCCAGGCCAGCACAGCGGGGGAAGCCATTGAAAAGATGCTGGAGCAGAAGAAGATCTCCAGCAAGATCAACTATAGCGTGCTCCGTGACCTCAACAGCAAGGGTGGGCGCAGCCCACAGAGCGAAGACGCGCGGCCTGCAGAGAGGGCCAGCTCCAAGAAGCTGTCACGGAGGAGAACTGCAGCCAGCAGGAACAGGGCTGACCCTGGGACCAGCATAGGGAAGAGGTACTGACCTGTCCCCTCCTCTGGGCTGCAGTGCACCAGCCGGGTCCACAGGAGAGCCCAGGAGTTGCATTGCCCTGCCGTGTCTGGAAGCCGACTTGCTGCCTCCTAGTGGGGGGAGACTGTCCTAGCTCCCCTTGCCTCAGGCCCTGGGCTGATCAGGCACCAGCGGCATCAGGGTCTGTGCCATCTGGAGAAAGCAGTGGGCTCCCTGGCCTGGATGAGTCCATGTGGGCCAGCCCCAGCCTGTCCACACCCTCTGCAGCTGTGCAGCCACAGGGGAGAGGTGTGGGCCTGCTGCGCTCCGACCCTGGGGTATGGTGGAGGGGAGGGGAACAGCAGCCACAGCAGCATCTTCCTGTGGGGTCAGGACCAGTTGAATGCCAGAGGGTGCTGTGGTCTTGAGCTGTGCCACGGGTGGCTGAGCTGCACATGGCCCTGCTGTGCCAGGGTCCCCTGACAAGGGCCCAGGGTGCTGGTTGGAGCCTTCCCCTGGCTATGAAGATGGGCTGGGCACCCAGTGCAGCCGTACCTGCCTGCTCCCAGGCCTCCCTGGGTTGCCTCTGCCTTCTCTATTGTTGCTCTTTTTTTTTTAATATTTATTTTTTAGTTGTAGTTGGACACAATACCTTTATTTTGTTTATTTATTTTTATGTGGTGCTGAGGATGGAACCCAGGACCTCACCCGTGCTAGGCGAGGGCTCTACCGCTGAGCCCCAGCCCAGCCCCTATTGTGGCTCTTTTTAATCATGAGTCACAACGAGGAGGTGCCTTCTCCCCTCTGCCCATGTGCCTGTCACGTGGCTTCTCTCTTGGTGGCGAAGCATCTCTGTTTACCCGTCCATTCATTTGACAGCTTCTAGGGTCGGTGTTGTGTCCAGAACAGCCTTTTCTTTGTCCAGGTTGTGAGGAGATCTCTTTTGGGGTTGGTTTGTTTTGTCCTAAGTTTCTGATCCATCTGGACCTATTTTAGCATGAGGATTGGGGTGAGGTCTGCGAGACTCTGGGTGGCTGACCGTTGATAGGAGATGCTCTCCCAGGGACCCTTCCTGGGTTGGCTGGCTGTCCCGGCCCTGTGGATGCCAACAACCCCCCTCAGCACCTGCTTGCCCAGCTGTGGGTTCTGCTGTGCACAACCTGGTGGTATTTGGTGGGTCCGTCCCAGGAGAGTGTTCTTTGTGGACTGTTTATTTTTTCCTAGAACTTAAAGGAGATGTCTAGACCTGACCTTTTCCTACTGGCAGTGTGACCATCTTGCTGGTGGGGATGTTCTCAAGGGTTTTGTCTTCCTCAGCTGGGGACACAGGGATCCCAGGGTCCCCTGGAGTCCCAGGCTTGTGCTTGCTCCTCCTGCTGTGGTTGCCTGCCATGGAGTTGCTTAGATGGAAAACACTTGCCTCCTGGGTCCCTGGTGCTCCCAGCAGCCTCACTGGTCTGCAGGTTAGGGGCCTTCCATGGCCTCTGAGTCCCAGTGTGCTCCAGACCCCCGCTCCTCCACCAGCTGGCTGGCTGTGTGGCTGCTTGAGGCAGCAGCTTCCTGAATGGACCCTGAATTTTCTCAACTGACCTTTCAACCTGTCTGTGGCCATGTGATCTCTGCCTTCAGGTGTCCAGGTGTCAAGTCTTGAACACGGATTCCCAGTACATCCCTCTACCAGTGCAGCAAGCTGGGACTGGGTGGGGGCAGAGGCCGAAGCCCGCCCATCCTCGCTGTCACTCACCCTGGCCTCAGCATTGGTCTGTGTCTCGTTGCTATTGCTTTGACAGTGCTGGAGATTGAACAGCTGCAGCTGGGAAGCAGGGGTTCAGAGAGGCTGTGGACCCTACCTGAGCCTCCCTCTGGCCAGGTCAGGCCTATGGGTGTCAGGGAAAGTCCTGTTCTAGTGTGTGATTCTGGCACCATCTGCAAGCTGTCTGATGCCAGCTTGAGAGGTCCCACGTCCCTGTTCACTTGCTGCTTCCTGAACAGAAAGCTGCCAGCCTTCCCCTGAGTGGCCAGGATCAGAGTTTATGAATATCTAATGTCCACATCTGCCTCCATCCTACCCAGCTGTGGCTGTGCAGCTCAGGCAGCTCCCACAGGGCAGGGAAAAATCCCACAGGCCTCTGGGGTGCCAATGTGCCCTCAGCCCTTGGCGGCTTTGCCCTCCATGCTCAGCATTGAAGAGAGAGTGCACAGGCTGTGGCTGAGGTCTGGCCAGGAGCCACAGGGCTGTAGCAGCTGCGCACAGGGCTCTGCCTCCTGCCAGGGGATGGCCCACCCCACCCCAGCCCAGCACTAGTGGCCTCACTGCAGGGCCAGCAAGAACCTGGTTAGTTCACCCTGCAGGGCTGCTATGCTCAGCTACTTGGCCACAAGGTTTGGACTGCTGGGCGCTTCTGGGTGGGTGGGGAAGGGCCTGGAAGAATTGATGGGCTTGGAGGAAGCATGACCGACAGCCTGCAGATCCCTGCAGGAGGGCATCCTACCAGACATTGAACTGAAGAGGCCCCAGATGTGATGGCTTTGTCCTCCCCAGGGCCCTGCTCTGGATCAGGCAGCTCCTGCCTCCTTTCCTGAGCGCCTGCAGCCCCAGGATGGCAGTGCCATGGCTGCCCTGCCTGTCACTGTCTGGTCAGCTGCTCCCAGTCCTAGGCTGGTGTGTGCTCCCCACCGCTGAGCCAGTCGGGAGATACTGAGTGGGGCTGCTCTGACCCGCATGTCCTTCCTGCCCAGGTCAGCTGCCTTGGGTCCAGGCCTCTGCTCACAGGCTCAGGCCAGACAGTGGAGCTAGTGTGGTATCCGGCTCCAAGCCCACTGCCTGGGCAGATGGGCTTGGCTGTCACCCTCAGTCTTGCTGTGTTTGGGGAATTCACTGTGGCATTTGCTGTTGAGACTGAGAGGTTCCCAGCTGAAGTGGTGGTGGGTTTGGGGGCAGCCATCTGCTGGTGGCCCCAGGTCCCTGGGCCTCTGGCTGACTGGGGACTGATCTGGCAGGAGGGAATGCTAGGCAGAACCTTGTTCTCCAGGTGCTTATAAACCCTTCTGTGCCTGGCTAGCAACCTTGGTTCCACCTGGATCACACTGGTGGCTGCTGGGTGGTTTTTGTGATGTTCACGTATTCCAGAACCCCTTCCCAGTGCCCCCAGGTTCACCCAGCATGTCTTAGCTCACAGGGCTAGGCCTCAGAGGGTCCCCAGCAGATTGAGTGGCTATAGTCCTCTATCCCCCCCACTGCTATGTCCTGGAAGGAGTGGCTCCACCCCCTCTGTCCTAATGCTACAGGCCCAGAACCCATGTATGCCAGCCTGGATGGCACTGTGTGGCCAGGGTTAGGGATCAACATGTGCCTTCTCTCCTGGGGACCCCATCTTTCCCTCCAAGAAGCCTTCAGTGTCAAAGTGCATTTGTGTTTGGAGGGTTTGAGGACAGAGGGCAGTGCAGGGTGCTGCTAGCAGAAGTCATGGGGCTACTACTGTAGACCATGTGGGGCATTTGGCGGGTACTTAGAGCACCTCCCCTGTCCTTCCTCATCTTCCTCCTCTCCTCTGTCTCCTCTTCTCCTCCTCCAGAGACTTTTGTGATTAACCAGGGGAGTGTCACAGGGAGAAATGGACAGGGTCCACATGGCTCCTGCCCATGTCTCTCATGTATTTCTCCATAACCACCCAGAGCCTCTCCACCTGCCCCTCTTGCAGTCAGGAAGTGGGGTGGCCTCTGGCTTGCATTTTGGTGTCATGTGCGTGGTTCACCCATTGACTAATGCAGACACATATAGCAGTCCAGTCTTAGGATCAACATAGCTGGACTTCTAGGAGCGGCAGAAAAGCTGGAGCACCTAGCGGAAACAAGGAAGGAGCAAGGGGGTCCAGGTCAGCAGGGGGCCTTTGGATAGAAGAGAGATTTGGAGAGGGCCAGGACAGATGTGCCAGAGTACACAGACCCCCAGGTCTGGTGGAGAGCCCTGTAAGGCCAGCCATGTTGCTGGAGGCACATTCCAAAGGGAGCAGCTCCAGCTGGGGCAGCAGGCAGGACCACTGGGGTGGGTCCTGGTGTACTGAGTGGGTGCCAAGCCACGTCCTCCACCAGGTGGTGAGGGCCCTCTGAGGCAGTGAGAGCCGAAAGCAGAGCTGGCTGAGACTGTGTGCCATCTCTCTTTCAGGTTGAGGCCCCTGGTATCTATGCAGACGGCTAAGAAGGCGGCCATGGGAGAGGTGCGTTGTTCTGCCCAGCCAGGCCTTTGGCCTCAGGAACAGCCCACCCGTGACCAGGTCTGATGGGAAGGGGCCCAGGGACTGCTGCTCCGACACTGGCCTGGCACAGACAGAGAATCCTGAAGCTCAGGGGTGCCTAGGAGCAGAGCAGGAGGGAAGCGAGGGCCAGGCACAGAGCCTGGTGCACATGTCTGTCCTGCCTGAGGCCAGGGCCGAGGGTGAGCCGGCCCCCACAGTGGACAGTGTGTGGCAGTGGCCAGGGCACACACTGAGAACTGCCTTGCAAGTTCTGGGGGCTGAGTGTGAGGCTTCTTTCTCACCAGAGGCAGCCTGGGTGGGGGCCTTGGGCTGGGTACTGTGCTGGTGCAGCCTATTGTACACCCCAGGAGATTAGAAGGGGCCCGTGGGTACTGGGAGCCAACAGACCCTCTGACAGGCTCTCGTAGGGGGCAGGAGCATGAGGGCCCGTCCAGGGCTATCCTGAGAGACACCAAGGTCTCTCCTATACTCTCTCCTGTGGCCATCTCTCCACTCCCATCCTTCCAGGCTGTGCTCCCAAGTCCCCCTGCCCCGGGAGCCGAGCTGGTCAGGCCAGCAGCAGTCCTGGTGGAGAGCGGCCCTGTGTCATACCACCCCGAGGAGGACGCGGATGAGGAAGACGCAGATGAAGAGGATGGGGAGCCCTGCGTCAGCGCCCTGCAGATGATGGGCGGCAATGGTGGGTGGTGCTGCACGTGGTCAGGGGGCCTGACACAGGCACTGGGCAGGGGGGCTTCCAGAGAGATAAAGGCACAAACCTTCTGCCCCTGGTGATCCCCGAACACAAGCCTTTGGCTTCATACTAAATTTTTCTCTGAAAAGAAGGAAATTTGTATGAAGACAGCATAAACTGGCCATGTTGATTCTGAGGCCCTAGGACATGTTGGAAGAGCTGGCCAGGGCCTAAGAGGCCAATTCCATGGGGACAGCAAGGCACCTGCTGTGAAGGCCATGTTTGGGCTTGACTAGAGTCACTGGGGAGGCTGATCATCCAGCAGATGGGGTTTCCAGGCCTGACAGGTGGACAGATGTGTGCACTCAAGGGAGGGAGGTGAGGCTGGCCAAACTGTGGACACTTGCCCAGTCAAGAACTGAGGCTCCCACACTGGGCGCACACCAACATCCCCAACCCCAAGATAAGATAGTCCCCACAGTGGTGGGACTGGTCCTGCAGCCTCAGGGAGCAGATCCCTGAGGGCAGCGAGGGCTGTGAGCTTCCATAGTCGCCCTCTGTGTTTTGCAGATTACGGCTGTGACGGTGATGATGATGAAGGCTACTGAGTGTGACCTCAAGGCCAGGCAGCATCCTGGCTCTGGATCCTGATTGTCTGATGGGGATTGGATGCCCTCTAGGGCCACTGTTTGTAGGCACGAATGCCAAGACTAGGGACCAGCCAAACACTGCCCTGCTTGCTTCGAAGCCCTCATCCCATGGCCACACGTGGCCTCCATGGTACTGTGGGATCATGTTTTGAGCAAAGTAAGGAATATTTCTATCCAGCAAGGAAAACCAGACTGACTATCTGCGTGTGTCTGATTGGACATGGTTGGGAGTATCCAAGGCCTTTGTCCCATGGTGTGTCCCAGCTTCCCAGTCATTGACTACCCAAGAGCACTCAAAAGCAGGCACAGCGTGTCCCTGTTGTAAGAAAACTGAGGCACAAGGAGGCCTCGCTTCTCGTCAAGCCAGTGGAGGGTCAGGTGGGTCCAACCCTGTGGCTCTAGCACCTGTTCTTGGCTGGTGGCCCAAGTGCTTTCCCCTCCCGTCATCCCCCAGAGGCACTATGCTCCCAGTTCCCTGTGGAGCTTGGTGTTCTGGGACAGCAGGGAGCAGGCAGCTGTGGCTGGTTCCTCCCTCACTCAGAGGCTCTTGGGCTCCCTGAGGTTCAGGAATGCCTACCACCCAGCCAGCTCAGGCACCAGCACACTGGGACCCTGTGTGGGCTTGCGGGGTTTGCACCAGGAGTCTCTACTGCTGTCAGAGGGCAGCTGGTCGAGCTCGTCTGGCAGTGCAGGCCTCTGCATCTGCATACCCTCCCTGCCAATGCCAGCATGGCCTGTGTGGGGTGCGGGGCCTTGCCTACCCATCACATGCAGGGTCGTTTACCTCCTGTCTGAGCCAGGCCCAGGGGTAGGCAGCAAGTCTCAGGTTACCTGACTAGGGCACAGGTCTCAGGCCTTGCTTTCCTGGATGTGGCCCTGGGATGGAGGGCAGCCAGGTGCTTGTGCCCCAGTATAGGCCCCTCAGAAGAGTGACTGCAATGACAGAACCATACCATACTGCCCTTCCTGGTCACCCTCTACCTCCACATGGGTGGGCTGGCTGTCCAATGAAGGATCCAGACCCCAACTTTAGCACAGAGACTGGGTTGGGGCCTTTGAGTCCTTGCAGCCAACTGCTGTCCCTCTGCCTATACCCTGCAGCCAGTCTGGCCCCAGAGTCATTAGAAGGCTGGGGAACCAATTTGTGAAGAAAGAAAAACCTGTTACCTGAGAGATTTGGCTGAAATTGGTGTTTGTGATTCTGCAACCTACACTTCTGCCACGGGGTGGCCTGCTGGGAGCAGGCTGGGGACAAGCTCAGCACACCCAGCCCTGTTGTTCAGATGCTCCATGGGGATCCTGTTTGCATGTTCTCAGCACTGGCTATTCTTGCTTCATAGCCACCCCTACCTGTCAGGTCTTGTGGTCCTGGAGTGCCACTGCCTGGGCTCAGGTCAACAGCTGGGTGCCTAGCCACTCAACATGGCCTGTCTTGGCACTTGGCTGTGGAAGAAGACCCTGGAAGCTCTAAGGCTGCCTGAATTGGAGAGAGCGTCTAGGATGCATAGTCTAAGGACCATCCTCAAACTGTGGCAGTTGTAAGTGGGTGTATTGTGGTGCCAGGGACTGAATGGGATGAATAAGGTCCCCTTGTGGACTTCTAGCAGAGTACAGAGCCAGAGAGCACTGGGAAGAGGGTGCACAGGGAAGACATGCTGGGGGATGGCATATCTGAGGCCTGAACTTGGAGAAGGGTCACCTGAAAACACCTGTGGGTCAGAGCAGCTGGGTGGAGTAGAAGGACATGCAGGCTGCAGGCAGGGAAGGGTTCACTGTGCCTGCCCTGCAGGGAACAGATGGCCAGAGATGACAGAGCTGGGTCCAGCTGGAGAGGGAGGAGGGCTGGTGTGAGATGGCCTGGGAGGAAAGTTAGCAGAGCTACCAGACCCTGTGTGGAGAGTATGGAAAATCAGAATCGAGGTGTTTCTGGGGTTGTGGCTTGAGCTACAGGGAGCTGGAGCACTCCTCGGAGACTGCCTTTGTTAGCAGTGGGCCTTCCAGAATTTGGCTTCCACATGGGCAGCTGGGTTTGGGAGGTGGGTTTCCAGGATCCACAAAGCCATGGCTGGCCATTTCTCCTCAGAAGACTGAGAGAAGGGGTTCTGAGGCAGAGCGGTGAGCTCTGGAGGCCGGAGGGGGGGGGGCGGGGTGGAACTGGGGAATGTTCAGCTTGCAGGGAGGGATGTGGTGTGGGGAGGGCTTGGTGCTGGGCAGGAGGACTGCCTTGAGAGGGTGGGCGAGGAACATGGGGTCAGGGTCCTGGAATGGAGGACTTGGGTGACTGAGGCACCAAGGGGCAGGCCCCAGCAGGGCAACCGTGCAGTAGACAGTGTGTCTTGGCTGTGGTCAGAGCCTGGTACTTTGGCTTCCACTGATACAAGTGTGGGGCCCCGCCCACAAGCAGTCTGGGGACCCAGCTGCATGTTCTTCCTGGAGGGATGCCACAGCCTGAAACAGGCCTGGCAGCTGTTTGGGCCCCTGGCTCGGGTCTGCCCAGCATGAGGAGCAGTACCTCCTCAGGCCTCTGATCTTGGCTCTTTCTGTGGCCCCTAGACCGCACAAAGGCAGTCTCAGAGCTGAGTGGCCTCCTTGACCTCTTTTCTGCACTGTTTCCATCCCCACCTGCCAGCAGCCCTGTGGGTGCTGCATTCTAGGCTGGGCCCCTGCCAGGTGGATACACCTAAAACGGGTCTCACTGCTTCTGACCCTCTGCTCCCTCCTGCTGTCTGCCTGGAGGAAGCAACGCCCCAGGACTTCCCAGCTGACCGAGCTGATGCTTGGTAGCCACGTGCCCCAAACAGGGAAGGACTTAGTACTAGCTGGTACCCCAGGATTCCCCAGGATCCCCCAGGACCCTGGTATCTGGGGCTTTATAGATACCCAGTTTCAGAGGTGCCTAGGAATTGCTTGAAGGAGCTGGACAGTACAGTAGACCCAGTTCCTTGCCTCAAAGTGAGAGGTGGGACACAGTGGGGCTCTGGGATACCTTGTTGCTGCTCCCCCGAGACTGCTAGGCCAAAGAGGACTTGTCTGCCTGCCCTGAGCTGGCTCCCATCCATGTACCCCCTGGAGCCAAGGTGAGGAGGCTTCTTAGAGGCAGGCAGGGGTCACCTTCTACACATAGTTGGAGGCTGGGGCAGGAGCTCTGGCCCTTCACCTCCCCTGGGCTCCTTGGCCATGTGCATACATTGGCTAAGAGTGAGCTCAGGGCAGACTGGTGTCACATGCCACCCTGGCACCTTACCCATGCAGGAGCTTCCTGACAGCAGAGGTAGAAACACATCCTGCCACTAACCTGCTCTGCTGTGTGAGCGTGAGCACAGGGACCCAGCTGGACAGAGGAAACTAACATAGGCCTTTTGCTTTCTCCCACCCTGTCCACCTGGCTCTCTTCAGGCACTTGGTTGGGCAGCAGAAATCTTGCAGGAGACAAAGTGGGGACTCGCATCTCGAGGCAGGAGGCCCCCTCCCACCTGGGTGCTGCGGGGAACTTGTATGCCACTTTATCCAGGGTAGAGGAGACTCGCCCATCCAGTCTGACCCCACTGGAGGGCACTGCTCGGAGGAAGCATGGTCCCTGTGTCCTAGCAACACCCCATAAACAGCTCAGTAGCCTCCTTGGCACTCTCCTTCAAGCTTGCAAGAGTCAGGAGGTAGCCATGGCCCTTAGGGTTGGGGGTCTGCGGGAGGCTACAAACCCCAGCACTCCTGTGTGTCTTGGAGGTTGTGCGTTGTCTAGAGTCAGGACTCTTCAGAGGCTGGCCCTGGGTCAGCTTCTTCTCCTTGCAGCCTCGGAGGGTGGTCTTTGGAGGGGAGATTTGTGGTTGTACTACTGAGTATCCTAAAAATCTCCCGGGTATGGAGGGGGCTCTGTTGCCACTGTCAGGACCCCTGGGCAGCCTCCCCCCCAGCTCCCACTTTCTGGGGGTGAGAGGGCAGTGGATGCCACAAGGACTGGGAGGCCTGGGTACTCCAGTTAGGGAAGAAGGTGGGACCAAGGCAGCCCCCAGGCCCATAGGTCAGAGATCCTCTGATGGCAGGTGGGCTGGCCTGAGGGGTGGCAGATAAACACAGGCTGGGGCACATCTGGCAGTGGAGTTGGGTCTGCAAAGGATACCCTCACTTTCCTCTGTCTCCCATCTCCTCTCTGGTTCCTGCTCCTCACTGCTGGATGTCTCACCATCAACTGTGGGCCAGCAGGGGGCGCCCCAGGATCAGCTGCGCTTGGTGGGAGGGCACACAGCTCCTGGGGTAGCCTTCTTGCTCTAGTCCTGTGAGGTCAGAGGGCCTCTCTCCTGGCCTTGGACTCTGGGCCCTACCTCTTCCCCACTCTGGGGCACCTGCCCCATGGCCAACACCCTCCCTAGCCTTGTTAGCTGTCACAGTCACCCTGCAGAAGTGTCCTGGTCTTTTGGGGGATGCAGAGAGGGACCAGTTGATTCCCTAGGTGGTGGTTTACTGAGTAGAGACTTGAACTCCACATGCTGGCCAGGCTTGGCACTGTGGAGCCACTGTCTCCCTATGGTCATTATTTGTCCCAGCGTCCATACTACGTGCCTGGAAGGCTAGCTTTTCCCAGGGGAGGCCTGGGTGGAACCAGACTGGCAAGGGGTGGGGGCCCAAGGTCAGGCTCCAAGACTGCAGTCAGGGCCTAAGGCCTGCCCAGGCCTTCAAAGGGGCCATGGGCGGTGGCAAAGGGCAGGCTCTTTATGGTTTTCCTGTGGGAAGAGGAACCTAGCTCAGAAAGCCATTGTCCCCACACAATGGGCCTGGCTGAGACCCATGAGGGCAAGAGCCCCAGGCTGCTAAGATCCAGCCCTAATTTCAACTGTGGACCCAACTGGGGTCTTCATTCTGACCTTGACCTTGACCTTGACCCTGGTCCATATCTAACTCATTCTACAATGCTCTTGGCTACCACCACCCCAGCTGACCCTAGCCAGGGAAGAGTCACTAGCAGCTGGGTTGGGGGTACTCCCAAAGCAACTTTAAGGGGCCTTGGTGGAGGAAGCACCCTGCAATCAGGGCTAACTCCAAGGTGAAGAGGGTGGAGGATTCTTAGTATCTACTGGGCAGCAAATTGGGGCTCTTGGCTAGCCCCAATACTCATGGAGGCCTGGTGGTCCCAAAAAGTCCCTAGCTGGATCCAGGTTGGAGCAGAGGCCATGGCTAGGCAGGCCTGGCCATGCTTAATGGGCTAGCGGCAGAGTTCACCCTGCAGGTGATATGGGCATACACCTGTCCTTGGTGGCTGAGGGATCTTTGCACCAGCCCAGCAGAGTAATTGCTTCCCCTAGTTGGAGGACAGCATTGTCTGCCTGCTTTGGCTCAGAGCTCATGGTCACCCAGCATGCCCCAGGTGATGACTACCATGACCTCAGCCCCCACAACCTGGAGAAGCCAAACCAACCACTGCAGGGCTGCCCTGGGGTGGGCAGGCAGGTGAGCTCCACATCCTCTGGTGAGTAGAGGTGTGTGCTGGGGGCCAGAGGTTGGGCCGGGTCACATGACCATTTATAGGGAGGCATGGTGGGAGTGCTCTGCCTTCTGAAGTTACATCTGCACTAAGGGAAGTGTTGGGCTACCTTCAGTTCCTGAAAAGCAGCTCAAGGTCGCCACTACCATCGTGCTCATGTGCAGGCATATTCTGTAACAAGCCACCGGAAGCTAATCCCATAGCTACATGACGTCTGAAGCTGGTGATCAGGTGCACATGCAGGTGCAAACACATTCACATCAGCAAGCACAGGATGACGGAAAAGAGGGGCCCATTCTTCATAGTGCATGGACTCTGACCTGGGAGGTAAGGCTGGGCTGCCATCCTCCCCAGGTCACCCTGAGGTCTCACCACCTCCATGCAAGTTCCCCTCTCCTGAAAGTCCCTTAGCAGAGCATTCCCTCCAATCCCAACTGTACACAGGACTCTGGAAAATACAAGTTTCTCATCATTGTTTCATGAATCATTCTGCAAGCATTGAGAAAAACATAACACTGGCTCTGGGGCTAGAGAATAACCAGGCCCTTGCCCTCAGGACTCATGACCTTGAGGGACACACACTCACCTGAGCCTGTAGATAGACCCATGGACGCACTGTGAGGGATCCAGCACGCCTGTGGGAGGCTGCAACTTGCAGCAGAGCAGTGGCCCTGCTGAGCAGCCAGGGAAGGCCTGAGCCCAGCAGAGTGGCATGCTTTCGCTGGGTTTTCTCCTAGAAAGCCACAGCAGGTGGCTGCACAGAGGAGCTGGAGGGCTGGGAGTTGTTTACGTGGGCCCAGGAGATGAGTGAAGTCTGCTTCTGGCCAAAGATCCGGGTTTGGGAACTGGGCTGGGGGTGTGGATGGGAGAGTGGGATGATGAAGGCCAGCCAGCAGATGGACTTCAAGGATCCTGGGGGACACCCGTGGCAGATCCCTGGCCCTGGCTGCTATTCAAGGACAACATAGGAACCCCAGAATGGGGAAGTCACAGGGCCCAGGCCTCCTGCCCTGGAGGCCTAGCAGGCAGGGAGGGGAACTTGATCCTGGCCAATGGGCAGCACTGCAGGACAGCTGGGTGGAGATTGCAACTTGAGCGGCCTCTTGCTGCTTTTATTTATTTATTGAACCCAGGGGCACTTAACCACTGAGCCACATCCCTAGCCTTTTTAATATTTTGAGACAGGTCTCACTAAGTTGCTTAGGGCCTCATCTAATTGCTTGAACTTGTGATCCTTCTTGAGCTGCTGGGCTTACAGGTGTGGACCACCATGCCCAGCACCTCTTGCAGGTTTTACATTGTAGGCTGGGGGTTATAACTCAAGGGAGGGGGAGGCATGTCCCCTTTTAAGTAGGAGCCCATCCAGGTAGTTGTTTACATCTTACATGGGGTCCACCTGGCCACAGGGAGGAGCATCCTGCACTATTAAATCAAGGGGGGGGGTCTCCATGGGGCCTTCTTTGCCCTTTCAAGTTCAGTTCCCATCACATGTATGAATGTCCCCAAGCGTGCTGGATGGGGTGAGGAGAGCTGTCTTGTCAATGGGCAGCATTCTCTGGGTTCCTGCTGACAATCCAAAAAGGCTCAGGGACAAGTTCCACGAAGTGGCAGCACCTATGATGGGGAGGGCAGGTCCAGAGTGGAGGGGTGTGGGGTTAGGCCAGGAAGGACTCCTGGACGAGAAGGAGGAGCTGGCCAGGCCAAAATGGGGCACAGGCAGTCTCAGGAGTAGAAAAAAGGCAGATCCCACCTGCCTGGGGCCCAGAGGTTGGCTGGGGGAACAAAGGCAGTGCTGACAGAGCCGTAGGGTGCAGAGCGTAGGGGCAAGACAGGCAGGACCAGAGGTGGGGATGTCGGGCTCCTCAGAGTAGGGGACAGCGTCAACATAGGGCTGCAGAGGTGGAGCTGTATGCTCAGCTCTGAGGCCTTGTGCCCTGGGGAACCATGAGCAGGCAAAGGTGCCTCCCTGCCAGCTGGGTTGGGAGTAGGGCTGGGGGCTTCCTGAGGGGCAACTGAGCAGCATCCTAAATGGAGGGTGGAGGATGGTGGGAGATGCAGATGGAGCAAAGGTCAGCCTGCTGTGGGGACTGCAGAAGGGTGCAGAGGCTTGCATGGGGCTGGGGCGTCCCCGCGCTGGGCCCTGGGTGAGTCACTGCTGACCCGGCGTCCCGGCGCCAAGGGGGCCCAGGCCACACTTGCCACAGGAAGCAGTGAGGGTTGATAAAGGGCGGGAGTCGGAAGCCGCCTGGTCTCCCGCTTCCTGCAACCGGAGTTCTGAGGCTGGGCACTGGCGGGCATCTGCTTATATAGGCCTAGGTGTCCATAGCCCAGCCTGGATGGCTGACAAGACAGGACATAAATGTGCCCTGTGGCCTGACTGGCTGTGCCTTCAGAAGGCATAGCAGGAGACATTCCGATGGGCATGAGAAGTCTCAGGTGACTGCTGGCAGGCGTGTTCACCTAGTCGGGCCACAGAGGAGTTCACAGGTACCCAGAGATGGGTGCATGCAGATGGTGTGACTCCAGACTGGGCAGCCTTGCCAAGAGGTGCCCTGAATCATGTGGGTAGCCCATGTTGTAGCTATAGTCCAGCCTGCCAGCAGAGCCACAGCCAGATCATACTTACCCCTTGTGTCACCAGCACTATGCCCCAAGTACATCTACCAAGCACCATCATCCCCATGGTCACCCACCCACCTCAACTCCTGGAACCCTGGCAGCTGGTCACCATGTGGGCAGGCTTCCTGCCAGGGCTGGTCTCTTCACCTGGCTGCCACCTTCTTCACAGCCATTGCCACCACCATGTGCCTCAAGCAGCAGAAAGGACAGGCTAGGTGGCCCTGTCAGAATTGCCTCCAGCATCCCTGGGCCACACCTGTGCCTTGCCTTCCCCCAAACACCTGGCTGTTACCTGTCTCCACTCAGTACTCCTGGCAAATACAACACAAATGTCCCCTCCTCCAGGAAGTCTTCATGTCATCCCCTGCCTCAGGGGGAGCCAGAGACCTCTCTGCCAGACCTCTGCAGTCTGCCAGGTCCCCCTCCTGCAGCTGTGCACCTGTCATCCCTGTCCTGGAGGAAGGAATCTACCAGAACTAGAAGCAGGCTGAGACCACCTCATCCTGCTCAGCTTCCCCAACTCTAGTTCTTGCCCCTTTCCTGGGGCTCTCTAAGTCTGGGGTCACCAGGTGCTGGGTGCTTCTGGGAAACCCCAACACAGGCCTTGCCACTTGTCCCAATTCCTGCATTTCAGGTCTCACTCAAAGCCTGTCCAGGTTAGGGTGGGGAGATAGTGTACCTGGGTTCTCCACAACCTGCTCAGAGATGACCCTGACCTGGGCTCTGGGGCACAGGCTGAGGAAGGACAGCCCCAACTCCTCCCTTGAGCCTGATCCTGTGGTCCAGTCTCCATGAAGTAAGCTGCCCAGGGCCTCAGGAGGAGAAACAGTCCCAAGGAGAAGTAATATGGCCTCTCAGCGCCCCCCGTGGAGGCTGGGGGACAGTGCTGCAGAGTTCAGGGGGAGCAGGAGTGCCCTCCTGATGGCCCTGCCCTGGCACCCTGAGAATGGGAGGAGATTACTTGTCGAGAGCAGAGCCTCCCCAGGGCATAGTCGCCTGCTTTGCACGCAGATGCGAGGTCCAAGCTGTTCCTGTGGGAACATTGAACACTCCCAGAAAGCCAAATGATGTTGACGGCCACGTAGGAGGCCACTGCACCCAAAACAATGCGAAAGAAGCGCAGCAGGGCGCTCAATTTTCTCAGCGTCCGGATGGACTACGACTGCTGCTGGGGAGAAAGGGGCGGGGAAATAGCAAATATCATGTCCTTTCCAGAGTGTGGCCTCGCTGGCCCGCACAGTAGCCAGGAAAGCGGTGGTTAGCGGTCCAGCGCAGGGAAGGCGCAGGGCGCGCCCGGCCGGCCCCAGAGGCGCGGCAGGCTCCCGGTACGCTCCAGGGATTGGTCTGTGAGCGGCCGGCCGGGGCGCGCAGGCTCCTCATTGGCGCCCGGAGGGCTGTGAGGGGTGCCGCCCGCGGACCTGTGCAGTGCCTTGGTCTTGCGTGGTGGTGCCGGGCCCTGCCAACCTGCGGGGATCCAAGGCGAGAAAAGACTTGCGCGCCTGGCCCGCCCCTGTGCCGGGTCCACAGGCAGTCTTATCAGTGCGGGCAGCTGGAGGCTTGTCCCTGCGCGAGGTCCCCGGCCAATTCAATGGCCATTGTCCGCCGGCCTCTTTGTTCAGGAGGTGGCCACTTCCTGCAGGACTGAGCTGGGGGCGGGCGGCAGGAAATCCAGTCGCAGAGGCTGGCCCGGCCAGGGTCCTGCCCCGGGGGCTCAGCTCAGCCCACCGCCTGCTGGGTGTGTGGGTGAGCTGGAATGTCCCCTCCCAGGGAAGCGATGGTGGGGCCTGCGCTTGTGAGATCAGATCCTGTAGAGCTGGGGGAGGGGGCATAGGAAGGTGGAGGAAAGTCCTCAGACTGGGGTGCCCCTCCCAGGTCTGCTGCCTCCCTCTGATCCCCACAAGGGGCTGCCAGCTCAAAAAGATTAAGAATTGAATCCTATGAAATGGGAGTCAAGTGTCTGGGAGCCGAAACCCCACTCCCACTGTCTCCCAGGAGGAGTCCCCTGGGGAAACTGACCTGGGGGAGGGACTGTGATATGAAGAGGGGAATGCAGCTTCCCGTCCCTCCTCCCTTCCCTGAGCTGTGAGGCACCTCTGGCCTGCTTCTTGTGGTCCTGATGACCAGGCACAGGCCACTTGTCTGGCCCACACACCTGGCCCATGGGTCATTTGGGCCCAGAACTCAGGCAGGGGCTTCAGCCATGTGTGCACTTACAGTGGGAGATAGGAGTCTGGCCCATTGATCCTCATGTTGGCACTCAAGGCCAGCCAGCAGTAGGGATAGGACAGGTCACTACCCCTGCCCACTTTCAGGCCCAGGCCCACAGGTGGAGGCCTCCAGCCCTCCCCTCTTGCCATTTTCTCTACAGCCCTGAGGTGCCTGACCTGCAAACTCTCCCCTCCTTCAGTCCAACTCAATGAGAAAAGAGAAACCACAACAGGCATTTCAAATAGGAATTTAATATGAGGAGTTGGTCTCCAAGGGCATGGACAGGTGGGTGGAACTTGTAGAGAGCCAGGCTACCAGAAGTGAAATGGAGCTCAGGCTGTAGCTGTCACAGAGGCCAGAGGAGACAGGGGGAGCTGTCACCAGACCCAAGGTTGCTGTGTTCTACCTGTGTCCCTGTGGCTGGGAAAGGGGGAGCCTCCTCTTGCTGTCACTGCCATCATGGCTGCCATGGTGCCTGTCACCACTGTGGCGCCACTATCTCAGCCAAGGCTTATAGAAGCTGGAAAGACCTGGCCTCCTTCTTCTCCTACCCAGGCTCTTGCAGGAGCCTGTCATGGGGCAAGCCTGCAAGGGGACTGGGACTTCTCCCAGAGGGTGAGTAGGAGCTCTTCTGCACCCCAGCTCAAGAGGCAGAGCACATCTGGGATCCACCATAATCTCTTGTACAGTGCCCACTCAGATGCCCCCTAGCCCAGCTCACATCTTCTCTACCTCTGAGCCTCCTTACCTCATCCATGGTGTAAGGTTTGTGCAGATGGAAGGAGGCATCAAGTGACAGTACCTTGCACAGTACTGAGCCTACGGGGCCACTGACAAGTAGCAGTGGGTGCTTGTAAAGGACTTGGCCCTTTCAGGGAGAGGCGGGGAGCTGCATCACGCTGGTGCCTGGAACTGGGCAAGGAAGCCCTTGGCATGAGCTGATGAAGGTCACAAGATCCAAGAGAGGTCAGTGGGGGGCTGAACTGGAACCGCCTGTGTTCTGAGAAGCAGAAGCCATATTGGTCCCATGCAGGAGAGATGGGAGAAGCAGGGAGAGTCTAAACCACAGGGCAGGATCCTGAAAGGAGAGGGGATGACAGAGTACTGGCTTCTAGCCCCCAGGCAGGCAAGGGGGCCAGAGTCCACTTGGCCCTGAGCATCTTGGGCAGCTGCCCTAGTGAGGTGATGCCAGGAGAGGTGTGGACCTACCATCGGAGTAGGGATGGGAGAATGGGGGAGCCAAAAGCAAGGCCCAGAGGGAAAACCAGGGACGCAGGGCAGCAGGCGGGGCTGGCCCAAGGCCGAGAGGTGAGAGGCAGTGGGCTGCAGGTGGTCCAGGGGTTGCCTTGCAGGCATCATGAACCCTTCAGCTCTGGGGACTAAACCAAGGTTGAAGTAGAGACCTGGGAAGTGGCCTGATGGGACAGGTGCTGCTGAGCGGGAAAGCAGAGCAAGGCTGTCTCCTAGGACATGGGGTGGCAGGGCAGTAGCCGTCCAGGCCCATACGTAGAGCTGCAGCGACTGAATGAGGATCATTGGCATTAGCACACATCTGTCCTGGAGTGAGGGTGCCAGCTCCTTCCTGAGATGCCTCAAGGTCCCTCTGCCATGAGGGTCCGTCACTGCCCCTGCACACTCAGACATCCTTTGGACTGACCACCTGGGCTGTCCAGGGCCATGTGCCATCCAAACCCCCTGGCATCTGCACCTTCAGTGTGGCCCCCGCAGGATGGTCCTTCCTCTGTCACCTGAGAATCTCTCCCCAACCTCCCCACGGGCTCCGGGCAGCTGATGGCCCTTAGAGCCAGGCCTTCTCCTCTAGGAAGTCCCCCATGCCATGTGACAGCCCAGATGATGCCTGTGTTTGGGCTGCACCCTGGGCCTCAGGGATGAGGGGGCTTGGCAGGGCTGTGCCTCGGTGGGAGGTCTCTGCGTGAATCACCCCTCAGTGGAGGCACAAACGCAGGAAACTCTATTCTGTCAAACTGTTTTCTCTTGCGGGGGAGAACCGGCCACACGAAGGCATTGTTCATGGCTAGCGCCTTCCGGGTGGGCCCACTCTGGAATGGGATGAGTGGCTTCCCCTCAAGACCCAAGGGCGCCTGGAGGTTGGAAATGTGGGGTCTTGGTCCAGTCACCGGCCCTGGGCTGCATATCCACAAGGCTTGTGCCCTCAGAAGTGGGGGCTGATTGGCCTGAGGTGGTGCAGGGCTGGAGCCCAGCCCTCGGCTCTGCAGGACTTGAGCCTGCACAAGCCCCTCCAGCCAGACTGGGCTCCATGAACATGGGGGGCAGGCAGCCCTCATATGGCCCCAGCCCTCGCCCGAGGACTTCCCACAAGGGGGAGGTGGTGAGGGTTGTGATATGACACCACTCAGGTGCTCACCTGTTCCTAGGGACTGCTGAGGGGACCTAGGCAGCCTCTCCAAAGGGCAGGGACAGCCACCCTAACATGCTTGGGGCAGTGCAGGGTGAGGGCGGCAAGGGGGTCAAGTGGGCAGGCTCCTTGCTCCAGCACCCCTCTGCCAACTGGGCAGGCTCCCAGTGGGGCCAGAGTGTCAGGGTGGGGGAACATGCCACGTGTTCCCCCGTGGCCACATGGCCTCTGAGTTCTGCCCTCCAGTCCTGACCTGGCATTCAGGGCTCCTGACTGGGCCACCTGTCAGAAGGATGCTGCCTGAGTTCTCCTGACAGAGACCCATGGGCCCTCTGGTGTCTTCAGACCTCCCTGAAACGACAGAAAGGTTACAGACCCACCGAGGAGATGAGACCCAGCGAGAACTGTCCCCAAGATTGGAACACGCAGGCTGGCAGATGGGCAGACAGGACCCAGTGCCTGGCCCCACAGAGGCTGCTGCCCAGGGAGGCCCTGAGGGCCAGAGAGCAGGTGCAGATCAGCTCCAGCCAGACGGCTGCTGTGGGACCCCACCTAGAGCAGACGGTAGCAAGGTGCCACCACCACTGAAGACAGAGCAGGGAAAGGGCCTCCAGCATCACTCGGACAGCAGTGCCCGAGGGTGGAGTGGCAGCAAGACCCCACCAAGACTGGCACAGAGCCCGGAGCAGCTGGGTGGGCAAGGGGCTGGGTCCCATCCTTCTGCACCTTAGCGTCACTCTAAGGACCACAGATGAGTGGACAAGAAGGAGGCTGAAGAAAAGCCAGACCCTCCCCCTGCCACAAGGGCTTGGTGCAGCTGAAGGCAGGTCTGGAAGCCTCTGGAACACACCGTGACGCCCAGAGTGTGTCCCTCCCCATCTTTTCCCAGGGCTCTGCCTGGGGCCTCCACCTGTCCTGCAGCCCTACAGAGTCCCCTGGCAGACAGCGCAGCCACCCCCGCCAGGCCCCTCCCCCAGGTCTGGCCCACAGCCCACCCTTGCCCGTGCCTAGGCAGTGGCACCTCACGTATCCCCCCAATCTTTAATTCTTGTGAAATACATATAATAAAAAAATTATCATGTTTGGCATTTTTTAAAAAAAATTGAAAGAGTGATACATGCCACAGCAAAATCACAACAGTACTATGATGTAAGGGGCCGGGCTGGGGCTCAGAGTAGAGCGTTCGCCTAGCACATGCAAGGCCCTGGGTTCCATCCTCAACTCCACATAAAAATAAATAAATAAAATACAAGATATAAAGTAAGGCTCTTGGGGGCGGGGCCGTGGCTCAGTGGCAGAGTGCTTGCCTAGCACGTGGGAGGCATACACATACATATATATATATATATATAGAAAAGCAAGGCTCTTTAACTGGAGTCAGCCACTACTAACAGTTCCTGAGGAGTCTTTATTTTGTTAAATGCAAAAAGATTGATCCTTTTCCCCCCAGTACTGGGATTTGAACCCAGGGCCTCCAGCATAGCAGGCAAGAGCTTTATCAGTGAGTTACTTTTTATTTTGAGGCAGGGCCTCACTAAGTTGCCAGCTGACCTGGAATTGTGATCCTCCTGCCTCAGCCTCCTAGTTGCTGGGATGACAGGCATCCACACCTGTCTGCTGGGACCATTTTCAAGTGAACAGCTTGGTGGCATTAAGCACATCAAGCACCGCCACCATCCGCCTCCAGGACGTTTTCATCTTCCTAACCCAAGCTCTGTCCCCATGAAGTGATAACACCCACCCCGTGGCCCCTGCACCCATGGTCCCTGTGACTGAGCACTCTGGGGACACCTGTTAGTACATCATATGGGTATGGCTCCGAGTGACTAGCCCATTCCACTCAGCCCACATCCTCACAGGCACCATACTGTGCCAAACCCAGTGGTTTAAGGCTGAGTGGTGTCCACCACAGGTTTATATGAGAGGTGTCCCCCAAGGGTCCACGTGAGACAATGCAGGAAGGTCAGAGGAGACGCGACCGGGCTGGGGGAGCCTCAGCCAGAGAGTCAACCCCCTGGTGGGAGGGAGGTGGCCCTGGGTCTCTATTTTGTATCTGGAGAGAGGAGTCTCTGCTTCCTGGTCACAGGTCAGCTGCTTCCCTGGGCCACACTCTTGGGCCATGACGTCCTGCCTCATCTTGAGCCCCGAGGAGTGGGGCCTGCTGTCTCTGGCCTGAGGCCTCTGAAACCGTGAGCCCCCAGATCGACTTCTCCCCCTCTCTAGTTGTGCTGCTCGAGGCCCTTTAGTCACAGCAGCAAAAAAGCCAAGACACCCCTCCACCTGTCAATGGGCACTACAGTCTTGTGGGGGGCACTGGGGATCAAAGCAGGTGCTCCCGACACGGAGCTACACCCCCAGCCCTTTTTACTTTGTGAGAAAGGGTCTCGCTAAGTTGTTAGGGTCTTGCTAAGTTGCTAAGGCTGGCCTCCAACCTGCAGTCCTCCTGCCTCAGGCGTGTGCCATGGTGCCCGGCTCCCAGAGGGGTTTTTGTTCACTTGGTGACCAAAGCCACAGGAGTGACAGCGATGCCCCCACCGCCCAGGCACTCAGCCTCTTGAAGCTCTGTTCCTGTCTGAATGAGAACAGCAGCAGGCAGAGTCCAGACCTTGGCAGAGCTGTGGCTGCCACACATGTGAGGCAGCTCTGCCGTCTGCAGTCCAGAGTCCAGGGGTCACCTGGTGCTCCAGGGTGCCTCTCGGACTCCTCTCCCAGAGACGACAGTCAAGCAGCCACAGCAAGGTGCCCACAGACAGCACGTGGCCTTTTCAGTGCAAGCAGGACATTTTCCAGACAGATACCCAGTCCACAGGAGGCCCAGAATGACTTGAGAGCTAAAGCAGACCCTGTAGGCGAGGCACAGAAGGCGCTGCTCTGGCTGCCGAAGGGAAGTGGCCTCCATCAGAGCTCTGCGCCAGCCCAGCCTCCACCCGGCATGAGGCATAACAAGTGTTCCCAGGCAGGCCAGGGGCCCCAAATGTGTGTCTCACGCATGGTCTCCAGCTTCTAATGCCCGTTCCCACTGAGACCCAGGCCTACGGGCCAAGGGTCTCATGTGGGAGCTGGGAAGGCAATCCCCGGGAGCTGGTGGAGACAGGTCTCTGGAGCCTGTCTGTGCTGGTGGGAGCTGGCCACCAGGCTCCAGTGTGGCATGGCATGGCACTTGGGGGTGGCTGAGGATGCTGTCCCTCAGGGGCCTGCTCTGACATGCCTGGCACACAGGAGGACTGAGGCTGGGCCTCTTAAAGCCAGACCTGTAGAGCAGCCCAGCCCTGCCCAATGACATGTGGGGAGCCTCTGTGCCCGAGGGTCACCGCTCCCTCAGTCCCCCTTCTCACCCCCACCCCCTCACCTGGTCCTCTTGCTGGCAGCTCCCAGGGTGGCATACTGAATTCTCCAGACCCCCCAGCCTGCCAGGCACCCAGCTGCCAACTTCTTTACCTGACAGGCTGCTGGACGTTGCCCAAAAGCCTGGTGTCACCAGAGGCCTTGCTTACTGGGCCCCAGCCTCCTTTGCCTCTACCCTCTTTACCCTGGGACCACTCTGAATCCCTCCTTCCCTCCCACCCCATCCTTTACAGGGGAACTTGCCCTACTCCCCTTAAACAGAAAGGAAAGCATCAGTGTCCTGCAGACCTGCAGATCCTAGACTCTCAGGACCCAGGGCTCTGCCCTGGCTGTGGTACCATCTCTCCCAGTGTGTGCCTGCTGTGTGTCCACACCTGTTCCCAGAACCTGTGGTCTGGGACCTCACATGGCAAAAAGGACTTTGCAGATGGGATGAAGTGAGGACCCTGAGATGGGGTGACCCTGGTTATCAGAATCCTTGGAAGAGGGAGCTACAGGCTCAGAAGATAAGGGGTGAAAGTGGAAGGACAGAGACACCTGCTGCTGGCTTTGAAGACGGGAAGGGGCAGCAAGTGTCAGGAGTGGGGGTGCTTGTAGAAGCTGCAGAAGGCAAGGAATGCCACCTCCCCGGGGCACCAGACGGGGTCAGCCCTGCCAACACCCTACCTGGGATCTTGCCCTCCAGAGCTGCAAGGATGTAAGCCGCGGAGTCTGCAGAAATTTGTCTCAGCTAGTACCCACAGGAACCTACAGAGGGTCCTTCTGTCCCACCAGGTGCTGTCTCTACCTCTAAACACGCCCTAGACAAGGTCTCCAAAGCCCCTAGAGATGGACCGGATATCTACCTGGAAAACGTTCTGCCTGTACTGAAAAGGCCACATGCTGTCGTTTCTGGGAAAGAAGTCGGAATTCAGCATGCCACAGCCAATGACCAGGCAGGCCCCTTCCCACTGCAGGGCTTGGGGAGTCTCACTCTAGCACAGGTACTTCCTGCCTGTGGTTGCTCCAATCCTGAAGACAAATCACAGAGCTTCCAGCTGCAGCTCAGACCAAGGCGGGAGGCAAAGGGCCTGGTCTCATGGGCTGGGGCCACCTGCTCAGCCACCTGCCCTGGCCTGCCTGCTTGGGCCTGCCCAGCTGTGGTAGGCCAGCTTCTGGGAGGGGCTCACTGGTGTGTGGTCTCTTTGCCCTTCAGGACACTAGGCTGGCCAGGCCAAAGCTGGAAAACACAGTCCCCTACAGTCACAGAGGATGATCACGGGTCCTACTTTGTGACATTTCCTTTCTTTGGAAAGGTGGTGGCCCAGAATGTTCTTTCTGACCTATAGGACACAGTGAGAATGATTCTACATGACACTGGACCACTGAGTCATAGAAGTCTAACGGTTCTGCCTGGCCTGACACACACATGCCAGGGGGAGCCAGATACCATGGAGAATCCATGCAGTGAGGAAGCCCCAACTAGCCACTGGAAAGGCCACATGCCACCTACCTGAGGATGGCCCACCCTGGTTTAACCTTCAGAAGACTCCAGATCCAGCTGTCACCTGGTTGCCACTGCAGAGACCCCAAGCAGAGCTGAGTAGGGGAGCTGTGGTAATTCACAGAGTAGGAGGGACACAGTGCTTTAAAGTTCTGGGGAGCAAAAGCTAACAGGGACCTGGGAATCAATCTAAAATCCACATGGCCACCCCCCACCCCAAGACACGGTTCAAAGAACAGTGTCAATAGCAAAGGTCCTCAGCTCCACCACCCAGTGGTTTTAACCTGCCCCTGGGAAGGCAGTGGTGACATGTGGTCTGTCCAGGGAAGAATTCCAGTTGCCTGGAGGCTGTTGGAAGGGTGGGACTTCTTGGAGCGGGAACAGCAACCGGCTTATGCGTGGAGGGACAGCCCCAGAGACAGACAGGAATCGGCAACTCCTCCCCCAAGCAGCAGGTGGGCTGTCAGCCCAGGCCACTTCCTTTTTCTGGGAATCTGGAGGAGAGACAGCCAGGCTCTGCCTGGGCCCCCTACTCCACCCCAGTCCCTTCATCTCTCCTCCAGTCCTCTCAGAGCCCTCCTTCCAAAGAATGACTGAGAGGTGTCTACACTTTCCCCTACGGGGTTCACCCGGTCCTCCCTCCTGGCTCCAGAGGCTACCCAGACCTCGGGCTCCGGTAACTCTCTGCCAGGGCCCAGCAGAGAGTTGCTCTTGGAGGGCTGCCGCCCTTGCTCCGCCCTAGGACGACCTAATCATGGGGTTGTCACAGACCCCAGAAGGGCAGGCATCCCAGGGCTCACTTCCCCCCAGGTTCAGGCCTTCCGCTCCCTCCCTTCCTCCCCCCAAACGTACCACCCGCACGCCGCGCCCCAGCCCGCACGCTCCCACGCAGCGGGCAGCGGTCGAGGTCTGCTGGCGAGTCCTTCCCGGGTTCACACCCTCCGCGCGGCTCGCGGAGCACCGGGGCGACCAGCGCCCCGCCCGCGTGCAGCACTTGGTAGGTGCTACCTGGGCGCCACGGCCCGCCCCGCGCGCACTGGGCATGCCCAGAGCCACAGTCACGCGCGCGCCAGCTCCCGACGGGAGAGCTCCTCGCCCCGCGGAAGCCCGGGCCGGACCTGTCCCGCGCTGCCATGGAGCGCATCGAGGGGGTGGCCGTGGGCCGCTGTGCCAGCTCTTCCTACATGCGGCCGCTCACGCTGCACTACCGCCAGGTGAGTCGGCTCCGCGCCCCCGCGCCCCCGCGCCCCCGCGACACCCGCCGCGCCGCCGGCTCGCCCCGCCTCCGTGACGCCCCGCCCCGGCCCACAGAGACCACGCCCCCGGGCCCGCCCCCACCCCAGGCTCCGCCTCGGGGGCCGGCCCTGGCACGTGAACGCTCACCCCTTCAAAGGAGCTTTGCCTTCCCGCCTGGCCCACCTGTCCCTTTTTGCAGTCAGACTCACTGGTCGCCCTGAAAGTCAGGGCAGGCATCCTGGAGTTGGTGGCCCTCCGGCTAAGACTGGAAGGAGGAGATAACTGGGCAGAGGAGGAAGGAACCTGGAGCACCAAGGCTGGGAGGGAGGAGGCAGAAAAGGGAGCCTCTCAAGGTGGGCTCCCAGGGGTCTTCACAGGGAAGACACCTCTGCCCTCCCCAGCATCACCCCCACAGCATGACTGCACTTACCGCTCTTGACACATAGTAGGCTCACACTTGGTGGGTGGATGAGTAGCCCATGCCCTTGTCTTCCCTTATCCAGACCTGGCCACCTTCCTCCTAATCATCGGCCAGTGCCTGGTCCCATCCAGATGGGCACTGTATTTGCCTGCTTGCCCTACCTGCTACCATTGTGCCGTTCCTCTGTGCTCCTGCCCTCCCAGCCTCAGCTAATACCACCCCTGGTGTCCCTCCGCCTGGCCCATGGATTCACACCATGTCCCTCCCGGTGCCTGCTTCCTGCCAGCCCTGTGTGGCCTTTCTGGCTAGCCCAGCCTGAGAGGCCCCAGCCCTCCCCTTCCCTGCTGTGGTGGTCCCATGGCTCCAGAGGACAGGGAATTCCACTCTCCAGGGTGAAGCCAAGGACACTGCAGGTCTGGGGGAGCAGCTGGGGCCAGTCAAGGGACAAACGTGGACATGGATTTCTGTTCTTTTCCTGTTTGCTGGCCTGGGGCAGAGAGGCTGGTGGATATGAGGGTGCTTGGTTGTGGCTGCTCAGCCCCCCAAGGGTCCTTGTAGGAAGTGAGTGGGTACTGGGTGGTCCAGGCATGGTCCAGCTGTGGCTGATGGCCAGAGATGTCTCTCCACCTTCCCAGGAAAAGCTGTGGTGTGGCCCCTGGGGGGCTGCCCATCAGCATATTTCCACTGAGAGTCTGATAACCAAAGCTGACCTGAACAGGGGACAGGCTGTGGATGTGATGTGGGGGACCAGGTGGCACTCCCTCAGAGGCCAAGGGACACCATGGGGACAGCTACAACCCATGGTTGTTTGTTTCACCTGGCCAGGGGAGGCCTGGTGGACAGATAAAGTGAACCAGAAGCAGGGGAAACCTTGGCCCTCAAGAGGATGGGACTGCCTTTATACCCTTGGCCTGTGCCTCCCTCCCAGGGTCTTAGTGGGTCTCTCTGGACCTTCCCCTGTACCTTGCTGTACCTAAGGGTCTGACAGTTTTGATCTTCAGACGAGAGGGTCCCTGAGACCTACACAGGGCAACATTTACCCAAAGGAAGGCCATGACAGGTGTAGGCACTGAAGGCTCACTGTAGGCTGCGGGGGGCCCTCACTGGAGCCTACCTGGGTGGGAAGCTGGCCCTGGGTGGCCAGTCTTTGAGCAGGCCTGGGCTTGCCTGTGGGTGGTGCCTCAGCCACCTTTGGGACAGCCTGACCTGCACAGGAAGTGGGCCCTCCCCTCTCCTTGGGAACCTGATGCCACGCCCCTCCCGACACCTCTGCCTGTAGCTCGGCTTCATCTGGCCTGCTTGCCTCCTCTGGGCCTCTACTGTGATGCTCCCTGACCGGAGTGCCCTCTCCCTCCCGTGCCTACTGTAGGAAGTCCTCACAGGGTGCGCCCTTTCTTCTGGAGCTAACCCTAACCCTAACCACAGTTCAACAGCTTGGATGGAGCTCCATCATCTGTCCTGGGCTGGCCAGGGCCTTGGGGCTGACCCAGAGGCTGAGTGGCAGGTGGGCCAAGCAGGCCAGGGATGGACAGTCATGGGCAGGGTTCAGGTCTGGCCCCATGAGCAGAGACCCCTGGGAGGAATGGACACTGGCCACCCCAGCTTCCAGGGGGAGAACATCTTGCCTAGTGGTGTCCAGGTGGTGGTATTCTGGGCCCTTCACACTCAACCCACTGGCGTCAATTCTGGCTGCCCTGTGGGCCCAGTCTGCTGTGTCCAGTCCCTGTCCCTTCAGCCCCTCTATCCACTGTGTTCTGCTGGACACTGGGAGCCTTCCTGTGGGGAAGCAGGACTGTGGGATGTGTGAGATACAGCCCAAGCCAGAGCTGGGTGGGGAAGGATGTCCCACTCTCCAGCCACCGTCCGCGAGTCAGTTCTGCAGCGGGATCTCTCTACAGCCCAGCTGCTCTGGGGGCTGGGCCCCTTTCAGGAGACCAGCCGGCCTTCCTGCCTCCTGTCTCCCGCTTCCCAGTAGCCCAGCCTCAGTGATGAACACCTGGCCTCTGCTGTGCCTCCATGGGATGGTCTCTGCCCTGACTCTGAGGTGTCAGCTGGCCCTTCTTGGATTCTGATGCTTCCCACACCTGTGACAGTGTACATCTCTGCAGCCCCTGGTGCCCCTGGGACAACTTTCTTCCCTTTGCCCCTCAGGAGATCAGGTTGCCCTTGATCTCCTCCCCACCCACCGAGGCTCCTAGCTCACGTGGGCCAGGCTGTGGGCAGGGCTCCCTGCCAGGAGTGGGTGTCGCTGCCCTGTGGAGTGGCTTTGTGTGGCCTCAGCTCCCAGGGCCTCCATCCATGCTGGCAGCACTTGGCCCTCCTGACTGCCCTGCCTCTTTCAGAATGGTGTCCAGAAGTCGTGGGACTTCATGAAGACCCATGACAGGTGAGGGCCTGGCCTGGTGGCTGGGAATTTCTGGAAACACCGGAGCCCTGGGCTGGGGGCCCACCCCACCCCTAGTTTCTTCCCTCCCCATGGTCTTCAGTCACCCTTCCCTCAGGCCCGCCTTTGGCGATCCTGTCCCAGAGAGGTCAGCCTGAGGCCTGACAGCTGGTTGGGTCCTGGCTCAGACCACCTGGATCCTGGTAGCAGGCTGGGCCTCCTGGAGCTGGGAGGCCAGCCTGGTGTCCTTGCCCCAGCACTGAGGTGCAGCCTGGGTGGAGATGTAGGTGGCCTGAGGGGTGTACCAGTCGTGTAGCCGGCTAGCAGGGGCCAAGTGTCCTGTCAGGTACCCGGCCTCCACGCCTCTCCTGACACAGTAAGCTGCCCAGCATGTCCTGTCCCCTTTCCTGCTAGCCAGAATACAGTAGGTCCAGATCCCGGCCTCACCATGTATCCCTAGCAAGTCTGGCCCTGCTGGGCCTCAGTATCCTCATCTGAGCAAGGGGCCAACTTTTCTGGGCTGCTGGGAAGAGGGAGGGGGCATGTGGGGATAGGAGGATGGGAACCAGGTCCCCCAGGGAGGGGAGGTGGGGCCACTTGTGTGCTGAGCTCCCCGCCCCCACACAGCGTGACCATTCTCCTGTTCAACTCTTCTCAGAGGAGCCTGGTGTTGGTGAAGCAGTTCCGGCCAGGTGAGGCCAGCTGGGTGGGAGGTGGGGAGGAGGGATCGGTAGGGCACTTCCAGTTGAGGGACTGCGTGCAGGTGTGGGGACCTCCAGGAGACACTGAGGCCTGGTGAGAGGGTCAGGCTCCTAGCAGTCACTGGGGGTAACCACCGCATGGCGGTGTCCTCCCCCGCCAGCTGTGTATGCAGGTGAGGTGGAACGCCGCTTCCCAGGGTCGCTGGCCGATGTGGACCTGGACCAGCCCCGGGAACTGCAGCCCACGCTGCCTGGCTCAGCCGGGGTGACAGTTGAGCTGTGTGCTGGCCTTGTGGATCAGCCCGGGCTCTCGCTGGAGGAGGTGGTGTGCAAGGAGGCTTGGGAGGAGTGTGGCTACCGCTTGGTGCCCTCTGATCTGCACCAGGTCGTGACGTACAGGTGAGGGGCTGGGGCAGGGCGTCTGCTGTTCTCGGGCCCTGGGGAGAGGTGTGTGTGGGTAGGACAGACTCCTTCTTGGTTTTCCGCGTGGGATGGAGAGGGTGGACCGACACACCTCAGATCCTCAGCAAGTCCAGAACCCAGGGTTCCTGGGGCCTGGAACATGCTTGGTGCAGGTCCCCACCCTGCGGGCCAGCCACGTGGGGCCAACTCCCAGTGGCAGCTGCTGCTGACAGATGCCTTCACTTCCTGTGGGATTAAGCACCGGGACGCTGGGGGTGGGGTGAGTCACAGCTCTGTTCTCAGATGGAGGCTCAGGAATGAGGAGAGGCCAGTCCTGGGCCCAAGGGGCAGCTCTCAGTGAGGGGAAGAGGCAAAGCCCGAGCTTCAGCACCCATCCCAGCTAAGCCCAGATGTCCCCTCCTGGCCTCCATGAGGCAGGCTGGCTGGGACCACCTTCCCAGACAGGATATTGGGGTAAAGCTCCCTGACTCCAGCCAAGGTCTGGGGCAGGAGGAGGGTCCCTCTGCCACCTCTCAGCCTAGCACATGGTCACTCTGTTTTGAGCTCCAGGACCTCACCAGGTGCAGCCCTGTGGTGGCGCAGGGTTTCCACACAAGGCAGGATTTCCATGCGCAAGGTTGAAGGTTGTGAGTGTGAAGGTCTGGCTGGTTTCTCTGCAGGTGTCCTCCACGTGCCCTTGACCCCTCTATCCTGGGGTGGTGGGACAGGGAGAATCCAAGGGGCCTGATCTTGCTTAGGGGATTGGCCAGTGGGCAGGGCAGTGGACCACGCAGGGATGGAAGGGAGGTGGGAGGTACCTAGAGGGGCTGGGGTCCTCTGGACAAGGTGAGCCAGGCGGGGTCCTGGCAGAGTTTCAAGGGCAAGTGGACAAGAGGTTTCACAGACAGGCTGCGGCCTGACTCTGACGATGCCGGGTAGCCATGAAGGGTTGGGGGCCGTGGGACATCTGGCCAGGGCGCTCACCTGCTGGAACAGAAAACAAAGCCCAGGAGGGCCAGTGATTAGCTAAGGAGTGAGGGAAACTGGAACCCGCCTGGGGAGGGGCAGCCCCGCAGGCTGGGCCACAGAGGGACCGCCTCCTCCACAAGCCTGTGGAAGCTGGAGACCCCCAGGCCAGGCTGCGGCTGTTGGCAGGAGCCCGTCGGGGCCTGTGGAGATAGGAGTAGGGGCGAGGAACCACCAGGGAGTTGGTTTGGGGGCCCCCTTGTGGGGCTGGGGGACCTGGGGACTGCCCCGTTCTGCAGGCCTGTCACTGAGGCCAGTCTCCTCTCTGGCGCTCTCAGTGTGCCCTCCTGGGTGGGCTTGCCCCAGCCCCGACATCTCTTGGACACCCTGTGGCCCACATGCTCACCTGCTCACCCCTCCTGTTCTGGAATTCAGCCTGGCCCCTGGCCATCCCATCTACACAGCTGGCAGTCACCACTTGGGACCCTGTCCATGCCAGTCTGGGCTACTGCCCACTCACCGTGAGGCAGAAACACCTCACTCATTTCCAGCCGAGGACCAATGGCCAGTCCTGGGGGTCTTGCTGCCAGCCCATCCTACATTGCCATGCTGAGAGCCCCAGTCCCACACCCTGACTGCCTTGGCCCATGCTGACCTCACCTGTGACCACTGGGCCTGCTGGGTTTGTCTCCTGCCCATCAGCCTGGGGCCCCCGGGTGCAGACAGATCTACCACGCGGCCTGCGCAGTGGTTTCATTAATGAGGTTCTAGGCATAAAGTTAGTTAGAAGAGATCGAAATAAACACGCAGACTCAGTTTCCTTATTTCTATTGCTAGGTCCGAGACGGCTCTCCTCTCTGGTTCGCTCCTGTAACCGCCCAGCAGGGCAGCAAGGATTACTCAGGGCTAGCAGGAGAGAGAGAGAGTGAACACGCCCGGGAGTAGCCTTTTATTGGGGAACAAGAGATTCAGGGAGAATTCCATCCAATGAAGGTTGGGGGGGCAGCACTCCAAGGTCAGAGTCAGTGATTGGGTCCCCGGGGTCAGTGGTCAGGCACACCCCCACACGGACGGGTTCTCTCATCAGGAAAGGGCCGGGAAAGCTTCGACTTTTGCCAAAGTGCCTCAGACCCTTAACGGGAGCCGCCCAATCACGTGTCAGAATGGCTTCCCACAGACAGAGGTCTGGCAGAGACCTTGGCAGCTGAAGGAGGGGGCTGTGGGCTGGGCCAGCGGGGAAAGAAGCCCTGACTAGACGGCCAGAGGGTGAGGGGCAGGGGGCTGCAGGAGGGGCCATCGGTAGAGCAGCCTGCCACAGACATGGTGGTGTCATGTAGCACCCCTTCATGACCTCACTGCTCCTGGGGCTCTCAAGTAGAGTCCAAGGTTGTGGTCTTCTGCCAAATGTCCCCAGGCTGTGGTCAGGGTTGTCAGGCAGTTCAGAGACCCATCCAGACGTGGGTCCTCTTCCGAGTTCACATAGCTGTGGCAGAATTCAGCTCCTTGTGACCACAGGACAGAGGGCCTGTTTCCTTGATGGCTGTTGGCTAGGGACCACTCTCAACTTCTAATACTAACTACCTGCAGGTTGTTTTGTCCTGAGGGCCAGAAAGACAGTATCTCTTTCATTTTCTCCATCTCTGACCTTGAAACCTCTCCTGATTAGGGTCCTTTGGGGTAGACTCAGATCAGCCAAAGGTCCTAAATCACAGCTGCAGAACCCGCCTACCTCTGACACTTAGGCCAGTCCTGGAAGGCACACCCCAGCATGTGCCCAGTTCCCCCCATGTAAGGGTGTGTGGCACCAGAATACGCATCATGGGTGGGAATCTGGGGAGGGATGGGGCAACCCAGAGTCCTACCTGCTCAGAAGGAAAGAAGCCAAAGGGGCAGGGTGACTCCTAGGGCCACCACGGTGGGTCAGCAGGCCCTGTCTCCTCTCACAGGTCTGGAGTAGGACTGACCGGCTCTAGGCAGACCATGTTCTATGCAGAGGTGACAGATGCCCAGCGAGGCGGGCCAGGAGGAGGCCTGGTGGAAGAGGGTGAGCTCATTGAGGTTGTGCACCTGCCTCTGGACAGTGCCCAGGCCTTCGTGGACAACACGGACATCCCCAAGACCCTTGGCGTCATCTTTGGCATCTCCTGGTTCCTCAGCCAGGTGGCTCCCCGCCTGAATCTCCAGTGAGACTCTGGGATGGGGCTTCAACTCAGAAGCAGTGTCCTGGCCACTCACCCTCCTCCCTGCAGACCCAATAAAGCTTGTGCAGTTCTAGCTCATGGACACTGGCACCACGTCTGTGACCCGGGGCAAGCTTGGAGAGGACCGGGCAGGGCAGGGGTCTGTGAGCCTACCCTGGGGAGGTCTGGGTGGGGGTGACAGGCCCCCTGAGAGCTCCTCCGCTCTCTCTGCTGTAGGCCATGAGGTAGCTGCTCTGGGGAGCAGACAAGTGGCAAAGGGCTGGGGATAGGCCAGGGGTAAGCCACAGCAGGGTCAGCTAGGGCAGGCTGGGGCTAGTCTGTGCCTCCTCTGGGCAGGGGAAGAGAGTCCAGGGTGTGCCAGGCTGGGTGCTCAGGGAGTGCAGATCATAGGCCTGGGGTGGGCTCACTAGTCCCTGTGCCACAGGGCAAGCTGTGCCCATGGGAGTGGGGGCTGAGCCAGCCCTTGAAGGCCTATTGGGAGGGACAGCATGGCTGCTGCACATTCCAAAGAGTGTGCACCCCCTGCCCCTGAGGCAAGTGAAGGTCCCTTGCCTTGCCTGGGAATGGGATACTGTCCCCTCTGGGATCCTGTGACCAGAGCTGCCCCTCATGGCCCCTGGACTGTGCACATCTGTGAAGGACCCCCTCTCAGTCTGCAGGGTGTGAGGGATGTCTGCAGGCCTGCCCCATGATGAGGACCCAGGGCAGTACTCTTGGTTGGCATGGGTGCCTGGGCCCTCTGCAGAACTGCTTCAGCCAGGCCCAGGACCTAGCATCGGGGCTCTGCTGGCCTGTGCACTCTGCCTGCAAACCCCGTGTGCCCTGGCCCACGTGAGCTAGCCTTGCTCTCTGGCAGGAGGCTCCAGCCAACCGAGATGCACACAGCTCAGGGGCCACGGAGGGGCAGCTCTGGCCACAGGCTCCTAGAGCACCGGGGTGGCGGGAGGGCACACCACTGCCTGCCCAGCTAGTGGGCTGAGGTCACCAAGGCAGAGTTCACTGTGGCGGGTGTCCTTACTGGCACTGGAGATGCTAAGTGATCTGTCTGGTGTGGGGGCAGACGAAGGGCCAGGGTGGCTTTCTAAGGAAGGCCAAGCCTGAGACTTTCTGAGGATGGTCACCTGGCTTAGTCCTCCCCACCTCAGTCCCTCTAGTGAGCTCTTGGGCCACACCCTGGCAGGTGGGGCAGCAGGGTCATGGCCCATGGACCCTAAGGTGGAGGTACCTAGGAGTGCTGTCTCCCTGGGTAGGTTGGAACGGGAACTAGAGGGACAGGAGCTCTGCTGTGATCCTGACTTGGTGCTCTGTGTCCAGTGTCCCCTTGGACCAGGCCCTGACCTGGAGGGATGGCGTCCACTAGCAAATGCTGGTGCAGGGCTGGGGCCTCCTTCCCTCCCACACTCTGCCCTGTCCTGGGCCCAGCCAGACAGGCAGGCAGGTGAGGTTGAATGTGGAGGGCATGCAGGCCCTCCCCTCCTGATGGCCTGGGCAGCAATCCAGGGGGCACCTGCAGCACAGTGCTGGATGGCCTTGGGAGGCCTAGCATCAGGCTGTCCTGAGGAGGCTGTGCTGAGGGGCCCACTCAGGCAGCACCACCTGTATGCAAATGTAAATGCTGGCTACCGCCAGGTGGGACCTGTGGAAGCCCAGCCAAGCAAGTGACAAGACTGGCAGGAGAGACAGACTGGGCTGGGCTGCAGTGGGGTCCTGGCCACCCAGCTTCACCTGCCCAGAGGAAGCCCAGAAGGACTCCCAGAGAGGACCCCTGTCCAGGCCCCAGCTGCCCCCACCCTGTCTCCCTCACTTCCAGTCGGCCTGGCAGCTCCTGGTGGTCCCTGGGCATCTGGATCTGGGTGCAGTTCATCCCCTCAGTCTTCTCTGCAGCCTGATGGGCAGGTCAGCAGGCGCGGCTGCCTGGCCTGATGGAGCTGGCATCGATTTCCCGGCACTGTTGGGGGGGGGGGGCTGTAACCGGAAACTCCCCTCCCTGGCCCATGGCTATATTTAGCACCACAGGACGCTGGCGGAAGCACAGTTCACTCCTGAGCCCAGTCAGCTCTGAACCTCAGGCTGTCTGGTCCCAGCCTGGTCCCCAGCAATGTCCCCTGGGCCTGAAGCCCCTGGCAAGGCCAAGTGGCTCTGTGCCTTGTCCAGCACAAGCTAAGCTTTGGAAAGGGTCCCCCAGGCAGCGGGTGGGTGAAGCTGAGAGACAGAGGGACACTGTGGTTCCGAGGGCTGCAGCATAACCAAGCAGACTCCAGGAAGAGTGGTGGCCAGGGATCTCCAGTCCCCTCAAGCCAGCAGGGTGCAGCACGAGAGTCACATGTACTGAAATCTGTCACTGCTGTTGACTTTTGGGAACCTGCACACCTCCCCAGCACTTCTTGCCTGTGGATTGTGGCAACCCTCTCAGGAGGGACCTAGGAGGGAAGAAGCCCCTTTATAGTGCCCAGTTTCTCCCCAAGGGCACCTTCTGGACCTGCGGCTCCTCCTGGACACCATCAGGTCTGGGCTGTGGCTCCCTGCAGGCAGGAGAGGAAGGTTACCTTGAGGGGGAGGGGCATCTGTACCTAGCAGGTGGCATCCTGGGCAGGAAGGCAGGGACTGACCCCTGGTATTGCTCAGATGCTCACTAGCTGCCCTGGCCACAGAGACCTAGGTCTCACTCCCAGAGGGCCTGGATGGAGGCCGGAGGGGCCAGATCACCATTTCCCAGCTCTTCAAAAGGCAGGACAGCAGCGGGAAGCTGCCTGCTCCCTGCTGGGCACACTTGCTTTTTTTTTTTTTGGTACAAGGATTGAACGCAGGGCATAGACCACTGAGCCACACCCCCAGCCCGATTTAGTATTTAATTTAGAGAGGAGTCTCACTGAGTTAGCGCCCCACTATTGCTGAGGCTGGCTTTGAACTTGCAATCCTCCTGCTTCACCCTTCCAAGCCGCTGGGATTACAGGTGTGTGCCACTGCGCCTGACCATGCTTGCCTCTCTAGGGGCAGTGAGCACCGCTCCTGGGAGGGCCATGCTCACAGCTCTATGTGAACTGCCTGGGCACAGGAAACTAGGGCAGCAGGCAGGGGAGGGGGGCAAGGGAGATTGTCGCCTGAATTCTGTCTCCCTTATGCATTCCCCCTTCTCAGCCCCTACACTGCCAGGTGCTAGCTGGCTACCAGCCCTTGTCACCTGCACTGTGGCAGTGCCCTGCCCCTGCCCCTGTGCTCCTCTCCTGACTGCAGCCAGGGCTCTTGGTGAAAATGGAAGTTGCCATCTTGCCCAGCTCAGCTGCTCTCAGACTTCCCCTTGTTCTCGGCAGGAGGACTACAGTCTCCAAGTGGCTTGGCCTAGTTGCCACTCCCACCCAGGCCCTTGCCAGGTCAAGCGTCTTTGGCCCCAGGGCCTTGACACTTGCTGTTTCCATTCCTCACCTGAATGCCCACCTTCTGGGTCTCCACAGAGCTTCTGGGAAGTGGTTTGTTGTTCTACATTATTTGTCTAAGTCCCTATGCACCCCTGAACAGAAAGGTCCTTGACCGTGGGCAGGAGCTGTGATTGCCTTTTTACCACTTGTAGGGACTTCCCAGACCTCCCTGGGTAGCAGGGCAGAGGGCGTAGGCAGGGATGGAGATGGGACCCCCTCTCCAGGTGAGTGAAGGAGGGGAAGCATCCCCACTCAGAGCCCCCTTTTGCAGGAAGAAAGTGACTGAAAGGCTCTGGATACATCTCAGATTCCCTTATTTGGCAGGGTCTCTGTGTGTGGCCAGGCCTGGCTTGTGTTGTGCCCCCTACCCTGTCTACCCGCCATAAGCTGGAGACTCAGGTGGGGGTGGAGCTCTTTAAGCAGAAACAGAGGCTGTGGTCATCAGGGACTCTAGCCCTCTCCTTCAGGGGCCCCTGCTCCTGCAGGGGGCATGCAGGGCAGGTCAATAGGGTGTGGGGCCATTCCCAGGGCATTGGTTCCCCAGGGCAGGCTACCAGGCACAGCCTAGAGAGGGAGGGCAGCACCTCTATGCCCTCTTCCCTCTTGACAGCCCAGCCCCTGAATCTAGGGGGCATCTGTGCTTCCAAAGGTTCTGCTCCAGGAAGCCCCCTCATTGGCAAAGACTTGGTCTAGGAAAGGGGCAACCCATCAACACCCATCCCCGGGACCAGAGATTTGGGGAGCAGTCAGGGGAGAGGACGGCTCAGCTACTGTGGGGGTGGGATCAGAAACCTTTCTCCAATATGGGGATATCCAACCATCATGGTGACCGCAGCGCTGGAAGGGGTCCTGATCAGTGCATGAGAGACTGTTTGCAGACAAGGAGCCCTTGGTATTGACCTTGGGTAGAAGGAGCAGAGAGGTCACCCAGGGAGAGTGCAAGGAAGTGATGGCAGAGGGATGGGACAGAGGGCTTGGCAACCTGGCAGCAGGAGGATACTCTTCAGACAGCCCTCTGGACATGTTCCATGGCTTTTGTTAGCGCCCCCCGCCCAAAGCCCGGACCTCTGGCCTGGGCGTTCCTCGAGGGCAGGGCCTGGCGACCCCATGCCAGTGCCGAGCTGGGCACCTAGCCTGCACCCAGAAACATTTGTGAACTGGCGGCTCTACCCGCGTGCCTCGCGGAGGGGAGGGCCGGGGCGTCAGAAGGGAGCAGCGCCCCCTGCAGCCGTCACGGAGGAGGCAGGAGGGATGAGCTGGGTAAGATTTTCTGGGGAAAGGGGCGCACAGTAGGGGCTGAGCCCCTCGAGTCCCGGGGCCGCGCCCATCCCTCGGCCGAGAGGATTTGCGCAGCAGGCGGCATCTCCTCTGGGACCTGCAACAGTGCGGTGGAGGCGCACTGATGGGAGAGGACCACAGCGGTGACCTTAGGGGGCGTCCCACCTCCTGTCTCCTGACCCCAGGGCGGGGGGAAACTCAAGCACAGCCGAGGCCGCCTTGTTGTGCCAGCCCCACCTCGCTGGGCTGGGGCTGGAGCAGGGACGCGGCCCGCAGCACTGCCGTCCCGGCGTCCCGCAGCTCGCTGCTCAGCAAGCAGGCCGCGCCCTCGTCGCCTTTAAAGCTCTGGGCGCCCCCAGCCCCCCCGGCCCCACCCCGCAGCGGGGCCCCGCCCCCTCATGCATATGCAGGTGCGCGGGTGACGAATGGGCGAGCGAGCTGTCAGTCTCGTCCCGAACTTGTTGGCTGCGGTGCCGGGAGCGCGGGCGCGCAGAGCCGAGGCTGGGACCCGCCGCCGCCGCCGCCGCCGCCGCCGCCACCGCTGCCGGGTGGAAGCCGGGCCGGCCGCCGGAGCGCGGCCGCAGCGAGCCGGAGCCGCCGCCGCCCCTGCACGCCCGCCCGCAGCCCGCGCTCCCGGCGCTGCGCTCGACCCCGCCCGCGCCGCCGCCTGTGCTTCTGCCGCTGGCGCTTGGAGGGCGGGCGGGCAGGCGCTGGAGGCCGGCGCGGCGCCGGAGCGGGCGCGGGCGGCGGCGGCGGCGGGGCCGCGGGCGGGGTCGAGGCGGCGATGCGGGGCCGGGGGCGCCTGCCACGGTGGCTGCTGCTGCTGCTAGCACTCTGGGTGCAGGTAAGCTGGGCGCACAGTGGCGAGGGGCGCGGACAGGGCGCACCGGGCCGCCCCTCGGGGCCAGGAGGGCGCCTCGGGGCCGCAGCGGTTCCGAAGCCCTCGGGGCTGCGCGCGGCTATCGGGGTGGGGGCGGGGCAGCAGGGCTGCCCCCAACCGGGCGCCCGGCGGGCCGACCCCGGCCCGCGCCTCCCTCGGCTCTCCCGCCGCCTTATTTTTAGGTGGCGCGGCCCATGGGCTATTTCGAGCTGCAGCTGAGCGCGCTGCGGAACGTGAACGGGGAGCTGCTGAGCGGCGCCTGCTGTGACGGCGACGGCCGGACGACGCGCGCGGGGGGCTGCGGCCACGACGAGTGCGACACGTACGTGCGCGTGTGCCTGAAGGAGTACCAGGCCAAGGTGACGCCCACGGGGCCCTGCAGCTACGGCCACGGCGCCACGCCCGTACTGGGCGGCAACTCCTTCTACCTGCCGCCGGCGGGCGCTGCGGGGGACCGAGCGCGCGCGCGGGCCCGGGCTGGTGGTGACCCGGAGCCGGGGCTCGTCGTTATCCCCTTCCAGTTCGCTTGGCCGGTAGGTGCGCCCCTTCCCCACACCCTGTTCTCCACCACCACCCCTCCCTCAGCGCTCTGAGCCCAGCTCGGCACTCCAGCACCTGCGGCCCCGCGGGGTACTGGCCGCGCTCACCCAGACGGGGCGGGGCCGGCAGGGGGCGCCCCGCGGCGGGCGGTCCCTAGGCGCGTGCTCTGCGGGCCGGTCCGCGCCTGGCCACGTGGGCGCGCAGGAGCCGCGGGGCCGACGAGCGCGGGCGCGGGGTCGCGGCGGGCAGAGCGGTCCGCGTGCGCGGCAGCCCTCGGCGTGTGCCTGCGACGCCCCGCTCGTGTCTGTCTGGGTGGGGAGGCGCGAGGCGCCCCGGGCCGGGCAGGCGGCGGAGGCATGTGCGTCGCGCGTGCTGGGGCCAGTCTGGGGCAGGCCCTGGCGGAGCCGCCCCGGGCCCTTGGCCAGCTTGCACCGCCCTGCAGTTTCCTGGATGCCCGGGGGCACGGGCAGGCACTTGGGACCTGGGTCGGGAGGGCCTAATGCATGTGTGTTGGCGGAAGTCCCTGCTGCTGGAATAAAGATGCCCAGAGGAAACAGTGGGCCCCAGTGCTGTGACCCTCAGTGCTGTGATCCTTGTGGAGCTTCTCGTTTGTGTTTTGATTTTGTTGTTTTGGAGGGTGGGAAGCTGAGGCTAGGGGGTGTTTTGTCTTCTTTGGGGTTGGCCAGTCAGACAAGAGCCCCAGCGTGGGCATCCTGAGCATGCTGGGAGGAGGACATGGGGATCCTGCTTTGGGAGACAGGCCTTTGCCCATGGCTGCCTTGGGCAGTAGGATGCAGAGGGCTGAGGCACCAGAACTTGTAGGTTCTTATCTGCTTGTTGGCTGTTTGCAGGCCTGGAATTGAGCAGGGGCAGGAACTGGAATGGCTGTTGAGTAGGTCTTTGCTGTGGTGGGGGCAGCTGGGGCCTGTGATTAGGGAGTGGACAGAGCAGGTGCCCCGGGACTCAAGGGCCTTTTCTGGCTGTGGTCTTCTGGGTGGCCCAGCCCCTGGGAGGCATAGGAGTGTGCCCACCTGACGTCCTGGGCCTTAAAGAGCCTGGAAATTGGGGCCAAGCATGATCAAGGCTGGCCAGCAGGCTCTCCCCTGTGCCCAGGCTACATCCCCTCTGTGGGCTGCCCTGGTTTTCTCCATCTTCACCCTTCCTGGTCCTGCCCACACTGGGGATGCCTGCCTGCCACAGCCCCTCCTGCTCTCCCCTACCGCTCAGCACCCCTGGTATTCCTTGACCCAGAGCCCTCAGAGTGGGGAATGTGTCCCCAAGATGGAAAAGGTCAGGGGCAGGCATGGGCGGGCCCCAGCAGTTACCACCAGCCCAGCCCCCTTCGCCCCCACAGCGCGCATCGGGCAGGTCTGAGCAGGGCCCGCAGCCTGTCATCTGCACTTGGGCTAGAGCCAGCACAGCTCCAGATCGCTACCTGAGGATGTGTTTTCTGCTGGAGTTGGCAGCAGTGGCATGGGGGCAGGGAGGCCCTGGAGGAATGTGACGGGCCAACGCGTGTCCCTCGTGGCTCTTTGCCCCGCCAGGCGGCCAGTCTGTGTGGGATGGGATGGGACAGGCCCTCGCCTTCCCTGGTGTCTGGGCCTGGGTCTCAGTCCCACCTTGCCTCCCATCCTCCTGCTTCCAGCTGCCTCCCTCAATGCTCCAGGAGGGCCAGGGCCATGGGGTGGTAGCACGCATGGCGGAGGCTCTGCTCCCCTCTCCCCTCCCGCCATGCGACCCGGCTGCTAGGCCTGGAACTGGCATGGTGATGCCAGCACCCTGGTATTTCCGCTCAGCCAGCAGCAGCCCCGCGGCCACACTTCTCCAGCTTGCCACAAGTTCAGCTCTGTCCTATGAACTGGGGGGCACTTGGAATCAAGGTGGCCACTGGGACACTTGGCTCTGAGTTGGCTGAGTGAGGACTGTCTAGGCTCCCAGGGACTGAGGCAGGTGCTTCAGCCTGGAGGGTGGGGCAAAGTCCTAGCTAGGACCAGCGGAGACCCCTGGGCTCCTTGGAGGAGTGGATGTGAGGTGGGCCTCTTGAGAAATGAGACAGCGGTGGGAGGTCGACCGGAAGCTACTTTGGACTCTGCACATGACCTTGCTTGGGGCTGTCTGTGGCCTGTGGCTCCATGTTGGTTTGAGGTTCAGCCTCTTAAAGTTGATGAGCCTGGGGTCTTGGATGTGGAAAGGTGCAGCCCTGGCCGGCTGCACGTGTGTGGGGGCTATCTTCTTGGCCCTGCCCCACATGCCTTTCAGAGCTTGGTGTCATCCTGGGTTGGTCCTGATGCCTGGCCTGTGGCTGTTCACAGGTGTGAGTGAGTACTCTGAGTGGCAGTGGCCAGAGGAGGGTTTCAGAGGAGCAGGTAGCTTTCCTGTGGGGCCTGGTGGATTAGAGGAGGTATAGGGTGGTCAATAGTTGGCCCTGACCTGGACAGCCAGGGTCCCACCCTGCAGAGGACTGATCAGGGAGGAGACATGGTGGTTTAGCTGGAGGCCACTCCTGCTTGGCTCGCCCACCTTCTGAGCTCAAGAGCCCTGTGCAGAGTGAGGTCCTGTCCCCAGTCTGCTTCCTTGGAGGTAGACCCTCCTGGTATGTGCACTGCAAGTACCAGAGGGCAGCTGCCGGTGGTGGCATGGCAGATCATGGGCCCCGGGTAGGTCTGGGGGTGTAGGAAGACCCGGGTGGGCAAGGGCCCTGCAGATGCCAAGGAGGGCGGGGGCTGGCTGTTTCTGGTGACTCCAGGAGCTGAAATCCATGGCCATTAGCAGTTTGGGCTCGGCTGTCCTCACCAGAGGTGGATGCAGCAGTGCCTTCTACTAGGACCCTAGGGAAGGCACCCAGCTTGGTGCTGCTGCAGCCCCAAGCCTGGCTCCCAGCCTTCCCCTCCCCTACTGGCTATTCAGCAGAAAGCCCAGGTTCCCAAAGGCCTAGGTGTGCTTGGGGGTGGGAGGAGAGGACTGGCAGGGTTTTCAGGACCAGGGGAGACCCCTGGGGAGGGGCTCTGTGGCTGGTTGGGGCCATGAGTGCCAGGGGCAGGGCTGGTGGGGTGTGGACACAGGACCCAGCCCCAATGCATCCAACTGGCCATGGAGGCCCAGCCTTATGAGTCCCCAGCCAGGCTGTGCTGATAGGTGCTCCAGAGCTGCCCTTGGCAGGTGTGAGGTCCAAGCTGCCCTCTGCTTTGCCTGGAGCTAGGGGCTGGTGCAACACTGGCCTCTTGCTCATCCTGTCCACCTCCATGCGCCTTCTCTGCACACAGGAGGTTGGGGTGGGGTGGGCACTGCCCTGTCTGACCCTTCCACACCTTCTCATTTGGGACCAGGAGTCCTGCTCAGGGGGGTTTCGAGGCAAGCTGAGCTCTGTTTTGTACCCCGGAGGAGGAAGGGCTGCCCAGCTAGTAGGGGGTTTGCAGATGGCTGGGGATCTTTCTCTGGGCCTTAAGGGTGTAGTTGAGGAGAAGGTAAGTTGCAAAGGTGGGTGTGCAGGTTCGGCTTGGTTGGGAAGGGATCGCAACTCCCAGGCATCTTCCTGGATGTTCTGTGGTGTCTGGACTGAATGGGGAGTGGGCGGGCCAGTATGGGATCCTGGAGAGCCAAGTCAGGACCTGAACTGAAGGCCATGGTGCTGACAGAGGTCCTCAATCACCAACCTTAGGTGGTCGCCAACCTCAACTGATCCCTGTACCCATGCTCAGCCTGAATTAGGCCGCTTCTCTCCTTTAGTGAGGGCTTGGGAGTTTGGGGGGCTCTCAGGCTAGTCACTGGTGGGTCTCTGGAGCCTGGGGTGGGGGCCCTCCCCCGTCTCTTGGATGACAATGGTGGTGGAGGCCTGAGCCTCTCCAAAGCTCGGGTTTCAGGAAATGTATCTGCTGAGAGCTCCTGGCTCCAGCACCTAGCGCTGTGCTCTGGGGTCGCTGGGGATGTGGAGAGAGCCAGGTGGAGGCTTGCGCCTGGGCAGTAAGCCTGAGGCTGTGTTGGCCTGGGTGCCTCTGGCGGTGGCCTTGGTGTGGCGCGCTTGGTCCCACATCTGCCTTTCACCCCACCAGCCTTGTCTGGGGGTGGGATGGGTTTGGACTTAGCCTCGGGGCTCTGTACAGGGAAGAGGTCATCATGGGGTGGGGTGGGGTTGGCTAGGAGTGTGACCATGTGTGGCAAGGCCTTCAGTGATGACATCCTCTGGCTGGGGACCTCTGGGGCTGGGTTGGGGGGAGGCTCTGGGCTCTTCCTGCTTGTTGGGGAACCTGGGCAGGTGGGGGTCTTGGACCTGTGCCCAGTCCACTTGTGCCCAGTCCACCCATTTCCCCTGCTGGTCCCAAGTCCCCATGGCCCCCTAGCCCCATCCCTCGGAACAGCAGGAACTCTCTGTGTCCACACAGCACCGTTGTTACTTCTGTCCGGAGGGTTCCACAGAACCCTGCCCCAGACCGCGGGCCACAGGTTGTCATTTGCAGGGGAGGAAACGGAGTCTTAGAGGCTGGTGGGTGGGAGAGAGGGGCTGGGAGGGCCTGCAGGGCCTGGCAGGTGGGCGAGAGGCAGGTGCCATCCCGCCTGCCGGCTCAGGTTCTCCCTGGATGACTTCCTGCCGCCCAGGTGTAGGGAGCCCAGCTGGCGGGCGGTGGGGCCCTCTTGGGCGGGGGGCGGGCGGGCTCATGTCCCTGTGGGAGTGTGTAACTGGAGCCCCAGGCTCAGGCGAAGGAGGCGGTAATCCTACCTGGGCGGCTGGCGTGGGTTTCCTGGGAGCTGGGAGGAGCTCCCTGCTCACCCTGCAGCCCAGGTGTGACTGGAGCTGTTGGGCCCTGGCCAGTCGGCGTGGCCCACTGGGTGGTCTCAGATCCATTCTGGCCCTGTCCTCACTCTTGGCCTTGATGATTCCATGTCCTGCCCAGCAACTAGAGCAACTGTGGAGCTGTTGGCCTCAGACCCCCAGTGGCCTCTCTTTTGCGGAGTGTCAGTGACAAAGTCACCTGTGGCCCTCAGGTGTGGCATGCTGCCTGGTGCTGCCTCCCAGCCCTTGTCCTTGCTCTGAGCCCTGCAGTGTGGTCCTTCTGCTCACAGTGCCGCCTCATTGCCCAGCAGTCCCCGACCCCCTGCCCCTCTCCAGGCCTCCAGGATAGGAGTTCTCCTCCGTGCTGGAGCTGGATTGGTCCACGCCTGATGTGAATGAGTGCAGGGGACAAGTGGAGCCTGGGAATGGGCTGGAGCCTCGACTGTCCCCAGGAGGCAGATAGGACTGCCAGGCAGAGGTGTCCACGTGTGGGCCCCAAGGCAGACAAGTGGTGTGCCCAGGTAGTGGCTGTGAACACGGGAGCCATGGGCCCCAGGAGGTCTCTGCTATCAAGCAGACAAGGACTGGGTGTTTGGGGACTGCCTGGGTCCCATGGGTGGGGCTGGGAGTCCTCGTGGCTACAGGGAGCCCTGGGAGAAGGGCAGTTGCTGGTGGGGGGTGGGGGTGAGGGGTGGGGGGCGTGGCAGGCATTGGGAAGAGAATTTAAGAAAGACTTAAAAAGTGGAATGGAGAGGCATGGTGAGCCCCACTGGGAAGCTTCTAGAAGGAGGCAAGGTGATCCCTCCTTGTGGCCTTGCTCCCTTGCTGGCCTAAGCTGTCCATATTTGAGGTGTCACCAGGCAGGGGTCCCTGAAGCCAGGCTGGGTGGTGGAGGCTGAGCATGATTGGGGCTGGTGGGCACTGGGTTGGGGAAGCTGAGTTCTTAGGTGCCAGGCATGGATGAGGGTGCCAGGCTTAGGGTTGGAGTTGATGGGAGGATGCGGCAGTGAGAGTGGGCCTCTGGGGCTGTGTGGCTTCCCCAGCACAGCCCGGCTGCAGGGAGGGGGCGCCTCCCCAGATGCCCTGTGCAGTGTCCCTTTGGTGGACTGAGGTCAGACCTGCTATCCCAGGGGCCCTGGCTTGATGGAGCCAGTTGACCCTAGGGTTGTTCATGGGCTCATGGTTGCCCTGAGGATGGTGCTGGGCAGTGTGGACGCAGCCACAGAGGGTCCTGGGCTGTACAAAGTTCCTGAGGGGCAGTGCGGCCGAGCAGCTTAGAGCTCCCTCTGCAAGGCCAGGTCTGTGTTGCCAGAGTGACCGACACAGCTGCACCTGTGGCTGAGCAGGAGGGCCAGATAGTGGGGCAGCTGCAGCCCTGGCAGAGTCTGTGCCAGGCAGGCCCAGGACCACTTGGGTCTCAGTTTCCTCATCTGCACCTGCCTGGGCCTGGGTGGAAGCGTTTACGGGTTTTGCCTGTTTGCTGTGAAGCTGCTGTCTGGGGGGCAGCACCTGAATTTGGCCTGTGGGGGTGACTCCACGTGCCTGGTGGAGGGGCAGCAGGGCGGGCACAGCATGTCTGGCATTGGGACCTCGGGTGTCCTGCCATGGGGTGCTCTCACATGGAGCACACCTGTCAGGCCACCTGTGGGCTGTCTGTGCCACCGTGGTGGGTCATCCCCCTTAGTTCCCTGCTGACTGGAGTCAGCTCAGGATGGCTGGATGTGGCCTCCGGGGCTCCGAGGAGGAGCTGACCTGTGTGGCCAGGAGGGCAGGGCTGTGGAGGTGTGGCCGGAGGGTGTGGGGCGGGGGCTTCCTGGCTGGGGCTGACTGCACCTCTGTCTGCAGCGCTCCTTCACCCTCATCGTGGAGGCCTGGGACTGGGACAACGACACCACCCCCGATGGTGAGTGCGCCTGGGCGGGGGCCAGGAGGGTGGCTGCTGCAGGCTGCACTCGGCCGCGGGGAGGCCGGTATCTGGGGACGGAGCTGCTGTTTGGGGACCAACCTTTGTGCTTTGGCAGAGCTGGGGGGCACCTGCTCCTCACTCCCAGCTTGTCCAGCACCATTCTGCTGCATGTGTTCTTCTGGGGCCCTGGTTGGTGACGCTGTGCAGTGGGGCACCCCTCAAGTGTCTCCCTCTGGTTTCATGGTCTCCTCCCTGGCCCTCTGTCCTGGAATGGGGGACCAGTGGCTGCTTCTGCAGGCTGGCATGTGAGGGTCTTGGCCCTGTGGTATGAACAAATGGACAAGAGCCTCCCAGGCAGAGGGGCAGCAGGCATGGAGCCTGGAGGTGGGCAGCACCTGGCGTCTGAGGAGCCATGCCAGGCCCCGATTGCTTGCAGGAGGACAGGGTCGGCAAGGCCAGACTCCAGCCTTTCCTTGTTGGCACCAGCTTGGGCTGCCCGTGAGGGTGGGCCAAAGGCAGGCAGGGACAGGTGTGGCCAGGCTGTCAGTAGGAGCTGAGGGTGGGCCGGGGTCTCGGAGCGGGGCGAGGGGCTGGTGTGGTTTGGATGTACTGCACCGGGGGAGCCTCCAGGCAGTGCTGTGTGGGCTGAGTCAGCCACGCCTGGGCCACCACTGACGAGGCTGGGGATGTGTGGAGGCCAGAAGCTCAGGCCAGAGGTGGACAGAGGCCCAGGCAAGTTCGTCAGGGTCCTTGACAAGGCTGGCTGGGCTGAGGGCGTGAGGCCTGGCGGGGGGTGGCTGGCTCAGAGGAATGATGACCCCAGACTTTGTTGAACATGGCGAGGGCCAGGTGGGGTCTGAAGGTTCTTTGATGCAACCTGGTGTGAAGGCAAAGGGAAAGGCATCACAGAGTGTCCTGGCTCAGGGTGCCCCCGCCCAGCAGCTCCTTCCAACATGAGACCCAGCTGCGGGGCGCCTGACCCCCCTGTGTCTGGGGTCCAAGGCAGGCTGTTCTAAGTGGTGGCTGCTGGGAGAGGCTGGGGCTGGATGCAGCACCAGTGGGTACTGGCATGGGGACAGGGCCATGTGTGGAGCAGTGGGGCTCAGGTGTGGGGACTTGGGCTCCTCATGGCCTTGGCTGCTGTACTGGTGGGCCTCACCCCACTGGTGTGCGGTATGTGTCCAGGGGGAGCTGGGGGTGGGCCAGGGCAAGTTGGGCACCCCTGGGCCCTGAGCTTCCTGCCTGGCTGGAGAATGTGCCCAGCTATGTCAGCATCTGTGGCTTCCTCTGCTGCCCCAGTGCCTCTGAGGCCACCAACGGGTTGGTTCCTTGGGCCCATTGCCTCTCCTGGGGGAGGCAGGTGCTGGGCTGCTGGCTGACTCTGCTGCCCCTGCAGAGGAGCTGCTGATCGAGCGGGTGTCCCACGCGGGCATGATCAACCCCGAAGACCGCTGGAAGAGCCTCCACTTCAGCGGCCATGTGGCGCACCTGGAGCTGCAGATCCGCGTGCGATGCGATGACAACTACTACAGTGCCACCTGCAACAAGTTCTGCCGGCCCCGCAATGACTTCTTTGGCCACTACACCTGCGACCAGTATGGCAACAAGGCCTGCATGGACGGCTGGATGGGCAAGGAGTGCAAGGAAGGTGAGAGCCGCGGGCAGGGGTGGGTGGGCGGGGTGGGCCGGGCGGGCTGCTGTAGCCATGCTTCCGCTCCTCTGTTCACAGCCGTGTGCAAGCAAGGATGTAACCTGCTCCACGGAGGATGCGCAGTGCCTGGGGAGTGCAGGTGAGCTCTGCGCCGCCCTCCCCTCGCTGTCCACCATACTCCTGCGCCAGGCACCATGTTGGGTCAGCCACTCGATGCAGAACAGGCCATCCTGCCCTGCGGGGCATGTGGCTATATAGGGCCTGAGGAGTATCTGGTGGTGGCTTCATGGAACCACAGAGGCCTGGGGAGGACAGCCAAATGGTCATGCCCCCAAGGGTCAGAGGCCTCAGAGCCACTAGCAGACTGGGAGTCCACAGTACAGGAGGAATTCTGGGGAGCACCAGGGGCCAGACTGGGGGAGAGGCAGCAAAGGAGGCCAGGAGAAAGGAGAGGCAGCACGGTGGAACAGGGGGCTGTGGGGAGCAGGCTGCTGCGGGTTGTGGCCAGGTGGGTGGGGGGGGTGAGGGCCCAGTGGGAGGTGGCCGGGCAAGCCAGTCCTGCAGGCTCCCTAGGGACCAGCATTGGAAATGGGTTTGATACATGGAGGAGAGAGTGTGTGGGGTCAAGAAGGAGCCCCCAGCCTATAGCCTGAGCTGGGCAGGCCAGCTGAGAAGCAGTGAATGTGAGCATGGAGAGGTCTGCCCAGAAATGGGCGCCTGTGCATACAGGTGTGGACTCTGGGGCTGGGCAGATTGAGGGCAGAGACCAGGAACAAGTCCCCACAACAGGTGAAGATACGCAGGTGTGGGGGCTGCTGCCATCGGGTGCAGACAGAGGGGGTCCTGGCTCGGTGGTGTGGGGCCAACGTGATCAGGGTGAGGGGTACTGGGTACCCTTCAAGGGCACTTTTGCCACTTTGTGGAGCAAGTCGTGGGCATGGGCTGGGGTGCTCCTTGCTGGACACTCACACTGTGGGTGCTGCAAGAGGCCCTGGAAGCCGCTGGAGAAGAGGGTCTACAGTTGGAGGGAGGCTGCGTGGAGCCTCCAGATGTCTTTGGAAGGGTTCCCCTGAGGGCCAGGTTCGCTCCAGTCCAGGACACTGAAGCACAAAAGGTCACACAGCACCAAATTTGCAGGGAAGGGACCTCAGGGCTTGGGGCTGGACCGAGGCTGGGGACGGAGGTGCCTTGGCCAAGAGATGGATCAGTAGCCCCGCTCAGTCCCAGGGAGGGAGGGGAGCCAGGTTGGGGGCTGTCCCTTGAACATAATGGGGTTTCAGACTAGCTGGTGGTCTCAAGGCCCTGCAGGGAACACAGGAGGCTCTGGCCCAGAGTGAGCCCATGTCCTGTGAGGGGTACCAGGTGCCACATCCTGGGTGGAAGAAGACAGTATGGGGTGAGGGGTGGCCTCATGACTCAGCCCAGGCATGGCTTTTTCCCTCCACTTCAGCCCTCCCTTGTGACCTGTGCTGGAGGCGGGTGGGGAACTCGGTCAGAGCCCTGGTCTCTGTGTGCAGTGCACCACTGTGACAGCTGTACCAGCGCCCCGGTGGTTGGTAGCTGCGTGGCCTGAATGCCCAACTGAGGCAGGAGGAGATGGAAGAACAGCCATCCCCTCACGGCCACAGCATTGGGGCCAGTAGGTGAGCCCCACCCACCCTCTTGCTGGCCCTGTGGTGAGGCAGCTGCTTCCAGCAGCCCAGGCTCAGGTTTCAGCGGAGGACACTCCCCTCCCCAGCCGGATGCTGCTGCGGAGACGGGAGATGGCTGAGCCTTCCTGCCGCCTCCCCAGGCCCTGGAGCTGCTGGCGGGAAGCTGCGTGGCGTGGGCTGCCCCGCCCAGGGCCAAGAGCGTGCCCTTGGGACCCACGAGGTCTGGGCTCCGAGCCCGGCCCTGCACTCCCTGGCGGGTGAACCAAGGCAAGTCATGGCCCCACCCTGAGCCTCATCTCCCAGTGTCACCTGGAGGGAGGACGCCAGGTGGGGCCCAAGGCCTCATGGACCTGCCCAGCGCATCCTGGGCTGGACCCTGGAGCCCCCTGCTCTCAGCCTCAGTTTCCCAACTGTGAGCCTGGGTGAGCTGGGCCCGTGCCCTCAGGGCCGAGGGCAGCTCAGGAAGGGCTGTGGTCTTTCCTCTTATAAAAATAACTTGTGGCAGGTGCCGGCGTGGAAGTGACGAGGCCTGGACGTCATTCCCGTCCTGTGGGACATGAGTGCTGTAGGGAAGGGCCCTGGAGTCCCCCTGGGGCCTGGAGAGCAGCCCACTGGGACCTAGGGCGTCTGCTGTAGGACCCCAGGCAGTCTGACCTGGTGGCTCTGTGTCGCCTGCACACCTGAAGGGCTGCCCGAGGGGACACTGGTGGGCAGCATGGGCAGAGCCCAGCCTAAGCATCAAGGCCTCAGAACCAAGGGGCCCTTGGGGCCGTTTTCCAGGGAGCTCCTCTGGTGCGGCAGCCTCTCCGTGTGGCCTTCAGCAGGGCTGCCCAGGCAGCCTGTGGCCACAGCATTCCTGAGGCATGCCCTTCACGGGCTTCACTGAGACATAACTACTGGCCTTGAGTAGTAGCAAGGTCATGTGCATGCCCGGGGTCACACGGCCAGGGTGGGCAGAGCCTCTCCTGATGCCTGGCCGGCCTGCCTGGGCCCCGTAGCAGCTGCCAGCTGCCAGGCCTGGCGCACCTGGTGAGTGGGAGCTGGTGTGCACGCCCCGGTGGGCAGGGCCTTCCTTTGCCGGCGCCTGTGCTTGGGGCTGGCTCAGGGTTGAGTCCCAGAATAGCTCGGGGAGGAGTGACGGGACAGCTGGGGCCGAGTGTCCACAGCCAGCAGCCGGGAGTGCCCATGGCAGTGGCTGGATGGCAGGTTCCTAACCCCAGCCTGGCTTGAAGCCACTCTGGTTCAAAAGCCAGACCACTGTCCCTGGGGTGGCCTGCATGACTGTCTGCTTCTCGGCCACTTTCAGCCGCCACTCATGGACCTTACATCTTGGCCTCCCTAGGTGCAGCTACGGCTGGCAGGGCAGATTCTGTGACGAGTGTGTCCCCTACCCTGGCTGTGTGCACGGCAGCTGTGTGGAGCCCTGGCACTGTGACTGTGAGACCAACTGGGGTGGCCTGCTCTGTGATAAAGGTAGCCTGGGGTGGGGAAGGGGCAGGGGTGGAGGCCAGACCCCGGCTTAGAAGTGGGAACTGCAGGCTCTGTCCCTGAGGAACTGTCCATGCCCCCAGACCTGAACTACTGTGGCAACCACCACCCATGTATCAACGGGGGCACCTGCATCAACGCTGAGCCTGACCAGTACCACTGCGCCTGCCCTGATGGCTACTCCGGCAAGAACTGCGAGCGGGGTACGCTGCCAAGCCACCCCAGAACTCTGGCCAGGCTTAGGGCTGGTCTCTGGGGAGCACTTCTTGGGCCTTGTGGGCCGGGGAAGAGCCCTCGTTCAGCAGTGGGTCCTGGGTGCCACCCTTTCACCCCCACTTTGATTCTGCAGCTGAGCACGCTTGTGCCTCCAACCCCTGTGCCAATGGGGGCTCTTGCCATGAGGTGCCATCTGGCTTCGAGTGCCACTGCCCATCAGGCTGGAGTGGGCCGACCTGTGCGCTGGGTGAGTGCCTATGCTTGTGTCTGGGGTGGCCCTGAGGGGTTCCGGGTTAGGACAGCACCTTGGGGAGAGCAGTATGGATGCCATGGCCAGGACATCCAGGCAGACCCAGGCATGTAGCCCTGCTTCCCACCAGGGGACGCCCCTCCCCACACAGACTGTGCTACACGCCTTGCCTCTCCCCCTCCACAGACGTTGACGAGTGCGCCTCGAACCCTTGTGCAGCAGGCGGCACCTGTGTGGACCAGGTGGACGGCTTCGAGTGCATCTGCCCTGAGCAGTGGGTGGGGGCCACCTGCCAGCTGGGTAAGGGCTGCCCGGGGCCACGTGCGCATGGATATCAGGCTGTGCATGTGGCTGCGGCTGCTGCTGGGCTGCGGGCGCCGGGTGCAGGGTGCAGTGAGCAAGTGGGGCCCAAGCCCCACGGCTCCCTTCTCGTTCACAGACGCCAACGAGTGTGAAGGGAAGCCGTGCCTTAATGCTTTTTCTTGCAAAAACCTGATTGGCGGCTATTACTGTGATTGCATCCCGGGCTGGAAGGGCATCAACTGCCACATCAGTCAGTATGGGTGGGCGCAGGCGGGTGGGGCTGGGGCATGCCGGGGGCCCTGACCCTGACCTGGACCCTCTACCCCCAGATGTCAATGACTGTCGTGGGCAGTGTCAGCACGGTGGCACCTGCAAGGTAGGGCACTGTGGCCGCTGCCCCTGGGGTGCCGGGAGGTGGCTTGGGCGGGAGGGCTGTGAGGCACTTGCCTCATGGCCCTGCATGCCCCGCCCAGGACCTGGTGGACGGGTACCAGTGCCTGTGCCCCCGAGGCTTTGGAGGCCGGCACTGCGAGCTGGAGCGTGATGAGTGTGCCAGCAGCCCCTGCCGTGGGGGTGGCATCTGCGAGGACCTGGTGGATGGCTTCCGCTGCCACTGTCCCAAGGGCTTGTCAGGGCTCTTCTGCGAGGTGAGGCCTGCTGCAAGCCGTGCTGCCACCTGAGGGACCTGCAGGGGCTGTAGTGGGAGCTCCCCAGAGTGGTCCAGGAGTGTCTCCCGCACCTGGTCCCCCAAGTCCCTGAGAGCCTGACTGGGTAGAGTAGCCCCATCTGATGGAGGGGGCAGGTGGGCAGCCCGAGAGGGCCCCAGGTCAGGCAGGGTGCCTGGGCGCGAGGGTGTCATGGGTCACAGTGGGTCCTGAGCAGCAGTGAACATTCCCTGGAGCCCCCCCCCCCCGCCACTCCCTAGACCCCCTCCCCTGCCCTGGCCACACTGGCCTCTGCTCTGGCCTTCTGCCCAACAAAGGCCTGGCTTCGGGTCTGTGAGCATGGAGTGACCCGGGGAGGGACCTGCAGTGTTGGCTCTGAGGGCGCCTGGCATGTGGGGTCGGGAGCTAGCCTTCCTGCCAGCGGGAGGAGCTGAGGCCGGATGCTGCTGTGGGAGGCAGAGGAAGCTCGGGCTGTGAAGGCGAGGGGCTGGGAGGGCCCTGGGACCCACAGGTGTTTCCGTCCAGCTGATGGCCAGTGTGGTCTCAAGCAGGCAGGCCTCCCTCCAGGCTCTGGCTGGCACTGCCCAGCCTGGGGCTGGGCGTCAAGTCATTTAGGTGGAGCAGTGGCCTGGCCTTGGGGCTCCCCAGGGATCTGTCTTCGGGTGAACACAGGCCTGGCGGTGCCCTTGTCGGGGCTGGGCGCTCACACATGCTCCACCTGGGCCACAGGTGGACGTGGACCTTTGCCAGCCAAGCCCCTGCCTGAATGGTGCCCGCTGCTACAACCTGGAGGGCGACTACTACTGCGCCTGCCCTGAGGACTTTGGCGGCAAGAACTGCTCGGTGCCCAGGGCACCCTGCCCTGGTGGAGGCTGCAGAGGTGCAGGGCGTAGCCCTCAGGCCCAGTGGGGTCAGGGTGGGGCAAGCCCGGGCACCGCTGGCCTGACTGCTGTCCCTCTGCCACAGTAATCGATGGCTGCGGCTTGGAGGCAGGGTCCCGGGTGCCTGGCTCGAGGCCCTCTGGTGTGTGTGGCCCCCACGGACACTGTGTCAGCCAGCCCGGGGGGAACTTCTCCTGTGTCTGCGACAGCGGCTTCACCGGCACCTACTGCCATGAGAGTGAGTACCTGCAGGGGCAGGGGGTGGGAAGGCCGGCCGCTGGGACTCACGCGCCCTCTCCCACAGACATTGACGACTGCCTGGGTCAGCCCTGCCGCAATGGGGGCACCTGCATCGACGAGGTGGACGCCTTCCGCTGCTTCTGCCCCAGTGGCTGGGAGGGCGAGCTGTGCGACATCAGTGAGTGCGGTCCCGCCCCTCCAGGGCCTGACTCCGCCCCCCGCAAGCCTGCGCCCTTCCAGGCAGGTGGGCTGGGGTCCTTGGCCCCTCCCCCCCGCCGGTGCTCCCGCTGACCCGGCGTCCTCGCCCCCAGATTCCAACGACTGCCTCCCCGACCCCTGCCACAGCCGCGGCCGCTGCCACGACCTTGTCAACGACTTCTACTGCGCCTGCGATGGCGGCTGGAAGGGCAAGACCTGCCACTCGCGTGAGTGCGCGGCTGCAGCTGCCCGCCGGGACCCTGCCCTGGCCGGGCCTGCCTGCTGAGCCGCCGTGTGCCCGCAGGCGAGTTCCAGTGTGACGCCTACACCTGCAGCAACGGCGGCACCTGCTATGACAGCGGGGACACCTTCCGCTGCGCCTGTCCCCCGGGCTGGAAGGGCAGCACCTGCACCATTGGTGAGGAGCCCCCACCCGCTGCACACAGCCGCCCAGTCCCTGCTGCCCCACCCGGGCTGGGGTCTGAGCCGACCGTGCCTCCCTCCCACAGCTGAGAATAGCAGCTGTCTGCCCAACCCGTGCCTGAACGGGGGCACCTGCGTGGGCAGCGGGGACTCCTTCTCCTGCATCTGCCGGGAGGGCTGGGAAGGCCGCACCTGCACGCACAGTGAGCTGGGGAGCGGGCTGTGAGGGACCACTTGCCTGTCCAGTGTGTGTGGGGGTCCACATCTCTCCATCAGACTCCTATCCCAGACCTCCTCCTCCCACCACCTGCCCACACCCACCCTTCCCCCAGAGGTGCACTCCTGCCCAAGCCCTCCCCCTGCAGCTTAGGGCTCCTGCTCACAGGCCCCTTATCCACCTCCTTGGCGACCCTGCCTGAACTCTTGACTCCTCAACCGCTCTCCTGCCCCACAGCCTGGGGGGGCTGGTGTGGACAGTATCTGTGTGCCCATGAGCCTGGGCACCCAGGTCTGGCGTGGAGGTGTGCTGGGCAGGTGGCCACTGGACCAATGGTCTTCTCTCTTCCCTCAAATCCAGACACCAATGACTGCAACCCTCTGCCCTGGTGAGTGGCAGCCCCAGAGGTGGGGTGGAGGCTTTGAGGGAGGGACACCCTGATGCCCACCCTCTCCCTGCAGCTACAATGGTGGCCTCTGTGTGGACGGGGTCAACTGGTTCCGCTGCGAGTGTGCACCTGGCTTCGCGGGCCCTGACTGCCGCATCAGTGAGCAGCCTAGGCGAGCTGGGTGGGCGCAGGGTGTGAGCTGCCACCTTGGGGGCCCCTCCAGCCAGCCTGGGTGTCAAGATTGGGGATCCAGACATCCACGTCTTGCTTCTCCTGCACCAACTATGGTCTTGTTGTGTCCTAGGGCATGCCCTCCAGTGACAAAGTGGTGGCCCTGCCCTGGACCAGTTGAGGATCATGAGGGGAGGCAGGGGGCCATAAAGGCACAGCATAGCCTCTTAGCTGTGGCCCAGGGCCATTGTCCACCGGGTCTACCCTGGCAGTGGAATATCCTAGGAAGGCCTGGTGCCTGGAGACCCCTGTGCATCCTCGTCCCAGAGGCAGATGGAGGGTGTGGGGGTGGGAATGCCTCAGGCTGGTGAGTGACAGTGGCAGCCGCTATCCCAGCTTAGGCTGCTGTGGGCAGGTGGCCCTGCTGAGGGAGCCTGGCAGGCCCAGGGCTGTTCCCATGGGGACCCTGCCCAAATCCCAGGCCCTGCTTTGGTGCCAGCCTGTTGCCCCTGAGTGCCAGCCACTTTCTTGCAGACATCGATGAGTGCCAGTCCTCACCCTGTGCCTACGGGGCCACGTGTGTGGATGAGATCGACGGGTATCGCTGCAGCTGCCCACCTGGCCGAGCTGGCCCCCGATGCCAGGAAGGTAGGCTTGGTGGGGGTGGTGCTGGGTAGGGCTGGGCCCAGACACCCCCTGTGACCCTGCTCTTCTTTGGCAGTGATAGGGTTGGGGAGGTCCTGCTGGTCCCGGGGCACGCCGTTCCCACATGGGAGCTCCTGGCTGGAAGACTGCAACAGCTGCCGCTGCATCGACGGGCACCGAGACTGCAGCAAGGTGGGGCCCAGCTTGGAGTCACGGGCCTGCCTGCCCTGCTGGGTCTGCTGAGATGCTGACCCCAGGCATCCGCAATCCTAAGGCTTGCTCTGAGATGTCAGGAGGCTGGGCGGGGGTGGGTCAGGGCTGGAGGTACCTACTTCTGAGACATTCTGGGAGGGCCCCTGGGCACAGTCAGGCCCCACCCCTCCTTGTGCAGTTGGGGAAACTGAGGCTAAGCCTGGATTCACAGGGCCACCTGCTCTGGTGGAAAAGCTTTCTGAACTGTGGGGTTCAGCCTGGCTCCTAGGGCCTGGATGGTGGGGGAAGGGCTGCATGGTGGACCCGCTGACCCAACCATCGGTTTCTGTCCCTGTGGTGTCCATGCCTGCCCCAGGTGTGGTGTGGGTGGAAGCCCTGTCTGCTGTCTGGCCAGCCTGCCGCCCTCAGTGCCCAGTGCCCGCCCGGGCAGCAGTGCCGAGAGAAGGCCCCAGGCCAGTGCCTGCAGCCGCCCTGCGAGGCCTGGGGGGAGTGTGGTGCAGGGGAGCACCTGCCACCCAGCACACCCTGCCTGCCGCGCTCTGGCCACCTGGACAACAACTGTGCACGCCTCACACTACGCTTCGATGGTGACCAGGTGCCCCGGGTAAGTGGTGCACAGCTCCCACAGCCCAGGGCTGCCTGTGCTCCTGTGGACTCAGACGAAGGGGTCATTACATCTTGGGTGCCACTGGGCATGGGGGAGGCTGGGAGAGCAGGTCCAGGCTGGGCTTCCTGTTTACCTGGCCATCTGGGTCCTGAACCACAGGTGGCTGTGGGCTGCCCTGATCTAGGTTGTTGCCTGCAGCTTTGTGGATAGTTCTCCTTCCTGCCAAGGTCCTGCCCTAGTCATCTGGGTGCCCAGAGATGACCTGCCCATCCCCCTGGGGTCTCAGAACCTGAGCCCCTCCAGCCCCTCCTCCCCTCCCCATCTCCCTGGGTGGACCTGCTGCCCCAGGATGGGGGGGGGCAGCAGGGCCAGCCCTTTTGGTCTGCTCTGCTTCCCCTGATAGGTTGCAAGATGTGTCTCACCATGAGCCAATGGCCACTGAGGGATTGCTGGCCTCAAGCCGCCAGTCCCAGGCCCCACTCACCTGCTGCCCACTTTTGCAGGGCACCACCGTGGACGCTATCTGCTCTGGGATCCGCTCTCTGCCTGCCACAAGGGCAGTGGCCCACGACCGCCTGCTTCTGCTGCTTTGTGACCGGGCCTCTTCAGGGGCCAGTGCAGTGGAGGTGGCCATGGTAAGTGCATCCTGAGCCCTTAGGGGTCCTGTGACATGCTGAAGTCCCTTGGAACCAAGGAGGCTTGAGGAGAAGTGTAAGCAGGGCAGGAGGGCAGAGCAGTGGGTACACTGTGGGCCTGGACGGCCACCCACCTGGGGACTTCCACCTGGGGATGTCCACCTGGGATCTGAGTGCCCCTGGAAGGGTGGGAGGGCCAAGGTTGGAGGATGTGATGACAGGATACCAGGATGTGCTAGATTGGAGAGACTGCAGGGGCTGATGGCTGTGGGAGGCTGTGAAGTCAGCTTGTTGAGGGCCAGAGGCAAGGGACAGGTCCAGAGCAGGTCCACCCAAAAGCAGTCCACAGGGAGCTTGTTTGTGGGCAGGGCAGTGGCTGCCCTGTGTGGTGTGGAAGGAGTGAACAGAGGCTTTGGGGGACTCAGGTCTCAGTCAGGGCTGGGCCTGGGCTGCAGAAGCAGAATGGGCAGAAGTGGGTCAGCAGGTAGCAGGCTGGGCAGGTACTGGGTCAGAGGCATGGACAGTGATGGCCAGCACCCCATCAGCTGGGCGGCAGAAGTCCTTTCCTGTGTGTGCTATCTGAAGCCACAGAGGTTGGGGCTGTTGGGGAGAGGGCCCTGGGTAGGGGCATGCCCGAGAAGAAGTGGCTAGCAGCTGTCAGCTGGTGGGATTGACCAAGGGGAAGGTTCCACAGGAAGGGATGCCCGACAAGGGAGGGACAGTGGTCAGGAAGAGCGAAGGGTGGAAAGTTCCTGAGGTGCAGACTGGGTGCCAGCGTGGGCGCATGGGCAGAGGTCAAGGCCTGGGGACAACGCTGGTTTGCACAGCACTTGGGTCAGGGGCTCTTCTCCCATGAGCCCCCCACAAGGGAAGCCTTGGGCCCCAGGCTCCCTCAGGCCCTCACCACGGGCAGCACAGCCCTGGTTATGGCGCCCCCTGCTGGTGGCCCCCTAGCCAGGGCCTAGGCCTTCTGGGGCAGGCTTCAGGGACAAGAACAGTATGTCCCCAGCCGTCCCCACAGGCCATCTTCTGCTGCAGTCCTTCAGCCCTGCACGGGACCTGGCGGACAGCAGCCTGATCCAGAGTGCAGCCCATGCCCTTGTGGCTGCTATCACACAGCGGGGCAATAGTTCCCTGCTGCTGGCGGTCACCGAGGTCAAGGTGGAGACGGTCGTCATGGGCAGCTCTTCCACAGGTGAGCAGGACCCCAGACCAATGGGAATGCACCGGGCAGATCAGGCTCAGAGGGCTGGGTGGGGGACAGGGAGCCTCCAGCCCTACCCTGCAGGAGCCTGCCAGGGGTGGGGGGGGGTGCCCCAGCAGCTCCTCAGCCCCTCCCTCGCCCAGGTCTGCTGGTGCCCGTGCTGTGCAGCGTGTTCAGTGTGCTGTGGCTAGCCTGTGTGGTCATCTGTGTGTGGTGGACGCGGAAACGCAGGAAAGAGCGGGAGAGGAGCCGTCTGCCCCGGGATGAGAGCGCCAACAACCAGTGGGCCCCACTCAACCCCATCCGGAACCCCATCGAGCGGCCGGGCGGGGGCCCAGGTGGAGGGAGCCACAAGGATGTGCTATACCAGTGCAAGAACTTCACGCCGCCACGCAGGGCGGGAGAGGCGCTGCCCGGCCCCGCGGGCCTCCGGGGCGCTGGGGACGAGGAGGAGGACGAGGAGCTGGGCCGCAGAGAGGTGGACTCCCTGGAGGCGGAGAAGTTCCTCTCAAGTCAGTTCACCAAAGAGCCCAGCAGCTCGCTGGGGAGGCCTGCCCTCTGGGCCTCAGGCCCCAAAGTGGACAACCGCGCCGTCAGGAATGTCACAGACATGCCCTGTGCTGTCAAGGACTAGGCACAGCCGCCCGCTGGCCGGGACTTAGGAGCCCTCGCCGGGGCCCCGCCACCTGCCAGCCACGGGAGGCCAAGGCCATGTGCATAGTTTCTTTATTTTGTGTAAAAAAAACCACCAAAAACAAAAAAATGTTTATTTTCTACATTTCTTTAACCTTGTATAAATTATTCGATGACTGTCAGGCAGAGAACAACGGAGTATTCTCAGATAGTGGCTATTTTTGTAAAGTTTGCGTTGCACGTGCTGTGTGGCAGGAGCGGGCAGCGTGTTCCCCGGGTGGTATGGCCTTTGTCACCAGAGGCTGTGTGCTGTTTACAGAATCTTCTTTTTTATTCCTCACTTGGGTTTCTCTATGGCTCCAGACCAAAGAGCCCGTGAGACCGTGGCTGTCAGCGTGGCCCCTGGCTCTCTATCTGTGTGGCCTGTGGCTGTTGCTGGGACCCATTGCTGACAGTGTGGCCTCGGCTATCTGTGTGGTCCATGGCTGTGTGGCCCCTTGCTCTCTGGGTGATCTGTGGCTGTGTGGCCCCTGGCTCTTGTGGGGCCTGTGGCTGACAGTGGGGTCCGTGGCTATGGCTGGGACCCAGGGCTGACAGCGTAGCCTCTGGCTGTCTGTGTGGGCCCCGGCTGTCGCTGGGACCTGTGGCTGCTGGTGGTCGGTGGGACTGGAGGTCCTGCGTGACTAGGGCTGGGGGCAGAGCCGTTGCCCGGCGTGGGCCCCGTCCGCCTGCCGTCCTTGCTTCCTGCCCAGACTGCCCTCAGATCGCCGCACTGTGCTTTCAGAAGTGCCCTTTCCCGCTGCTCGGTTTCCCCTTCTGGGACGCGGCAGCACTGAAGCTTGTGACAAGTGCCTTCACATAGACCCCCTGCAACTGTCAGCGTTCGCTGTGGGCGCCAGGCCGCTGCCCACCTGCTGACCCTGGCCCCTGGTGAAAGTGCATTTCTGTACATATGTACATATTAAATGAATCACTCTGTATATTTGATTTAATAACTTAAACGCTTTGGCCTCCCTGTTCTTTGGGTGCTGTTGCTTTTTTATTTGGAGTTGGGGCAGAGGTGCAGGAAAGTGGGGTGTGGTGGGTGTCGGGCCAGGTGGCCCTGCTGGTCTGGGGCCCCACAGGTGGCCCTGGCCTGGAGTGCCTTGGTGCCCTGTGGTGGCTGACGCAGGCTTGGTGGACCCCTCCTGGATGGGGTTTGGGTGCCTGGCATCCCACCTCCTAATAGCTAAGAAAGGACTTTATGAACTATCTACATAGCAATGCAAAAACACCTGGGTCCTGATTGATCTCCACACTGCACCTAAGGGAAGGCGCAGCCCCGTGACAGTGGCTGTGTGTCCGGCTGACCTAGGGCATCTCCCAGGTGTGCACAAGCTGTTCTGCCTCCTGCAAGGGGCAGGGGCTGGTGGAGGGTGAGAAGCAAAGCCAGGAGCCATGGCTGAGGAAGAAGGAGCCCCACCGGAGCCCGGGAGATCGATTTCTCTGTACATTTTGTTGGGTGACCTGACCTGCTGGCCACCACGAGGGATTATTCAGGACACCTGTCCTTGGGTTGTTTCTGTGGGAATTCTCCAGGGATCCGCAGGTCTGACTGCCGTGAGCGTGGTCTCCATGTTCTGACCTGTGTCCTCCTGCCAGCCGCTTCTCTAGGTGAGGCCAGGTCTGCAGGAACAGGTGCAGGAGCTGGTGGGGGGAGCTTATTCACTGTTGGCTGGACCCCAGGGGTAAGCCCTCCTCCTCTCTTGTCCCCAGGAGGAGCCATTGGGCAGTCCAGGTGGGAAGTCTGCCCTGAGGAGTTGTGTGTGGTTCATGCCAGGACTTGAGTGGACACGAGACCTGCATACCCACCACCAGGTTGGCCAAAAGTTTCCTCAGCTCTGAGTTTCCTTCTAAACGGTGTCTTCCTGACCTGGGGTCCCCTAGGTGCCTAGTAGAAACAAACACGACTCTGTCCTAGGCCTCTGCCTGCCTGCCCCATCAGTGGTTTTTCAGTGTCAATGAGCAGAGCACAGCAAACCCTGGCACTGGGGTGGGGGGGGTCTGGCCATGACCACGAGCCCCGAGGGCCTGCAGAGGCCCGGGGCATGTCCTTGGGCTGCTCAGGAGCAGATCCAAGGGCTGAGGTGTGGCTTGTGGCTGAGCGCTTGCCTAGCATGAGACCCAGGCCCTGGGTTTCATCCTCAGCACTGGGAAAAATACCAGATTATAAACAAGTGTGCTCTCTGTGCTCACAGGACTGGAAGTGCTGATGCTCAACGGGAAACTTCAGCTGTTTAGCAGGTTTGAAAAGACCAAGTGGACTGTCTAGAAATGACCATGCCCCAACCCTACCTCAAGGAGCAGTTTGGCAACTACTCTCAGACCCTAAAGAAGAGAGAGCAGGTGAACTAGAAGAGCTGTCAGGATAAATCATACAGAATGCGGCCTAGAGGGACACAAAATGGAAAGTGGACGCGCAGACAAAGGCAGGCTGTCCTGAGGCATGTCACTGGTGGGGCACCTATGAGAGAGTGTGGTTGGTAGGGCCAGGATCCCTGAGCTGCCTGCTGGTGCACACAGGCACACAGGCCTGCCGCTCCCTCTGAGCCTGCCGTCCAGTGTCCTAAGCCCACCTCAGTTCTCCACATCCCCTGCTCAGGCTGGTCGGCTGCTGAGGAAGGGTGCCCTGCCTAGGTGACCTGATGCCAGCAGGGGTGGGAACAAGCTGTCCATGTGCTCTTCCCAGCCTGGCCATGGCCAACTCATGCAGATGGCCACAATGAAGAGGCCCAGGCATGGGGCCCGGCGCATTCCACACTGGTCCTGCACTCTAGTCCCTCCTGGGTGATGGGCTCATTTCCATTTCCAATGCTGGCCCCACTCTTGGTGAGGCTCTGAGGACTGGCCCTGGGGAGTAGAGCCCAGCTCTGCCACTCAGCCCCCAGAGTGCAACCACCCTGCCAGCTTGAAGCTCAGCGGCTTCTTCCCTCCTGGGGTAAGAGGTTCACCTCCAGAGAGGGCCTCCCTGCCAGCAAGTCCATCAGAAGAAAACTTGCTCACCCAAGCTGGCTGCTCACTGCCTCCGAGGGTGCTGCTGGCCCCCAGGGTTCACCTGGCCAAGAAGAAGGCAGTGGTGGGAAGTGTTGGTGCCCGAGGCCACCTGAGTTGGCTGGTGCCACTCCTACAGGTCCTGCAAGCCTGAGGTCATCCCTGACCCCCCTCAGCAGGGTGCCTCTTCCAGGGGTGTCCCTCCCATCTGGTTTCCCCTGGCTGACAGGCCTGGAGGGCTGGGCAGGGGGGTGTCTGTGGAAAGATGGGGCAGCTCCACCATCAAGGAGCAGGTGCCCAGCCGCCCTGACCTGGGACAGTGGGTTTAAGAGCATCAGGCCAAGTCTGAACCTAGGCATGGGACTTATGAGAACTGACCAAGTGGCCAGGCTGTCCTGTGCCCTTGGCCTGCTCCAGCTGGGGTCTGGTGGCTGCGTGACCAGCACAGCAGGAGACTTCATTTGTGCTGAGGACGCAGACGCTGGGCAGGGGGGCAGGGAGGGCGGGCGAATCCCTTAAGGGGATGAAGAGCAGGACCCCGAAAAGAGAGGGGTCCCGGGGTAGGCAGCACAGGTCGGGTAGCCTGGAGGGCGGCTAAGGCTCCTCGTGGTCAGGTGGGGGCTGGCTGCATGGCTCCAGGGATGGGGAAAGGTCTGGGTGCTGCTCAGGGAGCCACAGAGACCCAGTGGTGGGCACCTGGCTGGGGTCTGGGCAGCAGAGGACACAGACCCGCCCCACATGTCCCCACCACTGCATGCAGGTGAGTGACCAGTGCTCAGTGGCCAACACTGCCAGTCCAACGCAGGGCAGGGCCTCACACACACACCTGGAATGCCTGGCTCCCGGGCTGGGTCAGGTTGCCTTCCCCGTCCCCTGAGTCAGGGCAGGGCAGAGACTGGGACTGGATGGAGAGGGCACCCCACTGCTGGCTGTGTGTGGGCAGCTCTGAGGCCCTGGAGCAGCACCTCTAGCACCCACTGCCACTAGGGCCACATGCCTGGCTCCTCCTGGCTGGCTGCTTCCTTGGCATTTGGCCCTGGGGACCAGGCCAGCTGGTTCTGCCTGGCGACAGCTCTGACGGCCGTTGTCTCCGAAGAAACCAGCCCCAGGGTGCAGAGAGGAGGTTCCACACGGGAATCTGTCCCAGGGCGGCTAAGCCCATTAACCCCTGCAGGCCAGGCCACATGCAGCCGGCATGGGCCCCGTGGTGGCCATAGGCTCAAGTCCAGCTGCCCACGTCCCAGCTGGGCTCACCCCTTCCTCATCAGACCCCCGGGCCTAGGTCCCCCAAGGAGCCCCGGTCAGTATGACTAGGGGGGTCTCAGATGGGGAGCAGTGGGGATCACAGACCCTTACACCAACGGGACAGCCTGGGAGGAAGGTGTGCCCCCGACATGCTGTGGCCCCTGGCCCCAGATGCTTACTGCAGAAGTAGCCAGGGTGTGGCCTTGGGGGAGCACGCCAGAGGGGGCGAGATCCTGAGGAGGGCATGCGCATGGAGTGCAGGTCAGCGGAAGCCTGGTTGTCCAGCAGTGGCCTTAGGAGGCCACAGACAAGCTCTCCTCCCTGTGGGGGTCCAGCTAGCCCAGGGCTGGAGGGTGTGGCCCTCAGGGATCCCTTCTTCATGCAGCTTTTCCACCTGGTGCTGACCCTGGGGGGAGCTTCCGCAGAGAAGCCAGGTGGCGAGGCTGACACAAGATGGCTGGGAGGCTGCCCGGGCCCCAAGCCCATGGTCACCAGCTTCATTATTCCAATGGCCCCAGGTCACTCCCTTTCCTAACTAGAGGTCTTCGGGTGGTCAAAGGGCCTCCACCCAAGGCTGGCTCTGGATGAGGTCAGGAGATGGGCCTGAGCAGGCCCCACCGTGTCCATGCAGGGCAGAAGGCTTTGCATTGGGTGTGGTGGGCTCAGAGCTCAGCTCTCTTGTTTTTTAATTAGAAATTGTTATGGATTTTTGATTGACCTTTCGGTCTGCGATCCATTTTGAGTTGGTTTTGCATATGGTGAGTGCTGTGGACCACAGGTCTTTTTACTTCACACGGATACTCACTTGTTATGGGCTGTGTGCTAGAAGTCTCCTTTCTCCGCTCTGTACCTTTACACGCTTGTTAGAAGTCACACGATCTGCACGCCCATAATCCCAGCTGTTCTGGAGGCTGAGGCAGGAGGATCGCCAGCTCAAAGCCAGCCTCAGAAACTTAGCAACTTAGTGAGGCCCTAAGCAACTTAGCAACACCCTGTCTCTAAACAAAATATAAAAAAGGGCTGAGAATGTGGCTCAGTGGCTAAGCATCCCCTGGTTCAATCTCCAGTACAAAAAAAAAACAAAGTCACATGATCTTTTTGACTTTGTGACAATAGCACATTATTCTGATTACTTTAGCTTTATCATAAGTCTTGACGTAATCTTTTTCCTCTTTCTTTTTTTTTTTCCTTTTTCTTTTGAGATAGGGTCTCAAAAGAAGGCTGGCCTTGAACTTGCAACTGGGATCGTAGCAACTGCCTCAAGTCTTGAAATCAGATTCTGGATTCTTTTCCAAGGCTGTTCAGGCCACTCTAGGGCCCCGATATCTCTGTGTGAATTTCAGAGTCAGCTTGCTAATCTGTGCCCAGGAAAACTACTGAGGTCTGGTTGGTTTTTGATTTTTAATTTTGAAACAATTAGGAAGTTACAAAAGGAGTGCAGGGGCTTGTCTGGCCACCGTGCTGCCCTCCTGGTGGGGCGCGCACAGCTGCCACGCCTGGCCAAAAAGAGACGGTCACCACCTCCAGGCCATGCAGATTGAGCAGCTCTGGTTGCCCTTGTTTTCTGGGATGTGTCGTGCATGATTCTATATACACACACGCACACACATATATGTATTTCTAGTTGTCAATGGGCCTTTATTTTATTTATTTACATGTGGTGCTGAGAATCAATAATAGGTAAGCACTCTACCGCTGAGCCCAGCCCCAGCCCCAATTCTATAGCTTTTGACACACACACAGAGCTGTAAACCACCCCATGGCCAAGACTGATGTACAGATGGGCAAGATGCCCCCGGGGGACATGACTCTACAGTCTTGTCATTTCAGCAACCTGCCCTCCAGGTTACTGTGAGCACACAGTTCACCCTCTCATTTCTGAGCAACACTCCATGGTGTACATCTACCAGAGTTTGTTTAGCCACTCCCCCTGCAAAAGACACGGGTTGGTTCTAGTTTGGGGTCTGTGGAAAAAGCCACCGTGGGACTGGTGTGGCTCAGGGCAGAGCACTTGCCTTGCACACGCAAAGCCCCGGGCTCTGTTCCCGGCACCCCAGAGCAAAATCAAAACTGTCAACAAATAAAGCTGCTCCCACGGCGGGCGGCGTATGGGTGCTCGTGTGAATGTGTGTTTTCACCTCTGTGGAGCAAAGGCCCCGCACGCAGTGCTGGGCTGTGGGGAGTGTGTGTTCCTCTTAATTAAGTGAAATTGACTTTTGGAGTGGTTTAGGTTCACAATGAATTTGAACTCTAAGACTAGAACTTCGTAGGCCCCAGTCCCAGCCCCACTCAGCCTCCTGTTCTCCTGCCAGGGTAGTCCCTTCGTGACGGCTTGTGACGGCCAACTCGGGAAGGCACATCACCACCCAGAGCCACCCTCCTCTCACATCCCCTATGCATTTGGGCAGATGCAGAGTGGCTTGTGTCCAGGCTGGCTGCCTGAGGTGCTTCTGTGCCCCGCCTGGATGTCCTCCTGCCTCTGGCCCCTGTGCCCCGCCTGGCTGTCCTCCTGGCCATCCTCCTGCCTCTGGCCCAGAGCCATCCTCTTCTCCTGTCCTGCCTTTTCCAGAGGCTGTGGGTGGGCGCAGTCAGGAGCAGCCCTTCCACGTCACTGGTGTCTCCAGCATCTGCACAACACAGTCTGCACGCACCACGGTGTCAGGCGGGGGGGGGGCTGGCCTGCATCCTGGTGGGAACTGTCAACAAAGTCCTGTGAACATCAGTGTGCAGGCTTTTGTGGGCGTGGGTTCAGTTTGGATAAATACTGTCAGAAATACCTGGTGCAGCAAGGAATCAAGCCCGTGCTGGGAAGTGGCCCAGCAAGGCAAACCTTTCCCAACCTGGCTCACGAGCACACCTGGGCGGAGTGCGCCCGCTGTGTCCCCAGACCGCTCAGCCCCAGCTCTGATGGGGGAGCTGGGGCTACACCTACACAACTGGCTAGATCTAATTGGGGCGGGAAAGGGAGGGGCTGTAGTTAAAATGACTGGATGTGACATCACAGTCAAGGCTGGACGCTGTATTCCGAATATGGACCACTGGGCTTCCTAGTTCTCACAAACCCCCTTTACACCTTTGGGGCTCACTTTCCTTTGTTCTTGCGCCCTTTGGTCCTGCCCTGCATCCTAGACATACTGGCTTGTTGAGGTGGCAATTGCCTATAATAATGAGTCCTCCCCTTTTAGCAATTCAGATAGCGTCTGGTGACGAGGAGCACTTTCCAGATCAACTGAAGCTTGTCTTTTTTCCGGTCTGGATTGAGACAAGTCACCAGCTGGCGTGATGAAGTACCGACTCCAGGAGGGGAGTCTGAGCAGCAGCTCATGACAATCACACCAGCCAAAAAGGGCACAGATCTGTCTCAGATTGACTCAGAACAAACTTGTGGCCTGACAGAGCCTTTTGTGATATTGATCAGGACTTCCCGTATGAAGACCCTTCCTTTATCACCTCCCAGTTTTACTTGCTTTCGGGAGGGCTGACGCAAATGTCCATCTCTGTTACATTAAAAGAACTGCTGCTTTTCTTCTAAATGCCCAAGTATGGCTGTGCTTGGGTCAGACTCTCCTGCCAGGTGGTCAAGTTGACCTTGTTCCCATCTACTCTTAGGGTCAGCGGAGATTCCTCAGAGTCCACTCTTGGGGACCTCTGAGAAGCCTCCTGGCTCCTTCAGTTTTCCTCTACCAGCTGTGCCGTCTGCCAGGATGGGTCAGGGCCTTGCTGACCCATCAGGGCACTTCCCTCTCCAATGACCCTCCTCTTGGCAGAACGTGCACTGGGCGGCTTCCTGTTCTCTGGGGTCCTCATGATCCCCCTGATCAGAAGGTTGGATGACTCACCTGAGTTACAGGACCCTTTTAGGGGTCCCATCAATCCCTGGGTCCTTGCTGACCTTAGCAGGCAAGGGCCAAAATATTGGCTGCCTTTTCCTTAGCCCTTTTTCTTCCTTGACTTTGGTCTCCAAGTTTTGGGATTAAACATCCAGCAGGTCAGTTTCACCAGCCTTGAAGTAGGAGCACTGGGTTTTAATTTCAGTGTCTGTAATTAATTGGGGTTAACATTAGTACTGGAAGTCAGCATTATACCGTGTCCTGTAGCGATGGCTTATTGTCTCAAATTAACTCAGGTCATTCTATCTGATGCAATGCTACTTCAAAACACTAACTGGCAACATTTATAAAGTTTTACAAGGAAAATACAAAATTGAATTAACTAGAACAAAAATATTCAGGTTTTTAAAAAAATTTTGGTTGTAGATGGACACAACTGCTTTATTTATTTATTTTTATGTGGTACTGAGGATCGAACTCAGTGCCTCACACACGAGAGGCAAGCGCTCTACCACAGAGCAGCAGCCCCAGCCCAATATTCAGGTTTCATAATAGATATGCACCAAAAAATATAATTTTTATGATCCCAAACCATTACCTAGTTATGTATTATATCCACTCTTCATTTTGAGACCACAGTAATCTTTACAACAGCAAAAAAAAAAAAAAAAGAAATCCTGTCTTTGAACATAACTTTAAATGCGCCTAATTCCAGCCTACTGCAGAGCCATCCTCCCTGAGTAGGCAAGAGGCAGAGCCAGGAGAGACAGGGCTCTTGACCACCTCAGGTAAAGTGCTTTGCTTCTGAAGCTGGCCACTGGAGAGGGAAGTGTCCCTCAGGGGTCAGCAAGACCGTGACACATCCTGGCAGATGGCTCGGCTGGTGGAGGAAAACTGAAGGAGCTAGTTAAATATCACTTTACAAAGTCCCCACATCCTATTTTCTGAAACTTTCTGAATATCAGTAAACATAATACAACAAACAGTACACCTGAAGCATACATCAAACAGGAAAGCTGAGGGAGTTCTTAAGCAAACCAAACTCTCCTTATCACCTTCCAAAAATATATTTAAATTCCCATCCTAGTGTCAAGAGTTGCCAACAGTTTGCTTTATCCATGTACAAAACATTAAGTGGCATCAATACCAACTAAATCATTGCAATTCATTTGTCTATAAATCTGAAAGAGACATTGCGACAGACATTTTAGTTTGGCAACACCAATGTGGTAAAATGCTCTCCTAAGCTTTGCATTTTAAAAGGCTTGCATACTTAAAGAACATAATACTTCTAACACATGGAGAAACCAGTAATGATTAGGTTTGAAACCAGATGTCCTCATTAACTAAGTATAACTTTTATATTAAAACTTAGAAGAGGCTCGAACAGTTCTCAGATGTATACATAACAGTTGCTTATGTAACAGTTATGGAGTAAGCACTTAACAGACTTTAAAACCCACCTGGTCCCTTTAAGACATGTTTTCCCTAAGTAATAAAACCTAACAGATGCAAGAAAATATCTTGGTAGATGAGAGTAGATCAACGTTTTAAGGAGCCGCTGGTGTTTCTAAACATGAAGAATTTGCATATATAAGGCCAACCTTAGGAAAAACCCTTGGATAACTCACTGGCCACACCTCGCCGTGACCTCCGGGGAGTGGCAGGTGGTGAGGAGCAGCTCTCCGTGTGCTCTCTTGCCGTCTGCACATCAGTGAGGCCTCTGTCGGGGTCGGTCCCTCTGGCTGCAACCGGCATGGTTAAGCCGTCAGGTTCTTCGTGTATTGGGGATAGTCCCTGTCGAACGTGTCTTGTGCAGGCACGTCCCCTGGCCTGTGGCTCGCCTCCTCATTCCTTGGCAGGGTCTTTTCACAGAGCAGGAGTTTCCACCTTCCATGAAGCTCTGCCCTTTGCTGGAGCTTCCTGGGTCTGTGGTCTGGTGTCCAGAGCTGACCGGGGACTCTGTTCCTGCTTCCAGTGGTTTGTGGGCCCTTTCTGTCCTCCTCCGCCCAACCCTGCGGGGTGCCTTTGGTGGCTGCCCCTCTGTTCCTGGGTGCCCTGTCCCATCTCCCTTCTCTTGACTTCCGAGCCTGCTGTCAGACCCTCAAGCAGAGACCCTTCCCCCAGCCGTCCAGCCGCCAGCCGTGGGCCTTCTGCCTTCCGCCATGGTGCTGCATGGGGTGCTGCCTGCCTTGCCCACCAAGACCGCAGCTCCTCCCTCCCAGGTACCGACGTCCCTGGACTGAGGGCTGTGGTGCTCCCTGGCCACTCTGTCCCTCTGAGCTGTGCTTTGCTGTCACTGTGTGTCATTCTGCATTCAAAGCTGGGTGTGACGGCAGGTGAGAGAGTCTCTCGCCCTGGGTGGTCAGTGGTGTGGCAGAGGTGTGGAGCGGGGCAGTGTCCCCCTACGGAGCCTGTGCCTGGCTTCTCATCAGTGCCCCTGGGTGGGCGGGGGCTGGGCCTGCCCCTTTCCCAGGTCGGGTGGGCTCTAGGACAGCTGCAGGTCAGACCTGAGGGTGCCTCATGCTGGAAGCCCCAGGGTAACCCCAGTGTTCACAGTGAGGACCCGGCCCAGCTCCTGCAGGGGGCTGCACTCGGTCACAGGGGTGCGGCCAGCCCTCTGTGACCGGCCCCCGTGTGTGCAGTGAGCCTCTAGCAGGGTGTCCGTGGCCAAGGGCTTTCCTTCCCACCCAGCGCCCCGGAGCCTGGCTGCGTCCTGACTCTACCTGACGGTGGCCACTCCAGCTCTGGGGATAGCAGCATGCCCTCCTGCGTGTGACTTCAGCATCTCACTTGCTGTGGGGATGGAGGGACATTCTGAGGTCCTTGCAAGCTGGACCAGGGGAGCAGTCCCAGTGTGACTTTCAGGAAGCCCTGGGACTGGCTTGCTGAGCAGCTGAGGAATTCCAGCCGGGAGGTGAGGTGACACCTGGAGGAAGCAGCCTGTGCCCCTGAACACGCCGCCTGTGTGTTGGCCTGGGGAGGCCCTCAGTGACCCTCCATTGCTGATTTTGATTTTTACTTATGTGTTATTTTAATTGTCTTGGGGATTGAATCCAGGGGCGTTTTACCATATCCCCCACCTTTTTATTTTTTATTTTGAGACAGAATCTTGCTAAGTTGCTTGGGCTGGCCTCCAACTTGGGATCCTCCTGCCTCAGCCTCCCAGGACTTCAGGAGTGTGCCACTGCTCCTGGCTAACGGTTTCCTCTTTCAGTGCTGGGACTCAGACCCGGGGCCTGTGCCTGTCAGGCGAGCCCTCTGCCACTGTGCTTTGGTCTAAGATTAATTGCTTTTTTCCAGTTGTGAAGTAGGACTTGTTCATCGGGGAGCGTTTTGAAAGACAGAGGGACAGGGAGGCGGGGGCGGGGGTGCCATCTTGCCGCTGGAGCCTCCAGGTCGGCCTTGGGGTCTGGAGCCTACTTTCTGCTCTCTTGTTCCTGCGCATCCTCACAAGGTCAGAGGGCGGCAATCACAGAGCCCTCTCACCAGGTCTCGGCAGGGTCTGTGCTTGGTGACTCTGCTCGCAGGCTGGCCTGTCCTTTGTCAGGTCTACCTTGAGTACTTCTGGCTTCCTGATGCCTTTGTGAGTGTCTTTCCAACTTTAGTTCCCGGGGTTTCCCCGCGCTCTCCTGCAGTGAATCCTGGAGCGCATTGTCTCTGCTGACCACAGCCTCCCCAGGTCCTGGGCTCTGTCTCAGCCTCTGCCTCCTAGAGGGGCGCTGCAGTGAGCTGCTGCCTGCGCCATCCAGCAGTCTCTGCTCAGCTCCTGGACGTGAGCTTGCGGGTGGCCCTGCCAGGCTGCTTCCAAGGGAGCGGCTGCCTCGGCCCCCAGCAGGGTGCTGGGTGGCCTCTGTGGAGGCTCTGGGTCCTGTCACAGCTGCTGACAAGCCAGCAGCCTCCTCTGGGCCTTCGGAGGAGCCCTGGGTGGCCCGAGTGCCAGCGGAGCAGAGGGGGCAGATGGCTCCCACCCTCCTCACTCCCTAGCCGTCCCTGGACGCACCCAGCCCTTGCCCTGGGGGTCACATCCATCCACAACCTCCCAGCCCCTGTGGCACAAGGCCCAGGGAAGAGCCAGGGCCTGCCACAGCAGCCCATGGAGTGGCCCTCATTGCCAAGCAGGAGGGCCCAGGGACACCCAGCCAGGGCTGGCCCACGTGAGGCCCTGGCTGGGTGGTTCCGTGCCCTCCAACCCTGCTTCCTCCACCTCCCCCTTCTGAAACCTGAAAACCCTCCCTTCCCTGGCCACCTCTTGCCCCCCAGACAGCCTCCTGCTGCCCCCCAACAGCTGGGCTGCCTAGTGCTCCATGAGTCAGCCCTAGTGCCCCTCCAGGCCCTGCCGGGCCCAGCACCCCCTGCTCTGGCACCACCGCACCTCCCGGCCAGGGGGCTCACCATTGCCTCCCTGGAGCCCAAGGTCCAGGCAGGGCCCGGCTAGCCCTGGGCGCTCTGTGGGGAAGCCGGGGCTGAGGCCAGACCCCAGCAGGAGCCTTGGGACACGTGAAGGAACCCGGATGTCTAACTGCTGCTGTCCCCGGCTTGTGCCCTGTCGGGGGCCAGAGTTCCCTCTGTCCCCTGGCTTGTGCCCTGTCGGGGGCCAGGAAGCTGTCAGTGACCAGCGTCTCTCCTTGCTGGACTGCTTCCACGTGCTCTTGTCATTTCAGTCCCAAGTGTCACTTTGCGGAATGGGACCTTCTGAGCTCCTGCCGTCCCTCAGCCCGACTTGCTGTGCAGGAGACGGCCAGCTCCACTCTGTTCCAGCTTGGGACCCAGGTGTCCCCAAAGGCCATGTCCCCAGCCTGTGGCACTGCTGGGAGGAGGTGGAACCTTAGGGCGCGGGGCCTGGTGGGAGGAAGCAGGTCACTGGGGGCGTGCCCTTGATGGCGTGCTGGGACCCTGGGCACCAGGAGGTGAGCGGCTGTGCTCCACCAGGAGGTCCCCGCGGTCCTCGTCATGATGCTCTGCCTCCCACAGGCCCCAAACAACCAGCCCAGTCCCCCGGGCCGGAACCTGAGACAGCCAGAGCAGACCTTTCCTCCTGACGGGCGGCTTTCCTCAGGTCTTTGTCCAGACCAGAAAGCCCATGCGGACGTCTCCTCGCTGTGGGTCGACTCTTCTGCCCGTGAGGCCGCAGGGTTATGCAGGCCCGCCTCTGGCTGTGCCGGCTCCCTCCTTCCTCCTGCACCACAGGACCCGAGAGTCCCAGGCTCCCGAGCCAAGGGGATCCAGGTGGGCTCTGTCCCCAGAGGCCCCAGTGCAGGTCTGGAATGCAGGAGCAGGGAAGAACCAGGCTGCTTTCCCGGGAGTGGCAGTGAGGCTGCAGGGACGCGGGCTCCAAGGCTGTGAGGTCTGCAGGGCAGGGGCATCATGGCCAATGGGGCGTGGCTGTCGGCAGGGATCCTGCAGCTTCCCCCATCGGGGGTCTCTGGGTGGCACTGCCAGCCCCCTTTGTGCTCTGTACAAAAAACATCGGGTGGCTTCTGTTGGGCCACATGGGGTAGCTTCCATTTCCTGTCTGCACCAGGCCGAGACAGGGATGAGCACCAGGTACACACCCAGGAAAAGCCCCACGGGTGAGGGGCTGTACCACTGTATTGGTCCCCATGCTGAGGCTCACCAGGGTGCACTGGCCAAGGGGGTACTGAGGTTTCCTCCCGGGCATGATGGGCATCCCCAGGGAGAGGCTCAGCCAGGACCGTGGCTTCCTGCTGGCTGGGGGGCTGGACAGGGGCGTGTCGGCACAGGCTGTGGCCTGGGGCTCTGGCTTCCCATGGGGCCCAGCTGCAGGTCTCTCAGGTGCAGGGCCAGAGGGTCAGGGGAGAGCGGGAAGCCGTCAGCAGGCTTCAGAGGGGGAGTGGAGCCCATGTTTCAGATGCCCACACGGACTCTATCCTTCCCTTCCCAGGTCGCAGGGCCAGCTTGTGAAGCCCAGACTGGCCAGCATGGAGGGAGCTTCCTCTGGGCCAGAGAACAGGAGCAGCGGGGGGACCGAGCCCACAGCCCCACTCCTGCACTGGTGCACTGAGAGAAGCCACAGACGGGAAAGCAGGAGGGGAGGCTGGGTTGTCCTTTCCAAGCACAGAAATTTTCTGGGGATTCTGGTGACACCGCCTACACTCTTTTTAAGGCCCTTTCTGGTTGTTGCCATGGTGATTGTCAACTGTCATGGTGGGAGAGGATGGGGATTTTATCAGGGAGATGCAGGACCAGCATGGCTTCAGGATGGGCTTCATGTTTCAAGGTCTGAGCTGAGGCTGGCTGCTTGATTCTGGGGAGCAGGAGGTGTGGTTGGTGCACTGTGCAAGCCTCCCACAGATTGGCGAAGGAGCAGGTTGGACTGCAGAGGCCCTCTGACAGGGAGGCTTGGCCTCTGTCCTCAGTGTCCTTCATCTTGATCTGGGCTGGCACTCATTGGCTGGGCTCCAAGGCAGGAGCGACCTCACTCTAATGGAGAGGGACTGAGAGCTGGCTGTGCTGACCTGAGTACCCCAGGTCACTCCCTGTGGGCTTCTGAATGAAGCGCTGCAGGGGAGCAGACAGGGGCCTCGCCCTGCACCCGGGCAGCGTCCATGCTGCTCCAGCCACCGTCCCCGGTGTTTGGCTCCTTCTGCTGAGTGTGTGAAGCTGTGCCTGTACCAGGACTTGGTTCCTTTCCATTGCCATGTTGTGTTCCACTGAAGGGGCCCACACTAGGTTATCACCAGGGGAGGGACAAGCAGGTGATCACACACAGAGGTGCGTGAACCTTGGTGGACAAGTGCTGGGGACGGTGGCCTCACTCCTCTGGGGTGGGACCTGCTGGGCCCGAGGGTCTGGTGCGTCTGCTGGCATCTCCAGCTGCTCGACTTCTCCAGAGCAGTGCTGCACCGTCCCCACGACCTTCCCAGCCTGGCTGTGGGTGAGGACAGCCACCCTGCGGCTGTGGCCCCTTGTGCTGGTTGCCGTCTGCACTTGGCTGTCCCTCAGCGTTCTGAGCACTTTCAAAAGCACCTGGACATGTCCTTTGGAGAAACTTCCATTCAGATCTTTTGGCCACTCTCAATGGGTTGCTTTTTACCCTTGGGTCTTGGCACACGCATGCAGGTCCTGAACAGTCTCTGCCCCTCCCGGGCTGCCATCCTGCTGGACATCGAGAGGCCGGGAGCGTAGGGGGTCATTTCTGGACTCCTGGCTCCACTCTGTTGATCTGCTTGTCTGTCTTCCTCTGTGCCCGAGTTTTGCGGTGGGTCTTGACCTCAGGACCCGGAGGCCTCTGGCTCGATCCATCTCACTTTGGCTACTTGGGGTACTTTCTGTCTAACTGATAAACAAGACATCAAAGCTGTCCACATTGACAGGGTTCAGGTGATGCTGGGGTACCTTCAGGTGGCATTTTACATGAGTTTTAGGATCAGCTTGTCAGTTTCTGAAACACACAAACAATGAGCCGCACCCAGCTGGATTCTGGCAGCGCCTGCTGGGAGGGAGTTGGCTGAGCTTGGGGACTGTGGTGACAGGAGCGGTCCCAGGCTGTCCAGCACAGAGATGTGCGGTGCCTTCTTCCACTCTGGGACGACCTGCTCCGGTTCTCCCTGTCCACCCCGCCAGGCCCAGTGCCTGAGGCCTCGCCCTGGCGCTGGGCGTGGCCTGTGCACCCTGCTGTTGAGGGAGCCTGGAGGAAGTGACCGCGCATGTTGGACAGGGCATGGGTCTCGGGAGTGCTGAGGAAGTGGGGCTGTTCCTACCGCTGCTGAGTGCAGATAAGGATGACCATGGGCACGGTGGACTCCCGCCGACACCTGTGAGGAAATTCAGGCACAGCGTGGCCAGGGAAGAGCTCCTGGGGTGGTTCTGACACCTGCCTGGCCGCCCCGCACTGACCGAGGACAGCTGGCTGCAGGCAGGAGAAGCATCATCAGGTCACACAGGCGGCAGTCATCAGTGAGAAGAGTGGGACCTGGAGATTCAGAAAGAGGACATTAGGTGGGTGATGACCTTGAACTCCCAGCTGCCCTCCAGATGTCCTGGACAGCAAGCAGCCCCCCGGCTCCGACCTCCTTCACTCAGAGGTGTGTAAGGAATCAGCTTTCCCGGGGGGGCGTTCTGCCTTTGCCCTCAGAGCCTGGCTGGTGATTTCTAGGTGCTTGTGATGTCCTGCCTGATGGGGGGGTCTTTGTTCCTTGGGGACCTGGGGCTGCACCTGGTGGTCTACGCTGGCAACGTGATTTACCTAGTATCTTCTTGGGCTCAGGAAGGGCCACTAGCCACAGAACCCCAGTAGATTCTCTGGACACTGAGACTCTGGTGAGCTTCCCTGGCCACCATGACCCATCCGGCTGTCCCCCACAACTGGAAGCCTGAGCCTGTGACTCCACTGCTGCCCCAGGCTCTCTCCCCATGGCTGCTCCCACGGTGGTAGACCCCGAGTGTGCGCCAGCTCTCAGGGGTGCCTTGGGTCCTCCTGGTGAACCAGCCACCTCCAGGTGGCCCCTTGGGATGCACCCCTTACTTCACATCCACTGTGCCAAGAGTGCCAGGTGCGGGTCTCAGGAGTCACCCTCTCCCAGCCCTGTGCCCCTCGCCACCTCGGCTGTGCTTCAGAGCCCCTGCCCTGCCCCACCCTGGAGCACCTAACAGGTCCACCCTAACCGAGCGGCTGAGGCCTGTGTGTGGGAACGGCTCTGGGGCCTCCTCCAAGGACCTGGCCCCTCACGAGGGCTCTCCCAGTGGGGCATAGCCTTCAGCCCACAGTGGCTTCCAAGCCTGGGGTCTGGGAAGGGGTCAGTACAGGTCATGCAGGAGGGTGTCCTCACCAAGCCAGCTGGGCTCCAGCCAGGAGGGCTCCCTGGTTCTGCATCTGCAGCCCGCACTGACAGATGGAGGGTTGGCCCCTCTCTGGTGCAGTGGGCCCCTCCGTCTTCTTGTCCCAGGCTGGCTGGAGCCTGCTCCCCAGGAGAGCAGAGCAGAGGCCCCCCACTCCCTGCAAACGCATCCTCTTGGGTAGCGCTGGTCACCAGGTTGGTACCTGCTCAGGGGAGGCTCGGGCTGGCTGTGCAGCAGGCCACCCAGCACCTCTACAGCCTGTGGATGCTCCCCTCAGGGAGTGGACCTTAGCTCCTCTCCCCTTAAGCAGGGCTGACTGCAGAGCCGGCCTCAGGGATAGCTCGTGTGACAAGCTTTGCAAGTGCATACACCGCGTGCCAGTTCTGAGGACTGCTGCTGTCACACCGCCCCTTGGACAGTTAGAAGCCCAGAGCAGGTTACAGGCTCCTGAGGGTGGGAGCTGAGGGCACCCCACCCCTTCCAGTCACCAATCACACGTGCAAATTCCACGCCTCTGTGTTGGGAGGAGAGCCCCTGACCGGGCCTGCCCAGGTGGTTCTGGTCTCCGAGTGTCCTGGGAGCAGTCACTGCACAGTGCACAGGTGGGTCCCTCAGCCCTGGTCACCCTGGACGCTGGGCTGGGATCCCAGGCACCTGCGCCGACTGCAAGTGCGTGAACTCAACCTCAGCCCTCCAGGCCCCGCCCGGGGACACACTGTAGCCCTGACGGTGTCACCTGGCCACCCTAGATCTCCAGCGCCTCCAGGTGCACCTGGGCCCCACAGCTCTGCCCTGTGGCTGCAATATCTGTTGATCCATGTCCGGTGCCTTCCCTTCTCCGGCTTCCCGCCTTCCCTCCTCCTCTAACACCCAGCACACAGAAGTAGACACCGCCCGGTGCCATTGCTCAGGGGACAACAGCCTTTAACCCTGGGTTAAAGACAGGTCCACTCTCTCTCTGACTGTGGCCAGCCCCCCCAGTGGGAAAGCACCAGGTCACAGACCTATCTTTTGGTCCCAGCCATGGGTAGGTATGATGGCAGGACCCACCTGTGCGCAGCGTTTCTGAGGGACGGCTGTACCACCGCGTTTGAAGACACTGGTGGGGGGGGCCAAGTGGCTCTGCACTCAGAGCTCAGCGGGGGGACGGGGTTCCCAACAGCAGGAGTGGGTGGGGTGCCCACAAGGAGCAAAAGCATGGGACATCATCTGTGCCCCCTGCTGGCAGAGCAGGCTGCTCTAGCTGTGTGCCTACGGTAGCTTTCGCTGACATGTTTTTAAGCTTTAAATGGTTGAATCTGTGAATTTTTCCATTTCATATGTTGCGAATTTTCTTCTTTGAATTCAGAGTTAGCGGTGTCCTTTGCTGAATTGAGTCTCAGTTTGTTACGGTGCATTACCCTTCTTTTCGGACAGGTTGCGGGCAGCATTTCCAGTTAGCAGTGGTCCTTCTGAGCAGAGCTGCAGAGGTTTCTGGTGGCCAAGGAGAGCTTCGCCCTGTGCCCTGGATCTTGGGAGACCTGGGGGGAGGCCTTTCTTCCCTCTGCCAAGTTGGGTTGGAAAAAGACCCAGAGAGGATCTGGTGGAGGTGAAATCTGGCTGGGAACAAGGCTGTGATGGACTGAGGTGGGTCAGCCCTGGGGGAGTCCTTCCTGCAGACACCCTCAGGGGACCTTGGGAGGAGAAAGGAGTTGGACTTGGTCCTCTGCTGCCTCTGTTGTTCGCGACCTTTGAGCCTGGCAAGGTGTTCAGATTTTCCGGGGCTGCCATTGCAGAAGCCTCCGGTCTCACCCGGGCATTGTCTGCGAGGACACCCGTTTGTCTGCCCTTGGTCTTGGCTACAGCTCTGCTGTCCTGGAGCCAAAGCCAGGAGAGCATCTGCTGGTGCCCCGGAACCCTCCCAGCAGGAGTGGCGGCTTCCTGGAGGGGTGCACCTCTCACCTTCAGCTGTGCAATGAACTTCCCCAGCAAACAGAGCTCAGCACCTGAGGGCTGGCCATCCTGCCGGACGGTTCTTCTGTGCTCTCGCCTGGTTTTGCCCACAGGCCTGTGACCTGCTGCTGGTTAGAGGAGGGGGCCCCTGGGGTCTGGCAGGTTCTTATTAGCCTCGCGCACAGCTTCAGCAGTCTGCTCTCGGGCTGGGCGCCTCCGTCTTCTTGTCCCAGGCTGGCTGGAGCCTGCTCCCCAGGAGAGCAGAGCAGAGGCCCCACACCCCCTGCAAACGCATCCTTTGGGTAGCGCTGGTCACGAGGTTGGTACCTGCTCAGGGGCCTGTGAGACTGACCCACCTCTTGACTGCAGGAGCTGCCAGGGACTTGTGCCCATTCGCAAACAGCCGCTTCTAAGGTAAAGCTGTGGCTCTGCTGTTCCTGCCCCACCCCCTCCCCTTCCCTCTCTGCCCTCTTAGCTCTAAGTGGACAGCAGGCCAGGCCCTGCCCAGCCCCTACCCCCTCCCCTTCCCTCTCTGCCCTCTTAGCTCTAAGTGGACAGCAGGCCAGGCCCTGCCCAGCCACCCCACGGTGCGCAGAACAGGTCACCAGGCTGGAGACCTTGTAAAGCAGCAGTTTGCCATGAGCTGCTGCATTCTGGGGACCGGTGCCGAGGGAGAGCCAGTCTGCACCTTGTTTGCCCAAGTGAACACCCACCACCCGCAGCTCCACCAGGGGCACAGCGCGGTGAACACCCTAAACTAAGCCAGGAGCACCCGGACACACGGACACCCCAGATCACCTCGGGACACCAGACGCTACCCCCCACCTGGGGTTCATACAGGGGAGGCCCCAAGATGGACACTGCGGCAGCCTGGCCCTGTCACCTGGTCACTCGTCATGAGCGCACCCAGGAATATCCCCAGTGACAACCTGGACTTCCTGTCCAGTGGCCTCCAGCAGTGTGCCCTTTCTCCTGCCCATGAGGACCATGCACCATGGCCCCCTCGAGCTGACCCTCTAGGACTGAGGGACCCTCTCCTTGACGGCACTGCTGACTGGGGTGGTCAGCCCCCTCCTCTGGCCCCACAGAGCCTCTGCCTCTGCCTGTCTCTGCTCTGCTCCCGGCTCAGCCTCCTTGGGGGCAGAGCTGGATCTTGGCACACTTGAGCCTTTCCCCAGAAGGACAGATAAGGCGGCTGGAGGGTGACGGCGACTCCCTTAGCGTTTGGAGCCCCCGGGGTCTGCAGGCTCAGACCCTCCAGGCTGAGTCGGGCTGGTCTTGGCCCTGCTTGAATCTGAGGCCACGGGGGTGAGGGCCGGAGCCCAGGCCCTGGGGTGAAGCGTGAGGAAAGGTGTGTCCTTGGCCATGAGAACCAGTCCACCGGCTCTGGGAACCTGGTGGGATGTGCTGGCCTGCCCAACCACAGTCTAGGAAACCCAAGGTCGCTGTCAAGGCCTGGGAATCCTGGGCTAGCGGGCCACAGGCTGCAGGAGGAAGACTGAATCCACCTCCTCCCCAGGTCCTCTCTGTGGGCAGTGTTGTCGCGGGTGAGTGGCCCGGGCGGGAGGGACCCAAGGTCATGGCCCTTCTTCGAGCAGGCGAAAGTCCCCTTCCGGAGGCCCCCTGGCTTGTTGGAAGTCCCCATTCTGACCCCCCCCCACTGTGCAGCTGCCTTGCGAGCAGGCCGCCCCTCCTGCCTGTCAGCCCACAGTTGGAGTCAGACCTGGCTTGTCCCGGGTGAGTAAGACCTGACTTGGGGAGGGAAGGCTCACACATCTAAAGTGCTGCAGTCTTGTCGTTTAGAGCGCCAGGCCTGGGGTGTGGCGGGATGGCCCCTGAGGTGCAGCTCAAGGAGCTGGAGGTGTGCCAGTTCTCCCCTTGGCTGGCTGGGGCCTCAGCGGCCAGCCCAGGAAACTGGTTGCTGGGGAGCCGGGGAGGGGGCCCGAGGAGGGGAAAGGAACCGCTCCTTTCCTATCTGGGCCCCCAGGAGACCCCAGGTCGCTTGCCTCACCACAACTTGGAGGAACATGTAGAGAAAAGCACCCCCCTCTCTCACCCTCTCTCTTGACCAGTGTGTGCACCTGCAGCCAATAACCCCCTGGAGATACAAGTGGGCCTCACTCTGGACAGGAGAGAGCAAGGGCTCCTGTGTCGGGAGCGTGGTCCTCAGCCGGCTGGTAGGAGGTGGGGCCTGCCGGAGGTCCTGGGGTCATGGCTGCCCTGGGAGGGACTCACGTGTTTCTTGTGGGGTCCCTCAGTACCTGGCACTTTGCCCCAGCTTCCTGTCTTGCCACATCGTCTCTCCCTCTCACAAGTGCTTCTGCCATGAGGCCCTCTGCTGGGATGTGACCTTAGGGCCCTCACCAGAGGTCAAATCAATGGGGCTGCTCAATCTTGGACATCAGCTTTAAAACTGTGAGCCAAATATACCTCTTTTATTTATAAGTTACCTAGGTGCAGGTATTTTTGTCATTGTGACAGAAAACGGAGCAATACGGAGGGAGATGCTGATACAAATATGGGTTCCCTGGTTGCAATAAGGAAAATGGACAGATTTTTTTAAAAGACCAGATAATAGAGAGAAAAACAAAGATGGCTGGATTTGAACACCAAAGGGTGGCTAGAACTAGTAGACAAATCTAAGAGCTAATTATTTGGGGGCAAGTCAAAATGACATGGAGATACACTTAGATAACCCAATAAGGGAGAGAAGAAAGTTAAAGTATACAAAAGAAGAAAATAGTCCAAAACCTAGAAAAAAATTGTAAGTAAACACTTTGAATGCCAAGCAAATAAAGCCTGACTTAAACAGATGATTTCTAAGAACAACATATTATGATTAATAATCTTAATTATATAACAACAGATGCCTGAAGAGATTTAAAAGCCCAAGCACCCAAATAAGGCAGACCAGTTTTCAAAGACCAATCCTCACAAAAGTCACGGGCACTAGGCTGTGTCTTCTCAGTGTACAGTTCAAGGAGATTTGACCAGTGCATGCACCCAAGCCAGTAACCCCCGCGGAGACACAGGGCAGTTCCAGATGCGTACTTTGCCCCTGGAAGATCATCCCTCCCTGCCGGCCACCGTGTTCTGATATTTCTCACTGCAAATTCATTTTGCCGGTGAGCTCAGGAACGCATGAGTTCAAGTATAATTACAAAGTGCGTGTGTTTGTGTGTCTGGCGGAGTTTCACTCGGTGCCAGTCGGCTGAGACCCAGCCCTGCCATGGCACAGGCCCTCGGGGCTGGTGGGCCGGGGGGGGGGGGGGGGGGGTCGGGGGGGGGGTCGGGGGGGGTCGGGGGGGCGGTGTCCCTCTTGTTTGGGGAGTGTTTTCCTTCTCAGTCCCCCTTGCATTCAGTCTTTCCAGGGTTTGGCTGCTGTGAGCAAAGCTGCTGCACCCAAGCACCCTTGTGCGGGGTGTTTGCGGCCCCATGTCTTCGTTTGTCTTGGGACAGTAACTAGGGGCAGAATCAGTGGTGGCAGGGCAGGGGAGGAGAGCAAAGAGACTTAGGAATTGGCTGTCCTGTATCACAGTCTCAGCGGCCACCAGTTGCCCCCCCCCCCTTTTTTTTAACTGAGAGATTTTACTGGGGTCTGCCCGAAGGAGAAGAAAAGGAGAGGCAGAGAGGAGCCCCCTGAGCCAGTTTTGGCTTAGGAAGTGTCGCTTAGGCCACATGACGGTGGCTGACTTGCAGTGACTCAGGAATGGTGGTGACTGCGGGGTTTGTTAGGAAAGGGTGATCGGACAATGTGTCTTGAGGGAATTTTTGGAAAAAAAATTTTGACTTTGGCGCCCTTGAGAGAAGAGGTGGAGGGGTCAGGGACTGTGTGATATTCTTCTGCAGAGACAGAAACTTCAGTGGGGAGAGACCCAGTGGGCAAATAAAACCCAATGTCAAGGTCTCCTGAAAACACAGCATTCCTCCCTTCTTGTTTTTGTTTGGACTCAGGGTGTTGAAATCGTCTGGCTACTTCCTGTTGGAGAGGGACAACGAGTACGAAGGAAGGAGGAATGGTCAGGTTGGGGGACAAGAGAATTATAGCCATAAAGGCCAGGGCGCTGAAGATGCGAATCTCCTTGGCGTTGAAATCGATGAAAGTCCCTTGGAGCCAGAGGTCGTGGATAGCCTCGATCCGATCCTTGTCTCTGTAAATGGGTGGAATCGGCCAACTGTCCAGTGGGAGGGCTTCCACAAACTGCAGGAACCGGAAATGACACTCGGTGCAGCTGGATGAGGCCATGCTGCCTGAGGGCCTGAGGTGGCTGACACCGACAGCTCTCAGTGCGCTTCACGCTCTCTTCTCATTCAGTGGGAGTGAGGGCTGAAAGCCCTTTAAAAAAAGAAAAAAGAAAAAAAATATATATGATTGTAGTTGGACAGAATATCTTTATTTTTTTTAAGAGAAAGAGAGAGAGAGAGAGAGAGAGAGAGAGAGAGAGAATCTTTTTAATATTTATTTTTTAGTTCTCAGCTGACACAACTTCTTTGTTGGTATGTGGTGCTGAGGATCAAACCCGGGCCGCATGCATGCAGGGCGAGCACAATACCGCTTGAGCCACATCCCCAGCCCGAATATCTTTATTTTATTTATTTATTTTTATGTGGTGATGGCGAATGAACCCAGGGCCGTGTACATGCTGGGCGAGTGCTCTACCACTGAGCCACAACCCCAGCCCTTTTTTGCATTTTATTTAGAGACAGGGTCTCACTGAGTTGCTTAGGACCCTGAGGCTGAGTTGCTGAGGCTGGCTTTGAACTCACAATCCTCCTGCCTCAGCCTCCCAAGCAGCTGGGATTACAGGCATGGCCACTGCCAGAGCCCTGTCCTGGGTCCCCTGGTCCTTCCTCTGCGTTGGTCTGCTCTGCTGTGGAACCTCTCCAGCAGACTTTTTTGTCCAGTTATTGTGTTCTTCAGCTCTATGACTTCTGTTTGGTATTTTAAGCTATTTTCTCTTTGCAGAAATTCTCACAATGTTCACACATTGGCCTCTTGACCTCAGTGAGCAACTTTATGAGAGTTGCTTTGAGTTTTCTGCCAGGTAAGTCACATAACTCTGTATCATTAGAGTCCATATCTAGAGATTTCTCCCATCTCTTTGTCTGAAACCTGCTTCCCTGTCTCTTCATTCTCCTTGCTTTTCCATGTTGGTGTGTTTCATTACTCTTGGTTTTTAATGGACTGATCTCATTCAGCACAAGACCCTCACTAATCAGCCTAGTCCAAGATCCTGCTGCTCCATCACCCTCTCTTTGCCTTTCGCAGCCTTTGGATTTCCAGGGCATGCAAGGTCCTGCCTGTCCTAGCCCACAGCCAGGACCTTGAGCCACACCCAGGGAGCTGCACTGCTGGGGGCTGCATCCTGCTCCTGGTCCCTGGGCTTCTGCCAGTTTGCTCAGTGCTGAATGGGAGGGGGCTTTGGAGACTAGTCACACGCTAGATCAAGTTGCCATTTCTTCTCACTGTACTCAGTCCTCCAGGTCCATCAGCACTCGGGGACAAGCTGGACACAAGTCAGTCCTCTGGGTGGCTCTTAGACCTGGGCTTTGGCCTCACTCTGGAAAGTGATTCCTGCTCCCCACAATGGCGTTAGACTTTCCCCTGGTGACCCAAGGGGCCTGGCCAGGTCTGTCCACTCCAGCCTGTGGGAGACCAACCTCACACGTGACTGAGTCACACTCCCCGGCTGGGTACTGAGGCACAGAAATGTGGCAGAGCTTTCCCCACCCTTCTTGGGTTCGAGGGTCGGTGTCTCCGTGCATGGGTGTAAAAAGGGTCAGCGTGTGTGTGTGTGTGTGTGTGTGTGTGTGTGTGTGTGTGTGTGTTCTCTCTCTCTCTTCCTGCGGATCCTTAAGGTTAGAGGAGCCGTCATAGCGACCCCAAAGAAAAAGGTATTTTGTCTCTAGTGTGGTTATTTTGTGCAGCCCAGTTAGCCCAGTTCAACTGGAGTGACCCCTGAGCCTTTTAATTGAGAGAACAGAAACCCCGGCACCAGCCTTTCAGGATGGTGAGGCTGACCAGCCCTCCCCGTGGGTAATTTCTCTCCTCAGCCCTCAGCCCTTGGCCCACAGCAGCTGCTGCCTGTTGGGCTTGGTGGAGGGGCTCCCTGCACACGTCCAGCCTGGGCCTTAGCTGGGCCTCTGGGGGGAGCCCCAGGCAGGCTTCCACACCCTCACTCCTCAGGGACTCGATCCCAGCACCCACTCTGCCAAAGGCAGCTACTGCCACTGCCCCAAACTCTGCTTTGGCTTCAGGTCTCTTCCCTTGGAGGGAAACCTGAGGTAAAGAGGGCCCTTTACTTTTACTCCACTGTCCTTTCTCCACCCCCGAAAATAATGACCACGCACATCTGGGCCAGCTAGCTGTGCAGTGACTATGGTGGGAGGGTCACTCTAGATCCAGCTACTCTGCCTGGCCAGGTCCTCATGCATTCTTGACAAAGCTTTCTCAACATGATGCCATAGTTTATGTTGACCCCAGAGCCTCTGCCATACCCATGGGGAAGATGCCGGAAACACACCCTTAGGTGGAAAGCCCAAGGGGGGTATTCTATTAATGTTCATGCAACTGGAAAAATGGAAAGAAATGAGGTATCCAAACGCAAAGGAAGAAATACAAGATCACGTTTTACAGATGATATGATCAATCCCTACAAGTCCAAGAGGATCAACTTAAATTCTATCACAAACACTCTCTCAATTCTTTGGTTGGGACAAAAGTAACATCACGGTTGGCAGGTACACAACCGGTCGATGGGTTAGCAGGAAGGATTATGAGAAAAGAGGCCATTTAGCACCCAAAGTTACAAATCCCAGGAAGAAACCTGGAGAGGGAGGTGTGAGAGCCAAAGGGAGGCCCGACACTGAGGCGGAAAAGCAGAGCTGAGCCATCGTGGGACAGCTGTGTTCCTGGCTCCTCGGCCAGGAATTGTCCTCCAGTGTGCTTCCTGTTGGTAATACCCAGAGATGGGAAGGTCTCAAAGGGCCAGCAGGGCTGGCCACACAAATCCTGATGCACTACCATCGTGGGCTGCACCGTCTTTGGCAGGAGACAGCGCTAGACCCCACGGGAGACAGGTGGTCAGTGAAACCAGGAGCTGACGGTCAGTACCTGACCCTTGTAAAACGAGGGTGTGCAGTTTCCATGTTAGCGAAGACTTGGCTTTGAGTAAAAGAAATCCAGCTGAACATGACACCAACAGGCTTCTTCCCCCCACGAGCCCACGAGGGGTCCTGACTCAACCTCTCCACAGGGGCGTCCTCAGCATCCTCTTTCCGTTTTCTTTTCCTGCAGCCTTCCTGCCTCCTCACTGCAAGATAGCAGCCCCTGTGGCACAACCCCGCAGGGCGGTGCAGCGTCTGGGAAGGGCAGAGCCACAAGCCAGGGAGCACTTAGCCTTTCGTTGGAGCAGCCAAGCGGTGCAAAGTGCGAGTGTGGTGTGGGCGGCCGCTGGGGGAGGGCGGAGGGAGCCCGAGGGCGCTGCTGCAGGGGGTGGCTGCTGCAGGGGGTGGCTGCTGCAGGGGGTGGCTGCTGCGGGAGGTGCCATGGTGAACTTCACAGTAGGACTGCGCCTCTGTTAATAAGATGGAAAGTTCAACAAAGAAATCCGAACAGAAGTGGGTTTTTTAAAATGCCACACTCAGAAGCTTGTTTTTATTTATAAAAAGGGACTAAATAAGCTTTAAAGGGGAATTTACAGGGTGAATTACAAAACACATAGCATTTAACCGTAAGGAAGCCTCTGCCCTCTGAAACACTTGGGATCTGTTCACGACAGCATTGGGGACAGTTAGGTAGCTTCGAATATGTATGCTTATCTGAAAATAAGAAAAGCCGAAAACAAACAGGCTGTCAAGGAGCGATAGAGAGGCATAGAATCAGCAGGAACATAAAGGAGAAAAATAACAAAAATAGAGGAAAATCGAGAGCAAAAAGAAAAAATGGAAATGGTGAAGAAAATTCAAGCTGATTGTCTAAAAAGTGCATTACAAATTACAGGATAAAGGGGAGGGAAGCAACTGCCCCCAGAGCAGGCAGTATAGCAGGTTTATGTGTTTTAATGTCACCAGGTCCTTTCCATCCAGCGTCGGGGATGGGCATCAGGACAACGGCAGAGGTGCCACAGGGTGGGACACGAGAAGGCCCTGCCACCCGATCAGACGCAGGAGCAGAAGCAGGAGCTGGGGCCCGACTGTGGCTCACACGGTCCCACAGCACGGAGCGCCGCTGGGGCTGCTGTGAGGAGCCTCTTCTGGGCTCTGAGCTCGGCCCTGCAAGCCGGGAACCACGGTCGCCCGCCCTGCGTCCTGCTCCCCGGGAACCGCGGTCGCCCGCCCCGCGTCCTGCCACCGCCTGATGCACCACACCACGGTCATGGATCCCAAAGCCCCCACCCATCAAAAGTCCCAAGTTCCACTTGTCAAACCCAGCGAAAAGGGCGGAGTCCCACTACGCACAGCCCCTGGCCGCAAGAGCAGCCAAGCCGGCTGCTGAGGAAGAAGAGACTCCAAACAACTGGAGATCAAAGAACATTCAAAAGAAACGTGATGAAAGGAAAAGGAAGGCCGCTTTAGAAGGCTTCCGGAGGGGCAGTTCCAGGGCAGGCTCCGGCGGCCAGGCCACCTGGCAGATGGCGCGCTGGAGGGCAGGGAGCGCTCAGTCCCATCTGAGGACAAGCAAGGTCCCGAAAAGCAAGACCCTCCTCCTCCCACCTGTCCAGCCCACGAGACAGAGGTGCCGATGGTTCTAGAACATAAGCATGAAGGAATACTTTGAAAACCTAGGCAAAATGCATAGACTGTCAGAAAATTAAGAAATGGAGACAAGAAAAGACAAACCAGGCGTCTGACCACTTCAGAAGTTCACATAGAGGGCTGGCTGTAGCTAGTGAGGCACGGGGTTTGCTCCTCAGCACCATTAAAAAAGATAAATAAAGATATCCTGTCCATCTACAACTAAAATTATATATATATAAAAGAAGTTAAAGTAGAAACTGAATCCCCTTGGGATGGACAGACTGGGACACACACACTCTCTCTCTCTCTCACACACACACACACACTTCCCAAAGCCCCCACCCATCAAAAGTCCCAGGTTCCACTTGTCAAACCCTCTGAGAGCAGATAATCCACAGGAGAGATGAGTCATTCCACAAAGAGAAGTATCTGGAAGGAAAGCATCTGACCACTTCACAGGGCTCCCAGGGAGCTAGGAAAGGAAACTGGTAAATTGGAAACCAGTTTCAACTTAAGCATGAATTCAAAAATCTTAAAGTGTTAGCTGCCTAAAATCCAAGACAGTGCTAAGGTCACATAAGTTTATCTCAGGAATGCCAGGAGAATTTAAATCAGAAATTTTAATACAGAAACTCACTGGGTTCAAGAAGAAAAGTCACATAATCATTACATTGACGCAGGATGAAGTATTTGGTGAAGTTTAATCCACACCCATGACTTAAAAAAAAACAACTTAGAGAATGAGAACCAGAAGGAGTTTTTCAACTTAAGAAGGTCTACTTCCTGTAAAACTGGCCACTGTCACAGGGACACTGTCATGAGTTCCTGTTAAGATTGGAAAATGCTCATGCTCACTATTCAGCATCATCCTGGCCAATGTAACAAGACAAGAAAAAGAAATCGGGAGTTTAGCAGAGGAAGGAAGACAAAATTGTATGGCCATTCCTTTTTAGGTAACGTGATAACTTTCTTTGAAATATCCAAATAATCACCAGATCAATCAATAATCAGAACTAATCAGAGGTCAATCAGCAAGATTGCCCAATAAAAAAAGTTAATGACCTTCTTTTAAGCTACTTAATATCTAATGGGAAGAGATGCTATTTTCAAAAAGAACAAAAATCATAAAATATTTGGGAATTAAGTATGGAATCCACAAGTCCTTAATGGGAGAAAACAAAACAAACAACCAGAAACCTCTCTACAAGCCTCAACAGAAGGCGGGAGTAGACAGCAGCTTCTGCCCTGCTGCTGGCTGGGGGCCCAGCTGGGAAGGCACGGCTGGTGCACTCTGGGCCAGGGTTACCTTGGCCATGCATGCTGGGTTCTGCTGCCCAAATTCCTGTGGCTTTGGAGGCCTGGAAGAGGCGCTGAGCAACGGGGCCCTGAGAGTGTGAGCACCCAGCCCCGCTGGGATTGCCTTTGACCCCAGCTGATCCCACTGGAGGGAGCTGCTGTGGCCCCCAGAGCCCTGCATGTTAGGCCTAGGCCCCGCCATCTGAGGTGCTGAGACCTGGCATTCCCCCAGAACACCCTTCCCATGCTGAACTTTGTGGCTCAGAGGACAGGATACCCTGGACCCTCTCTTGCATGCTTGGTCACAGGTCAGTGGGCTAAATTGGTATTCTCTGCCCGGCCTTCCATGGCCTGAGCTCCTAAGACAACGGGTGGTGACCAGCCTTGCCTGTGTTCTTCCCAGCCCATGAAGTGGGAATGCCAGGGCATGCCGGAGCATGCCAGCTGCCTGGCTCAGCCGAACGGCTTGGTTTGTGTGTGTGCATGCGTGTGTGAAGGAGGGGGCCAGACAGAGTGAAGAGCCAGCCCTTGCTGTGCCAGGAGATGGGAAGCTGGAGGGATCAGGCCCAGGGGTCCTCCCTTCCACTCAGCCACCTATCTCTGCATATGCTATGTGACATCAAGCCAGCCACAGGCCCTGGCCCTGCCCCAGCTCTCATTCTGCAGGACATTCCTGAGGGCTCTTTTTGCCATGGGTAGGGGAGACACAGGGTCTGGCCTGGGATTGGGGCTGGGAGACAAAGATGGTCAGGGGCCTGGGATAGAGCCAGGGTAGGCGGAGGCAAGGGCTTCTCAGCTGATGTCCAGGCACTCAGGCTGGTGGGGGGAGAGGAGTGCATGGGGCTGGGACAGCACACCAGGAGCATGTCACAGGGACATAGGGCCTGTAGCACTTGGAGGAGAGACAGGGGGACAGTGTGCGATTCAGCAGAGCTCACTCTCAACACCAGGCCAGCACCTCAGCAGCCAGGCACAGAGGGCAGTGGGATGGAGCAAGGCCCCATTGAGGCTGTGGCCCAGCAGGAGCAGGGGGTGGTCCTTAGGCAGGGGTGTGTGTTTGTGTGTGTGTGTGTGTGTGTGTGTGTGTGCGCGCGCGCGCAAGCCCCTATGGTGGCCTCTAAAGCAAAGGAGGGGCATTCAAATGTATCTGAGAGGCTCCATTGGCAGCTGGAATGCAGGTGACTAGGAGTCTGGAATGCAGTAGGGCGGGGACAGCTGGGACTAGGTGGTGCTCTGTGCTTGGTGGACAGAGGTCTAGGAGGTGGATATGACCATGGGGAGAGGAAGGGGCATCCCCTAGCCTGGGCTCAGGGGATGAGCGCTTGACGGAGGGGTTGTGGCTAGGGAAGAGTCTGCAGACCTGCTGGAGACCCTCGCTGGTGCTCAGAAGGGTTCGGGCTGGGAGCAGAGGTGTGGGAGTCAGCAGCACCGAGACGGAGGGCAGAGCTGGGGCATCTACGAGGAGACCCAGGAGGAGAGATGTGGCCATGGGAAAGGCAAGAGGCCAGGAAGACACTCGAAGCCCAGGTAGCACAGGAGCCTGGCAGACCCTGGGGGAGCAGGGTCAGGGCCGCCCAGGGGGAGCTGGGGCCCATGCAGGGGCCCTGGGTCTGCCTCTGGGAAGCTGACAAATACAGCAACCTGTCGTGGCGCCTGCTGCCCAGATAAACCCTCTTGCTGCTCTGTGATGGACATTTTTATCCCCATCCAAGGAAGGACTGGCACACAGGGCCAGGGTTGGGGCTCACACCTGCACCTTCCTTCCATCTGGACTGCAGGTGGGTTGTTAAAGAACTCAATGTCTGCTAAGTCCACGGGAAGGTGTGGATATGAAAGTTGAGGATTTACCAAGCACCAAAAGAGAGATCCCAGGGGCTGGGGCTCAGTGGTAGAGCGCTTGCCTGGCACGTGTCGGGCACTGGGTTCCATCCTCTGCACTGCATAAAGATAAATAAAATGAAGGCATTGTGTCCATCTACAACTAAAAAAATATTGAGAGAGATCACAAAGGAACCAGAAGAAGAAGCCACAAAAGGAAAGCTGGCAGAGCCACCTGCACACAGCTGGCTGGGACCCCTCCGTGCAAACTCCCAGCACCCAGGGGAGCAGGTGCAGCCGGCCACGGTGGGCAGCCTGCATGGCAGTGGGAGTTAGCTGATCAGTTAGTTAGAAACCTGCAGCTGCAGCCCCAGGACAGAAGGCCAACAGCTTGAGCCTGAGGAAGTTGGGAAACGAGTTGTAGACAGCAGCCCTCTAGCAAGTGGACACACAGGGCCCAGGACCCTTCCCTCTCAGAGGGGTCACCTCCAGCAGTGACAGGACAGATAGGGGTGTGCCGACTCCTCAGGGCTTAGCACACCCCTGGTCTCTCGGTGGCTGGAACAGCAATGGGCCTGGGCAAGGGGCTCCATGCTCATCAGGGACATGAACCAGAGCCTCCCTGGGGCTCTGGGCAAATCGCAAGAGAGGTCCAAAGGGCTAATACATACCCAGAAGACATTGGTCTCACTGTTTTTCAAAGAAATTTTTAAAGATAAGCACCATTTTAAAAGTCAGTCGGCGCAACCATATTAGTAGGTCTGTGTTTGCCCATGAGAATGAAGAGGGTCCAGCTTCTTTGGTCAGCTCCTGAGGACACACACCAAGAGTCCTTGCTCCAGCCAGGTGCAGTGGCCCAACAACTTGGGAAGCTGTGGATTGTAAGTTCAAGGCCAGCCTGGACAACTTAGTGAACCCCTGTCCCAAAATAAAAAGGGCTGGAGATGTAGCTCAGTGGTAGAGCACCCTGGATTCAATCCTCAGTACCCAGAAAAAACAAAACAAAAAACTCCTTTTTCCTAGAAATTGGTTTTAATGTGTCAATGTGCAAGAAATCAATGTGATTCTCATGAAGAATCATCTCTAAGCACAAACCTAGAAACCATATTAATGCCAGCAATAGAGAACTTATTAAGTAGCTATAGGTCCAGCCTGAAGATGGGTCATTCTACAGACTATGAATCATGCTCACCGTGTCCGCTGTGGTGATGTTTCCCTAATTTAAACCTGACCATGCTGCTGCCCTGCTCAGACACCTTCCATGGCTCCCCACTGCCCTGCTGGCCATGCTGGGGCCCAGGGGCCTCTCCCTTCAGCCTTCTCTCCCAGCCGCTGAGGCTCTCACCAGGTGATTCTCACCAGTCCACCTTTGCTTCCGGGTGCCTTCTGCCTGGAACACCCGACCCCTTCAGGACTGAATCCAGAGCCCCTCACTCCACCCCCCTCTTCCCCCCCACACGCTCACTTCCTGCTTCTTCCTCCTCTGTGCCCTCCATGCGCGTGCTCCCATCTGTACCTCTTGTTTTTCATCTCCTAAGGAGTGGTGGTCTGTCCTATGCCAGACCAGGGTGGGGTGCAGAGGGGTCAGTGCAAGGGAGCCAGGAGGCCCTGCGAACGGGAGTGGCCCTGCAGGAGTGGGCATGGGCCAAGGTTCCAGCCCCTGGAGGGCTCTCAGGGTGTCCTCGCACACCTGGGGTTGTTTTGTTGAATGACTGAAGGGCTGAGGCAGGGTGACAGGCCAGGAGGAAGGGCAGGAACACAGGAGCCCTTCCTAGGTCTTTCTAGGCGTGGTGCGGAAGCTCCCCCACACACTCTGCGGGCTCAACTGGGGACGCCTCACCCCCAGCCCCAGGCCAGCCAAGTCACTTTCTGGGGTTCTGCGACCCACCCCAGCAAGCCGGGGGTTGCAGCAGCCACAGGGGCTCCGGGCAGGGTCCACGCCCCCGAAGGGACCCTTGTTCCCCGGGGGGCAGCGCCCTGGCCTCGCCGGTATGCGCGCGGCCCCGCTGGGCACTGGAGCGCGCCGGGCCCGCCGAGACACGCTCGCTCGGGGGCCGCGCACAAAGGCGAATTCTGCCGCCGCCGCCAGCCCCGGGCCGGCCGGCCACCTTCGGCCCGGCCCGCTGCGGGGGTGTGCCGGGGTCGTGGTCCCCACCTGCCCGCTCCGCCCCCACGCAGGCGTGGGCTTGTCCTGCCGCTTCGCTGGAATCCACCGGTGCCAGTTCCCGACCCCGCCCGGCCGCTGCGCAGGGGAGGGGTGTGCGGCGCGCAGGGCGAGGACAGTGTGTTTGGGGGGGCGCCGCCACTCTCCAGTCCCTCCACCCCCGAGGTCGCTCCGCTCAGGAGTCCGTTTCTGCTCCCAGGGGAAGCGTCCCTGGCTGTGAGCGCGAAGCCTCTCCTCACTGGCCAGCAGAGGACCCCGCTGGGCCCTCTCCTCTTCTGCGTTCCCAGAGCAAGATGCTGCCTTAGGACGGGACTTCCACAGACGCCGCTGCACCCTGCCGGAGGTGGAGGGTGCTCCCCCCCATGGAGTGGACAGGAGAACAGAGATCCTGCCTAGGGCTCCTCAGGGCTCCCCAGCAAGGCAGGTGGCTCAACTAGTGGAGTCCCCCCAAGACCTCCTCCCTGGATTCCTCGGCCACGTGGCAGGGCGTGCAATTAACTCCCAGGCACTCTGTGGGAAGGGGCTCTCCTTGCCGCAATTCCCATTTAGCAGATGAGGAAGCCGAGGCCTGGGGGCTTCCGAGGTGGCAGAGCAGAGTTTGTCCCTGAGCCCTCCTGCCTCTCAGGAACCTCCAGGGAACCATCTGTGGGTCCCCTCTGTGATCTCTGGACCTGGCCCCGTCTACATGGGTCTTGGGACCCTGTCCTCCCTTCCCCAGGCCTAAGAGGGTGTTCCTGCTTCCTGTGTGACCTGGTCCCAATGTTGGGACATTTGGTGGTGACTTAACAAGGAAGGGGTAGATGACCCATGAAGATGGACCAAGTGAGTGGGTAACTGTCCCCCAGCTCAGAGAGGCTATGGGGGTGGGGCTTCAGGCTATGCCCACTTCTCTGTGGGCAGAGGCACAGCCTAGGGCATCCTGAGATCCCTCCTGATACCAGGAAGTCCGACACCCTGACCAGTACCAGCCAACCCACCTGGAGGCAGGACCCCTACCCATGGGCATGAGGAGGGTCAGGAGTTTCTAGGGCAGCAGGGGAGACAGGTGAGGCCCTGGGCTGGGGTTTGGGAGCAAGTCCCATCCCCATCCCCCACTGTGGCCTGGTGGGCAGGGCCTGGGTGTGACACAGTTCTGTGGAGTTGGCAGGGACTAAGAGGAGTTGGCATCCACCCTCACCCACTGAGACAGGAACTGTGGCCCCAGGGGACAGCATCCACAGCCACATTCCAGGTGCCCTGGTCCCCATAAGGCAAGGTGGGACAGGACTGGGTGCCAAGAATGGCACCACAGAGCGTGGGAATGACCGTGCTGCCAGCACTCAGCACAAGAGCCTGGGGCAGGTGGCAGCCTCAGCCTGGCCTGTGGTCTTCACTCCTTCCGACGGCCCTGGATGACTGGGCACCAGGGCCAAAGAGGGTCCACAAGCTGGCGGACCCTGCTCCCATTGGGGACACAGGAGGGAGAGGGTGTTATTGGCAGGGTGTTCCTCATAGGGGTGGCACTGGGCACAGGATCCTGGCACACTCAGATGTGTCCATGCATGTACACACAGCCTGCAGAAAGGCACCCCCCTTCCTGGCTACGTCCCAAAACTGTCCTGAAGTTCTGTCCCCAGATGGCTGGAGCCCCTGCCCAGGGACACAAGGTCAAAGGTCTGCTCTGGCCAGTAGTTGGCCCTGCCCAGGCACAGCAGTGAGGCCTTCCTTCCCCGGTTTTCCAGGGGGAAACTGAGGCCCAGAGGTCAAGTGACTTTCCCAGAGCCACATAGCAAGCTGGAGGCAACAGCCAGTTCAAGAGGGACTAGAGGAACTGGTGCTGCAGACCTTCCCCTCCTGAGAGCTAGGGTGAGTGGCACCCCTTACTTGGGCCTGTGTCCTCATTTGGGGAATGGGCTCACAAGAACCACCTGGTTGAGTTGTTCTGAAGCCCAGAAGGCACCAGCCAATGCTCAGCTCTGCTGACCCAATCCCGCCCCCTGGTAGCTTCTAGAACCACATCCTAACCTCTGCTGCTGAAGCTGGGCTCCCCCTGGTGGCCACCCTAGTGTGCTCCGGTGATAGGACCACTTCCACGCAAATCCAGTGAGAAAGGAAGGCCCTGCGGAGCAGGGTGGGAGGAGGGAGGTCGGCTGGGAGGGCCACAGGCCACTACAGAGGGGCTGCTGGGTTGGAGCAATGTCCTGGGGGGCTGGGCCATGCATGGGGTGGCTGGAGAGGGGCTGGTCCTGCCAGGGTGTCTGCAGGGAGGCTGCACCAAGGAGCAGTTGAAACCCATTGGGTCTAAGGGACACCATCTCCCAGAGAATGGCCACAGAGGAAGTAGGGACTGGAAAGACAAGAGGAGGCAGCTCCAGCTGCAGAGTCTGGAGGGTCCCTGGCGGATGCCCCAGCCTTGCTGTGCTCCAGGGGCAGGGGGGGTCAGTCTGAGACCTCAGCCGGCCACAGTGGATTGTGGTTGGAGTGGAAGCCAGACTGAGGCTCTCTGAAGGTCTTGCCTCTGGAGGCCTTTGTCCACTCCTTGACCCTCAGAGGTCCACAGTGGCCCTGGTCCACTTGCCCAGCTGGTAGCCATCCCAACATCAAGCTCCAAGTTTGGCCCTGGGAAGCCCACAGTCCTGGTTGATTGAGGTCACAAAGGAATGACTGAGGCTCTGGGAATGAATGAATGAATGAACATGGAGTCCTCCCACCCTGCTGGGGTCCAGCCTTCCAGGCAGAGTCTGTGGTGGCCAGGTGCTGAGGAACCTGAGGCCAGGAGTGACAAGGCTCCTCCATGGAATGACAGAATGGCACCAGGGGCGCTCTCTCCTGAGCTGCCCAGCCCGTTTTATTTGGAGCCCGTCTCACTGGGTTTTCCAGGCGTGGCTCCAACTTGCCATCCTCCTGCCTCAGCCTCCTGAGGATCTGGGATTGAAGGTGTTCGCCACTGTGCCTGGCCACCCTGGGGATTCTTGTTCCCCTGGGTATTCCTAGTTCTGCAGCAAGTCCCACTCAGGTCCCCCCAGATTCCCCGAGTGTCTGCCAACAGGACCCTTCCTCTTGGGACCATCCATCCTGGGCTTCTTCTGAGTGAGTGCCCCATCCTGAGGCCTGGGCTGGCTTTGTGGCTAGGGTCTTCCTGTGGATGGTTGTATGGCTGGCCCTCCTGGGCGCACTCTGTTGTCATAAAGCTGGTGGTCCCTTGGCCTGGAGGATGAGCTTAGGTCACCATCTGGCTTGCCTTACCAGGAGCTGGTCCCTTATACACCCCCCTGATCACTGTGTGGCAAAACACTGCTTGGTGGGGGCTGACCAGGGGAGAGGATTGGGTGGGGGTGGCTAGCCAAACCGGGGGCAGGGGCCAATATCCCAGGGGCTGGTATCTGAGACCTGCACCATCATGCAGCTCCCCACTGGTGGAGCAGAACCAGCCCAGGAATGCAGGCATGAGCACGAGGTTCACGCAGCCATACCAGCACACACAGGCACACGCCTCTGCACATGGAGGAGCACGTGGCACACTCTCAAGACTCCCAGTCCAGGCACCCTCTTGTCCTCAGGAAGATAGGGTGCCATAATGGAGCCCCTAAGGACACTGAGAGGGATGGAGGAGAGGTGGCTCTGCCATGGGGGTCCTCTCAGCCTCAGTCTCCCTTCTAGCAACCATAACCTCCGTTTACCAGGCACTGTTCCAGACTCCCAAACCATCCTGGGTAGAAGAGTCAGAAATAACACCCTTTGCACAGATGGAGAAACTGAGGCATAGACTGCTTGGAAATGTGTCCCAGATAGCTGGGACTTAGACCCAGGACCCTGAGACAGGAGTCCGGCAGCTTTCTTGGGTGGCTCGGGCACAGGGCGAGCCTCTGCTGCGACGCAGAGACTTGGAAGTTTAGGGTTGTGGCTGGCAGGAGAGGAGCTGCGAGGTCTGGGGGCACCAGCCTCCAACTCTGGAACCGTCCCGCCCTCCCCCGCCGGCTGGGGCCAGCCCTGGGCCGAAGGGGTCGTTGGTGTGGGGAGGGCCCCCACCTGGAAATTCCAGAATTACGTGTCAGCGAGCTGGGGATCGCCCCCTCCCCTTGGCCCCCCAGCCCCACGGCGGTTTGGCACGTGGCGCCGGATTCCGGATTCCAAGAGCAAGGGGGCGTGGCTTTCAGGGCTTAGGCCGGGGGTGGGGACCGCCTTTCCACCATCAGAGCCCCCCCACCCCAGCCCAGTTTCAGAGTTCAGAAGGCAGACTTACCTGGAAGGGGTTGAAGGGAGGGACGGGAGGGGGAGGGTTTATCAGGGAGGGAGGCCTGGGGCATCAGGGCCTTTGCCCAAGTCCGGGGATCTTCCCCTCCCCCTGGAGGGCAAGTCTTGCCTTGCCCTTTGCCCTGCTGGCGGACGGATGAGAGACACGGAGTTCGGTGAAGCCCCCAAGGTCACAGAGGACCTCAGGTCTCTGTGCAAACCCCTACCTGAGTGGGGAGACGCCTGGAGACTAAATAGAAATCCCAGTTGCAGCGCGCTTTTGCATCTGCAAAATGGGAATGAGAGCAGGACCTATCTCTCAGGGATACTGTGCAGGAAGAGACAAAGGTGAAGGCCGTTTTTGCGGGGGTGGGGGGTGGGGGTGTTGCCTACACCCTACGCGCGCCGGTGTGAGGCCACCGGAAATCCTAGCGGGTCAGCCCTCCAAAGCCAGACCGCGAAGGCGAAGGCTGCGACGCGAGTCTGGGGCCCAGCTCGCCCCCGCGCCTCTGCCCCTGCCTGCCGGGGCTCGCTCCAGGCTGGGGAGCCCCCCCCCCCGCGTCATGGGGCCGCGCCGACGCACCTCCCTGCGCGCCCAGACGCTGCTTCTCCCGCGGCCTCAAACAAGCCTTGGCACGCTCCTTTCACCCGGGGGTGCAGGTGGGCGCCGGTGCTGCCACCGCTAGGTGCCTGGCCAGCCTGGCCTGCGAGGGACGGGGACGCGGGCGGCAAGGGTCTAAATAGGGGGCGAGAAAGGGGCTGGGAATCTCCGGAACCTCAATGGGGGAAGGGGTCATCGGGACACAGAGGCCACGCCGGCCTCTGCTGACCCAAGGCGGGCTTGCTGCCCGTCCTGAGTGCGCATTCCCATCTCCTCGCCCGGGAGAACGGAGAACGAGTCGCCGGGTCTGTGTGCATCCGATGCCCAGGACCTGTGAGGAGCTGCAGCTGCCTGGGATCCCCTGGAAGAGCAGATGCGGAAGCACCGGCTGCGCTGGGAAGGAAGCACACCCTGCAGCACTGGATCAGCCTGTGGTCTCAGAGCACGACCTCCGCCCCAGACAGCTCTGCGCTTCACCGCTCCGGGGACAGGCACCAAGTGGAAGACGGAGGAGGAGCCTGCAGGCTCAGCCCTGCCCCGTGCCAGGCTCTGGGCCCTTCCCCAGGAACCCCACCAAGTCCCCTAGAGAGCCCTGGGTGGACAGGTGCAGGGCAAGCAGAAGCCACCTACGCAGTAGGTGGCAGGGCAGGCACTGGGACTGGGGATGTTGGGAAGGAGCTGAGCAGTTTGTTGGGCAGGTGTTTTCTCACCTGCTCCAACCTTTCCTGGAGCAGCCTGTTGGGAACACAGGCTCATGATACCCACGTCTCATCTTCAGTCCCCTGAGACAAGAGGGGTACAGGAGGCAGCTATCTTGGATCATGAGGTGAGAGAAACTTGAGGTCCCTCAGCTCTACTGTGTCAAGCTGCGTGGCCTCGAACAGCTTTACCAAGTTCTGTGTGCCTCGGTTTCCCTTGTGAACCTGGGGGTGGTGAGCATTTCCAGGCTGCCGACTCTCCTTGTCCCCAGGAAAGACAGGCTTCTGGAGAAGCAGGGCCTGTCTGCACAGAAGAGAAACTGACCACTGCTGCCCCCAGGAGGAGGAGCCGTGTGACCCAGGGACCCCTGGTCTGATCTGGGGCTGTGCAGGTCAGAACCCAGCCAGGGGCATTTGGGGCTGGGTCCTGGGGGTGCATCTCTCACCAGGGTCTGGCCACCCTTGGAGCCCTGTTCAGTCTATTGAGCATGCTCACAGCACCCCACCCAGCAGCAGCTCCTGCCAGGTGGCCTGGCTGGTGGAAGTTTGTCCCTCCTGTCCCAGGCACTGGGGCTTGGCAGGCATGTGGGCCAGCAGGTGGCGCAGGAGGGATCTGGGCATGGGCAGGCCCAGAATGCAGGGGCTGCGGGTCTGTCTGTCCTGTATCCATGGGAACCAGGCTTGAGGAGCAGCAGGTTGTCTGATGAGCCACAGGCCATGGGCTGCCCTCCTGCCGGTGAGGAGTCCCACCAAGTCCCTTAGAGAGCCCTGGGTGGGCAGGTGCAGGGCAAGCAGAAGCCACCAGGTGGCAGGGCAGGCACTGGGATGGGGGAAGGAGCTGAGCAGTTTGTTGGGCAGGTGAGGGAGACTGGCAGGGAGTTCTGACAAGTCCCAGAAGTCCAGGACTCTTCTGTGTAGGATCAGGACAATTGCCCTCACTGTCACTAAGTCCCTGAAACATTTTCTGGCCGAGGCAACTGGGTTTTTCTGAATTAGGTACCACAGGTCAGAGCGTGCCAGCCTACACAGAGTCCCCCACCCCAATTACTTCCCAAGGTCTGTGGTAGGTGCTGGCTTGAGGGGGCTGTTTTCAAAATGGACTGCTCCCTTCAACCTCCTGCCCTCTTGGGCCATCTTCATGGAGGCTGGAGCAGGACGGGCCTGGACTCCTCTCCTCGGGTGCAGCCACCTGCCACCCCTAACCCTAGCCCACTATTACCAGGAGGTCTGCTGGAATTGTCCCAGAACCCCTCCCGGAAACCCTCCCTCTTCCTGCTGCTGTTCTGGGACGCAGTTCAGGGCCCCAGTGTGAGAAAATGAGGCTCAGAGCATGGGGGTCTGGGCAGCTGTGGGGATGTGGGAAGTGACGGGGGAGGACAGGCCTGTGTCCCTAAGAAGCTCCTGCTGATCCCCTGCCAGACCCTGCTTTCCAGAGGAGGGTGAGTGTGAACCCAGGCCTCCCCGGCCCCCGACACCTGAGTGGCCTGAAGACTGTGGTTTAATAAGTGCCATTGTCAGACAGACAACCCTACCCTCATGTAAGCCCAGCTTGGGGGACCTGGCCACTAGGCCTGCAACACAGGAGGTCAGTGCCATGGCTTTTTGTCATAGATTGACTTAGGTGTCCCAACCCAGGTCTACACTGTGGCATAATTCACACTTCCTTTGATGCCCAGGGCTGTTCCCCTGGCCATGTCACTCCCACCTGCCTCCCAGCCGTCCAGGACTCAGCCCTCTCCACTCTCCCTGCAGGTAGGTCTAGGTGTCTTCCTCTTTCTGAACCTGTGCAGCGGATGCCCAGCTCAGGAGGCCTGGGCCATCCATGCCCTGCACAGTCAGAGATGGGTTTGGCCCTTGCCTGGCTCCTGGGAGGCAGCTCTGAGCCCTTGGAACATCTGAGGCCCCGGGGCAAGGCAGATGGACAGCAGCTACCTGTGGCAGCCCTGAGGCCTTCTCTGCTGGTCTGTGACTGACCAGGACAAAGGGCCTGCCTGGAAGCAGCTCAATCAAATCCCAGTTGGAATCAGCTGTCCAGGAAGATAACCCAAAGGCTTGTAGGGAAAGTGCAGGAATGAGATGACATCTTGGGTGCACAGAAGGAGTGCTCATCCATTGCCAGCGAGAAGGCAGACTGGTGCAGCTTGGGCAAAGCTGGCTGTTTCTCACCCGTGACCCCAGAAAGCCCACTGACACAAATCCTTCAGCAACTTTATTTATAGTCACACTTAGCCACTGATGAGTAGGTAAAAACCAAGGTCCATGGGTGAAATGATGAGACTACGCAGTAAGGAAAATTGTTGGCTGAATTCAGGCTGTTTCCCACCCGTGCACAGGTCACAAATGCAATTTTCTCTGTAAAGGAAACCAGATTCCACAGGGCACTAACTGTAGGATCCTATCCATGCAAACTCTGGGAAAGACATCAGACTTGGCAGAGGGAGCAGGGCTGACCACACAGGGGTGAGTTTGGGGCCAGTGGGACAGTCCCTGCATCAGGGCTGTTCTTTGGTCAAGCCTGTGGATATCGACATCAGAGGGGAGGTTTCCTGTATGTCCACTTAAAAATCAAGAAATGTAAAGCAGGAAATGCCAGATAAAGATAACGAGAATACCACAACGACTTTATGTCCACAACTTTGAAAATGAAGACAAAATGGACGAATTATTAGAAAAAAAAATAATGGCCAAAGGAAATCAAAAGCCTCGACAGCCCTGCAACTATGGGGTGGACTTAACTGATAGCTCAAGGCCTTCCTGGGCAGACATCTGGGGGTGTTGACTTCCAGGCCAGGGGAGGTCGGAACTGCCCCGTGGAGGCAGGTGGTGGCTGCAGCATGCAAAGCAGCGCAGGAGAGTGGACATGGGGTGTTACTGGGAGGACCCTCCCACACTGTAGGGTCCCACCCGCCTTGCCCCGGGGGACTCCAGGTGGGGTCTAGGAGTGAGCCTGGAGCCTGGCTTGGCGTTTTGGCACGTATGTGTGTGTGTGCTCTACCCACGACTCTGTGAGGATGGGCACCTGTGTGTGCACAGGTGTGTGTGAGGTGAGCAGCCTTGGTCTCATGGTCCGGTCTGGGCAGGAGAGGCAGCCCCAGCGTTCCTCCCCTGGAAGGAAGCCCCAGCTGCCAAGGCAGAGACAGGGGTATGTAGCTGAGGGGCAGGAAGTGGAGGTGGAGGAGTGTCCTCTGCTGCCCTTGAGTGGCAGGTCCTCTCTGGTGGCAGGGGTGGCAAAGATTGCCCCCTGTGTGCTAGGAGCCACTGCAAAGTATTACATTCATATGGAAATTGGGCTCCTACTGTTCACTTAGGCCCATTTGGGGACTCAAGTTACAAGACTCCTGGAGAGTTCCCATTGGTTGGGGAAGGATGGTAGGAGGGTGTTCGGGGGGAAGTGGAGCCCCCCGTGTCCGGTAGGGACACACGTGTGTGTGGACCGGCTTGTTAGGGGGACGCACACGGCCTCTCACAAAATAAAACTTTGTTTCAGTTCCATCTGGCTTGTGTTTTTGTGCTCAGCCGGATTGCAGCATCGCAAGCCGGCGTGCACTGACAGCGACCCGCGAAAGCGCCCAGCAGGAAGGCAGCAGGTGAAAACAGCAGCGGGCAGAAGCGGAGCCAAGGCTCACGCGGCCCCCGCCGTCTAGCCTGCAGTATTTTGGTGGCCCTTGTACGGGGAACGCCCAAAATTTATAGGTGAGTGATATCGCTCGCCCCTAAGGAAAGGCGACAGAATGGGTATTTTTGTTTTGATTTATTCTGCTTTTATTTCAGGCTCTCTAGCCTTACAATTTTTTCAGGCGAATTGGGAAAAATGGTTGGCTCAAGGTTTTAAGTTATTCGGCCCTGAGAAAGAAAAAATTGATATAATCATTTTTCTCCTCTCCGTTTCTGTTTCATTCTGTTTTGGCTTTCTTCTATCCTACCTTATTGGGTTACGTTACCTTTATAGTAGATTAGAATCTAGTAAAAAACAAACCGAAAGACTGTTAAGTAAATTGTTAGAGGTCCAGGCTATGGCAGAAAACTTATTAGGTCAAGCAAAACAAAAGGTCCCTCAAGCTAGTCAGACAGAAGAAAAATTGAAGAAGGCAAGCTTAGGGAAAAAACGGCCCTCAGATAGGGAGGCTAGTACTAACTCCGTTCCATCACCAGAGGGCGTAATTCAACCAACAGCTTCACCTGTAGCTGAGCAGCCCTCAGTTTCCATAGGTGATGAACAGAATCCTGAGGCAGGACCCCAAAAGTTAGCATGCCCTGTAGTTGAGCGGGGAGAAGAAAGGGAACGAGTTTACCGTGCCTTAGATTTCAAAATAGTAAAGCAATTAAAGGAAGCTGTACAAACCTACGGACCTGCCGCTCCCTTTACTGTCAGAATGGTCGAATCTATTACCAGCTGGGACTTAACACCAGAAGATTGGGCTAGCGTGTGTCACTCTGTGCTAAATGGAGGACAATATTTATTATGGAAAATTGCCAATGAGGAATTTTGCAGGGAGACAGCTAGGCGAAATGCAGCAGCAGGTTATCCTGAAAGAGATTCTCAAATGCTATTGGGGAAAGGACCTTATGAGGGTCAGAGGCAACAGATTAGATATGATCCTGGCGTATACGCTCAGATCACTATGAATGCAATTAAGGCATGGAAAACTTTGAAGGGACAAGGGGATTTACAAGGTCAACTATCTAAGATAACACAAGGAGTTAATGAGCCCTACGCTGACTTTGTAGCTAGACTTATTAAAACAGCCTCTAAGACATTTGAAAATACAGAACAGGCAATGCCATTTATAAAACAACTGGCTTATGACCAAGCAAATCGTTGCTGCAAAGAGGTCATTAGACCGTGGAAACATGGAGATTTAAACACATATATTAAATTATGTAGCGACATTGATGAACAAGGACAAGTCATGGCAGCTGAAGTAAAACAGGCTTTAGATACCAAACCAAAAACATGCTATAATTGCAATCAGAAAGGACATTTTAAAAGAAATTGCCCCATAGGAGGAGGGTTTAACAAAGCTAGGTATCAAAGGAGTAGAATCCCAGGTATTTGCCCACGATGCCATAGAGGGAGACATTGGGCTAATGAATGCCGTTCTCAAACCACCATAGAGGGTATTCCGTTATCAAAAAATGGACAAAGACCAAGTGTCTACCCACAATATCGTGGAGAAAGGTATCAGGCCCCGTTGTCAAAAAACGAATTGGAGGGCCCAATGCCCCGGGGCCCAAAGCCACAAATATACGGGGCAATGGAGGAACCCAGCAGCACCATCAAGGTAGTGCCCAGGACGCACTATCCATCAGATCCCTCATCAGACAAACTAGAGGGAGCGCAGGGTTGGACATCTGTGCCTCTGCCAGAGCAGTATTAACTCCAGAGATGGGAGTTCAAATCATTCCCACAGGAATAAAAGGACCTCTTCCCCAAGGAACAGTAGGCTTATTATTAGGACGCAGTTCTTCTACACTAAAAGGACTTATGATAAGTCCTGGGGTAATTGATCCCGATTATGAGGGTGAAATAAAAATTATAGCCAGTTCTCCAAGAGGTATATCCGTAATTTCATCAGGAGATAGAATAGCACAGTTATTAATAATACCCAGCCTACATGATGAATTTTCCAGTTGTAATGTAGAAAGAGGTTCCAAGGGATTAGGCTCCACAGGTGTAGATTGGGCTATGCTTTCTTTAAATTTAGATTCTCGCCCAATGCTAAAATTAAATATTCAAGGACATGATTTTAATGGGCTGCTGGACACAGGTGCTGACCTCAGCATCATATCTCGTCAGGAATGGCCAAAGCACTGGCCATTGCAACAAGCCACTCAAACGCTTCGAGGCCTAGGAGTGGCAACTAACCCCCATAGAAGTGCTATGGTATTAGATTGGAGGGATCCTGAAGGATGTGAAGGAACTATACAGCCTTATGTATTGGACCATCTTCCCATAAATTTATGGGGACGGGATGTCCTAGATCAATTAGGATTGACATTAACAAATAACGTCAATTCTAACGCGCCCACTAGTAGGGCTAAACAAGGCTTTAGAAAAGAAAAAGGATTAAGGAAACAAGATCAAGATATGATAGCGCCAATTCAAATAGATCAAGAAATAAATAAACATGGATTGGGTTTTCAAAAAGGGCCACTGAGACAATCAAAATTACATGGAAATCAGAAAGACCAGTGTGGGTTCCTCAGTGGCCCCTGACTAAAGAAAAGATACAAGTAGCCCATGATCTGGTCAAACAACAATTAGCGGAAGGACATTTACAACCTTCCGTATCTCCCCATAATACTCCCATTTTTGTCATTAAAAAGAAATCTGGTAAATGGAGATTATTACAAGATTTAAGAGCCATTAATAATGAGATGGTTATTATGGGACCTGCTCAATCAGGGATTCCCCAATTGTCTGCTTTACCAAAAACCTGGCATGTGTTAACTATAGATATTAAGGATTGTTTCTTTTCAATTCCAATTCATCCCGAGGATAGTCCACATTTTGCATTTACTATCCCTGCACTAAATCATGAAGGTCCTGATCAGAGATATGAGTGGAAAGTTTTACCCCAGGGGATGGCGAACAGCCCGACTATGTGTCAAATTTATGTTAATAAAGCAATCCAGCCACTTAGAAATCAAAATCCTGAACTACAAATATTTCACTATATGGATGATGTGTTATTAGCACATAAAGATAAGAACACATTGCTAGAATGTTATGCCACACTTACAAACTTACTAAAAAATTATAATCTAGACATAGCAATAGATAAAGTACAATTAAATTTTCCAATTAATTATTTAGGAGTTTTATTATCCTCAACCATGGTCCGTCCACCAAAAATTCAAATACGAGTAGATCAACTCAAATCACTTAATGACTTTCAAAAATTATTGGGAGACATAAACTGGATAAGGCCTTACCTAGGCATACCAACAGGAGAATTAGGACCCTTATTTGATATCCTAAAAGGTCCATCAGATCCAAATTCACCCCGCATGTTAACGCCTGAAGCAAGAAAGGCATTAAAAATCATTGAAACATATATGGAAAATATGCATTTGGATAGAATTGATATAAGTTTGCCTTTATTATTTATTGTACTACCAACAAAAAATATTCCTACAGGAGTATTTTGGCAAGAAGGTCCATTATTGTGGATACATTTATCGTATTCCCCTAATACTATTCTTACTAGATATCCTGAGGCTGTAGGACAATTAATACTCAAAGGGATAAAAGCAGCGAAGGGAGTGTTTGGGATTTCTCCCAATAAAATTATTACTCCATATACTATGGATCAAATTGATGAGTTAGCTAATGAGTTAAATACTTGGGCAATAATCATGTGTAAATCTAGTGTCTCATTTGATAATCACTTGCCATCTAATCCCTTGTTGTCCTTTTGGTCTAAGCATCCTGTAGTTTTTCCTAAAATGACAAAAAAAAACCCTATCATGAATGCTCCAAATATATTCACTGATGGGTCAAACAATGGTACAGCAGCGGTAGTTACCCCTGATCAAACTTTTACATTTTTAGTACCCAAACAATCAGCTCAAAAGGTAGAGCTCAATGCAGTATTACAAGCTTTTATGATGTTCAAAGATTCTGTATTTAATTTATTCTCTGATAGCCAGTATGTAGTTAATGCTATAGCATCCCTTGAAGATGCTGGTAGGATTTCTCCTTCCTCTACTGTTTTCTCTTTGTTTTCTGCTATACAAACTCTAATCTGGGACAGAAAAGATCCATTCTTTATTGGACATATCAGGGCACATACAGGGTTGCCTGGAGCCCTTAGTTTGGGTAATGAACTAGCAGATAAATCTACACATGACATACATATTTTCTCCACAATAGAAGAAGCTATAAATTTTCATAAAAGGTTCCATGTCAATGCTAATACCTTACAAAAACGTTTTAAAATAACTAAGGAACAAGCCAGACATATAATAAAACAATGTCAAAATTGTGTGACATTTTTACCACAAGTTAATCTTGGAGTCAATCCTAGAGGACTGATACCTAACCATATTTGGCAGATGGACGTTACACACTTGCCAGAATTTGGAAAATTAAAATATTTACATGTTACAGTTGATACTTCTTCTGGATTTTTAATGGGCTCCCTTCATGCCGGAGAAAAAACTAAAGATGTTATAGCTCATTGCTTACAAAATTTTGCCACTGTGGGTGTTCCTAAACAGTTAAAAACTGATAACGCTCCTGGTTATACGTCTAACTCTTTTAAACAATTTTGCTCATCATTTGGCATTACTCATATAACAGGAATCCCATACAATCCACAGGGTCAAGGCATAGTTGAAAGAGCTCATCAAACTATTAAAATGTACTTATTAAAACAAAAGGAAGGAATTGGAAAAGGGTATATATCCCCCAAAGATAAACTTAAAATAACCCTTTTTACTCTAAACTTTCTAAATTTGGATTCATCAGGACTTAGTGCTGCGGAAAGACATATGTATCCGAAAAATGTACATAAGCCTAAGGTACTTTGGAAAGATATTCTAACAGGACAATGGAAAGGTCCGGACCCAGTAATAGTCTGGAGTCGGGGCTCCGTCTGTGTTTTTCCACAGGAGGAACAGCAACCAATTTGGATTCCAGAAAGATTAACTAAAACAATTTCTACAGAAAAAGAAGATGATTTGACTCAAATCCATAACAGCTGATATCCAGAGCTCCAGCTTGGCTATTCTTACATCTACAACAGTGATTTACCACGGTGCCTTTTTCAATATCTATTTTATTATTACATTTTTCCCACATCATAAGGTTCTATTTTATTTATTTATTTATTTTCTCTTTCTTTTTGAGCTCATACAAACCTAGGTTAATGTTTTTCTGATCAGTTTTATTTTTTGACTGTGTTTTATTTTTTTTTTAACTGTAAAGTTTTTAAACATTGCAATGGAGATTTCACCTAGGTATAGCTACAAGGCCTTTATTTACTATTGTCTTATATGTTCTATGTTATGTATGCACTGTTTTGTGTTGTATGTCTGTATGTGTGTATGTCCATATTTCATTTATAAGGAGCGCTCATGTATAAATAGATATAAATGGATCCAAAAAAAAAAAAAAAAAAAAAAAAAAAAAAATCACATGACTTATATGGTTTAATTTAAATTAGGTAAACAGCTGTTATAAATTTTGCTTTTAAAGGTGGTTAACAGATCTGTTTGTTTACTTTCACCTTTCCTTTTCATTATATTTAACAATTCTGTTCAAGATAATGTCTCTTTAGCACCATGGCCAGAATTCCCATCTCCATCCCAATGCCGGTGAAGACTAAGATAAAACCAAACTACAACTTCTATGATAGCTATCACAGTAAACTATATAAACTGATACATCAATCAATATAACTCAATAAGTATCCTCAATCAAGGACTTAATTTACTTTGGGAGAAAATGGACATATTGACAGACTCCTCCACTTTGAACTGCTCAATCAAGGACTTAATTTACTTTGGGAGGAAATGGACATATTGATAGACTCCTCCACTTTGAACTGCTTACACAACTTGCCTGGACTATGTATCACCTGTATGCATTGTGCTCTATTTGTTGATACAGTGAATTATGGTAGTGCTGAAATATCTTAGCTGCTGTGTCACCAGTGTTACTGTTCTTCCTAAGGAGCCGTCAATTGGCTTGGTGTCGTGGCATTTCTGTATCTTCCTCCCTTCTACTAGTGATGGTCTAAACTTGGGGGCCAACAGAGGTGAGGCAAGAACCTCACCCCCCCACTGGCACCAAGGTTAAATTTGGGGGCCAACAGAGGTGAGGCAAGAACCTCACCCCCCCACTGGTGCTTAGGCCTATCCACAAGCATGGCTATGCTAGACCGGTAGTCAGTGACGGGTTGATCTGATTACAGTGGATTCAACCTAAGACAGGAAACTGACGTGTAAAAGTCAGTTCTCCCATGACGGGTAAGAACCACATGTTAAATTGGACAACCTACCAGGCACGGTCCCTAGCCACATTGCCATTGCTTAATTAAACAGAAGGGGGCAGATGCTAGGAGCCACTGCAAAGTATTACATTCATATGGAAATTGGGCTCCTACTGTTCACTTAGGCCCATTTGGGGACTCAAGTTACAAGACTCCTGGAGAGTTCCCATTGGTTGGGGAAGGATGGTAGGAGGGTGTTCGGGGGGAAGTGGAGCCCCCCGTGTCCGGTAGGGACACACGTGTGTGTGGACCGGCTTGTTAGGGGGACGCACACGGCCTCTCACAAAATAAAACTTTGTTTCAGTTCCATCTGGCTTGTGTTTTTGTGCTCAGCCGGATTGCAGCATCGCAAGCCGGCGTGCACTGACAGCGACCCGCGAAAGCGCCCAGCAGGAAGGCAGCAGGTGAAAACAGCAGCGGGCAGAAGCGGAGCCAAGGCTCACGCGGCCCCCGCCGTCTAGCCTGCAGCACCTGTGCACATTCCCACACCACAGTCACAGACACACTCTAACATGTGTATGAGCTCACCGTACACACGCGTCCTTGTTCACACGCTTGTGTGCACACACCCTTGCCCTCGGGTCTCCTCAGCCCTGGTACCTCCTGACTCTGCCAGCAGCACCCACTGACACAGTGGCACACAACCCTCTGCACACCCCCTGCCGTGGCAGCAGACTGAGGAGGCCATTTGTCCCCAGAATCTCCTCTGGGTGACACCACCAGTGACCGGTCACCTGGACAAGTCCTGCTTCCTCCATGTTGCAGAGTCACAGCAGAGAAGCACGCCCAGGCAAGCGTGCAGTAGGAAGTGAGAAGCTTTATTAAAGGACAGACCAGCAGGCTTCTCCCAAGTGGAAGAAGGGGACCCAAAGGCAGAATCAGTGGAGTGAGGAAGTCCTGTCCCTTTTATGTATCTGAAGTCCCCTGTTCTCCTGCATTCTTCTCCCTTATCTTGTTCATTTACCTCATCCTGCACAGAGGCTGGGGATGTGGTGGGATGGCCAGGGGGTGAGCAGGTGGCCTGGAAGGGCCAGGTGGAGTGCTGGACAGGAAGGGAGCAGAAGCCTAGGGCTTTGATGAGCAGCTCCCTGTCTGCTCAGGAGTTGCTTAAAACAACTCTTTTGGGAGGGGGAGTATCAAAGGGCTCTGGAGACAGGAGCCTTCCATTCTCCTAGGGGCTGTTTCCCATTTGCTCGGCTCTAATCAGACTCCTGTTTTTCCATCTGACCGATTTATCCAGCTACACCAACTACCTGTCTTTAAATCTGCCTTCGAGGGCAACCCCCACCTGCTGTGCCCTTTGGCCCACCCCACCCCTCAGCTTCCCCTCCCAGCTTGGTACCGGCTGCCCCTCTGCCCGGAAGCCCTTTCCCTACTTGGGCCTCAGCCCCTCTGTGGAGCTCCCACCTCACTCTAGGACGGGGTACAGACTGCACGTGGCCACAGTGAGGGACTCGCCCTCTTGGGATGTGGCAGGCCCTCTTGGGATGGTGGTTCCTGGAGGGCAGAGACTTCCCTCCACCTCAGAACCTACCTACGGTGGGCTCCTGCTGGAGCCTGTCCTAGTCCTCCCCGTTAGTGACAGGCGAGGGGTCCCCAGGACAGCAGCCCCCAGGTTGCTCCCGAGCTCCTGGAAGCTGAGGTGGCTGGAGCCCCCGTAGCCTGGGGGGGACACCACAGCTGGTATGCAGGGAGGAGGGCAGGGAGCGGGGTGTTCCTCTCCGCTGTGGGGCCTGTTCCCAACCCTCCCCTGGCCATGCAGGCTGCCAGGGCTTTGACTGTGGACACTGGAGGCCAGGTGCCTCTTGGTGGTGGTGTGAGACCTGTAGCAGCATCTCTGGCCTCTACCCTAATAGATGCCCGTAGCACCCTCTCCAGTGTGTCTCCAGAGATGCTGACTGTGCCCTTGGAGGGGGACTGCTCTGCCCTGGGCAAGGTCCTCCAGCCTGGGCCGTGCTGGGTGAGGGCATGAGCTGCTCAGGCCTCCTGGGGGGAGAGCTGCCTTCCTGGAGAAAGGAGACAATGTGGGTCAAAGACAGGCTGGGGCTCTGCAGGCGGCCAGGAGTTGCACAAGGCTCGCTGTCTGTGTGGCTTGGGACAGGGGTCTGTGCAGAGAGGACAGAGGGGGCCCACCCCTGCACTGTCCTGCACTTTCTTTATCAGACCTGACTCACGGTAGGCCCCAGGGAACTGGTGGCTCTCCAGTGCCTGTCCCTGCCCCCATGTCCCAAGGGTTGAGGTTCATCCTGTCTTCTCAAGAGATCCTTAGGACAAACGCCAACAGTTCCTAAAGCTACAAGGGGTGGCACCCAGCAGATGCCTCTTTAAACAGGTCTCTCCCACAACCCTGGGGACAGCCCCAGAGAGATGCGGGCTCTGCCCGGCTCCTCCCTGAGGCTCCTCCCTGAGTCTGGAAGGGTATGGACAGGCGCCTGGGCTGACCCCAACTGACTCACAGCCCTAGGCCATGAGTGCCACAGGGACTGTCCAGAGGGGTGTGCCTTCTCATGCTCCCTCTGGGGGGAGGAACAGGGACGTCTAGGGAGATCTAGAGATAGAACAAAGGCGGGATGACTGGGGCCAGTAATGGGGCCCAGCAAGTGGCCCATCAGGCCGTTGTTCCACTTCTGAGGGAGCCATAGGTTTACTGGACCCTCCTCCCCAGGACCCTCCACTGAATATATGGGGTGGCAGAGTCCAGAGCCCTGGAGCCTAAGCTAAAACTGTCCTCCCCACCCTCTGCCCCAGAGAGGGTGGGAGAGGAGGCCCTGGGGTGAGGCAAGGCCTCCCCCGTGGGGGATGGGGGAGGGTGTGCTTGCTGTCTAGCTGGGCTGTCTGCCTTCAAGCACACAACTCCAGGACTGGGGTGCTGGGGGCTGGGGGAGGACCCATGCCCTCAGGATACTGAGCTGGCCCGGACAGGCTGACCCCAGCACAAAGCAGAGAGGGCAAGACCAGGTAAAGGGGAACACTGGAGAAGCAGGCTGAAGCTGGGGTAGGCGGGTCCTGCCTGCTCCAGCCTCCATGCTGGCTGGAACAAGCCCCAGCTGCACCTCAGTTCTGCTGGCCCCTGGGCCACGCCCCTGGTGTGGTTAATCTAGGGGTGGGCTCCAGACTTGACCTGCCCAACAGGGATTGTCCTTCAATATGGAAATGGAGATGGAGTGTTCCAGGCCCTCCCCCAAAAGGAGGAGGGACATGGTCCACAGATGGGAGGGGCCAGCAGTGGTTCCCACCATGCCCAGTCCCCAGGCTGCCTGGGCTGCTCCTCTTAGAGCCCTGAGGCTGTCATTCTGTCTGTCCCTGTCTTCACATGAGTTCTCCCCCACCCCCCCAGCCCCCCAGTCGTGGAGTTGTGTGCTTGAAGGCTGACAGCCCAGCTAGACAGCAAGCACACCCTCCCCCATCCCCCACGGGGGAGGCCTTGTCTCACCCCAGGGCCTCCTCTCCCACCCTCTCTGGGGCAGCCAGCTCTCATCAGAGGCTGGAGCAGAGGTTCTGGGCCATCCCGAGCCTTCTCCGAGGGGCGGGGCTGAGCATTCTTCTCTCCTTTCCTTCCTGACACCTGGACCCTCATGCCAGTGCTGGAACTCACCACGAGATAAGGCTTGGGGTTCTGAGGGTGTGCAGGCTGCCAGGCCTTCCTTTCCTGAGGAAGAGACCCTGTGGGCAGGCATGGTGCTTGGGGTTTTGGGAGCTACAGGCAGCTTGTCCTGGGCTGTTCTGGTTGGGATCTGGAATGTCCCCCAAAAGCTCATGTGTTAGAAGTGCATTCCCAACACAGCAAGACTCCCAGGTAGGCTCAGCGGTGGGCTCAAAGTGGGCTTGAGGTGGGCTCAGAGGTGGGCTCAAAGTGGGCTCAGTGGTGGGCTCCAAGTGGGCTCGAGGTAGGCTCCAGGTGGACTCCGGGTGGGCTCCAGGTGGGCTCAGAGGTGGGCTTGAGGTGGGCTCGTGGGCTAATGATTGATCATGAGGTCTCTGACATCATCAGTGTGCTCTTCCACATCCACTGGGAGCTGAATGGACTTCTGGGAGGGGACTGGCTGGAGGGGTGGGTCATTGGGGCGTGCCCAAGGGGCTCACCTCCCCCACCTCCCTTTGCCTGCTTCTCCCAGCTTTGCCCTGAGCCAAGCGGCTCTCCTCCGCTATGTCCTTCTGCCATGGAGCCAGCTGACCATGGACTGATCTCTCTGAAACTGTAAGCCAAAATAAGTCCTCCGTCTTTGAGTTACTCTTGTCAGGTATTCTGGTCACAGTGATAAAAAGGTGACTAACACAGAAATTGGAACCCAGAATGGGGGTCACAGCTGTGTTTATTCCTGCTACTCTGGTTCTGAGACTTGAGAACTGGTTTGCAGGAGGAGCTTGGACACGCAGGCAGGAGAAGCCTTAGAGTGTTGCAAGCAGAGCTTGATGGGTGATTGTGGTGGGAGCTCAGGACCAGATGCTGATCGGAATGTGTGCAGTAAGAACTGTGCTCACCAAGTTTCAGGGGGGAAGAGGACTGTATTGGGAACTGGACTAGAGGCCATTCGGGTTACATTATTGCAAAGAACCTTTCTGCGTTTTGTCCATGCCCTGAGACTTTCTGTCAGGCTGAATTTAAAGCTTACGGACTCTTCGACCTAGAGGAGGAAAGTGCCCTGCAGCGCAGGGCTCAGGCAGTGGCACAGGCTGGAGGTTTTCAGCCAGGCGACAGAGAGAATCAGGAGCAAAAAGCAGAGCAGAAGGATTTGAAAAATTTGCAGTTTGACCAGAAATAAAGTAGGTTTAAAGTTGTGGCCAAAGTATGTGTAGTTGCTGAGATCAGCACCCCTAAAGAGAAACCTGCTTCTTGGGGAGTTAGCAGGAGAGATACCAAGAGGGCACCTCAGGAAATGCAGGACCACACCCACTGCAGGTTCAGGGCTGCAGTCGTGCACACTCCTTGGGCTGCCTAGGAGGTCGTTTCCCCAGGGATCCTTCAGCCCGGCTCCCTGGCACTTGGCGGTGAGGTCCACGGGGCGGAGGTGGGGGGTGGGGCCTGGTGACTGCTCAAGCTGGTGATGGCTCTGGCCATGTAGTAGGGAATCTGCAGGAATGAAAATTGCTGTGGTTATGGGTCCTGGAGGCTTCTGCTGGGATCTCAAAGGGAAGCTCGAAGGCCAGGCAGTGCGTAGCAGGGCATGGACAACTGCAGGCAGGCCCTCAGACGGCGACCCAGGAAGCCGTGAGAGTGAAGCCCAAGCTGCAGTGGAGAGCCCTGAGAGTCAGGGATGCCAAGAGTATGGGGCATCTGCTGAGGAGAGCTGCAGGGAACAGCAGAGCCAGCTCGAGAGAGGCCACGCGGGCTGCAGCGGGCCTCGGGGCCCACAGGGCATGGAGCTAGAGGTTTAATGTTTTCCCAGCAGGGTTTCAGTCTTGCTCTGGCCCCAAGGTTCTATGCCCCTTTTTCCTCCCTGGAAGAATGGGATGTCTCCTCTGTGTCATAACATATTGCATACATGTCACTTGCTTTTGAGTTTTACAGAGGCTCACACTGAGAGCTTGTCTTGAGTGACTCAGCCAGTGACTGTTCACCTAGACGGGTCCTGCTTCCTCCATGTTGCAGGGTCACAGCAGAGAAGCACGCCCAGGCAAGCGTGCAGTAGGAAGTGAGAAGCTTTATTAAAGGACAGTGCAGCAGGCTTCTCCCAAGTGGAAGAAGGGGACCCAAAGGCAGAATCAGTGGAGTGAGGAAGTCCTGTCCCTTTTATGTGTCTGAAGTCCCCTGTTCTCCTGCATTCTTCTCCCTTATCTTGTTCATTTACCTCATCCTGCACAGAGGCTGGGGATGTGGTGGGATGGCCAGGGGGTGAGCAGGTGGCCTGGAAGGGCCAGGTGGAGTGCTGGACAGGAAGGGAGCAGAAGCCTAGGGCTTTGATGAGCAGCTCCCTGTCTGCTCAGGAGTTGCTTAAAACAACTCTTTTGGGAGGGGGAGTATCAAAGGGCTCTGGCGACAGGAGCCTTCCATTCTCCCAGGGGCTGTTTCCCATTTGCTCGGCTCTAATCAGACTCCTGTTTTTCCATCTGACCGATTTATCCAGCTACACCAACTACCTGTCTTTAAATCTGGCTTCAAGAGGAGTCCTTGGACTTGGACTTTTGAGCAATTCTGTTAAGGCTACTGGGACTCCTAGAGATGGACTGAATGCATTTTGCATTTTGAGGTAGCTATGAGCTTAGGGGATTGTGGGGAGACGTCAGGGCTTGGATCTGGAATTTCTCCCAAGAGCTCGTGGGTTGGAAACATGATCCCTAGTGCAATGAGCTTCAAAGGCGAGGCTTGCAGGCGATGACCGGACCGGACATCTTTAATCACCATTGATTACAGCATGTGGACTGGGGGGAGGTGGGACCGAGCTGGGGGAGGAGGGGCACCCTCTGGAAGGGTTACCTCCCCCAGCTTTTCCCTCTTCTTCCTGGGTTCACGAGCTGGGAAGCTTTGTGCCAACCTCTTCTGCAGCGCTGAGCCAGCTTCAAGGGGAAGATGGACCCTTCATGGCTGTACCCTCTGAAACGGTGAGCCGAGATAAACCCTTCTGCCTCCAAGTTTTTCTGGTCAGGTATTTTGGTCACGGTGAAGAAAATCTGACTGACACACGGGCCTAACAGGGGCACACTGACACTGGGCCTAACTGAAAGCACATTGGTGACTCATACTCAGCAAGTTTGGGTTGAAGGAACAGGGGCTAGCACCGAGGACTTTCAGAATTGGCAAGTTCTTGTGTTGACACCTCTCAAAAGCCCCTCTCCTTCCCCAGCCGCTCCTCCTTCTGCAAGGCTGTCTTCAAAACTCCCCTGGCTGGAACCCAGGAACCTGTGGCCCCTATAGAAACTCCTGGGAACCCTGCCCCCATTGGGCATCATAAAAGGCGGGAGAGCCAAGCACAGGCCCTCCTCCAAGGGACGGTGGGTGGAGCCAACCACAGAGTCCAAAAGGCCAGGAAGACCCCTCCTGGCCAGAGGTTGCCAGCTCAGCCCACAGGTCAGGCACCACAGACAGGCCCACTGAGAGGCAGCGTGGCTTCTGGAAACTGGTGGACGTGACTTGCCATAGTGACAAATCTACAGAGACAACCCATGCTCAGCAGCACAGAGGCAGAGTGGGCAGCTTGTCAAGTTTGGACAACGCCAGCGTCTTCAAGAATAATGACCGACAGGCCTGCGTGGCGCACCCTGTAATCCCAGCAGCTCAGGAGGCTGAGGCAGGAGCATTGCAAGTCCAGAGCCAGCCTCTGCTACTTAGTGAGACTCTGTCTCAAAATAAAAAAGGGCTGGGGATGTGGCTCAGGGCCCCCGAGTTCAATCCTCAGTACCAAAAAAAAAAAAAAAAAAAAGAAGAATAAGAATGACGACTGACAGAGATGCACAGAGTGTGTTAAGTCCACGGGTCCCACACATCCGCATCCTCGGGGCACCACACATGGCAGCCAAGAAGCCACACCGTGTCCAGCAGAGAAGCAAAGGTCGGTGCACACAGTGGACCACCATGCAGCCTTGACAAGGAGGGGCTCTGATACCTGCTGCAGCAGGCAAGGACCTCAGGGACACAGTGCTGACTGAAAGAGCCATTACAGGAGGGTGGACAGCAGGCAGCGTTGCTCAAGACGAGGTTGGAGCAGCCAGTGCCATGCAGCCGCGGAGCGAGAGGCCTGGCCCTGGCAGGGCAGGGCCAGGAAGTGCAGGGCCGGGCAGGGCAGGAGCTGGGTGTGCTGGGCTGTTTCAGTGTGGCAAGGCCACCACGTCCTGGAGACAGTGGCTGTCCTGTTAGTGTGCGAAGGCCACCCAGCCATTCACTTGGAAGTGGTGGAGCGGTCACTTCACCACACAGAGGAAAAGTCTGTGAGTCTAGAGAGAAAAATAAATGAAGCCAGGGCTTTGCCACCCCCGGAGGAGACCATGGCGCCCAAGGGGGAAGTGCATCTCCCCCGCTGGGAGGGGAGCCCTTGCCACATGAAGCAGCTAGGCACAGAGGGTGATGTCACTGGAAATCACCATCTGTCAAGCCCCAGATGGGGCTCCTGTTAGAAGCGGAAGGCAGAGTGCCCCAGACAGGCTGGTGGGGGCAGGAGGCTGTGCCCTCTCGCTGCCCTGGGCACCTGGGATCCCCAAGGCGCAGGCCCAGGGGCATGGCAGTCAATGGCCTGTGGCGAACTCCGGTGGATGTGGTGTGCGTGGCCGACCCCTCGAGGGTCCCAGCCCCTGGTGGGTGCTCCCTGAAGGCTGAGGTGAGTGGTGCCTTGGACACGCACGTGATGGCATGTGGGCTTTCGAGGACTCCTAGGGATTCCGCTGCACCCACACGAGACCACAGAGACTGCTGCTCAGGGTGCACCTGTGAGGGGGCGAGCTGGGGCCTCACGGCCCTGTGCCTGGGTGGGCAGAGGCCCACATAACTGGGGGAACCCCAGGGCCCAGCCTTGAGCACATCCCGGTGTGCGTGTCTGGAGCAGTGCTGGCCGCAGAGCTGTCCTGGAGATGTCCCTGGACACACTCCTTCTCGTGACCTCGTGGCTAGAAGAGCCAGGACTGTGCCAGGCTTGGGCAAGGGAGGGGCTGCACCCCAAGCCTGGAGGCAGCCCTCTGTGCAGAGAGGTCGGGGAGGGGTGGGTGACGCTGGCAGGGCTGGTGTCTTCCAGGGAAACTGGGCCAAGGAAGCCCATGCCCATCAGTCAAGGCAGCTTCCCAGGTGGCCCCTGACTCCCAACTTCCGGTCGCCACATGGCCTGTCGGGGAGAAGCCCCCAGCAGAGCCCTGTGCCTGCAGGCCTGCCCTAGGAAGGTGCAGAGGGAGGGCTGGGCGTCTTTGGCAGCACCCATGGGTGTTCCTGGTGAGCAGGAAGCGTCTGCTCCTGTGCTGCAGAGGACCTGGCCCCCCTCTCTTCAGGCCCAGCTGCGGCGGGTGCTGCCTTGTCTCCCTGGGACAACGCTGGGAGGTGTGGCACCACCTGGATGGAGCTGCCTGGCTGCATTGTTCCTTGGCTCCTGGTGTCTGTCCTGGGTCCCCGCTCATCTCCTGAGAGGAGGTATGGCTTACTGGGGATGCTATCAAAGCAGACAGGAGGGTCTGGAGCCGTTTCCTGATTCCCCGTCCCCAGGAAAGTGAGGGGCGTGCTGTCATGGCCAGGAGATAACGCCCCAGCCTGTCAGCCAACCCCGACTCAGCTCCGCTTTGTGGTTAAGGGAGTTTCGGAGTGAACATGCTCAGACCCCTCTACTTCCTGAAATGTCAGGGGGCCTGTAGAGAGGGCACGCAGGGCCGCGGCAGGATGGGCCTGGGTAAGTCATTGTCCTGGGTGTGCTGGGAGGGTCCTGGGGGGCTGGCCCAGGAGAGGGCCTGAGAGAAGGCTGCCTGTGTGCTGGAACAAAGGTGGGGCTCGCTGAAGGCTCTTAACCTGAGGCCTGTCCCCAAGATAGGACTTAGGGGCACTGTGCCCATCAAGAGCATCTGTCACATTGGTGACCTCATCTGCCCCCATTCTCTCTAGAGATCCTTCTGTGGCTGCTGGCGCAGATGCCAGGCAGGGCTGGACTTCTTCTCCCCTCTCCTAGCCTGCGTGCTTGCCATCCCCCTGGGGCGGCATGGTTTGTGGACATGTGGCTCCTTCCTCCAGGGTGGCCTAGGCTGAGAGGCATCGCATAAGGAGGGACTGCAGGACAGTAGGGACTCTTTTGGAGTGGACGGTGGTCTGTCCAATCATGGGGCAAGATCCTGTGGCTGGTGGCTCACAGGTCTCTCAGGCTAGGTATCCCAAGCACCTGGCACAGCAGGGGCTCAGTAAATTCTGCTGGGTTCATGGACCCAGGCTGGGCACATCCCCGAGGGGCTGGACTGACCACTGGGGACTGGAGAATGAGGCTGAGCAGTGGTTTCCAGCATCGCCATCCAGGATGGATAATGCCGTGCGTTAGGGCCAGGCCCAGCCAAGGCTGAGAGGTGTTGGACAGCTGGCAGCTGTGTGGGAAGCCCACTCACCAGCAGTCCAACCAAAGAGAATGTGTGTCAGAGACGATGGTCTTACTTTACCGCACTGGGAAGGATGGCAACGCGGCTTCTGCTGGGCAGGAAGTCAGCCCCGGTCCCCCTGGAGAGCCCGTGACTGATTCTGGTGAGCCTGCAGTTCTGGCCTGAGCACATCCTGATGTGGGGACCGAATCCAGGGTAGGTTCTCAAAGAAGGATGTGGGAGGAGGACGGTGGAGACAGCCGCAGTACCCTGCTGTGGCGAGGGGTGTGAGCCTGGAGGGGAACCCACCAAACCAGTCAGCCTCAGAGGCCCAGCAGCCCAGGCTGGGAGTCCCTGAAGCCCCAGCCAGGGCGGGTGGGAAGCATGGGGCAGGGACGGCCAGGACGTCTGAAGAGCTCTGTGATGGACAGGCGAGGAGCACATTCTAAAACCCAGGGGCTGTAGGCAGGTGCCGGGTGGAGCTGGGCGGCCGAGGCTGGCTGCGGCCGGTCCTACTCCTGACCCTGGCACCTGGCATCTCCAGGGAGTGGGCAAGCTCCTCCCTGGGAGAGTGGGCAGAAAGCCAGTGGCAGCTGCCCGGGGTGTGAGCTGAGGGTGGGGACGGGCCCTAGGAAGGCAGCTGGAGGCAGGAAAGGAGAAGTCAGGCGGAGGGCACTGGCGGGGCGCAAGGGGAAGGTGTGGTTTGAAGATGGCGGTTTACAGCGGGGGCTGGGACACACCAAGGAGACTGGCAGTGTCTGCGGCCTGGGATACACGGAGCTCGCTTGGGAGCAGGTGGAAGAGACAGGCTGATCCGTGCTTGCCCGTTCAGGACTGTGACTGCGGTCCCTAGGCCACATCCCAGGGTCCAGCGGAGCTGCTCTGTATCCAGCCTCCACAGTTTCCCCAGGAACATGGGGCCACCATGGGCACATGGCCTGGGACCATGAGGGTGACATGAGCCTGTTGGTACTATGGGCCTTGAGGGCATTGCTGACCCATGGATGCTCCTGGGCATGGGGGGCCATCCCCCATGGGGGGGACCCTGCTGCCATGTCAAGGCTCTTGCCCCAGCTGAGTCAGAGCCCCAGAGATGGGCCCAGATGGCCAGGGCAGGCGAGGCCAGCAGCCACTATGCACGGCCTGGCCTGACTCCTGCCCTGCTGGAGGGCCACATCTGCTTCTAAACGTGGAGCAGCACGGGACCCCCTCTCCTGGCCCTGGTCCTCCTGATGCACACAAAGCCAAAGTGCAGGAGGGGCCCCGCCCAGGGGCACCCTTTCTGGGAAAAGCCTGTGTCTGGAGGTTGGGGCTGCTTGCCCCTTACCTCCCCTCATGGGAGACAGCCCTGCTGCTCCAGAGATGGCCACATGGCACCTGAGCTGCCCGACAGGGAGCCCCTGCAGTCCAGCAGGTGAGAGGCTCACCTGAACAGGGATGAGACTCAGGGGAAGCGGGAAGCGGCTGGGAGCAGCACAGAGGGTGGGAGCAGCAGTGTCCAGGCCTGACCCTGTCTGGCCTGAGGCTGTGTGCCTGTGGGGCAGGAGCACCCTGACAAAGCCTGGGCGGGGCCCACTCTGAGAAGCAAAGGCTGGGGACTGGTGTGCAGGGCAGGGCTGGAGGCAGCTCTGGGCAGGCACCCGGCAACCATGGGAGGAGTCCAGCCCGGGGCTGGGGTTCAGTCCCGTGGACCCACAGCCTCCCTTCAGCTGCCCCAGCACCAGCTGCCCCCTCCTGGTGTCACCACCTGCCCCCTTGCTGTGGTCCAGGGAAACCCTTGGAGCCCAGAGGTCAGACAGGCCCCAGATCTGGACCACAGTGCCCTGCTGTGCCTGGCTGCGCTGTCCAGGCTGTGCCTCCGTAGGCAGGCAGGGACCCAGAGAAGCCTCTCGGTAACAGAGGTGGTCCTCCAGCTGCTGGACAGGAGGCCGGCCTCGCAGGAGGGAAGCATCTCTCAGGTTTCCTCTGGGCTCTCACTCCCGTGGCCTTTGTGAGCCTGGGTGTGGAGCTGCCCTCCCTCCCTCCGCTCTAGGGACCAGTGCTTGGGGCAGCCCTGCAGGGGAGGGCTGGTGACTGACGCCCACCCGGGGCCTCCACTCTGTCTGATGTGTGTGGCCTCATGAAGCTGCTCTGCTGCTCTGTAAGGACACGCTCCTCTTGTGTCCCTCAAAATCTGAAAGGAGAGAGAGGCTCACAGCATTGGGCAAGAGATGAGGGACAAGAGTGCAACCTGCCATCCAGGGCTGGGCCCGGGAGGAAGCGGGCCACAGGAGGGGTGGCTGTCCTCCCTGGTCCTGGACAGGTGGGCACTCATCCCGTCAGCCCCTCTCTTGGGGGCCCTGGCCCACGTGGCCACCTCACCAGCTGGAAAGCACCTCCTTGACCCTCCTTGGTGGGGAGCACCACTTCCGCGCCCTGGAGTCCCTCTGTTTAGAGAGGGCCAGAAAGCCTTGCATCTCTCACGAGGCTTTGGTACAGCAGCAGATGACCCCAGGTGGCTAGCTGGGGACGGCAGAGAGGGCAGAGCCCCGCACACAGGGCACTCCCCTTCCACCACAGCTTGCAGAGCTCAGTGCAGGAGGACCTGAAGTCCCCCTGTAGTGTCCCGGCAGGTCACTATGAGGGTCCTCGTCCCCTTCACACTGGGAAACAGGCTGCTGGCCGAGACCCAGGAATGGAGACCGAGGGAGTGGGTAGCCTCCGGGCTGCTGCCACCAGCCACGCTTGGGAAAGGCCTTCCTGGATTCTGTCTGGCTTGGGCCTCTCGCTTGGTCACGTACGTGGAGAGGTTGCCTTGACTCTTCACACACTGAGCAACTTCCTGTGGCCTCAGGTGAGCGGCTCAGCTTCCTGTTACCTCCAGCTTCTAGAAACATACTTGAAAAAGGAAGGCAGGGTGCTCAGGAGCTGAGCCAGCTGTGAGCTGGGGTCTGGGTGCATGCGGCCCTGGCCAGGTGCTGGTGTGGGTGTCCCTGGAGTCCTGGTTGCCTGGTGGCTGCAGCCTGCTTTACTTGGCCTACCTCTGTAAGGCGCTGTGCCTGACCCAGGGCTGTCCCTGGTGGTGGTGGGTTCGAGCCACAGTAGGTGGAGTGGGGCCCCTGAGTTGACCTCTGCGTACCCAGCCTCCACTCCTCTGTGGAGGACTGAGACACACATGTACCCGAGCCAGAGGGCCCAGGCTGCCTCTGAGGTCCCAGGACTCCAGTGGGCCTCCCTGACTCCCTGGAGTGGGCCTGGCTCTGTTTCCCTCAGACCCTCTGCCTCGTCATCACGGGGCCTCTCTGGGGCTGTCCTTGTTACTGAGGGATGCAGAGAAGCAGGTCCCCTGGAGCCTGCTGCCCACCTCCCATGCCCTCTGTCTGAGGACACTGTTCTCAGGGGTCCCTGTCAGGGTCCTCATCCCCTTCACACTGGGCAACAGGCGGTGACACAGCTTCTGGGTCACATGCACTCGATGCCGTGGGTCACTCCTGGTGAGGACTATTCCAGACAGAATCTGATAGGTTCGAAGGAAGCACAGGGCTGGGAATGCAGCTCCGTGGCAGAACTTTGGGGTGTGTGGAGCCCTGGGTTTGATGTCCAGCGCTGACAATAGAAAACAAGAAGGCCCAAGGGAAAGACTGAAGATGTTTGGAAACATACTGGCGATGGTTGAGACTCCCCTCAATCCCCACTACATCGCCTTCCTCCTTATTCTCCATGACACTGAGAGTTCAGATTCCTTTTTTATGATGTACATCGTGATGTTCACTGGCTTTAGTGATTCTATGAGGTTTCCTGTTGTTGATTTTGGGGAATTTTTTTTATATATATTAAGGACCTGATATTGCATCCCGCAGGATGAATTCAAGAGTTGGCACATCATACATGTTCTCTAATCATTTTCTCAAATGAATTAATTCATGCTTAATTCACATGATTTAATCTGCTTTTCCTAAAGCAATTTCCACCTGCGCTTTCTCTAGGTCCTTTTAAATAGTACACTTCTCAGTAGGACCAACAAGACGCACAAGGTGTACCAGAAGGCTTACATTAGAGCCACCCTGAGATTGGAACCTGCAAACATGCCAGGTGAGTGAGCCTCCTTCAACTTCAACATTCAGGGGGTCCAAGAGAGTCTTCCTACAACGTACTCCATCTCATCTCACAGTTCAAAAATTAGCGCGCAGAGACAGATTTCTGAACCAAAGCGGACGGAGACCACAGGCGCTCCACCAGGAAGCTGACAAGTGCTCACTTCACAGTTCTTCGAGAGAGTGCTGGGAACAGCCAGGAAAGGGGTGAGGGACAAAGCAGTTCTCATGTCCAGGATCCCTGAGCACTGGGCCTGAGTCACGTGCCCTTGCCCTGTGGGACCCCTGCTGGCCATGGAAGAGGTGACCGTGAGCCACACCCTCCGCCCCTGCTGCCTCCCCTTCTGGGGCTCTTCTGCCTGCACCGAGGCTCCCGCCCAGTCACCAGGAGGGACTTGGCCCTCAGTGAAGGCTACAGGAGTGTGGGCCTGAGCAGGTGGTACGGGACCAGGCCTCACCAAGCCCCTGGACAGTGGGGGAGTGCAGGGGAGGAGGGGGACGCACCAGAGCTGCTCTGGAGCATGCAGGGGCCCTGGGCCACCCAGGGCTCACTACTGCCTCACCTGGGATAACAGGCGTTGATGCTGGGATGGAGGTAGCAGGTGGGGGGCTGGGAGGGGCATCTGAGGCCAGGAAGTGGGGGACAACCTCTCTGTGGGCTCATACACCAGGCAGGGTGCTCACATGAGGGGAGGGAGCTGTGGGCCCCGCAGCCCCGGCACCCTGCTCACTGCCGTCCACTCACAGGCTTGTGCAGAGGACCGCTGGGGGCCCTGAGGCAGCTCAGCACTCCCGAGTCTCAACTTGTCCGTCTAGACTGGGGACAATGACACATGCTAGAGTGGGAGGAACAGTGGGTGGGTTGCCTCACACCTCACACCCAACAGGACAGCCACTACCAGAAGACAGAAAATAAGAGGGCTAGAGCGGAGCTCAGTGCAGTGTTTGCCCAGCAGGGTGAGGCCCCGGGCTGCATCCCCAGCACCTCTGGGGAAAACATCAGAAAGCAGCACGTGTTGAGAGGGACACGGGAGTCGAGACCCTGTCCTGTTGAGGGCAGAGTAGGGCAGCACCGAGGAGGCAGCATGGGCCCAAGACACAAGCACCCAGCATCCAGGCTGGTTGGGCTCCGTCCACTCCGCGGACGAGAACACAAGAGGACACTGGGCAGGACCTGAGCTGGTCGGATATCCAGGAGCACTGCTGAGGCTGGACTCACAGGAGACCCAGAGGCCAGTGAGGGTGTGGCCAGGCAGTGGCTGTGCCTGGCTGTGAGGAGCTTCACGGGCCTGTGGCCTTCAGACCCCTGCCTCCGTCCTCTTGACCTCAGAGGCCATGTGCTGCTCTGGAGTCACAGCGAGCCCCGGCAGTGGCCCAGACCAAGGGCCCAGCCTCCAGCACAGTGAGAGGCACATCCTGAGTCTGGTTTATGCTGCAAACTGACCTCGGGGGTTGATCAGGACGGTAGGTGATCCTAGGACTCGACTGGGGGCTCAAATGGGCACCTGCAGAGAAGACCTCCACGGCCCCCACTGTGAGGAGCCAGGGCTGGAGAGGTCAGAGGACCCTCCTGCAGGCTGCTGTTGTGGGACTGGGGCAGCAAGCCCCCCCAGGACCACACCTTCCCCCCAGGAGCGCCCTCCAGCAATGCCAGGCATCCTGAGCAGGAGCCCGCGGAGCCTCTAGCAGTGAAAGGCACAGTTCTAAATTCCAGTGAGTTTAAACACAGAGGTTGGACGATATAAAAAGATGACTAGGCTAGCCCCACGGGTGTGGGCCACCAGGAAGCACTGCAGAAGGACAGAAAGCTCAGGGTGAGCGTGTGCAGAGCCCGGGATGAGGAGGCCGCACAACAGCCAGGGGCCACTCCCCAGCAGCCACAGAGGCCAGGACCAGGGCAGCCTCTGCAGATCAGAGAACATTCCGTCTTTGTTTTGGGGACTGGCTTACTTCACTTAGCACGATAGTCTCCAGATCCATCCATTTACCGGCAAAAGTCTTGTGTCAAAATATGCTCTGGTGTCACCCATGTCCAAGCAGGACAAGAACCACCACCAAAGCCAGGCTCAGGGGCGAGGCCTCCAGCCGGGAGCTGAGGTGGGTCCACGGGAAGCCGTCCAGGGAGCTGCGTGTGGAAGGCACGTCTGACAACCAAGACGGGGGTGGCCCCCAAAGGCTCCTGTGAGCAGCCCTTCTGGGGCGGCATGCGGCCCAGTGGTAGCGCGAGCCCCAGATGCCCTCCCGGCACGGCAAAACAGAGCAGCCGCAGAGACAGGGAAGGACATTACTAAGGCTATCCTCCAGTACCCGGACACTGCTGAGGGCAGGAGGGCGTGGGCCTGGGGGAGGCCACTAGGTCCCCAGGAGTCAGTGAGTGCCCTTCCAGCAGGCCCCGGGAGCCGCCTCACCCCTGCGGCCCAGTGAAGTCCGCGGAGGTGGGAAGCAGGCTCACCAGCCCCAGAGCAGGCTGCTGGCCCCGTGAGGCGCCCAGCCTCCAGCAGGGTGAGAGGCACACCCCGATGTCCGTAAGCTGCCCGGGCTGTGCCAGCTGGTTACGGCAGCACCTGGAAAACAGCAAGGGGGTGCATCTCAGGGCAAAGCCTGAGGGGAAGGAGGACAGCAACAGGCCTGGCTGGGTTCGGGCGGTCACGGGCCAGCAGCCCACCCCAGGGTGACCCCGGGCAGCACTCTGAGCTCGCTGGACGCGTGCCCAGGATGGTTGCCATAGTGGGATGTTGCTATGCAGACTTTTTAAAAACCACCTTTTTAAAACCATACAAGTGAAATGAGGGGACATGAGTCAAACACAGGCCAGGCCAGGGGTCCCAGAGGTGAAGACTGGATCCACTCAGGGGTGACTGCACCCTTGGAGACCTCGAGGTAATCGCTGAACCATCCAGAGAATCAGGAAGTTCCAAAGCGAGGAGAGGGGAGTAGAGCAATGTGGAGTCAGCTCACTGGCTCCAGAAGATGAGGCCCGGCTGCCCTGGGGGCCTTGACAGTTCACCTCCCACACCAGAGGGCCCTGGGCTGGCCCCGCCTGCCCTCCCTGGGCCCTCTTCTCTGTGGGTGTCTTCATCTTCTCTCCTCTGTGCTCGCCTGTGTCCAACCCCCCCTTAATATTTATTTATTTTTAGTTGTAGTGGGACACAACTCCTTTTATTGATTTATTTCTATGTGGTGCTGAGGATCGAACCTGGGCCTCACACGTGCGAGGCCAGCACTCTACCGCTGAGCCATAGCCCCAGCCCCAGCCCCAAATTTCCCCTTTTTGTAAGGACACCTCAGGGCCCATTCTCACATGCTCATCTCAGTCAAGATGCTGTTTCCAAATAAGGTCACCTTCTGAGGCCCCAGAGGCTAGGGCCCCACAGTGTCTTTTTTAGTGAGGACAGGATTCAGCCCATAGCAGAAAGCAAAAGGGGAGTAAAAGTAAATGGAAAACTGCAAAGGAGGGCAAAACAAGGTGGAGGAGTAAATCTAATGCGGGAAGCTGGGAGTGGTGGCATCCACCTGTGGGTCCTGGTGTCACCCATGTCCAAGCAGGACAAGAACCCCGGAGGTGGAAGCAGGAGAACCACTCAAGTCCAGGAGTTGGAGACCAGCCTGACCTAGCAAGACCCTGTCTCAGAAAGAAAGTCCATAGAGAGTATTACAAGTGCAAAGGGCTGACCTCGAGAGCTCAGAGGCGAAGAGTATCCGTTGTTTTAATCCAGCCATAGTATTTTGTGACCGTCACATCTAGAATTCAAGGGTCCTGTGCTGGGGTGTGGCTTAGTGACATGTGCTTAGCAGGGTTGGGGCCCAGCTCAGTCCCTGGTGCTGCAACATGAACAGAAAGAAGCAGAACTCAGGGGCCTCCGAAGGCCAGGCTGGACAAGAAGCCACGGCAAGCAGGGCTGTCCCCAGGAGCATCTGGAGCCCTGGGACTTCCCAAGGCCCATGTGGCAAGTGGCTATGAATGCAGAGGCTTCACTACACATGTGGCCTTGGGGTTCTGGCTTTCCGAGTCTGGAGTGGGTCCCACCAGCTGAGGCCAAGTGCTCTGAGGGCCCGGCCACCTGGGTCCAGCCCCAGGGCACCGGCAGCCCTGGCAAGGGTCAGGAAGGAGCCCCCATGTGCACAGGGTGCTTTCTGGGTACTTCTTCCACCTAGTGGGTGGCCCGGGGCCCAGGTGTCTGACCTGTGACCAGGGCTCCCTGTGGGAGGCTTGCTGGTCCTATCAGATGCCCTGCTGGCTCCTGGTGCTCACCCCTGACCTGCTGTTTGGGTGGGGTTTGAACTGAAGCTCTGTCCAGGGTGAATGAGCCCTGCTTCTGTAGGAGAAACTTAGACTGGCATTCAAAGTAGATGCCAAGGCAACATAAAATTACAAGGAGGAGGCCACAGGGAGAGCCTCTGTCCTTGGCTTCTCAAGGTTTTAGAGGCCATGTTCCTGGTCCTGAGGCCCTTCCTCTGCCTTCAGAGCCACAATGGCTGTTTTCTTTCTCCCTCTCCCACATCTAAACTCCCTGTGATGCACTGGGCCAGATGATCCTAGTTAATCCTGATTCTGTCAGCAACCTATTCCCCCACTGCCATAACTAGCACATTCACAAGTAGGCATTAGGATACAGACATGTTTGTAGGAGGTCATTATTCTGCCTACCACACAGATAAAGAGCATCATGACATAATGCCCAATGGGTCAACTCACCAGAAACAGAACGAGTTTTAATTTCTAGGCACTAATTAACAAAAGCATCAAATATAGGAAGCAAATCTTGAAAGACCTAAAAGGAGAAGTGGATGAATCTATCATCATGACAGGGACGGTTAGTTATCTTTCTTTGTAACTGAGAGTCAAAAAGGCAAAGAAGAGATAAAACTATGTGTAAGGATGAGACAGTGCCCAAGTCAGGGCAGGGGCTGGGGCCAGAGCAAGATCGAGGCTGGAGGAGAGAAGCAGTGAGCACCTAACTCCAGACACTGTTGATGGGGTACTCAGAAGGGCTCTTCCTCAGCTGTCAGAAAACAGACACAAACATCCTCTTCAAACATGCAGTTTAAAAACTGACTTGGATGAGTTGCAAAGAGTGCATCTTGCACAGCCTGTGTTCTTGTCGGTGAGGTCAATGGGTTGGACATCCAGGATCTAAGGATCTCTTTCAATAATCCCTCTGGAAATTGTCTAAGCACCTGGTGGGCCTTTCACTTTCTCTTGGCTCTGCAAATCTCACTCTTGTTTCTGCCCCACAGGAAATGCCACCCCAGTGACCACCCCGCTCTCTCAGGCAGTCCCGGGACCGTCTGCTGGGCTCTGCAACGCATCTTTCGAGGAGAGCAGAGTGGTCCTGGTGGTGGTGTACAGCGCGGTGTGTGTGCTGGGCCTGCCGGCCAACTGCCTGACCGCGTGGCTGACGCTACTGCAGGCTCTGCAGGGCAACGTGCTGGCCGTCTACCTCTTCTGTCTGGCGCTCTGTGAGCTGCTCTACCTGAGCACACTGCCGCTCTGGATCATCTACATCCAGAATGAGCACCGCTGGACCCTGGGCCCCCGGGCCTGCAAGGTGACCGCCTACATCTTCTTCTGCAACATCTACATCAGCATCCTCTTACTGTGCTGCATCTCCTGTGACCGCTTCCTGGCAGTGGTGTATGCACTGGAGAGCCGCGGCCGGCGCCTCCAGAAGACTGCCGTCTTCATTTCGGTGTGTGTCTTTGTCCTCGTGGGGCTTGTTTACTACCCAGTGTTTGACATGGAAATAGAGAAGGAGAGCTGCTTCGAGCCCATGCGGATGAATGAAAAGATTGCAGGCTACCACTACGCGCGGTTTGCAGTGGGGTTCGCCATCCCTCTCTGCACCATAGCGTTCACTAACCACCGGATCTTCAGGAGCATCAAGCTGAGCATGGGCCTGACCGCTGCCCAGAAGGCCAAGGTGAAGCACTCAGCCATAGCAGTGGTGGTCATCTTCCTGGTCTGCTTCGCCCCCTACCATGTGGTTCTTCTCATCGAAGCGGCCACCTTCTCCTACTACAGAGGAGACAAGGTTGCGATGTGTGCCTTTGAAGCCAGCCTGTACACGGTGTCCATGGTGTTCCTCTGCCTGTCCACCGTCAACAGCGTGGCTGACCCCATCATCTACGTGCTGGCCACAGACCATTCTCGGCAAGAAGTGTCCAGAATCCAGAAGGGGTGGAAGAAGTGGTCTGCAAAGACAGAAGTCACCAAGCTCACGCATTCCAAGGACTCAGAGGAGATGCACTTCCCCATGGCGCTCGCAGAGGACTGTGCGCTTCCCCTGCCCGTGAACCCTCCCGCGCTGCAGCCAGCTAAGTGGGGCTCAGCGCACACCCAGGAGAGGCTGGTCGAGGAGACCTGCTGAGACCATTGTACTGCAGGAGAGGACCACAGGTGTGGGAAGCCAGGGCCAGCCACAGTGTCCATGTGCTGGAGCCACCCGTTCGGTGGGCCTCTGCCCCCTAGGGTCTCCTGACTGGAAGGTGGCAGTGTGTAAGTGGGTGATACTCCCAGGCTGTCAGGAGCCAGAGAGCCAAAGAGCATGGGAATGGGCAGCGGGAGACGCCAGCTTGTTCTGCGGGTTCCCTCAGCCATTAGCCAACGCAGGGCTGCAGCAGAGCTCTGGACGACAGCTTCGTGAGTGTGCTTTGCCGCAGGCATTGCTGGGTGACTGCTGCAGTGTGTCAGGGGGCTTTCCATGCTTCTGCTTTCGGGTGGATACAAGCCATAATGAGGGGCACCCTGCACCGTCACAGTGCCTGGACACTGGCACAGCCCAGGAGCAGCAAGAGGCAGGAGCCCAGCCCTGAGGACACTTGTCTGGGCTTGGTTCTGAGCTGAGCAGACACATGCTGCCAGGGGTCACCTAAGGGAGTCAGAAGCCAGGGTGGCCAGTTGCTGGTGCCCAGTAGGGTAGTCCATGTGTTTTCCACAGGGAGCCCCAGACACTCATGCTGGGAAGGCCAATAGTCAGAAATGCTGATAGATAACCCCAGGAAGGCTGAGATACAGCTGCCACAGAGCAAGAGGATGCATAGAGTTCCTTCACATTGAGACTTCCTGACTTCATTGTCACAGGGGAGGGGGTCGGGAGCTGGGACAGAGCAAGCAGATGACTGCCTAGCGCCTCACCAGGTTGGAGTACAGGAGGAAACTCATGGCCCACTCGGATCCCAGCTCTGCCAGGCCATGCTGATGATTCAGTTTCCCCATCTGGATACTGGGAACAATGACACCTATCTCACTGGGTCACTGTTGGGGCTGACCCTCCCACCTGCCTAATATCCTAGCCTCAGCAAGAGTCTCAGCAGGAGACTGAGCCGAGCAGGTGGAGCTGCCTGGACATAGGGCGGGCACCAGGGGCACGCTCAAGTTTCCTTCCCGGAGAACTACACAGAGCCCCTGTGTTGAGTCAGGTTCTCATTTCTGTAAGGCAGGTGTGGGCCTCTGATCTTCACTGTGAGAGACACCTAGAAAACACACAGAAACACACTTAGAAATAAAAACACAAAAATACATGCTCTTTTCACTTCCTTTGGAAAAGAAAGACTCCATTTGACCCTTACAAGTGCTTTTCTTCTGGGAGTCCCTTGGTACAAAGGCCTTGAGGAGGGTGAGCCCTTGGATCCCACAGGGACAACCAGAACCAGGGTGTTAAGAGTGATGGCAGGGATTCTGCAAACAGTCTGGAAAATTCCGGGATGGGTGAGAACAAAAAGACCCTGGAGAGATTGCCTGCTGTTTCAACAGTATGCTGGTGTCCGGGGGCTGCTGTGATTGATTTCACAAGCAGGCCACTGACCACAAAGTGACCTCACAGCTCTGCCGGCCACTGGTCCAAGACCCAAGCATGGCAGGGCATAGCCCTCCCACCCTCCTCCAGCTGCCCTGGCTGCCGGCCTCCCCAGCTTGTGGACATGGCTCTAGCTGCTCTCTCTGGGTTGCTGTCCTTTCTATGTCCAGGATATATGCTGGGCCCAGTGGCCATGGGAACACAGCTCTGCGTGCTGGGTTTATACCTGCCTGGTTCCCTGTGCTCCGGGTCGGGTGGAGGGTGACCATGCTGCCCTCTGCCCTTCTGGCAGTCCCAGTGGCCCATTCAGCCTCTCTCCACCCCTGAGCTGAAGCTGCAGCAGCCTGTGACAAACGGCCCTGGGTGCCTTAGTCACTCCGGATACCAGCGTTTTCACGCCTGGAGGCGGGAGCTGGGACTGCAGTCGGCCCGCAACGCCATGGCACCCCTGGGCTGTGTCCGGAGGAGGGGTGCACGGCCAAGGACAGCCAGTGCGGGTTGGGACCTGGGCTGGGCGGGGCCGAGTGCTGAGCGATCGCAGCAGGGTCGGGGGCGGGGCCGGGGGCGGGGCCGGGGCGGGGCCGAGGGCTGGTGGGCGAGACTTGCGGGCCAGACCGCGCCTGGGAGCCAGCGCTTCCACCGAGGCCTGGACGGGAGGAGGGGTGGGAAGCTGTGCCCTGTCCTAAACGCCAGCCCGCCCTGGCTCGCTCTTCACCGAGTCCCTGGGGACTTCAGGGTCCTTCCCCAAGACGGACTCAGGTCTGTCCTGGGCCCTTTCCTGCCAGCAGCATCCGGGGGCTCTCATGGCGCTGATGGCCCAGCATCGGGAGCATCCCCTCAGTACCACGCGGTCTGGCCTGGAGAGTGTCCCGTACGGAGGGGTGGGTGACCGGGAAGTCCCTGAGTGGCCTCTTCTCTTGGGGTTCCTTCCCATCATAAACATGAGGCCCAGAAAAGTACATGCGTGGGGAGGGGGTGGGGCTAAATAAAAGGAATTTCAACAACATTGACGCCACTTAAATATGTAGCACTTAAAAAAAAATGGAACGCTTCGCGAATTTGCGTCCTCCATGCTCATCTTCTCAGGCTTCTGATTTTAGTATGCGTACTGCAGAAGAGAGCACCACAAACTCTTTTAAATATCTGAAAGACAAAAGACTTCAGAAAGTAGATGCAGAGCTTTGAGAGACACAGGCAGGAATCAGACAGCAGGGACAAGAACTGTCACCCCTTTCTGACCCTAGCTGGTGGTTATTCCCCTACAAACTGAGAGCCACTTAGGCAGAGGAGGAAGGCTTGTTCTTCAGCCAGAACTGAAAGAATCATGGAGAAAATCAAACAAAGGATGCGGGTCTTTAAGATTGAGGGGAGGCTGGAGTTGTGGCTCAGGAATAGAGCACTGTGTTCTATCCTCAGCAACACATAAAAAATAAACAAATAAAATAAAGGTATTTTTAAAAAGAGTGAAAAGAGGAAAGACAGGGGTTAGTGGAAAGAATTGTCTCTGATTTCTCTGGAGGGCACCAGTCCCTGTCCTCAGATTCTTCTCTGGACCTATTTCAACTGGGGGTCAAAAGCAGACCATACCAAGATGGGTGGGAATGTGGTCAGGGCCATGCTTTACATTGGCATGCTAATGAGCAGGTGAATTGTAGGTCCACTGGGCTTCCTTCATGGCTGAAATGGCTCAGTCATCCTGTATCTGTTTTCCCAGCAGCAACCTGGGCCCCAGAGGTCTGCATGGCTGGGTGGGAGGTGGGGGCACAGACACCTGGTCTGGCACAGAACACTGGTTAGCAAAAGGTTTATTTCTCAGGTCTGAGAGGGCCTTGGCTTGGTGACAGAGCTGCAGCCTCATGACTCGCTTCTCTGGGCTCCACTCCACCTCACTGCAACCCCAGCCTCAGGTCTTTGCCTCTGCAAATTGCAGGGGGTGAGGAGTGGGGGAGCTGTCGGTTCATGAGGCCCTGTCTACTCAGCACAAGTTCAGCTCATTCTCCGTCCCTCACAGGGCTTTCTTGGGACATCTGGCTCCTGTGTGGTGCAGTGTAAAGCCACTGGATGTGGCCTCCCCCATTGCCAAGGGATTTTGGAGTCTCCCATTTAGATGATTTTTTTTTTTTTAAAGATATCACCTTTTCAATTTTGCTGCCACAGAGTAACAAATAAACAGATCTTTTTTCCTATGCTGGGCTACCCCAAGGGTTTTAGTATGAGTACTGCAGAAGAGAGCACCCTGGCCACTAGGGCCCAGATAAGAAGTTGAAGGACTTGCCAGTATCAGGGAGGCTGCCTCCACCAGGCGGGGAGGCTGGAGACAGGCCCTGATATGGCCAGGTGGGAGTCCTGGGGAGCCTCTGCCGCAGGGTCCCAGAGGGCCTGCTGGCGTTGATGTGGGAACTGAGTGAAATTAGAAAATGGATACTCAGGGATACCAGGAACAGGGCAGTCACCACTGGGCATGAGAGCTCTTGCAGACCAATTGGCTTGGGGTGTCATGGCCTAAAAGACGAATCCATGGCTCTGGCACGTGCTCAGCTGAGTGGGGGCAGCTCCTTTCCCAAGGGCCAGGCCTGTGAGAAACGGAAAGTCTGATGGTTCGTTTTCAAAATACAGTCTCTGGCTTTAAATGTAAAATGTCTTGGGGTGTAGGAAAAGCAGCTGGAGAGGACGGCAGAATAGAAAGCTATGTGCAGGTAATGCTGAGTGTAAGAGTCTCAGTCCTGGACACACAGGAGGGGAGAAGGAAGGGACCTAAGCAACAGAGAGGAACTGTGCATGTGCCAGCTTGTGGGGGGCTGAACTAGACGTGACTGGGTCTATCTCCCCTGCTGAGCGGTGTGGCATCTGGCAGTCATGCTGCTGGACAGCCCTGTCTTCTAGGGTGCGAGCCACTGTGTCTTCATGCATGGGTGTGCCTTCCTACATCTCCATGGGTGAAGCTACACTCACCTGTTCCTTTGTAATATTACCCTTGCCCTGTTTGGGATAGAATGTTCCATGGAAATGCCTTGTGTGTGTCCCCTTCTCTTACTCTGCCCTTGGGTGTGGCCTACCTTGATGTCAATCAACCTGCTGACAGCAGACATCACAAAGATAGACTCAGCCCCCTGAAACATGATCCCTTGCCTCATTTGAATAGTTTGTCCCCAATAAAAGGGGTCAGTGCCACTCTTTCTGCGGAAGCTTAAGGTCAGAGGAGTCACAGCACCTCCAAAGAAAAAGGTATTGTTTTTTGTGTGGTTATTTCGTGCAGCCCAATCAGCCCAGTTCCCCTGGAGTGACCCCTGAGTATTTTAGTCACGAGCCAGAGCCACCTGGCACCAGCTCAACCCAGGGGGACTTTCCTGCCGAGAGAATACAGGGAGGTGGGGACAACTAAATGTACCTTTCTTCAAATAACCCAGCAGGAGGCAGTAAAACCTAAGTGATGTTCCAGAAGACTGTGTACCCTTAGGTACTCAGCCAATGAGGAAGCAGGGAGGGACCATGCTCCAGGGGATAAAACACTGGTTGTATCCAATCTGAGGGTCCCTGACCACCAGGCACCTGATCTTGCAAGACCATCATTGAAGGAAAACCTTGCTTCTGCTGCCCTCATGTCTCTTAGTCCATTCTTTGGGCTTGGACAGGTAAGTATGTTTTTCACTGGACCAGACAGGAGTGGGCTGGGCTCCAGCCAAAGGCCAGCTCCTTGCTGGACAAAGGGGCACCCAGGGATCGAGGCTGAGGCTCTCCAGGGCAGTGGGTGGAAGGCATCTTCCCAATCCCTGCAGGCAGACTGCGAGGGAGGGCCAGCTGTGTGTGCTCCACTTGCTCCCAGTCGCTGCCTCCTGGCCACACCTGTCCTCTCCTGCATTAGTGATGGGCATGACAGGGTTTTGTCATCAGGCACTCCTGACCATGGTGCATCCTGGCTCTTCCTGCCACAGACCACATCCTCTCCCCGCAACACTGCAAGGGGCTGTGGACCGAAGGCACACACACCAGGTGAACCCCTAGGCGAGACAGCTAGGGAGAAGACGCACTGGCCTCAGTAGGCTGGGAACCTCTTATTGGGGATTCCTGTGTCCCCTTGCCTGGCATTGCTCAAGGGGACACAGTCCCAACAGCATCCTGAGTTGGGGGAGGCTTTCCAGAAACTCTGGCCCTTGGGGCCAGCCCCAGGGAAAAGGGGTGCTGAGACCCCAGGCCAGCCCAGGCTGAGGGTGCTGAGTGTGCCAGGTCCCCTTGAATGACCCTGTGTGGAGCAGCTTGCTGGCTCATGGTTGCGGGTCACCCACAGGCATCCCAGTTCCATCTGGGGAAACAATCCAGCTACCTGGATACCACCTGTCTCTGGGAAGGCCTCAAATCCCCCAGGCCTTCCCAGAGACAGCTCACTTGAACAGGTCACGTCCTCTCTCTGCCTCAGTTTCCTCATCCATCATGGCGAGTCAGACACTGCCTGTAGGGCTGCAAGTCAGCAGTTGAGATGTTTATGCTGAGCCTGAGCTGCCTTCCCCGGGGAAGAGTCCTGTGAAGATGCAAAGTTCACTTACAAAGACACCCAGCTGTCCCTAGTAATGGCTCTCCAGGTGCCAGTGGCAGGTCCTCAATGGCCACCAGGGGGCAGCACCCTACAGGGCCAGAGCAGGGGGTCCGCATGGCGCGCAGTGTCTGTGCCCACCCTGATCCTTTTCCTCCTCTTTGGCTCATCCTTCCAGTCCCTTCCTAAATGTGCACCTGCTTATGGGCATCGTGGAAAATGCATGGTGTGGGTCTCTGTAAGGGGTGGTGAACATTTAAATTTAGCTTTAATTGACTCATAATAATTGAACATATTTATGGGGTACAGTGTGCTCATTTGGATACATGTATATAGCATGTACTAATGATGAGTGTAATCAGCATTTCCATCTCCACAACAACATATCATTTCTAGGCGGGGCATGGTAATCCCAGTGACTCAGGAAGCTGAAACAGGAGGATGGCAAATTCTAGGTCAGACTCAGCAACTTAGTAAAAACCTGTCTCAAAATGAGAAATAAAGGGGTTGGGTGTAACTCAGTCATAAAGCACCCCTGGGTTCATTCCTTAGTACTAAATACACACACACCCACACATATATAAACTATATGTATGTATGTGTATATATATGTATACATATGCTTTATAATTGGCGTCTTTGAGCTCCTCTCTGCTCCATCTTTATAAAGTTATGATTATGGTGAACTCACTGCACTGTGAGACACAGAACTCACCCCTCCTGTCTGTGCTTGGGTCCCCTCTTTCCCTACCCTTCCCAGCCTCTGGTAATCACTATTCTGATTTCCGCTTCTACAATCAGGTAGTTTTTTTTTTAATATTTATTTTTTAGTCATAGTTGGACACAATACCTTTATTTATTTTTATGTGCTGCTGAGGATCGAACCCAGGGCCTCACATGTGCTAGGTGAGCGCTCTACCGCTGAGCCACAACCCTGGCCCAAGATCAGGTAGATTTTTATCCAACTTTTTATCCTGAAATAATTTCCAATTTATAGAAAAATGTCAAACAGTACAAAAAATCTGGATGCTCTCTTCCCACATGCCCAACCTCTAATATTTTCCACATTTGCCTTATTATTCTTTCTTCCCATTTAACTTTTTTTTCTGCACTACCTCAGGATACATTGTAGACTGATGCTTGTGACCCTCCACATCTCCAAGTACTTTGGAAGTAAACAGACTTGCAGAATCACTCAACATAAGGAAACCCCCACGTGTCCAAGGCCTGCAAATCTGCAGAACTCCTGCCAAGGTTTCTGCATTTCCAGCAGGAATCCCTCTGGAGTGAGGTCTCTCTGCTACGTGGCCTATCCCAGGCTCAAGGTGGCTATCTCGGTGGCACCGGCAATGCTAACTCCTGTTGTCTGGGTGAGGTGGGGGTCCACCAAGTCTCCCCACTGCAAGGTTAGTCAGTAAGCATTCTGCATTCATTAAATAAAATAAGTAGTTCCTGGGAGGTTGAGATCCCTCTGTGAGGTCTGGCCCCTTTCTCCCATATGCATGCATGTTATATACTTTCTATATCTGAATTTAATTCAGGCTCAAGAGTTTTTTTCTGCTCTGTAAGGTAGGCTGGTGCTGTGTCTCCTCTGCCTGCCATCTTGAACACTCCTCACTTCCTGGAACACGTTAGTTTACCAGGCTCTGGCCTTGTCTTGGCCCTCCTCCCGGGAGCTGGTGGGGATTGGAAGTCAAGTCCTGGGCTCCAGGTGTGTTGCTGCTAGGGCAGCCATTTCAGAACTTGGAGTATACACGTCTGAACACATGCACATACACATATACATCTACATCTATATCTAACTATAGTCAAACTGTGGATTTGTATCAATTTCAATCCAACAGCTGGTCCAGCCTGCCTGTTCCTTATTTGCAGTTCCTTTCTCCAACAGTGAGAGGGCTTGAATTCTTTATCCACACTATATCTGCTTATTTTTTCAACTCCCAGCACCCTTCAAGATCCTTTCCCTGGCTCCCTAGGCATGTTAAAGCTGTTTTTCATGAAGAGGTTAGAAAGGAGAAATGGAAGGTTAGAGATTTTCCCAGCTTGTAAGCTCGTAGTCTTTCTGTTGCTATAACATAATATATGAGCCTGAGTATTATATGAGGAAAAGGTTTATTTAGCTCATAGTTTTGGAAGTTCAAGGGCATGGTGCTGGCACTGGCTTGGCTCTGGTAAGGGTCCCATGGCAGATGGCATTACAATATTGAGAGAATGTGTGAAAAGAGATCACATGGTGAATCAGAGAACAGGGAGGGCCAGTCTTGCTCCTTAAAAATTTTTTTTTTTTTTTAGTTGTCAATGGACCTTTCTTTGTTTATATGTTGATATGTGGTGTTGAGGATTGAATCCAGTGTCTCACACTTGCTAGGCACGCACTCTGCTACTGAGCTACAACCCCAGCCCAGTCTTGCACCTTTATAACCTTCTCTTCTTGGAAACTGAACTGGTACCTCAGAATACCCCTTCCGAGCATGATTTCTCAAGGCCCCACCTCTTAAGGGCCCCACAATCCCCCCAAATCATCACACTGCAGACCAAGTTCCCAACGCATGAACCCTGGGGACACTGAAACCCTATTCAAACCACAGCTCAGCCAGTAGGCTGCCAGTGCTGGGCACGTGATGGGAGACTGGAGACTCCTGGGCCTCAGACAAAAGGCGCTGCTACTCATGGCATTGAGGGCACAGTGGGCTTCATATTGTCCTTTGCTCCCCAGGTCCTTCCGGCAACAAAGTGCTTGGATGGCAATAGTGGCAACTGCTAGCTGGTCCTCATCTGAAGCCCAGGACCCCTTCCCAGCTTATTCCTGTCATGGGTAAGATTTGGCTCCTGTGGTGTAGACCAGAGGTCCCTTTCTTTCTGGTGGCTGTGTCAATGTTCTGAGTCCTTGTAGGGAATCTTTTAAAACATGGCTGTGGTCCTCATGACTCCCAACCTTGCATCTGGTGTCAGAAGTGAGGGCAGTGCTGTGGACTGTTTTTGAGTCTGTATGTGCATATTTCCCATCCTTTCATCATGAAAGGATGTCAAATCTTATCAGATGCTTTCTTTGTCTGTGCTTACTGAGCTTTTCATGCCTTTTTCTCCTTTATTCACTTCTGTGGTGAACTGTGTTGACTTTGGAATGTGAAACCAACCACGCATTCCTGGAGTAAGCACAACTTGGTTGTGATTGATTATATTTTATTACGATGGATCTGATTTGGAATCTTAAAGTAAGCTCATGAAAGACTAGCCTGTCCATTTTTCTTGTCCCCTTCAAGTTTCAGCATCAAGGTTTGCCTGACTCTAGTATAACAAACTGGAGACTTGTAGGTGGGCATGGTGGTCACACTGTAGCCCCAACTACTCAGTAGGCCAAGGCAGGAGGATTGCTTAGGCCTAGGAGTTCAAGCGCAGCCTGGGCAAATATCTTGCTTCTTAAAAAAAATATTTAGGCAGGTGCAGTGATGCATGCCTGTAATCACAGTGGCTCAGGAGGCTGAGGCAGGAGGATCGCAAGCTTGAGGCTAGCCTCAAAAACTTAGCCAGACCCTCTCAAAATAAAAAGGGTTAGGGACGTAGCTCAGGGGTGAAGTGTGCCTGGGTTCAATCCCTGGTACAAAAACATAAAAAAGGAGGAAAAAAAGAATTAAGATTGATGATGCTATTTCTTCCACTTGGATGGAAGAAAAAAGAAAAAGGAAAAAAATTTTTTAATAGATTCTAGTTTTTGTGGTTAAATTTTCCTGAACACATTAATCACAGTTTCCTGAAAACTTGACAACTCTGATATCTGTTTCTGTTATCTGCCCCTTCCGCCCCCCGCCCCGTTTTCCCACCTTTTTCGGTCCTGACATGCCTTGTTAATATTTTATTGAATATTATTGGACACTGAGTGAAAGCAGAGTCCAGCTGCAGAGAATATTTTTGATCTCTGCAAATTTGGTGGGTGGAAAATGGCATATATCACTGCTCCCATTTGCGCTGAACTTCTTGTCACCTGCTTAAGGGTGTGTGTTATCTCTTTTGCCCACTTTCTACTGGTTTGGCGTCTAGTTTTCGTGCGCAGGACATCTGCGTACAGGGAACTGCATTTTCTGTGTGGGTCCGGCTACAAGCGTTTGTTTTTTGCTGGACGTCGGACATGCAGAGCTTGCAAGTTCTCACAAGCTGGACTGCCACGACCTGAGCGAGCTGGCTCCTCCACGCCGCGCCTCCCCAAATGTATCCCCAACTGCGATTCTCCTTGGTGAACTGTGTTGACTTTGGAATGTGAAACCAACCACGCATTCCAGCACAATTCAGGTCCTGTCGCTCCTCTGCATCCCGCTGGAGGAAGCTGAGTCCCTCCCACAAGTCCCCCTTCCCCGGAGAGGCGGGCCCCCAGCGGGGCACACGGCGCGGCTGTCAGCGCCTCGGGCCTCAGGTCCACTCTTGTTTCTCCACAGCGCCGGGCGAGTCCGGACGTCGCGCACGGCTCTACAGCGAGCCGCCCCCGCCATCACGAAGCCGCCACTGCTCGCTGTGCTCACGGCAGCCCTGCACGTCCTCAGCTACCCTCCGCCCGAGAGCTCGCGAGAAGGAGGCGGTGCGCAGACGCGGTACCAAGCTCGCGCGGAGACCTGGGAGCAGGAGGCGGGCCGGGGCGCGCGGAGACCTGGGAGCAGGAGGGGCGGGGCCGGGCGCGAGGGCACCTGGGTGCTGGGGGTGGGGCGCAGCGCAACGGGGAAGTTGGGGGCGGGGCTGGGCGCGAGGCCGTCTGGGAGCTGGGGCGGGGTCGGGCGTGAGGGCGTCTGGGAGTGGGAAGGCGTACGGCGCGGGGCGGAGTGGCGGAGCACGAGGGCCCAACGGCCACCGCCGCGCGGGAAGCTGTGTCGCCGAAGCCCCGCCCCGCGCGGGTTTGAACGGAGCCCCGCCCAGCGCTCGGCCAATCGGCGGGCGCGCAGCAGCGCCATGGCGACCCTTTGTGGGCGCTGAGCGGCTACCGGGCTCCGAGCTGAGCGGCGGCCGGCCTGGCGGCGCAGGTGAGCGAGCAGACGACGGGCTTTGGGGAGCCTCTGCGCGTGCCGAGCGCTCGCGGGGTGGGCGGTCGCGGCGGGCTTCCCGGCCGCTGCCATGTGCGCGCTCGTCGCACCGCGACCCTTCGGGAGGGCAGCCGCCTACCGACCGGAGCGACGTCCTGCCGGCGGCCTCCTGCCCACGCGGGCTCCGCGCCCCTCGCCCACCCGCTCTCGGTCCACCCTCCGTCCTCGGCCCCTCTCCGTCGCCCCCCGTTCACCTCTCCTTCCTCCTGCTCCCACCCTGCCCGCTCCTGTGCTGGCCCTCTGGCCTCTTCCTGCCCGGTTTCCCTCCCGAGGGCGCGTGGGAGCGCTGTGCCTGCCCGGGGTCCTGCTGGCGGAGCAGCCGCGCCGGGGACCCTTCCTCCCCCGGGTGCAGGGCAGGCGTTCTTTGCCTTTGTTTCCTGTGTTATCTAGCGCCCAGGGGGCGTCCCTCCGCCTGCTGCAGTGGACTGTCCTCCCTCTGAGCTGGTCGTGGGCTGCCCTGGACAGTCCTGCTTGTTCTTTTAGGTGGGACCCGAAAAAGCACCAGAGACAATTTCAAAAGCTTCTCTCCCTAACGTAGGGTCACCAAGGAAAAGGCTTTTCTGAGCACTTTCCGGAGATGCACTGATCCAGACAGCCTCAGTGTTTTTTCCCCTGCTGGCCTTTGTGTCTGGCTTCTCAGTGCATAGGACTCAGGTAACCATTCTTTCAAATGAGCTGATAAAATTAAGATTAACGTCTTAGGAACTTAGTAATATGACTGCTTTGGTCACCATGTTTTCTAGTGAAAGACTAGAAAGTCAGCCATGACTTTTCTAGGCAGAGCAGCAGGTTTTATCTGGGAAGGAGGACAGGAAGTTCCCCTCAGTTTGCCCCCGGAACCTGCTTCCAGGCATAAGAAAGTCTTATATCCTCTGAGCATCAAAAGTAATTGCAGCCAACTGGTAGGAGCTGTCAGCAGATGGTGGTGGAATGATGAACTCACATGCAGCCTCAGAGACGAGGGGGCTCTGCATTTTCCCACCTTGTTACATCCTACCTGTTTTTTTTTTTTAATGATATATTTCACCTGAATCTGATTGTGTGATAGAAATTGACATTTTTAGCATTTAAGTCCAATATCCATAAGAGTGGTTGAGATAAGAGCCAGGACTGTCCCTGACCACCCAGCCCTCCTGATCAGAATATGGGGGTCTGAATTTTCAGCCACTAAGAACTGCTGTTAGAGTACAGTATGCAGCTGGAGGTGGTCCAGGTCTGTCTCCCTTGGGTTGCTCCAGGGGAGCAGTTACAGTCACTCCCCTTGCTCCTGGCTAGCTTCTGCTTTGCCTTGCTGCCATCTCAAGAGTTCCTTTGTTCACCTGGCCCTGTCTTCAGGCCTGTGCTTGGCCTGGAGGAGGCCTGAGGGTGGGGATGGAGGGCTAAATCCTGCTGGTGTTGGCTGTTCTGAAGACACCAGTTGGTGGGATTTGGGTCATTTAACCAGACGTGGAAAGACTGGCTTCGTGGGAAATAAGGGAAGTGTGAAATAGCTACTGTACTCTATGTACAACTTAGCAGGAAGCCAAGCTCTGCAGCCCACAGGGTTTTGCATTGGAAGGGCTAAGCAACCTCAGGGCAACCACAGTGAGTTGTTCCCAGACTAAGCCAGCTGAGGAGGATCTGTGTTTCTTACCTCTGTCCCAGACATCCTTTAGGGCCAGTCAGAACCATGCAACTTGGTCTCCGACAGAGAATCTGAATAGGGGTTCCTTACAAGTTTCCTGGGCCCACTGTTATCCCCTTATTCTGAATCACAGGTTTGGGGCAATAGCACTTTGGCGTCATGAAATTGTAAAAACTGCCCATGAACTCTTTTTTGTAGTAGTAAATGTTGGTTTTTTTTTTTTTCTTATATTGGAATAACAGTATTACCACTTTCTTGGGATTAGGAGCACTTGAAGTAGATGATATTATTAAAGTGCACAGAAGGAGATCTGGCACACCTTACATGCAGAAGAGGCATTTGCCAAAATGGCTTTCAGTTTTAATGTGGTAGCCCTTTACCACATCCTTAGCTGACTTATTATTTTCTTTGTAATCAAAGTATAACTTAATACAATAAAATGAACAGATAACAGTGCAGTTCAGTGAATATTGACAGATATGTGCCCTATGTTGCTGAGGGGTGTGTCCCCACATCCTAGAGTCCCTCTGCCCCTTGCCAGCAGTTGCTACCCGCAGCATCAGCACTGTCTGCCGTGTATTGCTATCTCGCCCACTAGGTTGTAGACTCAGGTGGGTCATGGACTGTGTATTTCAGCATAGGACCTTTGTGATCCATTCCTGTTGTTAACAGAGGCCTCTGTTTTTTGTTGCTGAGTTGTATTCCATGTGAGACTACACTGCACCTTATCCATTAGAGTCATTTTGGGGGGGAGGGTAACTTGGGATTGAACTCGGGGGCACTTGGCCACCGAGCCGCACTCCCAGGCCTATTTTGTATTTTATTTAGAGATGGTCTCACTGAATTGCTTAGCAATTTGCTGAGGCTGGCTTTGAACTCGTGATCCTCCTACCTCAGCCTCCTGAACTGTAGACTTGTTTATTTATTTATTTTTTTATTTTTGGGGTGCCAGGGATTGAGCTCAGGGGCACTCAACCACTGAGCCACATCCCCAGGCCTGTTTTGTATTTTATTTAGAGACAGGGTGTCGATGAGTTGTTGAGCGCTTCACTTTTTGCTGAGGCTGGCTTTGAACTCACTATCCTCCTGTCTCAGCCTCCCAAGCAATGGGATTACAGGCATGCACGACTGCACACAGCAACTTGTTTATTTTTAATGTTTAAAGAATGTCCTCAAGCTGGGGCTGTAACTGGTGGTAGAACCCTTGCCTGGCATTCTCAGGGCCCTGCGTTCCATCCCCAGTACTGGGATGGGGGAATGTCCTCATCCCAGGGTGGTAAGAGAAGGCTAAGGGCAGAGTGTGAGCCCAGCAGAAGCATGGATGTGGAACAGGGTTACTCTGCATGTAGAGCAGTGAACTTAGAGAACTGGTAAAGCAGTAGGGAGAATTTTCCAGCATATGTGCAAATATTAATGCAGAATAAAATTGGTAGGGTGGTTCAGTCCTCCCAAAAAGCAGCCCCATGTGTTCAACAAGTGCCTTTCAAATGTTTCTGCCCCTGTCCCTGGTACTAATCCAGGAATCAAGGGTTAGGAAACCAAGTGCCAGAACCATTGCAACACTTGAACTTGGAAACCATTATTACCTGTGACAAAAATCTAGGTGTAGGTGAGTGATGTGGCGTGGCCTGGCCAGGTACAGCTGCTGTGCTCCTGCAGACTCTGAGTGGGCACCTCCCCACTGTGGGGATCAGCCTTCCATCCAGGCAGAGCTGGCAGTGGACCTGCAGGGAAGGGCTGGGAGGAAGGGACCCACGGGTGACTGGCTTTCTCTGAGTGCTTAGGATTGTAGGACATTGTGTTCCGTGCTTTTTGATTGTCAGCAAGCTGTCTCAGCAGCCAGGCAGGTGAGAACTGGTGGTGGATGTGTAGGAGCTGCTATAGATAGGGGACAGTTCCACCAGAGATGGAGTCAAGGGTGGGAGGAGGGCTGTTTGTTTGCCCCTCTCTGACTGTCCAACTCTGCAGCAGGGACAGAAACTAGAGCAGCTGTTGTTTTTATGTGTTGGCCGGTGCCTTTGTTAGCAAGTTGCTGTTTAGCTTCCTAGAGATCCTGTGGACTTCCAGGTTGTCCTGTAGGTCAGCAGCTGGCTTGTGGGCTCCTTGCTGCAGGGTGTGGGTTAGGATTCTGTTTGAATGTGGTCCAGCTGTTGCTGATGTGCACATTCAAGTTCTAAGAGCACATCCTGATAAGGGTGCCTTGGCTTGCTTTCTCTGCAGCAGTGCCGTCCTGGCATGGCCTAGGGGCTGCTTACCAGCTGTAGCTGAGCACTGAACTCAGGCTTTTCACATTCCTTGGGGTCCTAGGACCACATCTGGCTTCCAGAACTCAGTGTGAGAGTCTTTGTTGAGTGTGCTGCCCAGAGGCTCATGACCAGGAGATAGGGGTGTCAAGGTCAGTAGTTCTCAGGATAGTTTTTGGGGCTGTGTCCAGGTTTGAGGGGTGGGTCTTGGTCCTGCCCCATTCTTACTCCTTTTGTGTGTTGCCCCATGTGCCCCTGGTAGACTGTCCTGACTTCTGGTGGACCTACCCAGTCATTACCTGGTTTCCAAAGTCAGAGAGGGCAGCCAGAAGTTTTGTAAACTAGGACTTAATTTATGACATTTGAGTCCTACATTAAATCTTGCAGTTGGAATTTTATGGTTGAAAAGAGAAACCCAGAACCAAAAGAGAAAGAGGGACTTGCCACGGAGGAATCTTTGGAGTTTAATTCTTTCCCCCAAACAATTTTTTTTTCCTGTGGTTTGACATAATCTTATATTTTCTTGATAAACTTGACCATTTTATACCAGTGATTTAAATGTGATTGGGTTTTTAGAAACAATAATTCTGTAAAAGTTGAATTTGCACCAAGACAAAGAACTTGAATGCTATAATACCAGACGGGATAGAGTGTAATGTGTCTTGGTGGTGAGCTCCTGTTCATTTAAGAACAGGTCCGCTGCTATGTGTGGTGTGGACCTGTGTAGGCGGTCATGCCACTTTGCTGCTGGGGAAAACCATGGCTCAGGCTTAACTCTTCAGTTTGAAATTCTCTAGTCCCACAGCAACTGGCACAGAGGTCCTGTGTGCGTGACCCTGATGCTCCAGGTGGGTGCCAGGGGCAGTGGGGAGTGGGGTCCTCTGCAGTGTAGCACACTTGCCCAGGTGTAGATCCCCTTCATTCCAGGGATTTCTTGTGCCTGCCCTGCATGGCCCTCCCACCCCTTAGTTTGCCACTGTATAAATGTCAAGTGAGATCCCACAGGGTGGTGGTCTCTTGGCCTCTCCTCGGCCATCCCCAGCTGAGGGGACTGTTTCCAGCATGGAGCTGTTAGGTGTGAACACTGAATGTTCTTGTATACGTTTATACACAAACCTTGGCTTTCATTTCTTTAGGCTAAATGCCCAAGGGGGTTACTTTAGTTAATAAAATTTAAAAGTGTTGCAAGCATGGGAGGTGATATCTAGGACTTTGAAAGGATATTCAGAAGGACAGGGGATCTTTTCCTGTCCTTCCCAGGGTAGAGCCAGCAAGAGAGTCACCACCAGGCTGTCCTGGGGAGGGACACTTGGCAGCTGGTTCTTCCACACTGCAGAGCTTACCTACCGCTTATTCCTGGGCCCTGCGTGGGGGACAGCACATGCCTCCCACATCAGCTCCCCAGAGCCAACCGGCTGCACTCCAACCACAGGGAGTCATTGGATTGAAAAAAAAAAATCCTAAAAGTTTGCATTTTTAAAAGACTCTGTGAATAGTTTGATGAATTTATTCATTTATCTCAAGTTAGTTGAAATAAAAATGTTCAGTTCCTGCACGAGCATGGAAGGAGAGCCTCAGGTAATCACTGTGAGCCCCAGCTGTGCTGGGCCACTGTGTTACACAACATGAGAACAAGGGGGCTTTTGGGGGCCCTGGTCCCTTCTGAAGGTGCTGCTGTGGAGCCAGATAATGCCTGCCCGCTGGAGGACATAGGCCAGCCATCTGATCTGTGCATCTCTGGAGTATGATTTCCCAGTGAGCCGTCCGCCATAAGGGACCATAATTTTGTTAGTGAGCTCTCGAAGGGAAGGAGCAGCCCTTCTAAAACATGTAGGACTTTATCACTGGTGAGGATCCCATAGCTAATCGGTTTTGGAAGGTGGACAGTGTTGTTGATGTGGTCTGCAAGCCCTGTCCTCTCCATGACTCTGTGTTCTGTGCCTCACCGCAGAGTTCCTCTTCTTTCACAGGCACGAAAGTGTGGATTGTTTCATGCAGATTTTGAGCCTGGGTCTAAGAAATAAAGTTTCTCCTATTTCTGTTCGTTTTTCTGTGGGTAGAAAAGTCGTGCTACAGCCTTAAGCTTTGTTATTGCTGACAGTATGGCTATGCGTATATCACAGACACAACGCTGCCTTCCAGGACATGCCTTTGTGCCCGTATGCAGATGCCCCTTCTCTCTTTGATGAGTGTCCTGGGGGCACTGTGCCAGAGTGCCAAGATGTGCTAAGTGGCGTCTTCCTTGGTTCCCACAGGGCACAATGTTTGCACGAGGACTGAAGAGGAAATGTGTTGACCAGGAGGAAGACGGGGAGGGTGCCTTGGCTGGCTTTGGCACTGTTCCTGCCTATAGCCTACAGCGACAGTCGCTCCTGGACATGTCCCTGGTCAAGCTCCAACTCTGCCACATGCTGGTAGAGCCCAACCTCTGCCGCTCAGTCCTCATTGCCAACACAGTCCGACAGATCCAGGAGGAGATGAGCCGGGATGGTGCGTGGCGAGGGGCAGCACCCCAGAGTGCAGAACGGGTGCCGCTCGACCGCCTTGTGTCCACGGAGATCCTGTGTCGCACAGCAAGAGGGCCAGAGGCAGGGTGCCCTGCTCCTGACCTGGGAGATGACGCCTTGCAAGGTCCAGTTTCTGAACTTTCCACAGTCAGCTCAGCACAGGTGCCAAGGAACACTCAGAGTAGCCTTTGGGATACAGGCAACCCTCGAGAAAACAGAGGAAGCTTTCAGAAGTCTCTAGATCAGATATTTGAGACCCTGGAGAACAAAAGTCCCAGCGCTGTGGAGGAGTTGTTCTCAGATGTGGACAATTCCTACTATGACCTGGACACTGTGCTGACAGGAATGATGGGTGGCACTAAGCCAGGCCTCTGTGATGGGCTCGAGGGCTTTGCCTCGGCAGCCTCACCTCCCGGCTCCAGCTGCAAGTCCGACCTGGCCGAACTGGACCATGTGGTGGAGATCCTAGTGGAAACCTGAGGCCCCCGGTGGGCCACGGAGAAGGCCACATGCCCCAGAGAGCTTACCTGATATACTGTGGCCCATGTAGAAACGCAGGGCACCAGTCCTGTGCAGAGTTCTCACCACTGCAGCCTGCGTCCTGGCCCTGTGGGGCAGTCTGTTGATTCTGAGAGTGTCCTGGGACAGACTCAATGGCTCCGGCTCTGGCAGCAGAGGCCGGGGCTGGGAGCTGGAGCTTTCTGAAGGCTCCTCAGCCCTGGGCTAGGTGGCATCCTACAGCCCCAGGCCCTCCCTGTGCTGGCTGCACCCCCCGCGGAGATGTCGAGCCATAGACTGCATTCAACCAACCTCATTAAAATCTAGATAGGTGAACTTTTAAAACTCAGTCTTATACGTTTGGGGCAATATTTTGTCTTTTAAGATATATTTTTTAAAATGTTTTATACTCTTAGATTTTTGCAGCTATTTTCTTAAAAGTCTATTTTTTGTATAAACATCATTTGCTGCTACATTAGAAACTTGTATAACCTGAACAATTGCAGTTGTGTATTTCATTGTTTGAAGGTTTAAATGGTCATTTCCCACACTCTAATGCAGCAGCGTAAGTGTTCTGTTTTCTACTTTGGTTGTTCGCAGGACCTTATGTCATGTTCTGTGTTACAACAGAGGATGCTTAAAATGAGAACTACATGCAATTAGAACCCTCTTCATTAGACCTGCTCTGAAACTGTGTCTTTTTAGACTTAGTGAAAATAATGGAGGGTTCTATTTATGCCTATTTATATATGTAAATGCCACTGGAGGGGAAGGTTGGTTATTTGTGTGAAATCACAGGCACCATTTGATCTTAAGAGTCTGGTGTCTCAGCTTGTCTTCCTTGAGGTGGTCACAGAGGGCACCTCCCATCTGTTCCCAGCACAGTCCTAGCAGAGCTGCGTGCCCTTTTTAGAGCATACACATGGGCTGCTGTGTGCCAGGCATGTGTGTTTGGAAAGAGCGTATGCCTATGTGCTGTTGGTAGAAATGCTTACACCTGCTCTATTAAATTGGTGCTAGAACAGAATTGTAAGGTTAAATTTAAGTCCAGAATGAAAGAACTCTGTAATTCATGTCCTCTCAATCCGAAGGGTCACACAATGAAGGGAGCTGGTGTGGCCCTGTGCCTGGCTGTCACATCTCCAGATCCTTGTTGCCTGCCATACACGGGTTTCCTCGTGCCTCTTCTGACCTCCTATCTCTGAGCCTGACAGGCATGTGGTTTTCCTTTGTGCATATGACCATATTTGTTTGTATCAACATGACAGTGATGGATGTAAACCTCACTTTATTAAAAATATCCAGCACACAAAATGGGAATGGTGTGAACTTCACCATGTCATCCTTGTTTTCCTCGTTGGTTTCAGCTGTAATGTCTGTCTGTCTATGGAGGTAGGGAAAGAACTTCACTTGAATGCATTAAATAGTCAGTGGATGGTTTTTCTTTTCCTAAGCTTGGCGGGGCTTCTGCCAGTCTGCGGTCCAGGGATCAGGCAGCGTCACCGTAGCAGGACTGGCCGTCTTTGGATCCACGGAGGGCCGGCCGCCTCCTGGTGGTGAGAGTGCTGCTTCTCCTGGAAGCAAAAGGGTGCCTGCCGATAGCTGAAGCAGTGTTTGCTTTTTTTTGCAGCATTTCTATTGCACATCTCATGTGTTCAGTTTCAGAGGTGACTGCAAGGTATTGCTGGCATGGCAGGCTGGCAAAAGGTAAGACGGAGTGAGGGAACCAGCTGTCCTCGCGCACGGAAGCCTGGTGCCCCAGTTCCTACACCAGGCAGCTGCCTCCCCTTGTTTACCGGGTGGTGAAGAACCTACAGGACTGGGCAGTGTGGTTGTTGTTGGTGGTGGAGAGCCCCTCAGCCAGTCCCCATTCCCCGGGCTTATAGACCTAGGCCTGGGAAGGTACCTGCTTCTGCAGTAGTCCCTGTGGCTCATCCATTGTTTTTCAGAAATTTCTGGCTAAGTTTCATCATGTGCATGTGTTTTTTGAAGATGTAGATATAAGTAATTGACTGGAAGCAGTTTTCCAAACATTTGGTAACTTTGTTTACAAAATATCTATATAATAAAAAATATAAATTCCAGTTATCTAAACTCTGTAGTGTTTTGTGGATCTGCCTCCAGTCAAACCCTGACCCCTCTACCCTGAGGGGTCAGGGTATTTGGTTTTCAACTTAGTTGACAGGTTCTCATACGGCTAGGGTGCATGCTCTAATACACAAGTATCGAGGTGGGGGCCCAAGACCAGGGAGCTTGCTGCAGAAGCCTTGGGAAGCAGCCCTCCTGCAGGGTTTTACACCCTCAGCCTTGGAGACCCTTTGCCTTGGAAGTGCATTAGATTTTTAAAGGTTGAAAAGTAAAGCACTGATTTTAAGTATGAGCACCAGTGCACGGCTGCAATCCAGCCACTCCGCAAACTGAGGGCTGGGGTATGCTCTGTGGTGTGCACCAGGGATGAGGAGAACAAGAGAGCCTTCCACAGTGTACTGTGCCGCACGTCTGCCCAGGTTCTCAGTAGAGGCAAGAAGGGCAGGGCTGAGGCAAGTGGTGTCTGTGAGCTTGAGTGTGGCCCCTCAAGGCACTGCAAAGCCCTGCATAGTCAGCCTTGGGGAGCACTTGCCTGCAGATGGAACTGCACTGTGCAGTCCTCTGTTGAGGTTCAGCCTGGCCACTCCCACGGAGCCCCGCTGCTGCTGAGGGCCCTGCTCCCCTGCAGGTGACCATTTCTGGCCCATACACTTCATCCTGTGCTGCCCAGTAGGCCATAAGCCCCACTACTCCATCTGCCCTCCATGCCTCCTGAGTGAGCTTCTGCTGATCAGCCAGGCCCACCTCTTGCTGATGATGTCAATGCCTGAGCAAGAGAATGGAGAACTGATGGGGGGTGGGGGGGGCGCTGGAAAGCTCAGAGGAAGCCCTAAGAATGAGGTGCTCAGAACAGACCCTTAGCATGGCTGCATGGGGGGTTGCTGCCTCTGTGGGCTGTACCTCGTCTTTTTTGTAAAAATCCCCCAGATGTGTAAATGGCACCTTGCAGCAGCCTTGGGGCTAGACGCCGTGTTCCTGTAGTCAGAATCTGGTTGGACCTGCTGACTTGCTGCTCTGCAGTCAGCAGGGCTGTGGGGGACCCACAGGTGAAGCCCAGATTGAGCTGAAGATGCCACTGCAGCTGGATTCGGGGCAGAAACTTGGATGGGATTGAAACATGGATATCTTGCTGCCTCCATAAGTGGCTTCATGTGCTCTTGGCACCTGGCGCTCAAGAAAGCTGCCATCCTGCCTGTGTTAAGCTGGGGGACAGGCAGGGCCCAGGCTCCAAGATGGCCCTGGGCACTGGGTGCCCTGAACTGGAGCAGGCCTGATTCTTGGGAGGCTCTGCCAAGCCCTCACCTCTCCTTCCAGCTCAGGCTGTTGGCCTGGCCCCACTGGGTCAAGGCACCAAGTAGGACACACAGCAGGAGCATGGGCCCATGGAGGTACCAAGTGCATGATCTGGTACCCTAACACACTCAGCCCGTGTGGTGCCCGTCACCTCCTCTCCAGCCAGGGTGAACAAGGCTGGGGTATGGTGCACTGCCCAAAGCCCAGCCCCTGGTGAGGAATGAGCGGGGAAGGAGCTTTCCCTCTGGGCCGGCCTGCTGTTGCTGTGGGAAGCTGTCCAGGGTGGTGTGGGAGGGGCATGAGCAGTTGGAGGAAGGGTCAGGCGAGGGCTGGGGACTGGCTGGGGTCCACTGGCACCCAGCACCCAGGGTGTCTGAGTGTCTGAGGACCCTTGCTTGCCCCGCCCCCACATTCCTGTGGTGCAGCTTCCTAGGGAAGCACCTGGCCTTTCTGTGCTCTTCCCGAGGGCCACAGGGTCACAGCTTCTGCCAGCACCTGGCAGGGGTCCCCTTAGCCACAGCCTACAGTTCCCTGTACTCCACTGGAAGGACCCAGAAGACAGGCTGTACTTCAGAGTAACTGAGGCATGCTGTGCCCACTGAAAGCCCCTTGTTCACACTTCACATACTTCACGTAGCAGCGGAGGGGCTGTATCAGGCCCTTGAGCCTGTTGCCTAGGTTGGCCAGTTGTAATTACTGTTCGTCTTTTTTGTTTTTCTGAAATGTGTATATATTTATTTCGGCAGTGCTGCCCAGGGCCTCACACATGTGAGGCAAGTGCTGTGCCTTTGAGCTACTTTCCCAGCCCCCTGAAATAATTTTTAAGCTAATCGAGCTATAGAGGCCATTTTTACCTTAAAAATCCGGTTAGCCTTAGAAAATAGAGCATGTTTATACATTGACAGTTCCATAATCAGGAAATAATTCCTGAATATTCTCTAATACTCAGCATGTTCAGACATCTCTGCCCTAAATTCATTCCCCTGTACCACAAAAAACAAAAACAAAACAGTTAAAAAGGACATTTGGGATAGTGTTTTTTTTTTTTTTTTTTTTTTTGGTACTGGGAAATTAACCCAAGGGTGCTGTATCACTGAGCTATACCTCCTGTTCTTCTTTAAAATTTTGAGTCAGGACCTTGCTAAGTTGCTGAGGCTAGCCCAGGCCATCCTCTGCCTCAGCCTCCCAAGTCAATGGGATGATGTCAGGCTACCGTTTCAATTTTTAAGAACAGGTTTCAGGGTTGGGGTTGTAGCTCAGTGGTAGAGCGCTTGCCTAGCAAGCATGAGACACTGGGTTCGATCCTTAGCACCACATAAAAATAAAGGTATCATGTTCATCTACGACTTTTATATATATAAATTATAAAATGAACAGGTTCCATGGAGTGGAGTTCACAGCATACCCGAATCGCACCCCCTGGGTGATGGTTTATTGGAAAGACTGGTCACACAAGCAGGGTGTGGCCCTCCTTGCCTCACAGCCCCCTCATGGGCCAATGTGCTGCCGCTGTAGGCAGACAGCCCAGGACTCGGCGTATCCCCATGCTGTGTGTCCCTGTTCATTACTGGTTCTTCCAGTTAATCTTTAAATGGGAAAATTAGTATCTACAAAGGTATGTGCTATTTTCTGCATGATGGATGGCTCAGGCCCGTTAGCAGCGGGTCACCTCAAGAGTCATCCTGCTTTGCAGTGGGAATACTTACAATCCAAGAACGTAACTGCCTGTGCAGTGGGTCTCCTGAGGGCTCATCTGGTGGGAGACGGCACCCTTGCCCCTGTAGCTGCATGCCCTTGGCTCTTGTGAGGGTGGCTTCTCGGGCCCACCTGTGCCTGGGGTGTGTCACCCAATGGTGTGCCCAGGGCTACCCCAGGTGGCAGGTTCCACCTGGCTGGTGGATGACAGTACTCCCTCATGCATGTGTATCACCTGCCTTTACACTTGTTTGTGGGGGCCATGTGGCCCATTCCTCCCCTCTATTGGGGAGCAGGCCACAAGGAAGTGGGCCTGCGAATGCCTTTCACAGCCGGAACTGGCCATCCCCGGTAAGTGCCCAGTAGTGGGGCTGGGATCACACAGGCTATGTTTTGGGGGCACCTCCATGCCGTTCTCCATGAAGGCTGCACTGCACTGTGCTCCAGCCAAGCGGGCAAGGCGGCCCTCACCAGCAGGCCTCGGTGTCCTACCCGCACTTCTCTGAGCAGGACTGATCCTTTGGGCCATTTGTGTGTGTGTGTGTGTTCTGAGAAGTGTCCCTCCAGGCCCTTTGTCCACCTGTAATTGGTGACACTGCCCCTGCAAGGTCCACATTCTCCCTGCCGCCCGCCTCCCTCTGCTGTGCAGAAACTGCCTTTTTATTTCTGTGTGCTGGTCTACACGTCCTCTGGTTAAGGGCGAGAGGTCAGAGCAGCTTTCCTGACATCTGGTGCCATGGAAATGATCTGAGCCACCCCTTTGTTGTGGGCCACATGGTATTGATGCACAGCCACCTGGGGTGACCAGGGACAGCCAACTTCCTTCCTCCTGGCGGGCACAGCAGCTATCACCTGCACCTACATCAGTGGGTCAGGTGAAGGGAAGCTGGCACCTCCTGAGCAAGTTGGTCCTAGAGTGGCCTTGGTACAGAGACAGCAGGGGCTCTACCTGGAGTGCCAGCCCCCAGCATGGCCTCTGTAGCCCCTCCAGCCTCAGGTCTCCCCTTCGGGACAGAATGTTGTCATCAGTCCTTGCAGAGTCAACCAGTCAGCAAGAGCACAGGCTTACTGAGGCCCTTTATTAAGTAAAGCTCTACAAAGTCAGTGCTGCCCGCTTGGCCCTTTCCTGGAAGAAAACCGTCTATGCAGGAGATGACCAGTGAAATACACTTGCCTACCCACCTGGGCCTCCAGGGCTGGCGCAGTGTGGCCTCCCAGCCATCAGAAAGGCCTATCCCCAAGGCCACCAGTGTGAATGCGGTTGGGGAGTGCTCATGGCACTTCCAGGAACAACACAGAAGCCCAGGACCTCCTGGGACCAGGTGCCAATGCTGTTTCTCAAAGTGCAGCTGTCTCCCAGGTGGTATTTCAGTACATGCCCCACTTTGGGCCAGGTGTGGGATCATCCCTGACACCCTCCACCAGGAGCAGGTGGCATCTGCTGGTCAGGCTGCAGTGCATCCAGAAACCCCTCCCCTCTGCTTGGGGACTGGCTCTGCCCAAGACACCCCATGCTTCCTGATCAGACCTGAGGCTGGGGTTTTGAAAGAGCCTAGGAAACCAAACCCAACCAGTGAGATGATGTGAAATGCCTACATGACATACTCCTGTTTCTAGCATACATCCCTGTTAAAAAACGCCAGCTTTAGGTGACGTGGAGGGAAAACCTTCTTTTCCTGTGGACTTGTGATGTGTCGCCCGTTTCCATGCAGGGGTGTCTTCAGAAAGAGGCTGTAGGTAATGAGGCTCCCCTGTCTGCTGCCAGGTGTCCCTGAGAGCTGAGAGGAGAGCAGCAGTCAAATACAAGTACAGGTGACTAGAGGTGCCAGGTGGCATCTGCCCTGCCCATCTCTGGCCCCTCAACAATCTCTCCTTGGTCACTGTGATCCTAAAAACTTCATTGTGCAGTGCAACCAGAGAAGTGCACAGCGCTGGTGTACTGGGACCAAGGCCACTAGTGGCCTACCTATCCCTGGCCTTCTCCCCACTGCAGCAAGCCACTGCTACCTGACTTCCCAAGTGAAAGGCCAGCTTTCTTACCATTAGCACTAGTAACTGAACCCAGGGCATCTACTACTGAGCAACACTCCCAGCCCTTTTTATTTTGAGACAGGGTCTCATTAAATTGCCAAGGCTGGCCTTGAACTTGGAATCCTCCTATTTCAGTGTTCCAAGTGTTGGGATTGCAGGTGTGTGCCATGGTGCCAGAAGAGCTGGTCTGTTTCCTAAGTAGGATCCTGGCCCTTATCCTGGGTCTGGTCCCCCTACCCTCCATGCTCCCAGCCTTGCAGTTCCCACGTCGCAGCTGCTGCTGGACCTCCTCACGTGCTGGCTACTGTAAATGCCACAGCTACAGACAGGTAACCTGTTGTGCTCAAAGACAAATATAGTGTCTACCTCGAGGCTTCTTCCAAAGAACAGAGGGACCCAGAGTCCTCTGGGGCCTGTGACAGACCTGTGTGTGTTCATGCAAAGGCCTTCCTGAGTGCCTGCATACCTGGCACCATGTGCCAACCATCAAGGCTGCAGCTGGCATCAGCTGGGTGGCACCACACTTGCCCCAGACTCCCTCGGAACCTGGCTGCAGTGTCCTCCCACAGAGAGCTGTGCCTCACTGCTGGCCCTCTCCTAGCAGATCTGTAACACACGCTGCCCAGTGCCACGCTCTCCCACCTCCCACTCACACACACAGCCCTGTGGCTGGGCCTGGCCACCTGGCCACCTGCCCCTCCTGTAGCACCTGATCCAAGCTGGGCATGTGACGCCACCCCAGATGAAAGAGAGGGCTTCTGGAACACAATCTTCCACCTGCCCTTCTTCCTGCTTCGAGTCTCACTATGAGGGTGAGGAAAGCTGCTTGGCTGACTTCAGGCGCCCACCCCTGCCCAGGTGGGAGATCCAGGACTACCCTGCCTGCGGTGCAGCCTTCCTACCCGTGCATTCTAAGTGCCTAGGCATCAAACAAGAACAGAAGCCAGGCTCAGTGAGGACACAGGGAGCTGTGTGCGGACCCAGCTTTGCCTCCTGAGGCCTCTCCTGTGGGGTGCTCACCTTCGTCTGGATCAGGGCTTTGCAGTGGGGCAGGTCGAACGTGCTGAGTGCCAGCAGCTCTTCAGGACCTTTGAGGTCAGGACCTTCTGAAATGTGACCCTGGTCTCTGGAAGGACTCTGAGGAGACAAACCTCTATGTCACACAGCTGACAGGGTCACTGTCTCCTCTCACCTTCCGTTTTAACCCGAGCCCCTCTACCTTAATTCTGGACATGCATAGGCCCTGGGAGGGTCAGGCCAGGGCCCTCCCTGCTCAGCGCTGCCACCTGCTGTCTATCATCTGGTTCAGGGGCAGCCAGACCTGCCTACTGTGGTTCTAGTGTGTCCCCCAGAACTTCTGTACTGAACACACAACCCCAAATTCACAGTGTTGATGGCACTTGGGGTGATTGGGGTGGAAGGAGGCCAAGAGGTGGGGCCCTCCTAGTGGACTAGTGGCCTTATAAGAAGAGAACTGAGCTGGCATGACTGCTCTGTCGCCTTGTGATGGCTGGCACCATGTTAAGGTGCAGCAAACAAGGCCCTCACCATGCCAGCACCATGCTCTCCTTCCATACTCCAGAACCATGAGCCAAACAAAATTCTATGCTTTACAATTACCAGGCATTTTGTTGTAAATAGAGAATGGAGTACGACAGTGTTCAACAGAAATGCCCTTATGGCCACCTGAAGGATGAGCACCCACAGCCTGCCACTATGGTAGCTGTTCTGCCTGAGCCTCCCCTCCAGAACCCCCTGGTTCTGTTTCCCCTGCACCACACGGCCTCCTGACCAGTCAGCATGGCCATCGTCCACATGACTATCTTCACTGGGACCATGAGGCCCGCCTTGTCAGCTCCTTTTTGAGTTCCATTTTAAAAGTTTCCACCTAAGAATGGAGGGCTGCGGCTGGGGCTCAGTGGTGGAGCACTTGCCTAGCACACTGAGGCACTGGGTTCCACCCTCAGAACCACATAAAAATAAATGAATAAAGGTATATTATGTCCATCTACAACTAAAAAACATTTTTAAAATACTCAAGAATGGAAAAAGATCTGTTCTATATTGACTGCTGAAAGGTGGCCCTGTCACTGTTTCTTGATGACACAGGCCTGATGTGTGTATCCTGGGCTTGGCTGGCTCTGGGCTGCTCCTGCCTCATGCAGCAGCAGCTCCTGTCTATGAGACTATCTCTGCCCATCATGGTGCACACTGGCCATCCTCCACATTCCAAGGGCCTCTCCCTCTCAGCCTCATGCCTGTGCCCATACTGGAACTTGCCCTTGTCCCCTTCAGCAGGCCCTGGCCTAACCTCAGCACCTCCTGCAACACCCGAGGTACAAGCACACCTTGGTGATTTGCAGTGCCCTGCAGAGTGCTCCCACCCATGCTCTAAACTTCATGGTATTCCACCTCCACACATGGCACCTTCCTCCTCTCCCCACCAAGTCCATGTGCACCCTGTCTCCACATCTGCACCCACTCCTGCAGGACCCCGCACCAGTGTCCAGGTGCTGCCCACAACAGGCACACCCACACCCCTCACCACCAGTGGCCTTCTAAGTAATCAGTGGCTTCTGACCTCGGGACAGTTGGCCTTCCAGTGTCATTTTCTCCACCACCCTCTCTGTCCTGGGCCCAGTGAAGTTTCCACCCCCTGAACCACATCACCTTCTGAGCAGCTTCTATGCCAAGAACCAGGAGGAGCTTCTCCTGGCAATGAGACTGGCTCCAGAGGCATCGCAAAGCAGACATGTTGCTGGTGTTCTGAAGGGCTCGCCAGACTTTTCTAGATTCAGAACTGGAAAATAGATGAAGTCACTAAAGATGAACTTGAAAGCCTTCTGAGCAGGTCAGGAAGCCCAGTCTCACAAGCAGAGGAGCACCTGGCACAGGTGACACTAGATGGCGCCCCTTCAGGGGCCCTGGCTACCTCCTTCACTCAGACACACACCCCTGTGGTCAGTGTTCCTGATGCTGCCCTGCCTCTTCTTTCCACAGTGCGTCCCAGCACAGGAGGCCTGTTCTCATCAGGGAGTGTCTTCAAGGCCAGATGTTTGCTGTCTGGTTCACTATTACAGCTGTGCTGGCCACAAAACCCATGTTCGCAAACTAGGAAAACACTGAGGGCTCAGAAGAATGGATGAAGAAACAAACAGGGTATGGTCACCATCACCACCAGACACTGGGGCAGAGGGGCCTGCTGGTCAGAAGCTTTAGCCCTAGTGAGGACATGGTGGGTATCCGACAACACGGGAGCAGATGGGATGTGTTAAATGCCTAAATCATTTCCCAATCATGCCAATGTCTCGGAACATGCAAACAGGGTTCTTCTCCAGCCCAACAACATTCACCACCCTCTCCTGAGTGTCAGCCCTGCCAAGACTGACTCTAGAACCACTGTGCCTCTAGGGAATGGTCTGCCAGTGCCACCCCACAATCCTATGGCCTGAGGAGCCACTCTTGAGGCAGGCTCTCCCTGGGGCTGTGCCAGGCAGAAGCAGCACACACAGGGAGACAGGCATGTGGACAGTGGAGGCCACAGCCTTTCGGGCTCCAGGTGTCTCTCCCCAGACCACTGTAGCAGGCACAATGGGAAGGTGCTGGGTTACTGCACAGCAGTGGCCATGATGGGTCAAGCCAGAGCTCTGAATGGCCTGCAGAGCTGTGATAAAGCCAGGCCTGTCCAGACATGCACAGACCCCCATGGCTTGCTGACCTGGCCTTCCCCACATTACTGAGGGGCAAAGAAGCCTGCTCATCTCACTTTCTCCCCTCCTGGGGTCTTAGGCCAACTTATCTGGAGCATCTCAGCCCTTCACTGTCTCACCCTGGAGCCTGCTTCTGTCAACAGGTGCTAGAAGCAAACCCTTTCAAAGCCACTGTCAGCACCCACTACTAAGTGCACCTGATCTCTCTGGGAACCCACAGCACTGTAGGCAGTACTGGAAGCACATGGCCACCCGTGGGTTAGTGGAAAGCTTGGGGGTGTTTTCTACAGCTCTGTGGCTGAGGCTCATGGGGTTGCCAATGACCACTCAACCAAGTACACCAGGGCTGCTCTGGGGCCCACCATCTCTCCCATCCTCTCCTGCACTCGTGCTGAGACACAAGAGGGCTGGCACCTGGGCCAGCTTGCTCAAGGTGTGCAAGGTCAGAACTGCTGGAGCCTCCAGCTGTGCTGCCAGCTCCCCATAGGACACTGTAGCCCACAGGAGGCTACAGGGGCAGTGATGCTCTCCAGGAGGCACACACAGAACTTTGTGCAGCCATGTTATTAAACAACCGTGCAGGTACAGCGCTGCCATGGGGTTCTTAGCTCTGTTGGTGTTCATTACCACAGTCTATGTGCAGATGCAAGGCCAGGGTCTTCTTCACTGCTTATGTCCAAGAAATGGTCTAAGGTGGAAACATCTTCAGTTGCCTGCTCAACTGTGACTTCTTGAAAAGCAAACCTAAATATGTTCTCATACCTGAGAACAGGCTGGAAAGAAAGAACATTCCAGAATCAGGAGAAATACAGGCATTTAGGTCACATAATCTGAGTAATTAATTTTGATACAAAAGAAACCTGAGCTCAACTGTGCAGTCAGTGCCACCATCACTTGACACAGCCTCTCCTAAAACCTCTTTTCTCTATAAAATCACAGTGAAAACCACAGAGCTCACAGGAGGTGGGTGAGGGCACAACTCAGAGCTCATCGGAGATGCAGGGAAAAGGTGGCCTTTCAAACACTGGCACAATTTTTCATGTGAGCTGGCTGAGAAGTTCACACATACAATGGAAACAGCCTCACCTTGAAAAGGCCCTGAGGTTTGCAGGCAGCCAGGTGAGGGGTCGGGGACAGTCTGAACTGGGTAGTGTCCTAACGCCAGGTGGGATGGGGGTGGTAAACCAGGTGCTGGTAGTTATCTGAGGTGTGCAGGTGCAAGTTTTATGTCTATCAACATGCCTCAGCTCTGTGGGGTACAGGTGTTCCATTTGCCTAGTGTTTCCTGCAAAATTCCGGTATGCTCAAATATTCCTTAGTGCATCAATTGCATTGGAAAGGAGTCCTAGTTTTAAAACAAGTGTTACAGCAGAACTGACTGTCCCAAGAGCAAGTCTCACTGAAGGCCAAGAAATCACTGGTGTAGGAGAGTTTGGATTACCAGCAATACCTTTTACTTCCCTCCTGACTATTGAACTTATCTTTTGTTCCCTGGTGTGTGTGGTGAACCATCTGGGAAGAGATGGCAAAGAGAAACAACAGAAGGAGGAGAATGACCAGCAGAGAGGAGCCAGAGGAGGCAAGGGTGGGCACTGAGTTCTGAGGAACAGACAAGATGAGGGGCTGGGGCTCAGCTGGCCAGCTCCAGTTCCAGGGCCTTGCACAAAGCTATATGTGATTGTGTGACTTTAGGACTTGGGACTTTATAAGCCAGCAGATTCAGAAAAAGAGCTTCTTCCCCATAGACTCTGAATGAGGCCACACAAGTACCACCTCTGCTGATGGGAAGTGGTCATGGAAAGTGGCCCAGCTTGGGTTGCCCCCACCTGGTCTTGCCCAATCCATTTCTGCAGGCTCTGCTGTCAACTGGTTCCTTCTCTGGCCTTGTGAGGACAGGACAGGCAACCCTATGACAAGGGATGAAGGCCAGAGAGAAGAGGCCCCTCAAAGGCTGGTAGCCCCTTAACCCAGTGCCTGATGCCTTTGAGAGGTCTTAGGGCATTTCTCACTCCGTCTGGTGACAAAGACCACAGAAATACCTCTGAAGATGGGTGGGAAGTGATTCCTGTTGCCCCGGATCCACCCTGGTGTGGTAGGTGAGAACCATCTTCCTTTAAGGCAGGAATTCCTAGTGGCTGAGGATCGGTGGGTCTTTCCAGAAGTTCAAGGGACTGAGGGAGTCCAGACTTGGCTGAAGATTCTCTAAAGCCTTCAAACTCCCCCCACGTGCTGCTGAGCTCCCCCGCGTCGGTACAACTAGTGGTGCAAGTCGGAAGGCCCTCTCCCGTTGGGGAGCTGCTGGCTTTCCCACCTGGCACAGACGGAGGACCCTCACTGTAGATCCTTATCCGTTCCAAATTGTCACCACTCTGTCCTTCAGCTGTGTAGCAGTGGGAAACCTCGGCCCGTTCCCCTGTGAAGTCACTCACGGACTCTCCCCACCACTTCTGCCGGTCTTGCATCTTCGTGCGGCCAGGCCAGCAGACCAGAAGAGGAGCTGCGCACGAGGCATACAGTTGCTGGGCTGAAGCTGCCCAGGGCTGCGCTAGACAGGGCCTGGGGTGCCGCCAGCCACGCTGTCGGGGCCGGCGCGGCTTCCGGGCGAGTACCCACGTGCTGCTGTGTGCCGACGCCGCCTGGCCACTGCTGACCAGTCCAGCACAGGGGCGTGTCCCGCGGCCAACCAAGGTGCCGGACCCGTAAGCCCACCGGCAGGACCGCTGCAGTCTGGAGCGCGTCTTGGGGGCCCCAACGACAAGGCGGGCTGCCGGGCTCTAGCGCCAGGCCCAAAAGGGAAGAAATGGCGCGGCGCTCTAGAGCCCCGGAGCGCGTCCCTGGCGGGAGGGCGAAGGGCAGCCCCACGCACTTCTCTGTGGCGGCTGCCCGCATTCCCTCTGGCCGCGCCAGTGTTGCCCGGCAACGGCGCGCGTCGGTCCGCTTCCGGTGCCCGCCGCCGTGGCGTCAGCACGCTGCCGTGGGCGTGGTCTGCCCGCCCGGCCCCACCCCTTGCTCGCCCCGCGCAGCACCTGCGGTGACCCCTAGAGCCATGGTGCCGCCTGGCCGGGTCCTGTGTGCCAGCCCGCGGGAGAGCTTCTCGCTTGATGATCGCGCGCCCCGCGTGCCTTTGTGCACACCGGTGCATGCCCACATGGAGCGCACACACCGGAACAAGCAAACGCGGGCTGCCCGCTCCGCCCACCGCCGCCGCCGGCCCTGGGTCGCACTTTCTGGCCTTGATCCCCTCATCCTGCTGCGTAGACGCTGTAGGGGCGATTGTGCTTCTGGGGAAGGATTTTTCTACCTAACTGGAGGCTCCCTGAGGACCAGGGACCAAGTCTGTCTTCCCAGAACCTATCCCTAAATGGCTCGAGGTTGTAGGAGAATGAGGGTCCACTGCCTGCAGAGCTCGAGAGGCACGATCCCCCCTGTCTGTCACGAGCCAGCTTCCAAAGTAGGACTAGTTGGGGTGGGGGGACAGTCACCCCCTCCTGCTGCCACCTGCCCCAGCGTAAGGGCACTAATGAGTGAGTTTTGCCCTCTGCCAACTGCCTCCCTAGGTATTCCTGGTCTTTTCTCATCTGTCCACATCCCCTGCCCACACCCCTAGGCTCATGAAGTCAACTTGTGCTTCACTCCATGTCCCCTGCAGCACCCCCAGACTGGCAGCCATACTGGCAGCCATGTTGGCCTCCTGGGAAGGGGAGGGCCACCTCCATGCTCACCCCATTTCCCGCAGCCTTCTTGAGCCCTGCAGAGGTCTGTCCTTGCATGACTTATCCAGCCTCTCCCTGTCCTCAGCCACGCTACTGAAAATTTTGATTTTAAAAATGACAAGATGAGATCATTCTCTGCACCCTGGACCACAGCCTCCTGACACCACCACCCCACACACTTCCTGAGGGGCAGAGCAGCCTGGCAATGCTCAGGGAGCCTTGCAGTCTGACTGCTCGGGACTAGGTCTCTGCAGCACCGCCCTAGCACCCATGGTGGCCCTGCAGGATGGGGGGTCAGACACTGGCTGGGCTTGCAGACAGTGGCTCCACTTGTCTCATTTTCACCCGGGATAGCCTCAGTCAGCAGTCCTGCTGTCTGTCCAACTCCCCTTTCCCACTGGGCTTGCCACCTTGAAGTCCAGAATTGGAAAGGGGATGAGAATGCTGTCCTCTTATGGGGCTGAGGTCTGGGCCCAGATGCCCAAGTGAGAAGGGGAGTGGGTCTGGAATGCTTTTCCAGCAGCTTCCAAGTCCTCTGGCCGCAGCTTTCATGTGAGATGCGTAATGGCCTTCAGGTGGTAATAGAGGAAACCACTCAGGCACCAAACAATGGCAGGTTCCAGCAGTACCTGACCATGGGCTCAGGTGGGGGCCACCTGCACTTCTTGATATGGTAGATGAATGATGTTTTGGGGAACATCACTCAGTATTTCCTAATCCCTGGTAAGCTGGGTCTTCTGAAGTGGAAGGGACCTCACATATGTGATTAAAGCAAGGCTTTCGAGATGAGGAGGCAGTCCTAAATTATGTGGTTGAGCCCCGCATAATCATGGGGTCCTCATAAGGAGAAAAGAGATGGAAGGTGTGGTGGTGCATCAGAAGGCAGAAGCAAGAGGATCACAAGTTCAAGGACAGCCTCGGCAACTTAGCAAGGCTCTGTCTCAAAAGAAAAAATAAAAAGGGCTGGAGGTGTAGCTCAGTGGTAGAGCACCCTTGGGTTCCATTCCCAGTACTGCAGAAATAAATAAGTGAAGGGCTGGAGTTACAGCTCAGTTGTAAAGTGGCCCTGGGTTCAATCCCTAGCACTGAAAAGGAAAGAAAGAAAGGGGGAGGGGGAGGGAGGGAGGAGAAAGACTGGGAGATAGGTCAGGGCTAGAGAGAGAAGATACAAAGGTGCAAGCAGAGGCCGAACAAGCAAGACCACCAGCCACGCAGGACCACAAGCCCCGGAATACAGGCAGCAGGAGGTCCAAAGGACCAGGAGGCTGAACTCCCCTGCAGCCTCCAGAAGGAACACAGCCTTGCCGCCAGCACTGGGAGGGAGGATGAGCTTGTGCTCTTTTTAACCCAGGCCAGGTGTGGCATTTTGCTGCAGCAGACATTTGGAACCATTATATCTGGATGACCCCTAGTGACCACACTGAAGAAATGCTGTCTTGAGGAAGGACCAAGGTGACCCTGACATTGGGTGACCATCCCTGGCTGCAGGAGAGGTGGGGCGGCCCCGGTAGCTGCTAGGTGGCCTCTGCCACTTAGGCCAGCATCTGGGTGGAATTTCCTGCTTCACAGCAGGGGGCATGAGCCTGGGCAGGACCTCCAGGTGCATGGGCAGATCGGGTAGCTGCTCAGATTTAATTGGCTCCATGTGCTGAGGACAGTGGCCCAAGAGGAGTGATTCCTCGCTAAAGTCAGGAGGCCACGACTTCCCCAGGAGGAGACCAGGCTGGTCTCCCAGCCTCCTCTCCCTCTACTTGTGTCTACCCCCAAACCCCAGTCCTGCTTAGAGCCAAGCCTCCCCTATTCCATCCTCAGGAGGAAGGGCCACCCTGGGTCCCGGAGCACCTGGAGCAGGCGCCACTCTGCCTAGAGTCCATAGTCACCCTGGTGGATCCTGGCATCACCAATAGAAAGAATTGGCTGAGCAGGGGTCCCTTGCCCCAGAGATACCCAGGTGTCCTGCTCCTCCAGGATGCCTAGACTCCAGGGAGATGTCCATCCCTACCTGTGTCAGCCTGTGGTCCCTGGGTAGAAGGACCAGCCCCGGAACTTGCTGTGACCCTGTGTCCTGGTCCTAGGCATGTGCTGAGCTGTACAGGCACAGAGGAAGGGACCCCATGCCCAGCCTTGAGTCAGGCTCTTAGCTTTGGGGGAGACTGAGACAATTAGAGACAGGGCTGCTGTGGTTGTGTGGGCCATGTGCCACCTGCTCATGGCCAACGTCCTCAGACCCTGGGCCAGCAGGCCTGGAACCATCCCCAACATCTCTGCAAAGGACCAAGCGGGCTAGGGTAGCTGAGGAGTCCTAGATGCCCCCACTCCCTCTGGCTGGGCTGGGCTGGGTGAGGCTGTGGCGGGAGGAGCAGGGACAAGGCAGAGCTATTTTCGTTATGCTGCTGCAGTTACTGCAAGGAGGCATCAATCATTGATGCTCTGGACATCCCGGCCTGCCTGGAGATATGCAGGAGAGCAGGGGAGCATCCAGTGGGGGGCAGGGTGACATGGCCAGCTCCTGGCCCAGGCCCCACCTGGGAAGGAGAGAGAGCAGGGCGAGTTCTGAACTGGCTTTGTGTCCTCATGATGCTGGCGGGTGAGGGGCACTGCTTCTGGAGCTGAGCCCTGCTGCAGTGGCCTTCCCCAGCTGGCACATGTCCCCAGAGGGGCACTTGTGTGTGATAACAGGAAGTCCTGGCAGTGCAGGGCTCTGCAGTGGATGAAGGTCAGGCTTCAGCTGGTTGGAGGGATGGGGATGGGGCAAGACACACTTTGTCCCTGCTTCTGTTTGCTGTGATCCTGGGGTCCAGGCTGGGCTTCTGAGACCTGGCCCTGGGTATCAAGGTCCAGCTTGTGACTGGCCCCATCTGTGGGTAGGCCCTCTCAGAGACAGCCTCAGGGAGACAGAGCCCACAGTTCCACAGGGACACTTGGGGATGAGTCTGGCCCCTGAGGTGGAGAAGCTCTCTGGGCTGACACCTCAAGTTGTCTATTCCACAAAGCACTGGCCTAAGACCTGCGAAGGGGCTCCCAGGAGGGCAACGGCAGGCAGGCCTGGGTTAGGGCGCTCAGCTCCCTCTGGCAGCCAAATGGCAGCCCCAGCACTGGGAGCAGAGCAGAGCCAGATTCCACCTGCTGGGGGAGGCAGCCCTGGGGACAGGGCTCATGCCCCCCTCAGTCTGGAGTCCAGGGCTCTAAGCCAGCTGGAGGCAACCCAGGGCTGCAGATGAGCAGGACTCCTGCAGGACAGTGAGCATATCTTGAGCTTTACCGAAGTCCAGGGTGGAGCCAGCACCCCTAGGCATGCCCTGGCCAGGATCTGGGACCATCTCTGTGCCAGGAGTGGACAGGACCAGTGGACACAGCTCAGGGGATCTTTGCTGACCCAAAGTGGGGGTGGGGCCAGGGCATGGCCCTCTGGGTGTGATGCTCTCCCACTCTCAGGGTGGCACATGGAAAGGCTTGGTCCCACCAATTCAGTCTTGAGGGCTGTCCTGCTTTGCTGAAGGGGAATACAGGTAGGGGGAGCATTAGGTGAGCCCAGGGTCACACCAGGAGGCCACCCCTGCCTCCTCTCCTCCACGAAGTGGACAGGAGCCACTACAGCCCTGTGGTGATCACACCAGATGATCAGGATGTGTCACATGGAGTGAGTCCACTTGATCTGGGCAGGGCCCAGTGGACCACATGGCTTCCCTAACAGCATACGCCTAATGGGGTAGGGGTCACAGTTGGGCCTTTTCCATATGGCCCTTGACTCCACAGACTGGTCCTTGTTCCCAGGACCTGTCCATGGACCCAGAAGCCAGATTCAGACACAGTGGAATAGCAGGATGGGCAGACAAAGGGACACATCTGGGACACAAGGACACAAATACCCAGGCACATGACGGTTCTCTCTTCCTGAACCCAGGGCAGTTCCCCAGAGGAAGGGGTGAGACCCTGTGCTTCTGCCTGAAAGACAGGGCTATGCCCCATTGTGTCACTGGAGGAGGCTGCCAAGGCCTTTTCCCAGCAGTGACTCCAGTGTCCATCTGACCTGCTGCTGGCAGCCTGCCTGGCAGCTGCAGTCTGGCTAACGGGAACTGCCAGAGTGAGTCATCCCATCAGCTGGCTCACCTGGGCCCTACTGGTTGAGCAAGGTCCCCATGTGAGTCTGAGAGCATGTGCATCTGTGTGTGAATGTGCAGGTGTCTGCACTGTTGTGCATATAAGTGTGTGTGCGCCTTAGTGTGAGCACATGAGTGTGTCGGGTACATGTGAATGTCTGCTGGACTGGGAGGTATCCAAGGTGGCCTGTGATCTGTGTATTGGTGTGTGTATGACCTTGCTCACAGCAAGCTATGTGGCCCTTCTGTTGCAGGCTGGCCCCTTGGAGCTTCTCAGCCTTCACTGCCACCCCCAGACTGCCCCCTGCACCAGCTTCCAGCCACAAGAATAGGTGTGTGTGAGTGTGTGTGTGTGTGTGTGTGTGTGTGTGTGTGTGTGTGCATCCAGCATGACCAGCACATTGCCAGGAATGTTTTTTCTTGGTAGTAGCTGTCCTGTCTGAGTTGTACCTGCCTGCAGTGCCTCCAGGGTGGCACATCGGAGGGCTTAGTCCCAGGATTCTGCTTCTGGCCCAAGGTGTCCTCAAGTCTATGCCAAGCCAGGTCTCAGTAATCTCTCTGCTGAGAGAACTGTTGGGCCCTGCCCTCCATGCTCATCCCTTATGCATGGTGCTATGGGGAGCCCAAGCAAGCTTCCCAACTTGCCCTACTCCAGGCCTCACCAGGTCCCTTCTGCCAGCCTCTGCAATATATCAAGATCCCCCTCACTCTGTCCCCACCTCACTGCCCTAGTCCATCTACTCTTGACTTACAGCTTTGCCCCTATCCCAGCCACCGGGGTGGCCTTTCCTCAGCTCCCACTGACCTTTGCAGACACAGGGACTGCTTGGAGCCCCCTCTGCAGAGGCACCCTCCACCCTGTCCCAGCCTCAGCAGGTCTAACCTTCAGGTCCCACCTCCAGCCCCCACCCTCTTCACCCACACTATCTGTCTGCCCTACTGGGAATACTTTCTGCCCTGAGGCTGGCTCACAGCTCACCCCCAAGGTCGCCCCAGCTTAGGGGTCTGCCAGGAGCCCTTCCCACCCGCAGCCCACTACCACCCAGCACTGCCCTGCAGAGCACCTCAACTTTACAGCTTGGCTCTGCCTTCACCAGCCATGAGTCCCAGGTTAGGGCCAAGTGGGACGCTTGTCACCCCTGTGTCCTAGCCTCCAGGCTCTTGACAGGAACCTGGGGAAGGATGAATTCTGGGGGTGGTCCTGGGCTCCAGGACAGCCCCCAGCACGGGCACTCGGAATTGCACAGCCCATTGCAGTCCTGCCCAGGCCACCCTGTCCTTCCTGGACCCTCTAGCCCAGTCTTTGTTCTTGCGGCCCGCCTCCCTCCTTCCTCCCTTGGAGAATTCCATCTTGTCCTGATCAGCCCAGATCACAGGCCGTGCTCCCGATCCCCCTACTGTTCCCCAGGTTGGAGGTGACAACGGCAACAAGTGCCAGAGCCCCAGTGCGGGCAGGCGGAGGGTCTCCAGCCAGTTCTGTGGGCCCAGAAAGGCTGGCTGGGGGCGCGAGGCGGGGCCAGCCTCAGGGGCCGGGGGCGGGCCCAGAGCGGGGCGGGGCCAGGGCGGCGCAGCCAATGGGCTGAATGAGGCCAGCGGCACCGCCCAAGCGCTCGCCGCGCAGTGGCCGGCGCGAACGGGGCGGGCCCGGGCGGGTCCAGCACCGTGGTCTCAAGGCGCGAGCAGTGTCCGCAGTCCGAGGCTGGCCGCCCGCAGCAGCGCAAAGCTGCGAGGCCGAGCGCGGCGCCCGACCACCCGCCCGCGCGCTGGAGCAGGGACGGCAACTGGACACGCCGGGCTGCCGCTGGCCCGCACCTGCCGGCCGCCGCGATGTGCGACTGCTTCCACGTGGTGCTGCCCACCTGGCCCGGAGCCCCAGGCAGCGGTGCGCCTCCTCCCCGCCTGCAGCCCGCTCCCCTCCGGCGGGTGGGCTCCGCGGGCGCGTTGGGGGCGAGCAGCGCCGGCTGGGCTGCCGCGGGCGGGCGGGTGGGCGGGGGGCTCCTCAGGGAGGGCCCGCGGGTCTCGCGCGCTCGGGTCTCAGCCTTTTATCTGCCCCTGTCTCCCGGTTTCCCACTTCCCTCTCCGGGTCTCCATCTCCGACCCTCCGCTCACGTCTCTCGGGTCTCCATCACTGTCTCCCTGCTCCTGTCTCTTGGCTCGCTGCTCCTGTCTGCTTCTTCCTCTCCGTCTTCGTTCCTTTATCATCATCCTCGGGAACTCTTGTCTTATTCAGAGAGGCGACTTTGGGCAGCTGCTGCCCAGACCAGAGCATGGCCGCATGTTGACATGGACTGAGGACTCTGGGAACCTGCTCGAGGCCTGCCCTCTGACCTGCTTTGGGGGAAGCAGCCTGGTGGGACCAGGAGTCAGAGCTCTTGGCCTTGATCCAGAGCTGCCATGCTGGCCTGGGCAGGGTCCACAGCGTGGCTACTGCGTGTTTGGATCATCAGTGAGGTAGTGACTGTGGCAGGGCTAGACCTGAGGCTTGGGAAGGGGTCTAGTGGGGCCAGAGATCAAACCACAGGGTCCCTCTGTGTTGGGCAGAAGAGTGTGGGTACTGCCTACAGGGGTGACCCCTTCCTCAAACCTCTGCTGCAAAATGAGTACCTGATGCTCTTTGTCTTTCTGTTCCTGCCCTGGGCCTGGGGCTGGATGTCTCAGCATCTTGGAGGGCAGGGTGGAGCAGCAGGGGTTGTCCTTCAGGCTCTGGGTCAGCAATGCAGCCTGCCACACCCAGGGCACCTGGCCAGACCCTGGCACAGGGACTGGGGCAATGCTGCATTGGCACAGACTGGACCCTACTCCCTGGGGGAAAACAGGTCGGTAAGGCTAATGAAGCAGCTAGTGATGCAGAGGGGTGCCCAGGATGGGCGTGTCCCTCCACCTGCAGTGGAGCTCCCAAGGGCCCTCCTGTAGGACAAGGACTGAGACCAGTGTGGGAGGGTTGATCTGCAGGGCCACCAGAGCAGGGAGCCTGGGCCCCTTCCTGCAATTTCCTTCACTGCACTTGACCTCTTGTTTGGGCTTCCCCTGCCTATATGGAAGCCTAGGGTACACTGACTTGCCCTGGACAGCAGAGAGAGAAGGCTCTGGTGGGGGGAATAGACCCCCACCCTCTTCTTCCTTCCCTGTTGCTGTGGATGGGCTTCAATGGAGGGAGAAGGGTGGGGCCCCAAGGATATGCCTCCAGCTACCCCCTGCCTCCACTGCCTGAGGCTTCCAAACTGCGGGGGTCTCACAACCATCTCACCTACCTCTGGCTCCACAGAGCTCTGTTCTGGCTGCCCCTCCTAGCTGAAGGCCTTCAGTTCTGCTTTTGGCTTTGTGGTTCCCTGGCCCGTCTGGGTCAGTCCCTCCTCCTGTCCAGCCTATAAACTGCCTTCTCTTGAAGAATGAGGTCAGTGGTCCTCGCTGCAGCTTGGTGGGAGACCTGCCAGATCAGAACCCACGGGGGTTCCATCCCACATGAAGATACTCAGGCCCTCTCCAGCCCTTCACAGGGGCCCTGGGACATGATTAACTGATCAAGAACCTCTGGAGAGTTGGTCCTGGGCCTTTTCCAGCTTCAAACCCCCTCCCCACCAGCAGGCCAGAGCTCAGCAGGCCCTGTCCTACCCTTGTCTTTCTTCCCAGTCCAAAATTGCCTTCCTGTACCTGCCAGGCCCAGTTCCTGAGCCCCCTGATGCCAGCCAGCCCCTCCCAAAGCCTATCTGGCTTCCTGCAACCCTGGGAAAGGAGCAGTCTGTGGTTCATCTTGTCTGGAGGTTGTCCCCTAGTGGCGATGCTGGGAACAGGGAGCCTGTGGTCCCTGCATAGGGATCCGCCCAGTTTAGGGACACTTGGGATCCTTCACCCAACACATTCATCTACCCCATGCAGGAGGGTAGAATTTCACTCCCGTGGGCGCTGGAAGTCACACCCACCCCTATCCCTGGGGAAGGCCTATTCCTTCCCAGAGGCAGAGCTGAGTCCTGGGTAGTTAAAGTGGTGAGGAGACCCCACACACCCAGCCTTGGCCCCTGCCTGGGACCTGCAAGTGCCTGGTGTGGCCTGAGCATGTCCCCCAACTACACCCCAAACACTGCCCCTGCCTCCAGGAGGCACTGGGTTCAGTGACACCATGACTGGTATTAGGGTGGTCTCTCCTCCAGGGAGGGGCCATAGTGTGACTGGGGTCTCTCCAGGATTGTTCTGCAGATGGCTGTGGCTCTGCATGCCATGGGGCAAGGGGGCTGCAGGCTGGATCTTGCCTCTGCCAGTGGCGCTGAGGGCTGCCACACTGAGCTGCAGCTATGTAGCCAGGAAGGCTCTGGGCTGGCACTGCACTGTTATTCCTGACCAGGTTGTCCACACTGATGGGGGGCTGGGACCCTGAGGCCAGAGAGGAAGGCCAGGTCCTGCACCATAGTGCCACTCCTGGGTGTCAGGTCTGCCTGCTCTGGGCAGTGATGTGGGTCTGACAGGTGCGGGCTCTGCCCTGCCCACCAGGAACAGGGCTTCCAAGGCCCCTTCTCAGCCTGGAAGTATCCATGGCCAGATTGGGCAATGAAGAGGTAGCCATGGCCAGGTTGGGCAATGAGGAGGAGGTAGCCATGGTCACCCTGGGATGCCACCCTTCTTGAATGAGGTTGGTTCTCAGAAGCCACACTGGGGGTGCTGTTGCTCCTGGCAACACTCCAAGTTATTTCCCTGGCCAGGGGTCAAGCTGGGCAGTCCAGAGCTGAGGCTGTGCTGTCTCCTGGCCTCTGGTTCCTGTCCTAAGCCTCAGGCTGTGCTTACCTGGTCCAGCCAGGGCAAGGGGTGGGCAGGGCCCAGGAATGGCAGAAGGGTGAGACTGGTGGAGCCCCCAGCCTCCGGCGTGCCCAAGCAGTTGTGTGCCTACCCCCACTCAAGGCTGCAGCAGGAAAGCCTTCTCTCTTCTGCCTAGACATGCTCATCTGTCCTGGGCTAATTGTTGCCTCTTCCAGGGCTAATTGAAGCCCCTGGATTGCTGGGCTGACCCAACTCTTTCTGATTCTGACCCTCTCTGTCTTTCCTCCTATGACTTCCTTTCAGAAGGCCTTTGTGTTTGGGGTTCAGCTGGGGCTGGCTGCCCAGGGCATGGGGGAGGTGTAGGTGTAAGCAGGAAAGAGCCTGAACCCTGGCAGCCAGGTGGGACACTGACCACCTGCGGGTCTCTGCCACCTAGTCCAGGAGTGAAAGCCAAGCTCTCCTCAGTCGCTTCCACACCCTGCACTCGAGGACAATCGGAAAAGTAGAGGATGCCACCCATCTCTGCCTGTCCACCCACCCATCTGTGTCTGAGAGCCACCCAGAGCCAGTGTGCCCTAGGGCCCTGGGACACAGGCGGTCACACGTGAGCAGAGCAGGGATTCACCCAGTGTTTGCAGACACAAGGCAAGCTCTGCTGTGGCCATATGGCCTCAGGTAGTGGGGAGTCAGGAGGGCTTCCTGGAGGAAGGCCCACCCAATGGAGACCAGGAGCAGCTCCTAAAGAGAAGGGGTGCAGGAAAGAGGGGCTCCTGCCGAGGCCTGGAGAGCCCGGCAAAGAACCGCAGCAGCAGAACAGGCGGGTCTGGGGGTAAGATGAACAGGTGGCAGGAAGCAGCTACTAGGAGGGAAGGAACCCCCATTTTTTTGGTGTTGGGGTTTGAACCCAGGAGTGCCTTACCACTGAGCTACCCCCAGCCCTTTTTAAATATTTATTTTTAGGTGTAGTTGGACCCAAGACCTTGATTTTCATGTGGTGCTGAGGAGGGAACCCGTGGCCCCGCACGTGCTAGGCGAGCGCTCTACCACTGAGCCCCAGCCCCCGCGACCCTTTTTATTCTGAGACAGGGTCTCCCTGAGTGGCCCAGGCTGGCTGTTAAGGTGCCATCTGCCCAGCCTCCTGGCAGCTGGGACTACAGGTGTGCGCCACCTGCCTGGCTCCACATTTTGGGCAGCTCCAGTGGGAAGGGGTGAGGCTGGGTCTGGGAACTGCCCAGGTGTTGGGGGGTGAGCCTCAAGGGGGCTTGGCCTGGACAGAGCCTTAGCCAGAGGCGCAGTTAGGACACCCCGCTCCCTGACCTCTGCCCCGAGGGCGGCTTGGTCTTGAGAGGTGTCTGCCCTGCTGGCCCGTCTCTACCTCCATGTTCCCTTTGTTTTCTTTTTTTGGAAGCCGTGGCCAGGGAGCAGGGCCTGCCTTGCTGGGATAAATATTTAATAGTCAGAAGCAGTTTCTCAAGCGGAAAATTGGAACGGGGCCCAGGAGGCCTGGGGCGGGAAGCTGCACTCCCCCTCCCGGCACCCCAGACACGCCCGAAACACTCCCAGACCCCCGCCCCTGCTGCCAGGCTCCTGTCTCGTGTGCTGCCCTCCGTCCCCCGAGTGTGCTTGTGACGTGGGGTAGCATTGAGAGAGCTTCTGGCTGGATTCCTTCTTGCATGAGACCTTGCTCCATGGTTGAGGTGGATGGTGGAGCTGGAGTTGACTACTGGACAGGAGTTTGGGAAGGGATGCATCACTGAACATGGGGTTCTGGAAGGACAGCAGGACAGAAAGGCAGTCAGGGTGCCAGGGACACACAGTGGACAAGGCAAATGAGGGGCTTCCTGAGGCCTGGGCCTCTCTTCCTTTTAGCACAGGGAGGCAGTGGTCAGTGCTGGGCCTGTCTGCAGGCTCGGGCAGGCCAAGTGTCAGCTGAGTCAAGGCCTCTTTGTCTGCAGCTCGAGCCCTGGTCCTCCCCTGCTCTAGTGGAGTCAGAGCAAGGCTAGCCTCTCCTTGCCTGCTGGACCCCCTGACCTCTCCTTGCTTTCTGAGAGCTGGACCCTTTGTGCGCCAGGAAGAATGAGGCCTCCTGCAGGGCACCTGGAGATAGGACCCCTGTGGTGGCTTCCTCCCGCCCAGCCTTGCTCCTGGTGCAGCAGCACCGACAGCTCTTTGACACCACCCCTGGGAGTGCTCTGCTCCCACCGTGGCATCCGTATCAGCTGATTCACCAGGAGTTGCCCACCCCCTCCCTGCCTGCCCCCTGCCAATGCCAGTTCCCATGGTGACGCTAAACTGGGCTGTGGGTCCTGATGGCTTTGAGCTAGGTCTGTCTGTGCAAGTGGGCACCAGGGCACATCTATGTCCCAGGGTCTGTGACGTGGCTCAGCAGCTACTGTGGCTCTTTTACAGACCTAGCCTGGCCACTGAGCCTGGCCACATGGAACAGGGGTCCAGCAGTGGGGTTCCTGGGAACTGAGGCAGGAGGGCAAGGTCTCCTGGGCTGTCAGGTAAGCTAACTGTGGAAATGGACACTGACCAGGGGCAGGTGGTGGGGGTTGGCAGCTGTACCTCCATTCCCCTCCCCTCAGGGGACAGTGGTTCTGAGCGCAGAGCCCTGGGCTCCCAGCCCGACCTTAGCCTTTCTGCAAACCTGCTGCCCCTGCTGGCACCTGCTACTCACCAGCTTGGGCCCAGGGCTGCAGAGCAGGTCATCTTGTTTCTGAGCAGGGAGGGTGCCCCAGGCAGAGCAAATGGCTTATGCCTGAGCTTGGGGACTGCAGAGGGCCTGGAGTGGGGCACCGTCAGTGCCTTACTGCAGAGCCTGAGTTGGTGAGGGCTGTGCCAGGAGGGGAGGTCATGGCCTCTGGGCCACCCAGCAGCAGGTGGCTTTGCAGGGCCCTTCCTCCAGCTGCTGTGAAGTGGGCATGTCCCAGCTGGGACCCCGACAACCATGTGATAGCCCAGGACCCCAGGCAAGTTGGCTGGGAGTCAGGAGGCCCTGTGCAGCTGCTGGGGTGGGTGGCTGGGTTGGTCAGCACACACAGGCTCAAGGGGACAGTGGCAGCCCGTGCTGCTCGGAGCCAGCATTCCTCACCACTGGGCCAGCAGCTGGGCTCCCTCTGACCAGCCTGCATTGCCTGGCGTGCCCTGGGCAATGAGCTGGCTGCCTGGTGAGGCAGTAAACAAAGTCCCCAGGTGAGACCTGGGAGTGGGGCACAGGAGTGGCTGCCAGTGGCTGTGGCAGTGTGAATAGAGTCATCTCCTTCTGTGACTGTTAGTCTGACATCAGGGCCTGGGGGGTGCCTGGTGCCGCCCTTGCCTTCCAGGACTGGGGTGTCCCTGGGTCTCTCATCCCATTTCCCTCTGCCTTCTCCTTACCTTAGAGCCCTCCGACTCACCTGGGGCCCTTCTCTTGCTGTCCCTCACCTCAGGGTCCTCTGGCTCCCAAGTCCCAGTAGAAGTTCTGGCTCCCTCAGCTGCTCCAGGAAGCCCCCTCTCTGGGCCACCATGCTGGGCAGGGCTGTAGGTGCAGGCCCTTCTGTGCTGACCCCCCTGGGGGATGGCCAGACCCCTCCCAGCCCTGGAACCTTGGGCTCGGCTCCTCTGCTGTGAGGGCCTGCTCCAGCCTGCCCATGGGAGCAGGTACCCACTTCTAGCTGGGCCCTGCCCACTGGGCTTCGGGCACAGGGCATGGCAGCCCTGGGAGGATCCCTGCATATCTGCAGCCAACACAGCTGCTCTGTCCTGCCCAGGCTTGCTGGATGCCCAGAGGCATGAGCTGGGTGCTGAACCCTGAGGAAAAAGGAGGAGGTGGCAGGAAGGGGCAGGCCAGGCAGCTGAGCTCTGGGTGGTGGGTGATTGGGGTCACTGGACTCAGGAAGAGTGTTTCTCGGCCACCACTCGAACGGGAAAGGGTGTGGTTTGCTAAACATGCTGGGGCCAGCCACACCAGGCTCATGGGTGCCCTGGAGCTTTGAAGGCTGAGAGCTGTCAAGTCAGGGCCCAAGAACTGGAAGGGTATTTTGGGCCAGGCTGCCCTCACGGGTGGCAGCAGCCACAGCCACTTCCCCAAGGGCCCAGCTTGGCCACCCTGTGGGCTCCGGCCTGTGCTTGGAAGGTACCTCCCTGTCCCGTCGCTTCGTGCCCAGCCAGGCCAGCTCTGAGCAGAGTTCCCTGAGGAAACTGAGGCAGGGCTGTCTCACAGCAGTCGCCTGCACAGCAGGGACGCACACGCTGGGCTGCAGCGGTGACTCAGGAGGGCGTTTCCTCTCCGAGTCAGCTGCCTGGGCTTGGGGGCACTCAGGGTGGGGCCCCTGGCTCCCCAAGCTGAGCTGGGGAGGCTGGCCTAGCTCCTGGCCTGTGCGGGGACCCGCCCAGCCCCTGCCTAAGGAGGAGGCCAGGAGGGAGGGACAGTGGGGAGGGCTGTGCAGGGGAGGAACCAGGCGGGCAGGGAGGCAGGCAGCCCAGGAATCTCTTCTGGGCCAGTTGGGAGAGCGTCCTGGGCCTGGCCTCCTCCGTGAGGCTGCTCCCTGCCCTGGGCAGCCTGTCCCCTTTCAATTTCAGCCCTGCGGCACCTGCCCCCTCACCACTCAGCAGGTCAGTGGGGGCCAGATGGGCTGCCGGCAAGGGGGGATGCAGGGGCAGAGCTGGCCTGGGCATCTCCCTGATCCCCTGTTCTGTCCCTGAACCCACTTCTGGCTAATGTTGGGGGCAGGGCTGTCGGTTCACAACAGCTCCTGCTAGCTGGTGCCAGGGCCAGTCAGGCTGGGAAGCCTGTCGGCAAGGGGCCCTGCAGCTCCCAGTTCCTGGACCGGTCTCTGGCCACCACACCCCAGGGTGTGCAAGGTGTACACAGGGCTCAGGAGGTGACCCTGGCCCTGGCCAGTCGGGGGCGGTGGCTCTCATTTGAAGGGAGCCTTGGCTAGGGGTATGTTGATGCCAGGGCACTGGCATGGCCATTTGGCATCAGGACAGATTCCCAGGGCCAGCTGCATGTCCTGGGATGGTTCTAGGGTAGTGGTCGCTGACCTTGTCTGGCATAGGGGGACCTGGGTTGTGGAGGTGGCTCAGCAAGGCCTGCTTTGCTTTCCTGGAGCTGCCAAGGTGGACTCTTGGGCCTCAGGGTGGGGGCCGCCCCTCTTGGTCACAGTGTCCTGGCATCTAGGGTGCTGGCCTTTCTACCCAGACTCAGTTGACGTTGGGGATGGGTGGGCATGGGAGCTGCACTGCTGGCTGCTGGATCCTGGGCTCACCTGCTGCCCTCTGGCCCCAGGACTAATCCCACTAACGCTGGGCAGGGCTTAGTCCTTGCAGGGGTTTTGACCAGCTCCTTCCCTTTCCCTGCCCAGTGCACACCTCACACTAGCATTTGTTATGCACCGACTATGTGCCAGGCTTGAGTGCTTGGTGAGTATGGTGCTCTGAAGACCAGAACTAAGGAATGTCCAGAATCAATGGCAGAGGGTCACCCTGTGAGTTCACTGAGTGAGGACACAGCATGTGAAGTCCAGAGGCAGGAGGGGGCGGGGCCCCAGGTGGAAGCAGAGAGGGATTTTAGATGGATGGCAGCAGGAACTACAGAGATTGTTCTGGGAGAGGGTGATGTAAACACCCGGGGGGCGAGGAGCCCTGGCCCAGGGCTGCGGAGGCTGGTTCCCCACTTGGCCTCCAGCGCCTGGCTCCGTCTCCACATTCACAATAATCTCCAGAAACATCAGGGGTGGGGGCAGGCCCCTGACTGCCTGGGGTGCTGCTCATAAGGTCAGAGGGTCTCGTGACAGTCAGCCGAGCTTGGCAGTTTCCCCGAAGTCCAGGATGTGGTGAGGCAGAGCTGCGTGCGCGAGTCCGTGTGGGCGCCCAGTGAGGGCAGGGCGGCGGTCTCCTCTGGGTGAGCCTGCTCACTCCACTGCCAGAGCCAAATTGGGGGCTGTCCAGGGTGTTGGGCAGGGGCACTCGGCCACACATGCCTCTGTACACACTCTCTCAAGCGGATGGAGAAAGGAGCACCTCTGCAGTGTCCTGTCCCAAGGACCCCGTTGCCCTGGTGACATGCAAACAGGCCCACCACACTGGCCCAGCCTGGAGCCAGAGCTCACCCTGGGTGGCGGTTTGGATGCAAACTTGAGTTTTGTTTCAGTGAACGCTCCACCTATGTGGCTCTGCTGAAGAGGGCCTGTGGGCCAGTGTTGTAGGGTCATCTGGGGTGGGAAGCCCCTCTCTGCAGTCCCCACTTGTATCCCTCCCTGTCCCCTGGGGCTCAGGAGTGTGAGGGGCTGAGCTGGGTCTCCTCCCAGCTGGAGGTCACGCCTGCAGGAGTGTGAGGCCCTTTAGAGGAGCTAGGGGACTCCCAGGAAGAGGCACTGTGGAGGCCACAGACACCAGCACCCAGGACAGCTGGGCCCAGCCCAGGCGAGTCCCCTCCATGCCTCCTGTGGAAAGTGGGGCTTTGTGACTGCCAGCCACAGTGTCACTGTCCCAGCCACAGTGCTCTCTGAAGGGCTGTTTGCGGAGCTTCTGATGGGCAGGTGGGTGGGATGCCTGTCCTGTGCTCTGGGGCCATGCAGCTGGTGGAGGTGGGGACACAGGGTCCTCCTCTCCCAGGCGGGCAGGGCGCTGGGCAGTCCTCCTGCAGCAGGCAGGATTTCCCCCTTCCTGTTTGTGCGTCCCTGGGCCAGGCCCGCGGCAGCTCCTGGGCACTTGGGCCCGTGGCTCCTGGCTGCGCCGCCTCCCGGCCTCTGCTGGTGGTGCTCACCAGGGTGGCTAGGAGGGAAGACTGGCGACGCGTGGGCCTTCCTGAGGCTGGCAGAGGGCCAGGCCCCCAGGCCAGCTGGGCAGGGCTGGTTGGGCCTCTTCCTTCCCTCCTCCCCCTCCCGGGTTCCCAGCGCAGGGTGTGTCCTGCTCCCAGTTGTCAACACCTTTCCTCACGGCCCACCGCCCACAAGACGCCCCTGAGCAGATTTAGGTGCAGCTTCCCAGGGCCAGGGGTGCGTCCCTGCCTGACCTGAGGGGCCTCACGCGGGGCCCAGGACCCTCTAGCACCCGAGGGTCTGGGCTCCCGGCCTGGAGGTCCTCTTTCCCAAGGAGCTGCCTTGCAGATCCCTGTCCTGTCAGCCGCCCACCACCCTGTGCGAGATGGAGCCTCTCATTGGCTCTGTTTTGTCTGACCAGAAGGCAGCCGGGAGACTCAGAGGGAGAGGGGGTGGCTGGGTCTCTGGGTGTCCTGAGGAGCTTCTCAGGCCAGCCCCCTCCCAGCCCAGGGACCCCAGGCCCACCCCAAGACTAGGGCAGTTGCGATGGGCCAGGTGGCCCAGGGAGGTCCAGAGCAGCAGTGCCTAAAGGTGACCTGGGCAGTCAGTGGCCAGCATGGGGTGTGATGGGCCCCCACCGTGGTGAGTCCCAGCTTCTGCCCTGCACTGAGCCTCCCCCAGCCTCAGTTTCCTCACATGTCATGCACCAGGCATCAGCCTGACAGCCTGGGGAAGGAGCATTTGGCTGTGGGACAGCAGAACGGGAGCCTAGCTCCTGAGGCTGAGGCTGCCCAGCTGTGGTCCAGCTGCCAGAAAGGGGAGCTGCTCAGAAACCCAGAGCCCTGCACCATACCTGCCCTGTCCTGCAGTCCTGGCCTGTGGCTCTGGCTCAGATGGGTCCTCTGGGGAACTCTGCAGGAATGGGGTGAGGGGCAAAGTGAGGGGCAGGCAGCTGCTTGGGAGGCAGTGACGGGGCATAAGTATTCCACTGGGAGCATCAGGGGACCCTGGGGGTGGCAGACTGGTGCCTTCCAGTCAAGGCAAATGAGGTGGCCCTGGGGAGAGGCCCCATCTGGCCAGGTCAGAGCTGTGCAGGAGAAGACTGCCCTGCCACCTGGTTAGGGAGTGGGGGTCTGTGGGGAGACCTGGGGGGGCGTGCCGGGAGTATTGGGGACTTGAGTGGACCCCCTTGCCCCAGGTCAGACTTGCAGATGGGGAACCAGGGTTGGGGTTCTCCCATGGAGCCCTGGAGGGCCTGGCCACTGGAGCAGTGGGAAGGAGGTGGGGCAGGAAGTAGGGTGGGCCCCCACAACTTCTGGCATGACCCAGAGTATCTGCTCTGCCTGGGCCTCCTCTCCTTCTCTCCCGGGAGAGCCAGTCTCAGAGGCTGTCCCCTGCCCTCCAGAGTCGCTTTGTAGAAAGACAGGAAGGCCCAAGAGGAAGCAAGGGAGGGCCAGGTGCTGTTGGGGTGCACAGGTGCAGCTCAGATGTGGCTCTGCAGACAGGAGCATCCAGGGCCTGACACTCAGGCAGGGTAAGCAGGCTGGACCCCGGTATTCACGAGGAAATCTGAGCTCAGGGTCACACAGCACATTGGTCAGAGACCAGCAGCCAAACCCAGACTCCTGCCCGAACTGGGCTTCCCCATCTCCTTGGGTCCCAAGGCTAGGGCTCCCCCCTGTGGAGCAGGAAGCACGGGGTCCCAGAGGCCAGTGCTGCACCCCACAGGTCAGATTTGCACAGGGGTCTGCTCTCCCTGATCTGCAAAGTCTGGCCCAGGGTCCTTAGGAAACTCGAGACCCCTGGGCAGGTGGGCTGGAGAGGCACTTGTTCCTCTCATCCCCAGCAAGGTGCCTCAAGAAGGAGGCGGTCCCTGAACACGAGCCTCCTTGCCATACGCACTGAAATCCAAGGGGGGTTGGGCCTGAAATTCTGTCTGTGGGAAGATTTTATTTATTTTTTTCTGTCTCAATAAAGCCTTATTCTCAAAACCTTTCCGTGGGCCAGATTAGGCCTGTGTAGTTTACCTGATTTTATTTGTGTGTGTGTGTGTGTATTTAGTTGTAGATGAACCTTTCTTTTTTTTTTTTTTTTTTTTTAATATTTATTTTTTAGTTCTCGGCGGACACAACATCTTTGTTGGTATGTGGTGCTGAGGATCGAACCCGGGTCGCACGCATGCCAGGCGAGCGCGCTACAGCTTGAGCCACATCCCCAGCCCAGAACCTTTCTTTTTTTTAAAAAAAAAAAACTTTTTATTGTAGTTGGACACAGACCTTTATTTATCTATTTATCTTTATGTGGTGCTGAGGATGGAACCCAGGGCCTCACACAGGCCAGGCAAGTGCTCACCACTGAGCCCCAGCCCAGCCAGAGAGTCCAGAATGAGCATGGATGAAGGAGGGAGTCACTGGGCTGGGTGCAAGATGGCAGCTTGAGTTTGGAGGGAGGTGGCTAAAGATGGACAGTCCTAGTCTCTTTTTTGAGACAGTTTCTCACTAAGTTGCTGAGGCTGGCCTCGAACTTAAACCCTTCTGTCTTGGCCTCCTGAGTCACCAGGATCCCAGGCATGGCCACTGTGCCTGGACAGTCTCTGGGATTCCCAGTGTCCCGTGCGGGCAGTGGTCCCCCGGAGTGGTGCTGTTTGGAATGTCGGCTGCTTGCGCAGCACTGACTGTTTTTACAGTTGATCTGACTCTTCCCATTCGTTGGCATAAAGTTCAGAATTTCCTCATTTTGATTTTATGTGAAATTTTTAAATGTTTAAGAGAAAGAACACAGATTATGCAGCTATCCCCATCACAGGAACCCTTTGGGAAGCTGGCCACCCAGGACTTCCACGGCAGCGGGGCACCTCCCTGGTACCTTCTCTTAGTACCTTCTCCCACTTGGCGCAGTGTTTGTGAGCTCCACCGCCCTGCAGGCAGGGAGCGGTCCACTCATCCTCATCCTTGGTGTTTCTCAGTCCACTCTTGACCGACATCTGAGCCTTTCGGGTTCTTGGGTGCTGTCAAGGGGACAGCTTTGGCCACACCTCCTTGGCTCTTGAGTGGCTGGGCCACAGGGAAGGTAGGACATGGTGGCTGTTTGCCAGAGGCTGTACCAGTCTGCCCCCAGGCCTGGGACAGGGCAGGTCATGCTGCGCATCCTTGTCACTATCAGGTGGCCAGGCTTCACTGGTGGGCTGTGGCTTCAAGTGGCACTGCCCTTGAGAGGAGTGTGCCGGGCAAGTGACCAGTCCACTCTGGCCAGTGGCCCTTCCAGCACTGCTGTTCTATTGGGTTGTTTTGTCTTTTCCTGAGCTGTGAGAGCTCGGTACCTTCTGGAAGGAGAACCACTTTTTCTTGCGCTAGTTGGCCATTTGGACATCTTTTGTGAAATGCTTGTTCAGATCTTTACCTCATTTTCAATTACAAGTTTTTGGATTAATATATAAACACACATATAAATAGCAATGTGAGTACCATCTGAGTGGTAGAGACATACTTATGTGTATTTTAGTGTTTCATTTTAATTACACTATTGACATACTGGCTAACCCAGGGGCGCTTAACCACTGAGCCGCATCCCCAGCCCTTTTGTACCTTCTATTTTGAGACAGTCTCACTAAGTAGCTAAAGGTCTTGTTAAGCTGTGAAGGCTGGCTTCAAACTTGTGATCCTCCTGCCTCAGCCTCCTGACTTGCTGGGGTCACTTATGTGCACCACCACAGCTGCCTATGTCTTTTTTTATTTATTTTTTAAATATTTATTTATTTATTTTAGTTTTAGTTGGACATAATACCTTTATTTTATTTATTTATTTATATGTGGTGCTGAGGATCGAATCCAGGTCCTCGCACGTACTAGGTGAGCACTCTCCCGCTGAGCCCCAGCCCCAGCCCATTATCTTTTTATTTTTTAAGTGGTGGCTTTATGGATAATGTTACATATGTTTAACTCATCACAATCGCCTTCAGTAACATTGGACCACTTCAATGTGAGAACTGACCACTGAAGTGCGGCCCTGCCCTGTCCTTTGTACGAAGTTATCACTTGCTTTTCCTCTACACCTGGTACGTCTGACAACAAGCTTTATTATTTTGATAGAGTTCATTGCCCTTTTTCTTTAGAGCTTCATTGAGGTTTGTAAGCAGTGACACTGTCCTAAGTGTGCACTTCAGTCATTTGTGGTGGCCTTGAAGACTTGTACCTACCATCACCATGAGCCCTTTGCTAGAACGTTGCTGCCACCCCTGGATCCCCTCCACCCTGCTGACGCTGGGTCTCCCCCGACCCCAGCCCCAGGCGACACTGGGTTAATTCTGGTAGAATGAAGCCCCATCCCACTTCCCTCCGCTGCTGTTTGGTCCTCGTGGATTGCATGGCCTTGCTACAACCCCATGACGTGGGCGAGGAGCACGCTCTATCTAAGGGGTTCACAGACTACAGCCTGTACCCCGATGAGCCAGCTGCTTCTGTAAGTCAAGTCTGGATGAAGTGCAGTCACGCTGTGCCCACCCAGCGTCCAGGCAGCTGCAGCTCGCACAAGAAAAGTGCAACTGCGGGCTTCACACGGTCCTGCTAGATAAGTTAGTGAGAAGTGCTGCCAGATGTGCACCGGACACTTCTGTCAGTGAGGGGGCCCGGGACAGCTGTGCTGTGAGATCAGGTCACCTCGGGGCGGTGGCCTCCTGCTTGAGGACACACTATGATGCCCACACGTGTCGAGGCTGGCTCTCGACCGGTTTCCCCGTGTGACGGACGGCCCTGGTCTTTTCTCTTCTGCGTCTCGGCCGCAGCCTCCTTTCTCTCCGGCCGTGCTGCCCCGGAGCTCTCTGAGGTCTGTTGGTTCCCCTGCTTCTCTGCCTCTTCACCTTGTGCAGTTTCTACTAACCTCCAAGTGGACAGCTCTTTCTCTGGGCTCCTCAGACCTGCAGTTGAGCCGCTCTGGGGCAGACTCACCTTGGGAATGTCTGTCCCGAGTCTCCCTTCCCTCCAGCTGTGACAGGCTTTTGGTGGGTAGTCGCCGGCATCAAGGCGCCTCCTGTGGCGGTTCAGAGACAGGGTCCGCTGGCGGCCTGCTCCTTGGCTGGGGCTGTGCCTGAGGTCTCTGTGCGTCTTGTCGTTTATCGCCGAGTGCTGGACGTTGAGGTCAGGTGTTGTGTCAGCTCTGCATTCTGACTTCACCCCCGCTGGGGTGGGCCACTCACTTCTGTAGCTATTTTCTTGACCAAATGTGCCAAGTGTGAGCACAGTGTGGCAGCTCCCCAGCTCCAGCACACTACTGTCCAGCCTCATGCCACGGCCTCCCCACCCAGTGGCTGTGGCTCTCCCCGGGACTCAGTGTCCACCTCCCTGTATGCCATCTGGCCCACCCACCAGTGTGTCTCCACCAACACCTCTCTTCCCACAGTGTCTGGCCGGCAGCTGCAGCCCGAGGATCCAGGTGCAGCTACTGAGGAGGACCGCACTGTAAGTGGGACCAGGGAGGGAGTGCATCCACCTTGCAGCCTGCCCCCAGGCCTTCTGGCCTGGCCAGAGCCTGGGGGCTAACAGGAACTCGACTCTCTCCTCCTGCCAGGTGACTGAAGGGCCTGTGGACGAGGTCATTCGGCCACGGCCACAGGGGTCCTCCCCTGTCTACGAATGCACAGCAGAAGGCACTGGCTTTGGAGTCCAGGTGAGCCCCGGGCAGAGCTCACAGGCCGAGACAAGGCCTGGGCGCCGGGCCCTGCACCACTCTCCCTCCCGATCACCTGTGTGGGCGGCCCACATGCATGTCTCTGTACAGCACCCTGCCCTGTCTGCTGCCACCAGGCCACAGCTGTGCCCATCACTGTCCCCTCTGGGTCCCCTGACATGCAGATGCCTGCGGCATCTGTGTGGTGGGGCACAGGCCCAGGCTCCCAGGGGTGGGGCCAGGGTGGGTCACGGGACGTGTGCACATGTGCAGCCTTTGGGGAGGACACAGGCCCCCGTGGAGGAGGACAGGAGGGGCCATCAGAGGAGACGCGTCCTCAACAGATGGCATCCTGCCTTTGGAGATCCTCCTCTGTACTGACCTCCAGTGCCACAGGGCTTGCGGGGGAGCTGAGGCTGGCCTCAAGTGGAGGAGGCCCTGCGCGGCCTTTTCCCTGGTGGCCCCCAAGGGACGCAGCTTCCTCTGCACCCAGCTGCACCCCTGCAGCTCCTGAGTCCCTCGGCACCGGGGTCTGCTGCCTGGAGCCTTCTGTTCTCCCGGAGCAGGGCCAGGTGGGTGGAACCTTCTCTCCTGCCTGTCCCAGGGTGGGTGGTGGGTAACTCCCAACCCTGTGGCTACAGGAAGACGCCCCGGGACGGCGAGGCTCCTCAGGGAGGCGGAGGTCCTGGTGGAAGCGGGCCTCGGGGGACTCGCAGGTCTTCTCCAGGATGAGCCACCCAGAGGTTGGTATGCCAGACCCAAGGTGCTGGGAGGGTGGCGGGCAGCAAGGAGACCGGCAGCGTCCCTGGGTCCCAGGGGGGGCAGGGCGACGGGAGGCCCCAGTGACGAGGGCCCTGGGTGTGTAGTCCTCATCACGCCCCCATCCAGAGGGGTGGTGCCAGGTCGGGCACCTGCACGGATTGCAACCAGAAGCTTCAGAGCTCTCTGGGTACCCTGAGGGGTGTGGAGGCCTCTGCTGGACACAGAGGCCACCATCATGTCCAACGTGGGTGGCCTGCCTCCCTTCCCTGTGTTGGCCTCAGGCCTGTGGCCCTGCTTGATTTGAGCACTGGGTGCTGCATGTGTCCAGTGCATCATTTGCGAAGGAAGGCAGGCTTGACCACAGTGCCTGCAGGGCCGTCCTCTCTGCTGGACAGGGGCAGCCAGTCCTGGCAGGCTGGGTAAGGCCGTGGGAGGCAGCTCCTACCTGAGGCTCTCTGTAGCCGGCGGACTTCAGTGCTGGGACAGTGCAGCCTGCGTCCATCTGAAAGGAGCCCCCACTGTGGTGCCCACAGTGACAGGTGGATGGAGTGGTCCCCTTCTTGGGAGTCGCCAGCCCCTAGCACTGATGGCACAGCTCACCGTGGCCCTGATGTGCTTCTACTCCAGGCTGTGCGGGAAGTGACAGAGGAGACACTGGAGACTGAGGTGGAGGCAGGAGCCAGTGGTTACAGTGTCACAGGTGGGGGACACCAGGGGATCTTTGTCAAGCAAGTGCTGAAGGACTCCTCGGCAGCCAAGCTATTCAGTTTGAGAGAAGGTACAATGGCCAATCCATCCGTTTCCCCATCATCTGGGCAAAGATGGCCGGGGCATGGAAGGGACCCGGAGGGGGCAGGGCCACACCTAGATTCAGGACCACCCCGTCATGTCTCTACTTGTCTGCCCCAGGCTGGGCCACCCACAGCTCCTCTTGGCCGTGCCATGGAGAGAACCCCCATTTCCCCCTGTTGCCCCAGGGCTGGGGGTCCCAGTACCCCCGACTTGGTGGGAGTGGGAACTAAGCCAGAGCTGTTCCTTTATCCTCTAGGGGATCAGCTGCTCAGTGCCACCATCTTCTTTGACGACATTAAATATGAAGACGCTCTCAAGATACTTCAGTACTCGGAGCCTTACAAGATCCAGTTCAGAATCAAACGGAAACTGCGTGCCCCAGAGGGTGAGGAGCTGGCCGTCTCTGGCCCTTGGCAAGACTCCAAGGGCAAGGAGCAGGTAAGGCCCCTTCAGCAGGCAAGGAGGGGCTGCAGAGGCTGCCCTGCGTCCTCGTGCACAGGGCACCAGGCTCTGCGCCAGCTCCAGTGAGTTCCCTCCCCTGTGTTTCAGGACAAGGATGTGGCTGACGAGTGTACAGAGACCCCGACGAAGACACTGGAGGCAGATGGTGACCGGGAGAGGCTCATCTCCAAGCCCAGGGAGAGCCGTGGAAGGCGCCCCCACGAAAGGCTCTCCTGGCCCAAATTTCAAGCCCTAAAGAGCAAGCGGGGGCCTGGACCTCGACGTTCACACAGTTCCTCCGAGGCACACGAGCCTGGAGATGCGCGAGACGTGTCCCCGACAAGCACAGACACAGAGGCCCAGCGGCAGGAGGAGCTCCGGGCACAGAAGGCAGGGCCAGGCCGCCAGAGGAGGAGGAAGTTCCTGAACTTCAGATTTAAGATGGGTTCAGGACAGGAACCCTCTGCCGCCGGGCAACTGGGCAGAGAGGCCCACGGCAGGCCACATCCTGCTGGGGTGCTGGGGGAAATGGGCCCCTGGGAGGATGGGCCAGGGGCCACAGGGGCTCCCGCGGGAGGCAGGCCTGAGGAGAGAGCACAGTGGCAAGAGGCTGGGCCGCCTGTGCAGCAGGGAGTGGAACCAGGCCTTCCAGCACACGTCCTTGGTGACAGAGCTCCTGCAGAAGGGGTAGGGATGGCTGCCAGGGGCCAAAGGGAGACACAACCCGTGAGCACCCAGCACAAGGCAGGGGAGCACAGCAAGCCCAGGAGCGGCATTGGCGCAGGCCGCAGGATGAGCTGGGAGCAGGAATGGGAAGAGATTCAGAGCCTGGAAACAGGGATAGCAAGACTGTCCCTGTTGGACACCCAGGATGCAGGCAGCTCACAGACACACGGACCAGAAACACAGGTCCAAGGACGTGACTTAAAGACACCCAAATTTGGAATTTCCAAAGAAAAAGTAACAGAGACAGGAAAAGGTGGCAAAGGACTTGAAAAGAAGAAGGGAAAGCAGACGTCACCAGGAGAGGACGAGAGGGGCAGGACAGAGGCCACTCCAGAAGAGGACACACCAGTGGGCACAGGGCCCCAGGCAGACGCTGCAAGGAGGAAAGAACAAGAAGAGAAGACACCAAAGACACCGCAGGACAAGGGGGAGACACAGCAAGATGAGGACCCAGAGAGGAGGGGGGCCAAGGCGAAGATGCCCAGGGCCCCAAGGAGCTCCACGGGACGGTCACCAAGTCGGGAAGGGAGAGCAAGCCCCCCGAGAGCAGGAGGGGAAGGGAAACGGGAGGCGGCCCACGAAGACAGGAGGACGACGAGGGGACCTCACGCGGTGGGCCCAGGAGACGCCCTGCCAGGGGAAGAGCAGGAGCAGAGACAAGTGGGAGCGACACAAAAGAGAGACGCGGCGACCACAGAGGAGAACATCAAGAAGGGACACAGGGACCAGGACGCAGGAGAGGGCCAGCTCAGAAGGCCCACGTTCAAGATGCCCTCCTTCAGCGGGTCCGCCATCGGCCCAGCCTGGGACGCGTCTGTGGAGGTGAGGGCACCCAAGGCGGAGGCTGATGTGGCCTTGCCTTCCACACAGGGTGACCTCAGGAGCCCTGACCTCAGCATCCAGCTGCCTGCCATCAACCTGGACACCAGGGATGGCCAGGTGGACGTGACTCTCCCCAAGGCCACCTTGCCTGAGGGAGACCTTCTGGCAGACCCTGACTCTGGAGCCGGCCTGAAGGGGCACCTACGCAAGATGCAGATGCCCAGCATCAAGATGCCCAAGGTGGACCTTAAGGGCCCCCAGGTGACCATCAAGGGCACCAAGCTGGACGTGAAAGGGCGCAAGGGTGAGGTGAGTGCCCCCAGCCTGGATATGAAGCTGTCTGCTGGGAAGATGGACATACAGGCCCCCAGTGCCAAGCTGGAGGGGGACCTGGCCCTGGCAGACAAGGAAGTGGCCACCAAAGACAGCAAGTTCAAAATGCCCAAGTTCAAGATGCCCTCTTTTGGCATCTCTGCCCCCAGCAAGACCTTGGACTCCTCTGTGGAGGTGAACTTGCCCAAAGTGGAAGCCGATGTGACCTTGCCCTCCATCCAGGGTGACCTCAAAGACCCTGAACTCCACATGCAGCTGCCTGAAGCCAATGTGGACATCAGGGCTGGCCAGATGGACATGACCCTCACCGAGGCCACCCTGCCCAAGAAAGAGCTACTGGCAGCCCCTGATGCTGAAGCTGGCCTTAAGGGGCACAAGCCCAAGTTGCAGATGCCCAGCATCAAGATGCCCAAGGTGGATGTCGAGGGCCCTGAGGTAGATGTCAAGGGCACCAAGCTGAACGTGAAAGGCAAGAAGTGCGAGGTGAGTGCCCCTGACCTGGACGTGGAGTTGCCATCAGTGCAGGTGGACACACAGGTTCCTGGTGAAAAGCTGGAGGGGGACCTAGCCCTGGCAGACAAGGAAGTGGCCACCAGAGACAGCAAATTCAAAATGCCCAAGTTCAAGATGCCCTCCTTCGGCATGTCGGCCCCCGTCAAGACATTGGACACATCTGTGGAGGTGAAGGCACCCAAGGTGGAGGTCGATGTGGCGCTGCCCTCCATCCAGGGTGACCTCAAAACCTCTGACATCAGCATCCAGCTGCCAACTGCTGACCTAGACGCCAGGGCTCGCCAGGTGGAAGTGACCCACACCGAGGACACCGTGCCTGAGAGAGAATTTCAGGTGGCCCCTGCTGCTGGAGCCAGCCTGAAGGGGCACTTGCCCAAGATGCAGATGCCCAGCATCAAGATGTCCAAGGGGGAGCTCAAGGGCCCTCAGGTGGACATCAAGAGCCCCAAGCTGGAGGTGAAAGGCCCCACGGTTGAGGTGAGTGCCCCTGACATGGACATGGAGCTGCCCTCTGGACAGGTGGACATGCAGGCCCCCAGTGCCAAGCTGGAGGGGGATCTGACCCTGGAAGACAAGGAAGTGGCCACCAGAGACAGCAAGTTCAAAAGGCCCAAGTTCAAGATGCCGTCCTTCAGTGTGTCTACCCCCAGCAAGACCTTGGACACGTCCATGGAGGTGAAGGCGCCCAAGGTGGAGGCCGATGTGGCTCTGCCTTCCATCCAGAGTGACCTCAAAACCTCTGACATCAGCATCCAGATGCCCACTGCTGACCTAGAGGCTGGGACTGGACAGGTGGACTTGACCCAACCCAAGGCCACCCTGCCCAAGGGAGAGCTGCCGGCGGCCCCTCCTGCTGGGGCCAGCCTGAAGGGACACCTGCCCAAGGGGCAGATGCCCAGCATCAAGATGCCCAAGGTGGACCTCAAGGGCCCCCAGGTGGACATAAAGGGCCCCAAACTGGACGTGAAAGGCCCCAAGAGCGAGGTGAGTAGCCTTGACCTGGAGATGGAGCTGCCCTCTGGACAGGTGGACATGCAGGCCCCCAGTGCCAAGCTGGAGGGGGACCTGGCCCTGGCAGACAAGGAAGTGGCCACCAAAGACAGCAAGTTCAAAATGCCCAAGTTCAAGATGCCGTCCTTTGGCCTGTCTGCCCCCATCAAGACATTGGACACATCCATGGAGGTGAAGGCACCCAAGGTGGAGGACGATGTGTCCCTGCCTTCCATCCAGAGTGACCTCAAAACCTCTGAACTCAGCATCCAGATGCCCACTGCTGACCTAGAGGCTGGGACTGGACAGGTGGACTTGACCCTACCCAAGGCCACCCTGCCCGAGGGAGAGCTACTGGGGGTCCCTCCTGCTGGAGCCAGCCTGAAGGGACACCTGCCCAAGGGGCAGATGCCCAGCATCAAGATGCCCAAGGTGGACCTCAAGGGCCCTCAGGTAGATGTCAAGGGCCCTAAGCTGGACATGAAAGACAACAAGGGCGAGGTCAATGCTCCTGACCTGATGTTGGAGCAGCCATCAGTGCAGGTGGACATACAAGCCCCTGGTGCCAAGGTAGAAGGGGCCCTGGCCATTGCAGACAAGGACTTTGCCACTAAAGAGGGCAAGATCAAAATGCCCAAGTTCAAGATGCCCTCCTTCGGCCTATCTGCCCCCAGCAAGACATTGGACACATCCGTGGAGGTGAAGGCACCCGAGGTGGAGGCCGATGTGGCCCTGCCCTCCATCCAGGGTGACCTCAAAACCTCTGACATTAGCATCCAGCTGCCTACAGCCAACCTGGAGGCTGGGGATAGCCAGGGGGAAGTGACCCTCCCCAAGACCACCCTGCCTGAGGGACAGCAGCCACCAGCTCCTCCTGATGGAGCCAGCCTGAAGGGACACCTGCCCAAGGTGCAGATGCCCAGCATCAAGATGCCCAAGGTGGACCTCAAGGGCCCCCAGGTGGACATCAAGGGCCCCAAGCTGGACGTGAAAGGCTCTAGGGGCGAGGTGAGTGGCCCCGACCTGGACATGGAGCTGCCCTCTGGGCAGGTGGACATGCAGGCCCCCAGTGCCAAGCTGGAGGGGGACCTGGCCCTGGCAGACAAGGAAGTGGCCACCAGAGACAGCAAGTTCAAAATGCCCAAGTTCAGGATGCCCTCCTTTGGCCTGTCTGCCCCCGTCAAGACATTGGACACGTCCGTGGAGGTGAAGGCACCCAAGGTGGAAGTCGATGTGGTGCTACCCTCCATCCAGGGTGACCTCAAAACCTCTGACATCAGCATCCAGATGCCCCCCGCCGAAATGGGGGACAGCGCTGGCCAGGTGGACATGACCCTCCCTGAGGCCACCCTGCCTAAGGAAGAGCTGCCGGCGGCCCCTGCTGATGGAGCCAGCCTGAAGGGGCAAGTGCCCAAGGGGCAGATGCCCAGTGTCAAGATGCCCAAGGTGGACCTCAAGGGCCCCCAGGTGGACATCAAGGGCCCCAAGCTGGAGGTGAAAGGCCCCAAGGTTGAGGTGAGTGCCCCCGACCTGGACATGGAGCTGCCCTCTGGACAGGTGGACATGCAGGCCCCCAGTGCCAAGCTGGAGGGGGACCTGGTCCCGGAAGACAAGGAAGTGGACATCAAAGACAGTAAGTTCAAAATGCCCAAGTTCAAGATGCCGTCCTTCGGTGTGTCTACCCACAGCAAGACCTTGGACACGTCCATGGAGGTGAAAGGGCTCAAGGCGGAGGCCGATGTGTCCCTGCCTTCCATCCAGGGTGACCTCAAAGCCTCTGACCTCAGCATCCAGCTGCCCGCCACTGGCCTGGAGGCTGGGACTGGTAAGGTGGACGTGACCCTCCCCGAAGCCACCCTGTCCGAGGGAGAGATTCCGGCATCCCCTTCTGCTGGAGCCAAGCTGAAGGGACACCTGCCCAAGATGCAGATGCCCAGCATCAAGATGCCTAAGGTGGACCTCAAGGGGCCCCAGTTGGACATCAAGGGCTCCAAGCTGGACGTGAAAGGCACCAAGGGTGAAGTGAGCACCCCTGTCATGGATGTGGAACAGCCATCAGTGCAGGTGGACATACAGGCTCCTGGTGCCAAGGAGGAAGGGGACCTGGCCCTGGCAGACAAGGATGTGGCCACCAAAGAGGGCAAGTTCAAAATGCCCAAGTTCAGGATGCCCTCCTTAGGCGTGTCTGTCCCAGGAAAGGCCTTGGACACATCGGTGGAGGTGAAGGTGGCCAAGGTGGAAGCCGATGTGACCTTGCCTTCCATACATGGTGACCTCAAGAGCTCTGACCTCAGCATCCAACTGCCCACCGCAGCCCTAAACACCAGGGATGGCCAGGAGGATGTGACTCTCTATGAGGCCATCCTGCCTGAGGGAGAGCTCCTGGCAGCTCCCGACTCAGGTCCCAGCCTGAAGGGGCATCTGCCCAAGGTACAGATGCCCAGCATCAAGATGCCCAAGGTGGACCTCAAGGGCCCCCAGGTGGACATCAAGGGCCCCAAGCTGGACGTGAAAGGCTCTAGGGGTGAGGTGAGTGGCCCCGACCTGGACATGGAGCTGCCCTCTGGGCAGGTGGACATGCAGGCCCCCAGTGCCAAGCTGGAGGGGGACCTGGCCATGGCAGACAAGGAAGTGGCCACCAGAGACAGCAAGTTCAAAATGCCCAAGTTCAGGATGCCCTCCTTTGGCCTGTCTGCCCCCGTCAAGACATTGGACACGTCCGTGGAGGTGAAGGCACCCAAGGTGGACGTCGATGTGGTGCTGCCCTCCATCCAGGGTGACCTCAAAACCTCTGACATTAGCATCCAGCTGCCCCCCGCCGAAATGGGGGACAGCACTGGCCAGGTGGACGTGACCCTCCCTGAGGCCACCCTGCCTAAGGAAGAGCTGCCGGTGGCCCCTGCTGATGGAGCCAGCCTGAAGGGGCAAGTGCCCAAGGGGCAGATGCCCAGCGTCAAGATGCCCAAGGTGGACCTCAAGGGCCCCCAGGTGGACATCAAGGGCCCCAAGCTGGAGGTGAAAGGCCCCAAGGTTGAGGTGAGTGCCCCCGACCTGGACATGGAGCTGCCCTCTGGACAGGTGGACATACAGGCCCCTAGTGCCAAGCTGGAGGGGGACCTGGCCCTGGCAGACAAGGAAGTGGCCACCAAAGACAGTAAGTTCAAAATGCCCAAGTTCAAGATGCCGTCCTTTGGTGTGTCTACCCACAGCAAGACCTTGGACACGTCCATGGAGGTGAAAGGGACCAAGGCGGAGGCCGATGTGTCCCTGCCTTCCATCCAGAGTGACCTCAAAACCTCTGAACTCAGCATCCAGATGCCCACTGCTGACCTAGAGGCTGGGACTGGACAGGTGGACTTGACCCAACCCAAGGCCACCCTGCCCAAGGCAGAGCTGCTGGCGGCCCCTCCTGCTGGAGCCAGCCTGAAGGGACACCTGCCCAAGGGGCAGATGCCCAGCATCAAGATGCCCAAGGTGGACCTCAAGGGCCCTCAGGTAGATGTCAAGGTCCCCAGGCTGGAGGTGAAAGACAACAAGGGCGAGGTCAACGCTCCTGACCTGATGTTGGAGCAGCCATCAATGCAGGTGGACATACAGGCCCCTGGTGCCAAGGTGGAAGGGGCCCTGGCCCTTACAGACAAGGATGTGGCCACCAAAGAGGGCAAGATCAAAATGCCCAAGTTCAAGATGCCCTCCTTCGGCCTATCTGCCCCCAGCAAGACATTGGACACGTCCGTGGAGGTGAAGACACCCAAGGTGGAGGCCGATGTGGTGCTGCCCTCCATCCAGGGTGACCTCAAAACCTCTGATATTAGCATCCATCTGCCTACAGCCAACCTGGAGGCTGGGGACAGCCAGGGGGACGTGACCCTTCCCAAGACCACCCTGCCTGAGGGACAGCAGCCACCAGCTCCTCCTGCTGGAGCCAGCCTGAAGGGACACCTGCCCAAGGTGCAGATGCCCAGCATCAAGATGCCCAAGGTGGACCTCAAGGGCCCCCAGGTGGACATCAAGGGCCCCAAGCTGGACATGAAAGGGCCCAAGGTCGAGGTGAGTGTCCCCAACTTTGACATGGAGCTGCCCTCTGTGCAGGTAGACATAGAGGCCCCTGGTGCCAAGCTAGAGGGGGACCTGGCCCTGGCAGACAAGGATGTGGCCACCAGAGACAGCAAGTTCAAAATGCCCAAGTTCAAGATGCCGTCCCTCGGCATCTCTGCCCCCGGAAAGACATTGGACACGTCCGTGGAGGTGAAGGCACCCAAGGTGGAGGTCGATGTGGCGCTGCCCTCCATCCAGGGTGTCCTCAAAACCTCTGACATTAGCATCCAGCTGCCCCCCGCCGAAATGGGGGACAGGGCTGGCCAGGTGGACGTGACCCTCCCTGAGGCCACCTTGCCTAAGGAAGAGCTGCCGGTGGCCCCTGCTGATGGAGCCAGTCTGAAGGTGCAAGTGGTCAAGGGGCAGATGCCCAGCATCAAGATGCCCAAAGTGGACCTCAAGGGCCCCCAGGTGGACATCAAGGGCCCCAAGCTGGAGGTGAAAGGCCCCAAGGTTGAGGTGAGTGCCCCCGACCTGGACATGGAGCTGCCCTCTGGACAGGTGGACATACAGGCCCCTAGTGCCAAGCTGGAGGGGGACCTGGCCCCAGAAGACAAGGAAGTGGACATCAAAGACAGCAAGTTCAAAATGCCCAAGTTCAAGATGCCGTCCTTTGGTGTGTCTACCCACAGCAAGACCTTGGACACGTCCATGGAGGTGAAAGGGACCAAGGCGGAGGCCGATGTGTCCCTGCCTTCCATCCAGAGTGACCTCAAAACCTCTGAACTCAGCATCCAGATGCCCACTGCTGACCTAGAGGCTGGGACTGGACAGGTGGACTTGACCCAACCCAAGGCCACCCTGCCCAAGGCAGAGCTGCCGGTGGTCCCTCCTGCTGGGGCCAGCCTGAAGGGACACCTGCCCAAGGGGCAGATGCCCAGCATCAAGATGCCCAAGGTGGACCTCAAGGGCCCCCAGGTGGACATAAAGGGCCCCAAGCTGGACGTGAAAGGCATCAAGGGCAGGGTGAGTGCCCCTGACCGGGACGTGGAACAGCCATCACTGCAGGTGGACATACAGGTTCCTGGTGAGAAGCTGGATGGGGACCTGGCCCTGGCAGACAAGGACGTGACCACCAAAGACAGCAAGTTCAAAATGCCCAAGTTCAAGATGCCCTCCTTAGGCGTGTCCGCCCTAGGAAAGGGTTTGGACGCGTCTGTGGAGGTGAAGGCGCCCAAGGTGGAGGATGATGTGGCCTTGCCGTCCATACAGGGTGACCTCACAAGCTCTGACCTCATCATCCAGCTGCCCACTGCTGACCTGGACACTCGGGATGGTCAAGTGTACATGACTCTCCATGAGGTCCCCCTGCCTGAGGGAGAGCTGCCAGTGGCACCTGACACTAAATCCGGCCTAAAGGGGCACCAGCCCAAGGTGCAGATGCCCAGAATCAAGATGCCCAAGGTTGACATCAAGGGCCCCCAGGTAGATATCAAGGACCCCAAGCTGGACGTGAAAGGCTCTAGGGGTGAGGTGAGTGGCCCCGACCTAGACATGGAGCTGCCCTCTGGGCAGGTAGACATACAGGCCCCCAGTGCCAAGCTGGAGGGGGATCTGGCCCTGGCAGACAAGGAAGTGGCCACCAGAGACAGCAAGTTCAAAAGGCCCAAGTTCAAGATGCCCTCTTTTGGCATCTCTGCCCCTGGCAAGACCTTGGACACGTCCATGGAGGTGAAAGGGCCCAAGGAGGAGGCCCACATAGCCTTGCCCTCCATCCAGGGTGACCTCAAAGCCTCTGACCTCAGCATCCAGTTGCCCGCCACTGGCCTGGAGACTGGGACTGGTAAGGTGGACGTGACCCTCCCCGAAGCCACCCTGTCCGAGGGAGAGATTTCGGCATCCTCTTCTGCTGGAGCCAAGCTGAAGGGGCACCTGCCCAAGATGCAGATGCCCAGCATCAAGATGCCCAAGGTGGACCTCAAGGGCCCCCAGGTGGACATCAAGGGCCCCAAGCTGGAGGTGAAAGGCACCAAGGGTGAAGTGAGCACCCCTGTCATGGATGTGGAACAGCCATCAGTGCAGGTGGACATACAGGCCCACAGTGCCAAGCTGGAGGGGGACCTGGCCCTGGCAGACAAGGAAAAGGCCATTAAAGACAGTAAGTTCGAAATGCCCAAGTTCAAGATGCCGTCCTTTGGTGTGTCTGTCCCGGGCAAGATGTTGGAGACATCCCTGGAGGTGAAGGCACCCGAGGTAGAGGCCGATGTGGCCCTGCCCTCCATCCAGGGTGACCTCAAAACCTCTGAACTCGGCATCCAGTTGCCTACAGCCAACCTCGATGCTGGGGACAGCCAGGGGGACGTGACCCTCCCCAAGACCACCCTGCCTGAGGGACAGCAGCCACCAGCTCCTCCTGCTGGAGCCAGCCTGAAGGGACACCTGCCCAAGGTGCAGATGCCCAGCATCAAGATGCCCAAGGTGGACCTCAAGGGCCCCCAGGTGGACATCAAGGGCCCCAAGCTGGACGTGAAAGGCCCCAAGGTTGAGGCAAGTGCCCCCGACCTGGACATGGAGCTGCCCTCAGGGCAGGTGGACATACAGGCCCCCAGTGCCAAGCTGGAGGGGGATCTGACCCTGGAAGACAAGGAAGTGGCCACCAGAGACAGCAAGTTCAAAATGCCCAAGTTCAAGATGCCGTCCTTCAGTGTGTCTACCCCCAGCAAGACCTTGGACACGTCCATGGAGGTGAAGGCGCCCAAGGTGGAGGCCGATGTGGCTCTGCCTTCCATCCAGAGTGACCTCAAAACCTCTGACATTAGCATCCAGATGCCCACTGCCGACCTAGAGGCTGGGACTGGACAGGTGGACTTGACCCTACCCAAGGCCACCCTGCCCAAGGGAGAGCTGCTGGCGGCTCCTCCAGCTGGAGCCAGCCTGAAGGGACACCTGCCCAAGGGGCAGATGCCCAGCATCAAGATGCCCAAGGTGGACCTCAAGGAGCCCCAAGTGGATGTCAGGGGCCCCAAGCTGGACATAAAAGGGTCCAAGGTCGAGCATAGTACCCCCGACTTCGACATGGAGTTGCCCTCCATACAGGTGGACATAGAGACCCCCAGTACCAAGCTAGAGGGGGACCTGGCCCAGGCAGACAAGGAAGTGGACACCAAAGACAGCAAGTTCAAAAGGCCCAAGTTCAAGATGCCGTCCTTCGGCCTGTCTGCCCCTGGCAAGACCTTGGACACATCTGTGGAGGTGAAGGGGCTCAAGGCGGAGGCCGATGTGGCCCTGCCCTCCATCCAGGGTGACCTCAAAGCCTCTGACTTCAGCATCCAGCTGCCCGCCACTGGCCTACAGGCTGGGACTGGCAAGGTGGACATGACCCTCCCCGAGGCCACCCTGTCCGAGGGAGAGATTCCGGCATCCTCTTCTGCTGGAGCCAAGCTAAAGGGGCACCTGCCCAAGATGCAGATGCCCAGCATCAAGATGCCCAAGGTGGACCTCAAGGGGCCCCAGTTGGACATCAAGGGCCCCAAGCTGGAGGTGAAAGGCATCAAGGGTGAGGTGAGCACCCCTGTCATGGATGTGGAACAGCCATCAGTGCAGGTGGACATACAGGCTCCTGGTGCCAAGGTGGAGGGGGACCTGGCCCTGGCAGACAAGGACGTGGCCACCAAAGAGGGCAAGTTCAAAATGCCCAAGTTCAAGATGCCCTCCTTAGGCGTGTCTGTCCCAGGAAAGGCCTTGGACACATCGGTGGAGGTGAAGGTGGCCAAGGTGGAAGCTGATGTGACCTTGCCTTCCATACATGGTGACCTCAAGAGCTCTGACCTCAGCATCCAACTGCCCACCGCAGCCCTAAACACCAGGGATGGCCTGGAGGATGTGACTCTCTATGAGGCCACCCTGCCTGAGGGAGAGCTCCTGGCAGCCCCCGACTCAGGTCCCAGCCTGAAGGGGCATCTGCCCAAGGTACAGATGCCCAGCATCAAGATGCCCAAGGTGGACCTCAAGGGCCCCCAGGTGGACATCAAGGGCCCCAAGCTGGACGTGAAAGGCCCCAAGAGCGGGGTGAGTGGCCTTGACCTGGAGATGGAGCTGCCCTCTGGACAGGTGGACATACAGGCCCCCACCACCAAGATGGAGGAGGACCTGGCCCCAGAAGACAAGGAAGTGGCCACCAAAGACAGCAAGTTCAAAATGCCCAAGTTCAAGATGCCCTCCTTCGGCCTGTCTGCCACTGGAAAGGCCTTGGACGCATCCGTTGACATAAAAGTGCCTAAGGTAGAGGCCGATGTGGCCTTGCCTTCCACACAGGGTGACCTCATGAGCTCAGAACTCAGCATCCAACTGCCCGCCACTAACCTAGACACCAGGGATGGCCAGGTGGGTGTGACCCTCCATGATAGCCCCCTGCCTAAGGAAGAGCTGCCAGGGGAACCTGACATTAAATCTGGCCTAAAGGGGCACCAGCCCAAAGTGCAGATGCCCAGCATCAAGATGCCCAAGGTGGACCTCAAGGGGCCCCAAGTGGACATAAAGGGCCCCAAGGTGGATGTGAAAGGTCCCAAGGTCGAGGTGAGTGTCCCAGACCTGGACGTGGAGCTGCCCTCTGGGCAAGTGGACATACAGGCCCCCAACACCAAGCTGGAGGGGGACCTGGTCCTGGAAGAAAAGGACGAGGCCACCAAAGACAGCAAGCTCAAAAGGCCCAAGTTCAAGATGCCCTCTTTTGGCATCTCTGTCCCCGGCAAGACCTTGGATGCGTCTGTGGAGGTGAAAGGGCCTAAGGTAGGGACTGGAGTCGTCCTGCCCTCCATCCAGAGTGACCTCAAAACCCCTGACCTCAGTATCCAGCTGCCCACCGCCGACCTGGAGACCAGGGCTGGCCAGGTGGACGTAACCTTCTCTGAGGCCACCCTGCCCAAGAAAGAGCTGCCGGTGGCCCCTGCTTCTGGAGTTGGCCTTAAGGGACACCTGCCTAAGGTGCAGATGCCCAGCATCAAGATGCCCAAGGTGGACCTCAAGGGCCCTCAGGTAGATGTCAAGGGCCCCAAGCTGGACGTGAAAGGCACCAAAGGTGAGGTGAGCACCCCCGACCTGATGGTGGAGCAGCCATCAATGCAGGTGGACATACAGGCTCCTGGTGCCAAGGTGGAGGGGGACCTGGCCCTGGCAGACAAGGACGTGGCCACCAAAGAGGGCAAGTTCAAAATGCCCAAGTTCAAGATGCCCTCCTTAAGCGTGTCTGTCCCAGGAAAGGCCTTGGACACATCTGTGGAGGTGAAGGCGCCCAAGGTGGAGGCTGATGTGACCTTGTCTTCCACACAAGGTGACCTCAAGAGCTCTGACCTCAGCATCCAGCTGCCTAGTGCCGACCTGGACAGGAGGGATGGCCATGTGGATATGACCCTCCATGAGACTGCCCAGCCTGAGGGAGAGCTCCTGGCAGCCCCTGACTCAGGAGCCAGCCTGAAGGGACACCTGCCCAAGGTGCACATGCCCAGCATCAAGATGCCCAAGGTGGACCTCAAGGGCCCCAAGCTAGACGTGAAAGATTCCAAGGGCAAGGTGAGTGTTCCAGACCTGGAGATGGAGCTGCCCTCCATGCAGGTGGACATACAGACCCCCAGTGCCAATTTGGAGGGGGACCTGGCCCTATTAGAGAAGGACGTGGCTACCAAAGAGGTCAAGTTCAAAATGCCCAAGTTCAAGATTCCCTCTGTGGGCTTGTCTGCCCCAGGAAAGGCCTTGGACACGTCTGTGGAGGTGAAGGTGCCCAAGATGAAGGCTGATGTGGACATGCCCTCCATTGAGGGCGACCTCAAAGGCTCTGACCTCTGCAGACAGCTGCCCGACACCGACCTGGACTCCAGGGCTCTCCAGGTGGATGTGACCCTCCCCGAGGCCACCTTGCCAGAGGAAGAGCTTCTGGTGGCCTCTGCTGCTGTATCCAGCCTGGAGGGGCACCTGCCCAAGGTACAGATGCCCAGCATCAAGATGCCCAAGGTGGACCACAAAGAGCCCCAGGTGGACGTCAAGGGCCCCAAGCTGGACATAAAAGGCTCCAAGGGCAAGGTGAGCACCCCCGACCTGGAGCTGCCTTCTGTGCAAGTGGATATTCAAGCCCCTGGTGCCCAGCTGGAGGGGGACCTGGCCCTGGCAGACAAGGAGGTGGCCACCAAAGAGGGCAAGTTCAAAATGCCCAAGTTCAAGATGCCCTTCTTTGGCGTATCTGCCCCCAGCAAGGCCTTGGACACATCTGTGGAGGTGAAGAGGCCCAAGGTGGAGGCCGATGTGGCCCTGCCCTCCATTCAGGGAGACCTCAAGGGCTCTGATCTCAGCAGCCAGCTGTCTGCCACCGACTTGGAGGCTGGGGCTGGCCAGGCAGACGTGACCCTCCCCAAGCCCACCCTGCTCGAGGGAGAGCTGCAGGCGGCCCCTGACTCTGGAATAGGCCTGAAGGGGCATCTGCCCAAGATGCAGATGACCAGTATCAAGATTCCCAAGGTGGACCTCAAGGGGCCCCTGGTGGATGTCAAAGGCCCCAAGGGTGAGGAGAGCACCCCAAACCTGGACATGGAGCTGCCCTCCATGGAGGTGGACATACAGGCTCCCAGTGCCCAGCTAGAGGGGGACCTGGCTCTGGAAGATAAGGAAGTGGCCACCAAAGACAGCAAGTTCAAAATGCCCAAGTTCAAGATGCCCTCTTTCAGCCTGTCTGCCCCAGGAAAGGCTTTGGGTGCATCCGTGGAAGTGAAGGTGCCCAAGGTGGAGGCCAATGTGACCTTGCCATCCATTCAGGGCGACATCAAAAGCTCTGAGCTCAGCATCCAGCTGCCCACCCTGCAGGCTGGGCCTGGTGAGGTGGATGTGACCCTCTCTGAGGCTGCCCTGCCCGAGGGAGAGCTGCCAGTGGCCACAGTCTCTGGAGTTGACCTGAAGGGGCATGTGCCCAAGGTGCAGATACCCAGCATCAAGATGCCCAAGGTGGATGTCAAGGGCCCCCAGGTGGACACAAAGGGCCCTAAGCTGGAGGTGAAGAGCCCCAAGGGTGAGGTGATCCCCTCTGAACTTGATGTGGAGCAGCCCTCCGTGCAGGTGGACACACGGGCCCCCGGCACTAAGCTGAGCCAGCCCCTTGAGGCCTGCTTTCCTCCGGGTTCCAGCGCCGAGGGCCCGCAGGCCTCCTGCTCTCCACAGCGGGGCGCTCCTTCTGCTGGTTCTGAGAGCTCTGTTGTTTGTGTGTCCTCCCCTGAGCATCAGTCGGGCCCCGAGGACCCCGAGCCTCCTGCATTCCATGCCCGGGTGACTTTTCCTAAATTCCACAAGCCAAAATTTGGGTTTTCCTGTGCTGCTGCAGCTGTTGCTGAGGCAGATTCACGTGCTGCCAAGGATAGCCCAGGCCTGTCTCTTCTCTGCCCTGTTGAGGGAGTGGATTCGTTAGGTGAGGGTGCCTCTCAGCCCCTGTCCTCAGGTGTCCCTGAGTCCCCAGGGAGGGAGGAGCACTTGGGTCCAGCTGTCGTTGGAGGCTCAGCTGAAGCTGCTGACCGTGATGGGAAGGGCAGTCCCTTTAAGATGCCTCGCCTCAAGCTCCCGTCTTTTAGCTGGTCTCCGAAAAAGCAGGCAGTGGTAACAGGGGACCCTGGGGGCCACCCAGAGGACGCCACACTCAGCCTGGTTCTGGAGACAGACGAAATGCATACCCAGCCCACGGTCCAGGTGCCCCCAACGGAAGCTCAAATGCATCTGCCTTCAGAGAAGGAAGGAGAGAAAGGGAGGAAGCCTGCCTTGGCCATGCCCAGACTTCCACTTCCCAGACGGAAGGCTTCCAAGGCCCGGGAGAGCTCGCCGCCAGGAGACACAGACGCTGCGTTGTCCAGTACCACAGATGGACCTGACTCCGAAGCCACAGAGAGGGCCAGCTGTGATGGTGGTCAGGGAGACTCTGGCGTGACGGCCGGCCCCCTGGAAGGAGATGGGGGGCATGTCCAGGTGCCACAGGCCCATCCTCCCAGTTTGGGTTTTGACAAACCCAAGGTGGAGGTGGAGGTGGAGGTGAGTCTGTCGAAGGCTGACCTGCACCTTCCCCAACATGACCTGGCTATCAGAGGTGACAGCCAAGAAAGCCGGCTCGGGGACCTCTCCATGAGCCAGTCCCATGGGGAGAGGATGGCACACCCCGAGGATGTCCCCACTGTGGAAAGCCCAGACGGGGGCACTGCCACCAGAGCAGCACCGGCAGACTCGCAGGCACACTGGTTCAGGATGCCCACGTTGCGTGTGCCTGGCTTCAGGCGCTCTTCCTCCAAGGAGCAAGGGGGACCCCGGGAGCAGGACACAGCAGAGGCAGCCCCCGATCCTGGGTCAATGGCAGAGGCAAGTGTGTCCCCACGGCCCCTAGAAGCCCAGATGGAAGGGGCCGCTCCCGAGAGTGAATCCTACGCAGATGTCCCCAGTCGTCCTCTTGAGAGCCCCAGCTTACAGCTGCACTTCCCCACTGCTCCAGGGTCCGAGTCGGGCCTGCCCGGCCCTGGGGGCGGGACCCATCCAGCCATAGACCCCCTTCCCCTTCAGATCCCTGGAGTGAGGCCTTCTGAACCCTTGGCTCCACCAGGAGAAGCACGTGGGGAGCCTCTTTCCCGGCCAGGAGGATGTGACCTTGCCAAGGCAGAGGTGAGAACAGAGATGGGGTCCTTCCAGCCCAAAGGTCCTCTGAAACTGAAGGCTTCCAGCACTGACGTGCCATCCCAGGTTTCCGTGGTGAACGTGAATCAGCTCTGGGAAGATTCTGTGCTAACAGTCACCTTCCCCAAACTGAAGGTGCCCAGGTTCTCCTTCCCTGTGCCCAGCTCTGAGGCGGATGTGTTCTTTCCTGTGGTGAGGGCAGTGCCCTGCACGGAGGCAGGCACAGAGGTGGCCCTTCTCCAGGACAGTCCTGGGCTCTGGGGAGCCAGCCTCCTGAGGGCCTCTGGCACGGTGGTGCCCGGGGAGCAGCCCGAGGGCCCTGACCTCTCCTCAGAGGTGTCCCCAGTTTCTAAGGTCCCAGTGCACATTCAGGAGTCCCAGGGTGAGAGTCAAGGGGTCACCATTTGCAGCAATGTGCAAGGAGAGTGCTCTGATATGGCAGCACCCGAGGCCTCTTCCACTCAGATTGTGCGGGAATCTGAGATCCCCACGTCCATGGTTCAGATGGCTTCCTATGGGTTTTCCTTGCTGAAGGTGAAAATCCCAGAGCTCCCTGCCCAGGCTAGCACGGACACCATAGCTCAAGACCCTGCAGCAGGGGAGCCCTCCGGAGGGTCCCCAGGAGGAGACACCGTTCCTGCAGATCCGCAGCCTGACACTGGAGAGCCATTTGAGATGATCTCCGGCAGTGCCAACCTGCTGGGGCCACCAACATTCCCGAGTGAGGCTGGCTCTGGCCTCCAGCTTGCAGACAGTGGCTCTGATGAGGAGCCAGCAGAAATTCTCGAGTTTCCCCTTGACGACCGCCCGGAGGCAGCGACCCTGCTGGCAGGTGAAGACAGGGCTCTCAAAGAGAAGCCAGAAGGTAAAAAGTCTTCTGGGCTGTTGTGGTCTTGGCTTCCAAACATCGGGTTCTCTTCCACCAGCGAGACCAGAGCCAATGCCAGGGATGACACCCAGAGGTCTGCTCCCATCCAGACACAGCCTGGGGCACGGCCAGACCCGGAGCCGGAGAAGAAGCAGGACAGGGCAGGCTGGTTCCGGTTTCCCAGACTAGGGTTCTCCTCTTCCCCTGCCAAGAAGGGCAAAAGCTCGGAGGAGGAGGCAGGTCTGCCCGGGCAAAAGCTGCAGGAAGAAACAGTCACCTTCTTTGACGCCCGAGAAAGTTTTTCCCCTGAAGAGGAGGATGATGAGGTGGCAGCAGGGGCTGCAGGTGCCAGGCTGGGGTCCAGAGTGATGGTGACATCCTCAGCAAGAACAGAGCTGATCCTGTTGGAGGACAGCAAAAGTGCTGGCGAAGGGCCTGTGCCCAGGCCCACAACTGAATGAGGGTCAGAGAAGTACGGCCAGTCAGCAGGAGAGAGATGCAGAGGGCAGGGGTGGAGCGCCTCGGGGCGCTGGGCTGGCCGCACACGCGTCCACCTGGATAACGGACCGGAGAACCAAGCAGAAATGAACATGAACATCTGTGTCACATCGCCCAACCTTCCTAAAATGGAACCAAAAACGCGACCAGCTCCCTCCAAGCTCTGGGAGCGCAGAGGTGCCCAGACTCCCACCTGTGTGGATTCACCCAGCTTCGTGGGGCCGCTGGAGGCCCAGCTGGAGAAGCCTGCTGGTCTGCATGCATGAGCTCCGACGGCCTGCAGGAACGCCCAGAGGGGCCGTGCTCCTGAGGGCAGGGTTCTTGTGCCCACGGGTGTCGAGGCAGTTGGCGTCACCTGTGCCCTGCGTTGCCATCTCGTGGTGAAGCCAGTTCTCTGGCTCCAGGCGGAGCACGTGGTGTTCTTGGAAGCCTGTTACTGGCTCACGTACCAGCTGGCTCCTTTGTCAACATCCTCCTCGTGGTCAGCTGCAGGATGCCTTGTGATTGGGCACACAGGAGATGGCCAACGGTTGCCTGGTGGGAACAAAGTGGCAACTGTGGGCCAGGCAAGTAACAGATGTTAGGACACCTGAGAGTCATCGCGAGACATCGATGTGTTCTCCCCACAGTTTCTCCAGTGTGCACAGCCCCACGCTGTGGCCCCCGCACCCCTTGATGTAGCCAGGCTCGGCTGCCCCTGGATAGGCAATAAAGCACTGTATTCCGTGGTAAAGGCTTCCGCGTCCTGTGTTCCAAACCCCCAGCGCTGTTGCCTGTTGTGTGCACGCTCAGTCCTGCTCTCCACCAGGCTGCGCCAGAAAGCAGATGGGTGGCCATCCTGCTCCTCTGTCCAGATGGAGACGAGGAGGGAGACAGGGACCCTGAGTCCATGTGGGTGGGGACCCAACACACACCCCTCTCACCGGCTGGAAGCAGCACTGGCATGGAAGACAACATGCAGAGCAGGACAGCAGAGCGGTCCTGGCTGGAGGCCCAGCTGTCCCTGGCAGTGCTGGCCTGTCCTCACAAGCTGCTTCCACCACAGTGGCCTTCAGGGCAGCCCACAGGAAGGGAGTCCACGGGGGGCTGAGCGAAGCTGAAGGTTTCCTGCATCCTCCCTGCTGCCCTGGCATGTTCCTGGCTTTGGCCTGGGTTTGCAGTGTCCCGAGGGGCAGCTGGAGCCTGTAGCAGGCCTCTTCTGGCCCCAGCAGGGTCCTGCAATAGGTGCTCCTTGCTCTGGAGGAAGGACAGTTCTCTCCTGTTCTGGAGGACTGTGGCTGAGGCGCCCACTGCTCCCGAGGATGCCCACTCCCTGAACTGCCCTGTGAGGGCCTGAAGGGTGGGGGCCAAGGTGTGTGGGAGCACGCTGGGTGCTTCTCCCTGTGCCACTGTGACCCGCCATGTCTATCCTTGTGGATGGCTAGGAGGGTCACCCACGTCAGGGGACACAGAGGCTCTTAGAAAGGGAAGCAGGCTTCTGTCCCACACCCTAGTGGGGCGTTGGCATTCTCCACCCAGGGTGCCCCGCTCCCCTCGGCCCGGCTTCCCGGGGTGCCCCGCTCCCCTCTGCCCAGCTTCCCAGGGTGCCCCGCTCCCCTCCGCCCAGCTTCCCGGGGTGCCCCGCTCCCCTCCGCCCAGCTTCCCAGGGTGCTCCGCTTCCCTCTGCCCAGCTTCCCAGGGTGCCCCGCTCCCCTCCGCCCAGCTTCCCAGGGTGCCCCGCTCCCCTCGGCCCGGCTTCCCGGGGTGCTCTGCTTCCCTGTGCCCAGCTTCCCAGGGTGCCCCGCTCCCCTCGGCCCGGCTTCCCGGGGTGCTCTGCTTCCCTCTGCCCGGCTTCCTAGGGTGCTCTGCTTTCCTGTGCCCCATGTACAGATGGCTTGGCACAGTCCCAGGGAGCTCACGGGGTCTACCTCGCTCCAAAGGCTTCTGCCCTCTGAACCTGGAGCAAGGCCTGAGGAGTGGGATGCCAGGGCTGGAGGCCAGGAAGGAGGTGGCTGTACAGAGGCCCCACAGGATTTTCAAGGACCTTGGTTCCCTGTGTGTGAGTCATCTATGCTACAAAAGGACACCATCACCACTTAGCACCTAAGACAACACACATTTATAATCCCCATTTCTGACGGTCAGGAGTCCAAGTGTGGCTCAGTGGGTCATGTGTTCAGGGCCCCACACAGCTGCCACCAAGATGTCAGCAGGCTGCGTCTACCTTGACTGGTGTTCATTCCCCGAGTGCTCGGTGAGTGAGGGCCTTGGCTTCTGGCTGGCTGGAGGCCACCGGGTACTCGGTCACCTGGACCTCCCCATAGCACAACTCTTCATAAAGTTAGCAGGGGACAGACACCCAACAAGACAACAGTGTAGTCTATGTCATGTCACCAAGGAGATGACAGCCTCCATCACCTTTGTGTGTCCTATGAGTGACGAGCAAGGCACAGGGCCTGACCCTGAGCAAGGAGATGAGATTCACAGGGGCAGAGACCTGAGAGGCTGGTTTCCAGTCTGTCTACCCCATCCAGGGAAAGCCACATCATGGCGCCCCATCCCCAGGTCTCCCAAGCCGTGTCAATCTGGGTCAGCTGTGGAGAATCGGTGTCTGCTTTGGAGCCGGCCTTTTAGGATGTCACTGAGATGCGGCCACAGGACCCCCGTGTGTGAAAGCAGGCCTTTCCAGGCTGAGGGCCACCAAAGCAGCCCAGAACACCGAGTGTCCCTTGGGCATTGCTTCTAGGCCTGGACAGTGGAGGCCAGAGACCAAGCCCACACATGCAGCCCTGAAGGGCAGAGGTGGGCGAGATAGTGTCTGCTCCAGAGAGGGGTGCTGCTCCAGCTCCTCAGCCAGAGGGGAGATCTGGTGGTGGGTAGGGAAGTACCTTGCAGGGAGCGGCCACAGCAGCCTCCGGGTTTGGCTCTGCCAAGTGCCGCGCACACGTGGACCCGGGACCAGGAGCTCCAAGGGGCTCTCGGGACTTGTGGATTCCCAGGCCTCCCACAGACACACACTCTCCAGATCCTCACAAAGCAGGCAGGAGGCGGGCTGGGTTTAGGGTGAGGTGAACAAGTGCAAGGACAATGAAGAAACGGAACTTGCAGCTGCCTGTGCAGACGGGGTTCGCCCTCCAAGAGCACAGAGGACCAGAGAGGGCAGGGAGACGACCGAGTGCGACACCAGCAGCCTGGCGTCCATTCACTATCGGGCAAGCCAAGCTGCAGTTTGTGTGGCCTCTGGGCCTCGGCAGGCCAAGTGGGCCTCGATTCTTGGTCAAAGGCCACCATGTGAGCAAGGGTAAGTGCTGAAACAGGCTTCTGACTCAGTACACAGAAAAGTCAGAACTCAGTCTCCAAAATGGGCTAACCTCCTGCTTCTGCATCAAGGACAGGAGCTCCAGTGAGGTCCTTTGGACTCCCTATCCCAGCTTTGTGTCCTCTTCCTCCCGGAAGCTCAAGTACAGGTTCTCTGGAACCCATACTCTAGCTCTGCGACCAGGGCCCTGCAACCTGGCCCAGTTCTAACCCAAATCCTGGGCCCACCCTCAGACCCCAGGCCGTGCCACAAAGCCCTAGGTCTACCCCCACATACTAGCCCCACCCACACAGCCCCAGGACCCACCCCCAACGCCAGCCACGCCCACACGATCCCAGTCCTGCCCCCACAGGCCAGCCCCCCACCCCCCACCCCTCCTATACACTCTGGGAGTCCTGCATCTTCCAGTGACACCCTGCGGTTGCAGTTTGTGTTGCCGTGAGCCAGCCCCGGATCTCACTCCCTCCAAGTGGAGCCAGTGTTGGGGCTTCGGATTAGGAGAGGGTAAGTGCGGCCCGAGTTGATCCTTGGCGCCAAGGACCCCTTCCAGTCCCTAACTCTGCCCCTAGGCTCCGAAGGCTCTGCTGACCCCGTGGACAAGTAGCAGGGCTGGAGTGACCACGTAGACACTGACCCTTTGCGGGGTCCCTGGGGCAAGGGGTGGGACACTGGCTTGCAGGCCTCACTTGTGGGCTGGGATTACTCCCTGAGGTCAGCAGTTTGCACCCACCCAGAGGTTAGCACGCCCCCCTCTGGAGAATCTGGTAGGAAGGAGCTGCAGAGCCTGGACAGAGGCTGCTGTGAAACGCAGCCATGATAAAGAGCGCTTCAATGGGAAGCCGAGGCCATCGGCTCCGGGTACACCTGACGGGGGCGAGACCTGCAAACCGTCGGCATCTCTTATTGGGGGTTGTACTTGGGCAGTGCTCAGCAATGCCCGCCAGCTGTATGCCTGGGTCTGGCCCAGCCCTCACGGGTGGGTGGCCAGTGAGACACAGCTGGGGCTGGTCCTCTGGCAGTCGAGGCCTTTCCATATAAGGGCTACAGACCCTCCTCCCCTGAGAAGCCAGTACCACCTGAGGGTCTGCGGAGCTTAATTCAAAATTGTCAGAACCTGTGTTCATCTGAATTGCAATTCTCTGGCCCCAGGTAACATTCTTTTGCATTTATAATTTCTGAGCTTCAACAGCCTGGTGGACAGCAGTGTTCATTGGGGGCTGTGGACCAGGAGCCAAGGGGTTGGGCCTCAGCCCTGCCAGACACAGTCCTGGCCTGGGGCTTGTCCGTCCAGGCCCACAGCATAGCGGGAACTCCAGTCACGCTCGAAGAGTTGCCGCAGTTGTTCCTGTGCGGGCTGCACCCCTGTCTGGGCACTGGGGGCCCTCTGGCTGACCACCAGACCCACGCCCGAGGTGCTGCTGAAGTAATCCTCTGACCAGTTGGAGGTGCCTGGGGAGGAGGTCCAGAAGAGAGGCTGGAGTGCTGGGCTCAGCCCCTGCCACAGGCCCTGGACTGTGGCCCCAGCTGTAGGTTGGGGACAGTGGGCACACTGGCTGCTCTGCTATCAGTCCAGCCAGGGCAGGTGCAGAAACTCCACCAGGTCACCGTGGGATGGACATCCTGGGCCCTGCAGCTCAGGATTCCTCTGCCTGCCCCTGTGACAGATGCCTGGTCCCCAGAACTCCACTGGAGACCCTGACCGCCTTCAGCAGTACCCAGGTGTCCCAGCTGCTCACCTATGTAGGCTGCCTTCTCTGTGACCATGAATTTGTTGTGGTTCACCCGGCTGAAGGGGATGTTGGAGTGATTCCCCACAGGCACGATGAAGACTTTCTTTGGAACAGAGAAGGGGCATGGGAGGGGAGGGGAGGGAGGGGAAGGGAGAGGAGGGCCCGCCTCCCCCAGTCTCCTGGGAGCAGAGCCTCACCACGTCCACTGAGATGCCAGCAGAGGGGTTGCTGATCGCCTGCAAGGACCGCAGGTAAGGGAACATGGTGGGGTCCGTGCTGAGCCCGCAGCTGACCAGCAGACGCACACGTACACGCCGGCCAAAGGCGGCTTCCCGCAGTGCATTGTCCAGCACTGGCCAGTACCTGGGGAAGGCAGGGTCCTGCCTAAGGGCCCTGGGATGGACAGGGGTCCTGGCAGAAGGGGAGACCTGTGAACCTGGGAGCCGCCCATGGGGGCACTGTGCTCTCCAGGGCCCCGCTTCCCAGCGGTCACCTGGCAGGGTGGCTGAAGCGCGTGGTGGGGAAGTACTCCATCACTGAGGCGAAGATGAACTCCCGGGCACCCTCCATCACTGCCAGCACTGCGTCCAGGTCCTGGGTGCGGCCTCTGGGGCAGAGGGCTGGTGGCGAAGCCTGTGGTGGAGAAGCACCCCTGCAGCACTGCCGGGGCTCCCACCTGGGCCCACACACCACCCAGGGGGCCTTGTGGTGGGGGAGGGGAGGCGAGCCGCACTGCCTGGGAAGAGGGCTCTCGGCAGGGCCCTGGGCCGGGCCTGAACCTAGCCAACGGCCAGGCTCTGGGGCTCTGGGCTGCACTGACTCTTCACGGACTGCTCCTGCCCCAGGAACCTTCTCCGCTTTCTCCAGAGTGGGACCCTCTTATCCAGGGTCTCTCCTCGTTCTGACATAGTCTTGGCTGCAGACCAGTCACTAGGGTAGCTGGGGGCTCAGAGGGTCGGTGCTCTGAAAGAGGGGAGCCGTGGGCATCCCCTTCCCCGCCGCAGAGTGTCTGATGCCTGGCGTCCCTAGCCCCCACAGCCTCTGAGCCCACCCACACTCAGCAGTCTGTTTGAGACCCCAAGGGCCACAGATGCCGCTGCCTCTCTGGCCAACTGTCTCCCACAGATGGCGCTGACCTGGCATCCTTTCCAGGAGCTGGGCCTGCCAGTGCCAGCCTGCTTGTCCCTGGCACTGGTCTCTGAGGACCCAGAAGCTGCTGGTGGTGCTGAGGACTAGGCCCAGGGTGTGGCAGGGCCCTTGCTGGTCTGGCCAGATAGAGGAGAGGATGGCCTCTCTCCCACCTTACCGAGAAGTAGGCCATGGTGGGCATTCCGTCAAAGTGGCACCGGAGGGGCTGGAAGCGGTTGATGTGGGATGAGAAGTTCTGAGGCCAGGTTTTGGGGAGGACAGCCTGGGGTGCCCCCAGTACCCAGTATGTCTGGAAAGTTTTCTCCAGGTCCTGGGCCAGGCGGCTGCAGTTGTAGATAATGGCTCCAAGTTCCTTCACCTGCGGGAACCAGGGTCAGTAGCCACAGGGAGTAAGGACTACCAGGGGAACCTGGGGCCTATCACCTGGCTTTGGGCAGGGTGCAGCCCTTCCCCCCTGGCAGCAGCTCTGCAGCGTCACCTGCAGGACCTGTGACAGTGCACCCAGGTGGAGGGCCACTGCTCCCTGGGTTCCTGTTTTTCCTAAGCGGTGTTTTCCAGTGCTGAAAGTGATGTTTGTTGGACACCCCAAAATTGCATAAAACACAAGGAATTAAAATTGCTCTAAAAACAACTGCTACCATGATCACATTTATTTTCTCTCTCTCTTTCACACACACACACACACACACACACACACACACATGATTTCTTCAGTGAAATGAAAGTACACTCCATGGAGAACTTGGGGCCACTCATCCCAAGAGAGGAAGCTGCTCACTTTGGTCTTTGACATGTAGTGTGTGTGGTGCTGTGGGTTGAACCCAGCCTCCAGCGTGTGCCAAGCACACACTCTCACACTCTGCCACCGGCTTCAGCTCCAGCCCTCGGACACATTTTTGTTTTTTAATATTTTTTAGTTGTCAATGGATCTTTTATTCATTTCTATGTGGTGCTGAGGATCGAACCCAGGGCCCCACACATGCCAGGCAAGCGCTGGACCACTGAGCCACGACTCCAGTCCCCCTTGGACATGTTTTTAATGCACTGCTTCTTCTAAAAAACCTCTTGATTTGTAATCTGCATCTTTCTCTGATGGCTTTGGTCTAGGCAACTTCCTGTCCTTAAATGTTACTCCCTGGCATGAGTGCCGGGCCAAGCGGAATTCCATAACTGGTGGAGCCTGTGTCTGATCATTTCCTCTACAGAAAGGTGATGGCATGGCTCTGTGACCCAGGATTCTAACTGCTGACTTCTCGTGACACTGACTTCCTCTGATCAGTGGGGACATCAGGCAAAGCCCTTGGGAGTCGGAGGGGGAGGAACTCCAGATGGGCCTCCTGTCCATGAGTCCTGGGACTTACCTGCGTCAGGGACCGCCAGTCCATGTTGGCACTGCCCACGTAGATGTGCCGCCCATCCACAACCCAGAATTTGGAGTGCAAGACACCCCCAGTGAACTGCCTCATGGGCACCTGTCGCACCTGGGCACCTGTGATGGGACACGGGGCTCTTTGTGTGTGCTAGCTGCATGGTGAGCCTGATTCTGAGGTGTTGATCCTCAAAACAGCAGTGCCACCTCAATGTGGACGCTCTCCTCACTTGACTGGTGAGGAAATGGAGGCACAGCTGGCCCTGGGTCTCTCTGGGCAGCCCAGCTCCAGAGCATTTGAAATGACTGAGCCTGCTGTCACCTGCCACCTGGCCTCAGCCTCGTCCTCAGGGCCAAGCAGCAGGGCACCCAGGCCACCCGCACTCTGGGAGCCTGCCTGAGTCCCGGTGACATCAGCTCAAGGGAGCTCAGAGTCCTGGGCTTCTCCCTCCAGGGTCGAGGGGAGCAATGGGGGCCTCCCCCACCCTGCCCAGCAGTTCAGTGGCTCTTTGCCTTTGTCCCATGGCGTCGGCAAGGCAGGGCCGCAGGGCCAGGGTGGAGAAAGCGCCTACCGTGGGCTGCCAGGACCTGCAGGTCGGTGGAATTCCTGGACAGGGATGGGCTATTGGTGGCCACCATCAGCGTGATGTCCTTGTCCAGCAGCTGCTGCAGCTTCTGAAGAATAGCCTCTCCCTGTGAGGCCACGCTGGCCATGAGAGGTGGCCCCCAGCTGGGCCCTCTGTCCCTCCCCCCAGGACCTGTGGCTGCCCATGGCCTAGGGCTGGGCCAAGGGTCTGGATGACCTTGGTTGGGAGCAGAATTGCACTTAGGCCAATCTAAGTGCTCTGACCCCCAGGGGCCTCCCCTCTACCCTGCCCAGAGCTCCCAAGAAAGGGCTTTACCCTGCCCTTTCCCAGTGCCCACCATAGCACTGGCCCTGGGCCTGGGCCCCAAAGCTCCACACAGATGGGTGCCCTGACTTTCTGTGTGCCCATCCCTGGGGCAGGTTGGGGCAGCCTTTAGTCTCAGGGACAGGGGTGGGGGCCAGGGATGCACCGGCTGGGAAGACGAGTCATTGACCCCGATGTCAGGCCCCGTGAGGGACCAGTAGTATGAGGCCACATGGATGCTCTCCTGGGCAGTGTCCAGCAGCTGCAGCCAGGCCTGGGCCAGTGGCTGGGCGGATGGGCTGCCAGCTGCAGATGGCAGGTCCTGAGGGATGCTTTCCACAAGGACAAGCCTGGAGAGAGAGGCAGGAGGGGGCCGGGTGTGGCTGCCGGAGCCACCAGCCTGCCTTGGCTATCTGCTCCCTCCTTGCTGCCCAGCGGGAGGTCCTACCGCCCATGTGGTCTGGGGCCCGAGCCGCCAAGCTGAGGATCCAGGAAGGGGCAGCTAGACTGAACTGGGCAGAGGAGGCCTGAGCTCCACAAGCTGTGGCAGCAGTGACACCCAGAAGTGTGTCCACCAAGGAACCTGAGGGGACGGGGCTGCCTGGCCTGCAGCCAGGCTCCACCCCAACCCGATGGGGAGCAGTCGTTTCCATAGTGAGGTGAATGGGGGGCTCTGGGGTCTGGGACCCCGACAGCAGGGAGCTGCCTTGGGGCAACAGCACCAAACCCCGCAGGATGAGAGGACCTGAGGTGCCAAGACTCACTCAACAGCGGACAGCCTTCACCAGCCTGGCCAGAGCCCCGGGCAGCCCTGTTTTCTGCCAAGAGTCCCCAGCCCAACTTGAGCCCGACACTCCAGGCCCTTCCCGTGACCCATGTCCCCTGCAGGTGCTGGTGGAGGGTGGTGCTCGGCCCAGAGGAGGACCTGCCCAGCAGACCTGCCCCCACCACAGGCCCTGTGGGCTCACTCACTGGCAGGAGTCCCTCTGCTGCCCAGACTCTCCTTCCAGGGCCTCCCAGGACTCAGGGGACACTTCTTCCAGGTGCTGGTGCCAGGTGCGAGGAAGGGGCACTTGCCACAGGAGGTAGGTGAGAGTCACGAGGCCCAACCCCAGCACGGCCAGCATCCCCAGCACCTGCAGGAGACACGGTCTCTGCAGGGTCCTGGGAGAGCCGTGACCGCCCCCCAGTACAGGAACAGAGGGCCCTGCTGCAGCTGGGCTAGGCCTGGCGGGGGAGAAGAGGAGAAGGGAAGCCAGGCCCTCTAGGTTGGGGTTGGTGGTCTGCAGCCCACTGTGTGGTGCTGTGATCAGCGGTAACTGGCTGCCCCAGCTTCCCTGGCTGTGAGATGCAGGCAAGGTCTCCAGCAGCCCCGGGGCTTGCCTCCCCCGCTGGCCTGCCCTCCCGCCCAGGGCTGGTTTTCTCTTCTGTACTTGGGCCCAGGGTTCTAAGATTCTATTTAAAATTGACTTTTAAAAGTAATTAGAATTGGAAATTAGGCTAAAACTTGTCCTAGGCTGTGGCATCCCTGGTAAACCCTCCCTCGAGACCCCGGGTCCTACCGTACTGGTTCTGCTGCATGGGCTGCGGCGTGGTCTGGAGCAGGGCCACTCGGGGTCCTCTGCTGTTCTGCACAGTGGTGCCAGCAGCTGCAGGAGGCAGTCTGGGCTCACAGGCAGCTCTGGCACCACGGTGTCAGCCCTTTGTGGGGTCCCTGCAGACACACGCTCAAACCCCCGGAGTGGGTCTCAGCCTGGGCGTGGCCGGGCTCTGCTGCACACCCGCCACGGGCAGCCTGCGTGTGGACCCGGAGCTGGCTGCACGTGGCTTTCCTGGGGCCTTGGGCCTGTCTAGCCTGTGCCCTGCAGGCTGTGCATCCCCTCCCGGTGCCCCCGTGGCGGGGTCTGGACGTCTGTGTCTCGGTTCCTTTTTCAGCCCAGCTGCAGCCGAGTCTGAAAGCACTCTTTCTGCTTTTTCGGCTTGGTTCCTCCTGACTGGCCCCAGCAGTTGCCCCCCTTCCAGGGTTGCCTGGTCTTGGCCCCTGGATGTGTGACCGCTGCTGGTGGAGGCCAGACCTGGTGAGGGATGCAGGCAGCCAGAAGCCTCCAGCAGACCGCGTTGTGTCCAGGGCAGGGCCTCCCCTGGCAGCAGGGAGTCTGCAGTTCTGGGATGGACTCACCTGTGCCCACAGCGTAGTCCCTCCATGAGGAGCTGGGAGCCTGGCTGGCACCGCTGCCCTGAGGGCACCACGGAGCAAGTACCTGGGAGCTTTGTCCACCCTCCCCGGGTACAGGGAAGGGCCTGTGCCCAGGATGGGGCCACTGTGCCCTCTGCCCCCGACTGAAACACCACAAAGGCCCTGGTGACGTGAGGGGTCTGAGGTTCAGGGCCCGGGGGGGCACTGGATGCCTGGGTGGAGTGTGGGGCTGGGCGAAGGGGCCCCTGGGGCTTCTCCCTGCTGTCCTTCCCAGTTGGGGCTCAGAGAACTTGGCCTCCTCAGCCTGGGAGGGTGCCCAGGGCCTGGGGCTCTGTGTGGCCCAGAGCCAGAGCGCCACAGGGTGGTGGGACCCGAAACCACAGCTTGAAGCATGGGGGACATGGGCTCAGGCAGAGTCACCAGGCCCAGGATCCCTCTGCCCAGGTGTCCCTGAGGAGGGGAGTAAGGGCGACGCCCAGGCCACCTGGGCTCCAGCTCTCAAGATGGCCGCCTACACCGGGGCGGCCCAGGCCTGCGAGCCCAGCTTCAGGCTTCTCCTCCTCCGTGACTTTCTGGGGAGGTGGCCAGTGTGGGGTTCTGGGCTGGGGCACTGGGGACCCTCAGGGGCTTGCTCTGCACTCCTGCTGCTCCTCCTGGGAGAGGGCTTTTGCCCTCAAGGTGCCCAGACAGAAAGGCTGTCCAGCACTGCAGCCCGCTGGACCTGGGTCCTGTCAGGGGCGGCTCAGGCACCACAGACCCTCGGACCTCTTTCCAGCCATGGGACTACACTGGGGCTAGGGGACGGGCCTCCTCGGGCCTGGGCCGCTGAAGCTCTGTCCTCCCACAGGGGCCCTGGGCAGCTGAAGCTCTGTCCTCCCTCAGGGGCCCTGGGCAGCTGAAGCTCTGTCCTCCCTCAGGGGCCCTGGGCAGCTGAAGCTCTGTCCTCCCTCAGGGGCCCTGGGCAGCTGAAGCTCTGTCCTCCCTCAGGGGCCCTGGGCAGCTGAAGCTCTGTCCTCCCACAGGAGCCCTGGGGACCTGTGTGGCCCTGGGGGAGGGCTGGCTATCTGATGGAGGGAGGCATCTCCGGACTGAGCTTGGCTGAGGGACTGGCCCTGAGCCTCCCCAGCCCCGTGGTGGGCAGCCAGGGAACCCTGGAGGCATCAGAGGCCACCGCCGAGGTGTGGGGATGTGCCCTGCAGGGCGTGTGGCTCACTGCCAGCCCCAGGATGGGGCAGAGAGCCTGGATGTCCCAGCTTCCCAGCTGCACAGACTGGGCCAGGAGCCGGCGGTGCAGGGCCAGTGGAGGCTGTGAGCCCCTGGGCCTGGGGTTGCTGGGAGCATGAGCCGTGGTGGTGGACAGCAGCTCTCCCAGGGCTTTTGGCCTTCCCCACCCAGCTCAGGCCTCCCGGCACCTACCTCTGGGGGCCCTGCCTTGGCATCCATCCCGGCTCCAGTCACAGACTGCAGCCCCAGGCTCAGGGCAGGCCCTCCTGCCTCCTCTCCAGCCCACTGCTTCCCTCCGGGCCACTTCCTCTTTTTTCTGCCTACCCACCCCCAGCTAAGAACAGACAGCTAGAGCTGTGTGGGCCACGAGGGGTGGGGCTGAGGACTTTCACCCGAGAGAGAAAACCACCCCCTCAGCCCTCCTAGGGGTCACATATAGGGTTCACCTTGACCACGGGCCACAGAGACCTGAGCAACCAGACTGACCACATCTAAGACCAGGTGGTCTAGAGGCTCTCATGGCTCCACAGCCACTGGGGGGTGGGTCCTGTGGGCTCCCAGTCCCCCACCCCTAGGATCCCTAGCTTCATGGTCCCACAGCTGCTGCTGGAGCTCAGCCATTGCTCCATGTTCCTAGCAGAAGGGGGCCGCTACACTTGATTTTCTGCACTTTGCCCTCCGCCCTTTTGAAAAGAGAATAAGGGACGTCCCAGAGGAGGCTCCCCGGAGCTCCCACAGCACTTTCTCTTATCTGTGATCCAGAAGTCGATGGAGATTTGGTCACAGGCCTGCACCTAGCTGCACAGGAAGCTGGGAGGTGGAGGCCGCTGGGGCCTCTGTACCTGAGAATGCAGAGGCCTGGCTACAGGTCAGCCTCCCCATACCGCTGTGGCCGGGGTCTCCTGAGTACAGTCCCTCTGGTCCTTCAGACTGGGCCTTGGGAGTAGCCCTCTGCTTGAGGTCAGTGCTTACTCACCCCTCACTAGGCGGTGAGCTTCTGTCCAGGGTGCTGACCTCAGAGTGTCCACAGGGAAGGACATCGGCTCACTGAGGCAGGTGGTGTTCCCCAGAAAGGGCGGGAGTCCTTGTCCTTCAGCCAGCAGGGGTGTCCACGGCCGCGGAGGAGAGTGTCATGGAGCGGTCTGCTGTGGCGGGAGCATCACGTGGGCCTGCAGACCCACGCAGCCTGGCCGCCACACCCACAGCGTCCTTCCCTGCCTCTTGCGTGGCCAGACAGTCACCCATGCAGACCCTTATTGGCCACCTGAGCAGGGGAGTTTGTCCACCTGGGGGCCACGAGGAGCATAACCACACAAGATGAAACCACGCGCAGAGAAACAGGGAGATGGGGAGTTAGGTGGACACCAGGGGCTGGGGCGGGCGCCAAGGCCTGCCGACTGATGCGGGTTCCCAGGCTGGAGGCGCTCCCACCAGCTCCCTCCACTCCACATGCCACCCACTCCCGGGCCTGCGCTGCGCTCAGCGGTAGAGCGCTCCCCTAGCACAGGAGGGACCCAGGTTCCATCCTCAGCACCACATAAAAATAAAGTCATTGTGTCGTGTCCATCTACACCTAAAAAAAAAAATAAAAAAGATGCAGAAAGACTTTTAAAAATGCTGTTTTCCTTAGCCTGCCCGTCGCTGTGTGCTGGGTGTTTTCTTGCCTCCAGATATGCCTGCTCTTTGCAAGTCTGGTCATTTAAAAAAAAAAAAAAAAAAAAAAAAAAATATATATATATATATATATATATATATATATATATATATATATATATATTTTGGTTGTCAATGGACCTTAATTTTATTTATTTTTATGTGGTGCTGAGGGTCCAACCCCGGGCCTCACACATGCTGGGCAAGCGCTCCAGCACTGAGCCACAGCCCGGCCCGAGCCTGGTCCTTTTTGATTGGACATTATGTGGGGGCTGGGTTTCCTTGTGTTCCTTTAATGAATGCTGGACTTTGTTGGGGCAAAGATCCTTTCGTCTTGGGACTCGCCCTCAAGCACTGATGGAGCACAGAGAGGACCACGGCTGGCTCAGTCCTGCTCAGGCTGCCAGGTCTCCTCACGAGTTCTGTCCTCGGGAGCACAACGCCCTCGGCCAGGCCAGGTTCAGGACCTGTCTGGTGGCCATTCCCAGCCTCCTGGGGCTCCTGTCGTGTGTGTAGGCTGTGGCCTCTCTCCTCTGCCACTGACTTGGTGCTGTCCCCTCCGCCCTGCTGTCTTGCTTGCTGAGCTCTGGCCACCTTGGCCCCCCCACCAACTCAGCCACCTTGCTACCTCTTTGGAGGACCCTCCCTGAGTGATTACAGCCACCATCAGTCAGTAAGTGGCGATGGTGGCTGGTCCTGCGGCTCATCTGGCTCGTCCCCCTGTGGGGGGACAGCCCTGTGCCACCACCGCCCAGTGTCTGGAAACTGCTGTTTTGGGTATTTCCCACAGTTCCAGGCGAGGGACGAGGCCCCACCCGACTTCTTGTTAAAGCTGGTTTTTTATTCTATCTATTTTTGAGGTGCCGCGATGGAACAGGGGCCTTGTGCATGCTAGGCAAACGCTCCACCCTGAGCCACACCCTCAGCCGTTAAACTTCATTTTGAGCAGAATTAAAGTTTACTGTCATTTGGGGGCATATTTTGAATGTTGGGCAATTATTTTTCTTTCTTTTTTTATTTCATAGCTTTATTGAGGTAAAATTTAGCAATAGAATGCACACATTTGAAGTATGCGATTTGATCAGTTTTGACTTTACACATATATAACCAATACAGTTGTTATGGGCCAGGCTGTATGGGCAGTGACCAAACAGACTCCATTTACCCTGAGACCCCATCTCATATGGGAAACGCTCCTCCAGTGGCAAAGCCCCGCCTCTGACCCGTGAACATACCAGCACAGCACACTGGGCAGCACAGAACAGCAATTCTTACACAATGTGAAACTGTTCTTTGGTTTGTTTCCATTTTTCTTGGGTGACCACCGTGTCAGAGATTGATTGTCTGGATGTTAGTGACCACTCTCTAACTTGTAGTCAACTGGAGTCATTTTGGTCCCCTTCCCTTCTGCTTGCTTGCTGCTCTGCCAGCCTGGAAAGTCCTGTGGGAAACACCACTGGACCCACTGCCCAGTTCAGCTCTGTACCTCCTTGTTCACAGCTATGTCCGCCCAGATGTGGTTTTTGCAGTTTTTGCCTTTGAATATCCTAAAATGCTCAGGCTCGGGGCTGTTCCTTGCAGAGACAGTTATGGGTTCTGTGGGGAGCAGTCACTGGCCGGCAGGCTGAATAAAGACTCTTCAATTTGGACAAAACTGGGACTTGGTTGTTTTCTGAGCAACCTGCCCCACAACACAATCAATATAAAAAGCATGTCCATTACTCTTGTAAAATTCGAAATCATACAGACCGTGTTTCCTGCATGATTTATTACATTACAATCGATCATCATAAGACACATAGAACCCCACCCCCACATCACAACTACTTCTTAAATGGTGCACCTATAAATATCTCACAGGTCAAGGAAGAAAGCAAAGAAAGGTAGACAAAAAGTGCTCCGTACTAAGTTATGATAAATGCTTAAAACCCCAAATCGCTGTGATGAAACAGTACTCAGAAAAACATTTATAATTTAAAGTACTTGTATCAGAAAGAAGCTAGAATAACAATCAGATTACTTCTAGGGAATAGGGTGGAAAAAGTAAGAGTGGGAGCAGAAATACATGAAATAGAAAAGAAATAATACAGCTAAAATTGATAAAAATCAAGTAAGTCTAATCAAGGAAAAAAAAAGCAAGAACACAAAATTGATATCAGTGGAAAGGGAGCTATCAAAGTACCCCTTCAGATGCTAAAATATATTAAGGTCATATTACGATTGTACATCAACTTATGTGATAGCTTTCATAACATGGTCTATATTAGAGAAAGATCCATGTGCTTATGAGAAAAATGTGTATTAATCATTGATGGATAATATACTCTATATATGTCTGTTAAGTTAAATTATCAATGCTGTTTTTTACCTCTATAGATTCTTTATTTAGTTTTTGTTTGGAGGATCTATCTGGTGGTGACAGGGGTATGTTAAAGTTACCCAGTATTATTGTGTTGTGGTCTATTTGATTCTTGAAATTGAGCAGGGTTTGTTGATGTACTTAGATGCTCCATTGTTTGGGGCATAAATATTTATGATTGTTATGTCTTGTTGATATATAATTCCCTAAAGCAGTATGAAATGGCCTTCTTTGCCCCTTCTGATTAACTTTGGCTTGAAGTCCATTTTATCTGATATGAGGATAGGAACTCCTGCTTGTTTAAGTGATCCATGTGAATGATATTTTTCCCCAATTTTTTTCTCCTTCACTTTATGGATGTCCTTGCCTATGGGGTGAGTCTCTTGGAGACAACATATTGTTTGGTCTTGTTTTTTAAAACCAATCTGCCAGCCTGTGTCTTTTGATTGATGAGTTTAGGTCATTTACATTGAATGTTATTATTGAGAAATGATTTTTTTTAGAGAGAATTTTTAAAAAATATTTATTTGTTTTTCTTATCAGTGGATACAACATCTTTGTTTGTATGTGGTGCTGAGGATCGAACCCGGGCCACACGCATGCCAGGCAAGCGCGCTACCACTTGAGCCAAATCCCCAGCCTGAGAAATGATTTTTATTCCCTGTCTTTTATTAAGAGAGAGAGAGAGAGAGAGAGAGAGAGAGAGAGAGAGAGAGAGAGAGAGAATTTTTAAATATTTATTTTTCAGTTTTCAGTGGACACAACATCTTTATTTTATGTGGTGCTGAGGATCAAACCCAGCGCCCCACGCATGCCAGGCGAGCGCGTTACCTAGCATGAGTCACATCCCCAGCCCTTGAGCCATGTCCCAGCCCAATTGACTATTCTTCTAGCATAGTTCCTCCCTTTGCTGGTTTTCACTTTTATTTTTCATCATGAAATGTTTTTTTGAGTATGTTTTGTAGTGCAGGTTTTCTACTTGTGAATTCTTTTAACTTTTTTTTTTTATCATGGAAGGTTTTTATTTCATTGTCAATACTGAAGCTTATTTTTTCTAGGTATAGTATTCTTGGTTGACATTCATTTTCTTTCAGAAGTTAGTATACATTATTCCAGGACTTCCTAGCTCTGAGGATCTGGGCTGAGAAATCAGCTGAGATCCAGATTGATTTCCCCCTATATGTAATCTGATATTTTTCTCCGGCAGACTTGAAAATCCTTATTCTGTTTGTTAGGCATTTTCATTATAATGTGCCTTGGTGTAGGTCTGTTGAAGTTTTGTACATTTGAGGTCCTGTAAGCCTCTTATATTTGATTTTCCATTTCATTCTTTAGGTTTGGAAAACTTTCTGATATCATTTCATTGAAAAGATTGTGCATTCCTTGTTTATATCTCTTATAAATCTTAAATTTGGTATTTTCATGCTATATTTCCTGAGAGTTCTGTTCATGGTCTCTTAACATCTTTTCTCCATAGTCAGCTGTCTATAACATTATACATTTTGTGTCCATTGTCCAAAACTCTGTCTTCCGAGTGGTCTAGTCTGTTGGTGATGCTTTCCACTGAATTTTTAAATTTGGTTTATTGATTCCTTCACTTCCAGGATTTCTGCTTGATTCTTTTTCAGAATCTATACCTCTTTTTTGATCTTTCACTTCCTGTATTTTCTTTCTGATTTCACTCCTTATATCATCCTTTACCTCACAGATCAGTTTGACTATATATACGTTCTAAATTTCTTCTCTGACATTTCTTCCACCATGGTGTCGTTAGATTCTCTTATTGAAGTATCTTGGTTTGTTTGGGGTGATTTGTTCCCTTGCTTTTTCATATTATTCGTGTGTCTACCCATCTAGAGTATGTCTCTGACACAAAAGAGTTTCTACCCTGTGAACTTGTAGTGTCCCGGAAGGTTTCCAGGACCTCACAGCATAGGGACAAATAATAACAACCAATGCAAACAACATACAGCATTAACCCAAATAGTTCCTACTATGACATCTACAGTGCTAATTGTCACAGAGAACAGAAATGATATGTTCAGTATTGCCCACAGTAAAAATAGTTAAGTTTGCAAAAGGGTTTATAATTTTGAATGGTTGCCTGGGAGAGAAGAGCAATGATGCAGCATGTGATGATTATGAAGGAGGAGGAGTTTTTTGTTTGTTTGTTTGTTTGGTGGTGTTGGGGATTGAACCTAGGACCTTGTCATGTGAGGCAAGCACTCTACCCACTGAACTATATCCTCACCCCCAAGGGAGGATGAGGGAAGATAGAAGTAAAAAACTAAAGGAAGAGTGAAAGAACAATAGAGACTGGCTGTTAGCAGAAGAAAAGAGAGAAAGAAATAGATGAGTGAAATATATATGTATATAGATTAAAAATTAGAAAAATAAAAAATATAGAATTTAAATATACTACCAAATATCCTAGTGCTCAAAATATTGACTCATGAAAAATAATTGGCTTCAGAAATGCTAGAAATGGGGGGAAAACAAACATGAATCTGTATAAATGTCCATGAACCATTAAGGTCACAATTAAAGAGAGAAAATAGAAAAGAAAAAAAGACATCTCCATGAAAAGTTAAAGAATTGAGTCCTTTGGAGTTCAAAACATTCTCAGTTTCCCTCTCAGCAGTGTTGGTGGGTGGCTGGGGTGAGAAAGGGGATCTTGGAGGCGGGACTCCCAGAGGCGGAGTTTAGGCTTAGGAGGGCTCAGGCTCTTTGCTAGGTGCTTGTTGGTCTGGAGGTTTTTAATCAGTGCCCCTCCATGGTTGGGCCATTATTTCTTAGAATATATTTTTCTGGAAGTTTTCTCTGAGAAAGAAAGGTCACTAGTTTTTGCATGGAAAACCACGGGTCTGGCGCTTTCTGGAGATCAGTTTCTTTAGAACAGGAAAATCAGTGGCAGGTGCCAGCATGCAGGTACACGTTAGGGCTTTTATTCATTTCTGCAAATGAACTGAAGCCCACACAGGCTCAGAGCCACTGACCTTCCACCTCTGTCTCTACTGGGGTCTTGCCCAAGCCCCACATCTAGTTCCCCAAATGCGTCCCCAGCCAGTGGGAGCTCACCTCACCACTGGGGCTGCTGCCGTCCAGCCACGCACCTCTAGGCCAGGTGATCCAGAAGGTTGAGCACCGTGGCCCCCTGCCCCCAGCCCTGGCCTACTGCAGGCCCCAGCCTCCCCTCCCCATTTCCTCTCCTGTACCCCCCAACTCACTCCCCACCAGGCCAGGCCACTCTGTGTGGCAGGTCTACCTCCTCACTACCCTGAGTTCAGCCACCCATCCAGGAAGATGAGGAAGACAAGCCCTGGCTCCGTAGGACAGGGACCTGAGTGTCAGGCCCCTGGCCTCCACCTCCTGCAGCCTCTGGTTGCTGGGTGGTCTGCTCAGGCCTCCAGGAAGGGTTGTGGACTGTAGGGCCCACATGATCCACTCCGATGCAGACCTCGGGGCCCCCAGCTGGCCTAGCTTCCTCCTCCGTGAAGCTGCCAGGCTGGGGTGTCTGCCACAGAAGTGGGGCCTGTTCCTGAGCCACTATGGGCAGCTGCCAATGGGGACTGTCTCAAGATTCAGGAGACGGGCCTGGCAGCTGGGCAGGTTCCAGTGAAGGGGGTGGGCTTGAGGGGGCCACAGCATGTGCTCGGCACCAAGAAGCCTGACCACTGACCACTGCCTTGGCTACTCCCCAGGCTCCAGGGCTGCATCCTGCAGATGCCCAGCCAGCAGCCACTTGCACAGCAGGGGCCTTCTAGGATCAAGGTGGTGGGGACAGTGATACCCTCAGGCTTGAAGCCCCAGAGCTGCAGGCACCCCGTGACGTAGGTCAGGGGAAAGAACTGTGGTGGCAGGGACTCCTGGCACAGGGTGCTGGCACCTGCTGCCTATTTTCACACAGCTCAGGGGTACTGTGGAAGAGTGTTTTTGAATGCCCTGTCACGGCTAAGATAAAATACCTTCTCTCCTTAGGAGGGACCATCTGCCTGGCTTTCTTGCCTAGGCCGCCACCTGGTGGCAACATCTTTGAATTGCAGCCACAAGGGTCTGGGGGTCAAAAGGAACGTTTGACCCCATGAGGAAACTAGCTGGGTCCCAGGCAGCACCCCACCCCAAGACCGCGGATGGAGAAGCAGACCAAGGCAGCAGACACTGGTGTGCTGCCACGTGATACAAGAATGATTTATTAGAACTGCATGACAAATCATATAAAATAACCATTTTCTGAAAGACACCCACGAGACCACCTGAGAACAGTGTACAGCCATACCTCCAAGAAGCCAGGCAGGTAGGTACTAATCCCAGGTCAGAGGTTGGAGGGGAGGAACACAGGGACTCGTGTGGGGGTGGGGACACCAATTTGTGCATAAAAAGAATTGTACAGCAGTGAGCAGGGGTGAGGGTGGATAAGTCTTGGACAAGGCAAGTGGCCACGGCTTGATTCTGGGAAACAGGATGTGGGCAGCTGGGAGGGGCATGCAGGGGTGGGCGGCACCCGGGCAGGCTGGACTAGCACCTCCTCCAAATGGACAGTGGGCTCTGGGGACAGGGCCAGGCGGGATCCCCCAGCCTCCCTGCACACACACACACACACACACACAAACACACACACACGTACACACACATAAACATGAGGTGGGCCAGGGCACGGGTGTGCAGGGCCCTGCACTGGACTCCACGCCAGCTATCTGTAAACAGGGAGCCCATAACCGTGGCCTGCAGCCACCTCCCACAGTGGAGGGCCCACCAGGGTCCCACGCCTGCACTGACACCAAGAGCAGCGCAGGCACAGCCACCATCTGATCCCGGGGCACGCCCCACCCTACCACAGCCAACAGGCTCTTTGGCTTGGTGGCCCCAGAAATGGCCACCGCTGCAGCAGGGGAGCAGGTTCTGCTCCCCCGCATGCTCCCAGCTGAAGGATCCTGAGAAAGCACAACCTTCCTGGGCCCGCCCATGCTCCCCACCCTGGGTCAGGCAGCAGGAGCCTGCTACGGAGGACTGACTTAATGCCACAGCACAGGGAGGACAGGGGAGCGAGAGGCAGCCATGTTGTCCAGACCACCAACCAGGGAGCTTCGGGGAACCTGCTTCCCAGCCCCTTTGGTCTTGCGCTCACCTCACCCGGGAGCTGTGCGCCCATGTGCCCACCCCCAGGTCCCCTAGAAGTCCAGGTCCCTGCCTGAGATGACCTCTGCCGCTCTTTGCAGTCAGTGTGCCGGCGGACCTGGGCTGGCTCTAGACGGACACTGTCTCCACAACTCTGCACCCGGGTCCACAGGCCAGCTTATGCCACCTGCCCACACGTGGGCCGTCTCCCTGGGGCAGCCTGAAGCTCCATGGGTTTGGCAGTTATGTTGGCACCAGAAGCTTAGAGTTGTGGGCTTTCTGCCTCAAACACCTCCAGGGTTGCTCACCTGCCCAGGCTGCTGACTGGGGCAGGTAGAGCCACCAGGGCAAGTCCTCTCCCTCCTGGACAGGAGTGGGAACATGCCCGAGCCCTCCCAAGCTCCACGTCTGGCACTGAATGACCCATGCCCAGCACACAGGGTGGCAACAGTTCAGAGCCTCCCAGTGAGTCCAGGCAGGGCCCTGACAGGCTGAGGGTAGCATTGTGGTCACCCGGTGGGACCTCCCTGCAATGGCACAAACTACATTTTTCTTTAAAGCTAAGAACAAAAAAAAAAAACAGTGATGAGGGGTGGGTATGTGTCCTGCAGGGCTTGCTCTTGGCAGTGGCCACACCAGACACTGGGCCAGGAGGCTTGTGGGGGTAGGGGCAGCCATTGGAGGCTGGATGAGGTTGGGGTGCTGGCTGGGGCTGAGGGGGCCTGGGCGTGGGAGGTGCTTGCCCATGGGGTTATGGCACATGTGGGGTTTTTCACAGAGAACTGCCCGAGTTCGGGCAGGTGGGACAAGAGGTGGGTGGGCAGGTGCAGGACACATGCGCACAGGGAGGCTGGCCTGGCCCTCCTGGCCTGGGCCTAGATCAGGAACCTCTCTGCATCGGGGAGGAAGGCAGGCTCCGGGAGGCCGGGGGGCCCACAGTTGGCCCGCTGTGGGAAGCTCCTTAGGGGCAGGGCTGGCAACAAGGTCTCCACTGAGGTGGGCGTGGACGGGCTCTGGGCTGCTGTCCAGCCCTTCCCGAGCCCGGGCTGCCCCGAGCTTGTGCAAATTCTGTTTCCCGTGAGCAGGTCCAGGTTCCCAGTGGGGTCCACGATGGCATTGATGACTGCAGGTTGGAGGTCAGGAGGGTCAGGCCACAGAGGGTCCAGCAGCAGGGTGGCCCAGCAGCCTCCCCCTCACCTGCCCCAGGGCTGGGCCACACCTACCTTCCAGCTGCTTCTGCACTCTCCGCAGTTCCTTCAGGATGGAGCTGATCTCCTGGGGGAAGAAACAGTGGGTGGGTGGAGCAGGACCACTGCGGCATCCCCTGCCAGGCCTAAGCGGGTCCCGCCCTGACCCTGCCCACCCAGCCTCACCTTGTTTGACGTCTTCAAGATGGGCACCTCATTCTCGGCGTTGATCCTGGCCTCCAGGTCCTCCCATGCCCGGCCCGTGTTCTGGAACAGGATCCTTCCAGGGGAGGGACAGGACAGAATGAGGATGCAGGGGACCTGGGCATGACACCTCCCAGACCTCTCCTTCTCACGTGACCCATTCCTGGGCCCCAGAGCATAAGGAGGGCCAGGCTGCTGGTGCTGTGGTCCCCATCTTCGTGCAGAACACTGAGGGACTAGGGAGGGAGGAGGTGGGGTTCTCCGAGCCCAGGTTCTGCTTGCCACGTGGGGCCGGGTTCAGGTGTGCAAGCGCACCATGGGGCCCTGCAGGCCATGGCTCGACAGGGTCTCGCCCACCTACCACATCAGCACCTGCCTGAGGGCCGGACTCACTTCATCTTCTCAGCAAGATGCTCTGTGTTCTCACGGATGGCATGTGACAGCTGGGACACAGGATTCAGCATCAGGTTATCGAAGATCACCTGGGAAGACCGGGCATTAGCATGGCCCAGCAGTGCCCAGGTGGCCCTGCTCACTCCTTGCACCTAGACAGCCGGCCAAGATCCCGCGAGCATGGTGGTGGGGCAGGAGGGGACCCGCACCTCCTCGCGGCTCCGAGGCCGCGTCTTGTTGGCCAGGGCACCCTCTCGGTTGTCGTTCATGTTCTGGTCGAAGTCCCGAGAGTTCATGGAGCCAGGTGGCACCTTCTGGAAGTTGAGGCTGGCCTCTGGGATGCGCTGCACCAGCTGCAGAGGGGCAGGGCGGGCAGCATTGGCACGCCTGGCGGAGGGCAACCACCAAGGGGTGGAAGGAGCGGCCCCTCTGCTACAACAGGCAGAGAGCATGAGGGGCTCTGCTCCCTTGGATGGGGCAGCTGAGCTTCAGGTGTGCTGGCCTCCCCAGGCCATGGCCTCTTGGGGGGGATGGCAGGGGGTCAGCCCAGAGGGTCAGAGCTCAGGGTGTGCAGGACTGGGGAGTGACAACAGCCCTCTGCCTTGGTAGCAGGTACTGTCCCTGGCACAGGCACCCAGGAAGCCAGGGCTTACCTCCTCACGGGCGGAGATGGTTGAGGCGGGGGTGCTGGGCACATTCCCAAGAGAAGGACTGCGGGTGGGCCCTGGTGAGCCCAGCGAGTCACCGTCTCCAGCTACGTCATGGATCTCCTGGGCCAAAATAGCCACGTCCTTCACCAGGGTCTGGCTTAGCCTGCAGCCGGCAGGAAGGACAGGTCTGTGGGGGTCCTCATGGAAACTCCCACCATGGGGAAGGGGCAGCAGGAGCCCACGAGCCTCGAGGTTGCCCCACCTGGTAGTGCACTTCCTCCAGGCACAGGTGGGACCCTGCCACGTTGACGTGGCACTGGATAGGGGACAGGGGCCTGGGATATGCAACCCCCCACTCTGGCCCCAAGCCATGTCCAACTAGCCATAGCAGCAATGGAATGGGCCAGAGCCCCACCAGGAGGTTCCACTCACCACTGCCCTGGGGAGGGACAGGGTGGGTCTGCCAAGAGGAGGGCAGTGCCACCCCCTGCTCCTGGGCAGGACTGGGCATGGTGGCTGCTGGGTGTGGGTGTGACTCAGCCACAGGGTGTGTGGGGCACAGGACCACCCCTGCAGGCAGGAGAGCTGAGGCAGGGAAAGGGTGGACCGCCAAGGCAACTAGAACCTGGGTTCCTAACACCCTGGGGGAGAGCGGGGCAGAGGGTGGGGGCAGAGCCTGGAGGCCAGGGGCCTTTCTGCAGGCAGCGGCCAGGGAGCAGCGAAACTCCCTGCACCCTGGAGAGGGCAACAGGCATGCCCCAGCAAGGCACCTAGGCAGCTGGAGGGGGCAGAGACCTGCTGGGGGTGGACGCTGTTCCCTGGCCCTACCACCCACATGGCCTTAGCTGGGGCCACATCCTGGTCCTGGGACCCATGGAGGACCAGGTCTCTGTCCCCAGCTGTCACAGGGTGTCCACTACCTGCCCCTCTGTGAACAGCACTGCCTCTGGCCCATGCTCCAAGCTGGGCTCTGTCTGATCAGCCTCCCCATGCTGCCCACCAGGACTGGGACCCCTCACTGGTTCCACCTCCTACATGACAAGAACATAGAAGGATGTCCCTCTGACGTGGGGGACGTGCCTTGTCTGCTGCTGTGGGCCCTCTCTGCCCAGGGGCACACTGGCACTCAGGATCCGCCGCCCCTTCGCCTCGCCCAGGCACAGTGCCTCCATCCAGGGACCACACCTCTCTTCTGGGTGGCCACACAGCCCCCATGCTCTGCTCAGGTGGCATCACCCGCACACCGTGGGTATCCAAGGGACAGCTCTGCCCCAGCCCTCCTCTCTCCACAGCTCCCAACACACCTACTCCACAGTGGCTTCAGTTGCCATCCCTGCCAACATGCCTGTGTCCCCCATCTTCTTGTGGGTCACTCTCTGGAGGGCCACCTGCCTCTCGTCAACTTCGGGGTGCCTCAGGGGCTCTCAGGCTGAGCATCAACAAAATACATGGCATCCACCTAGGTCCAGGACCTCACCTGTCCCTCCATGAACCTTTGAGGCCCAGCCTTTGTGGCATGACCACTGCTCAGGGGAGACCATGTCCACTCCACTTATCTCCCCACACCGTCCTCCCATCATCTGGGCTGGAGACCGACAGCTGCTGAATGTCCATGTGAGGAAGCTCATTTCTAATAGAAACACTGGGGTACCGCCTTGTTCCTGGGGTCCCTGATCCTCGTGGGCAGATCTCATTCATCCACTGCCCGTCCAAGCATTCTCCACATCTACCTGGGGCCAGGAGGAGGGCCCCAGCCCAGCCCCTGCCGCTCTCGGCCACTCACCTGGCTATCTCCGCGATCTCTGCTGTCTGCACGATGAAACCATAGGGGTCAGGCTCCTCCTCGTCATCAGTGTCCCGCAGGCCAGGGGCCCGGGGGCGAGCACGGCCAGCACCACTGGCCCGGGGGGTCTGCGTGGCTGTTGAGGCGTGGGAGCGCGAGTGTCTGGGGGAGCCGTGGTGGGAGCCGTACTCCTCCTCGGAGGTGGACGTGTAGTCCGAGCCCTGCTGCCGGCGACGCGCGTCTTGGGTGAGTGGGTTGGTTCAGGAGCAAGAACAGAACAGAGCGAGCTCAGCACCCATGCACCCTGGGGCCCTTGAGTCCCCAGACTGCAGGTGCCTGCAGCTGGTGCCCATCCCAGAAGCCCTTCAGCAGAGCACCAGCAGTCGCTGAGCTGTGGGGACCACAGGACACCACCAGCCACCACCTGCCCAGAGAACACGTGGGCTGAGTGGCCAGGTACTCCCAAGTCCACCTCAGTGACCCAAGTGACATCTATCCCTGATGAGATAGGAACCAGTCCAGGACAGCAGGGAAAGGTGCTGAGCCGACATGGAAAATGGGGGTGGACCTCGCCTGAGGGTCAGCCACACAGGGGGTTAGGGCACAGGGTGAGTCCAGGCACGCCCGTGGGCAGGGTCCTGGCTCTTGACCTAGCCCTGAGCTGAGGCTCTGAAGCAGCTTCCAACACACAGGCTCCGTGGCTGGGCTGGGCGCCTGAATGCCTGGGAGCATGGAGGTGTGGCATGCAGTGACAGTGGGTTCTGCCAAGCAGACTTCCTGCCAGTGCACCCAACAGCCATGGGTGGGTGGCAGGTAGTGGGGGCAGGTGGGCCAGCCCTGGGCAGGGCAGTGCGGTCAGAGCAAGGGCAGAGCTGCAGCTCCTCAGCCTCAAACCAATCTACTCCATGAGCACAGCTCCCTTGGCAGGTCAGGAGAGGGCAGGCTGTGTGTGTGAGGACCCTGTCAGCGCAGGTGGGCAGCAGCTCCAGCGGCCACTGTCGCCTGTCACTGGACACATGGGCCTCGGGTGCAGGGTGGGTCTCTCATGGGGTCTGACCCAGCCTTCCCTGGCGGAGAGGTCTGTGGGCTCAGAAGGCTGTCAGAGAGCCTCCCACCAACGGCACAAGAACCCAGCGCTCTCCCCTGGGCTTCAGTCACAGCAGCACGGGGAGCAGAGGACCATGGAGAGCACCCCCCCCCGCCCCCCAGTCCCCAGGCCCTGTGGTGGGTGGCTCAGGAGTCACAGGAGGACTCAGCTACAGCGTAAGAAGAGTGGCAGGGCCAGCGCCTGGGCCCAGTGGGGAGTGGGATGTGTCCCTGTCCCCAAGGAGGTCAGAGTCATCTGCCTGCATGGGGGCAGCAGGGACACTGCAAGTCGGCAACCCAACCTCCAGCTCTGGGAGCAAGGGCTCCCCTGGCTGCCACGGGGCAGGCAGACGTGCGGGAGGTGTGCAGGCGCTGGAGGCCACCCTGGTCCCGGCCCGCTCGCCAGCCCACCACCCACACTCACTGGAAGAGTATCTGGCGCTGCCTGGGCGAGCCCGGCTGAAGGGCTGGCGGGAGCCCGCAGTGGTGGCGGTGGCAGTGGCGGCGGCCTTCCTGGCAGCGGCGCGGGCTTCGGCCATGGTGGGCTTGCGGCTGGTGGAGTACAGCTCGACACTGCGGCCGGAAAAGCCTGCGCGGGCCGGGGCTGTCTCAGAGTCGCTGGGCCCTGTGAAGGAGCCTGCCCGCTTCCGGGGCATGGCCAGGATGTCCAAGCGCGACAGCTTCTTGGTCTGCTCAGGAGCTGGCCGGCTGGCCAGCTCGGGATTGGCCAGGGGCCCCCGATCACTGTCCATGGCCTCGGTGTCTGAGGTGTCCCCCAGTCGGGCTCGTCTCAGGCGGGAGGCCCGAGTGGGCCGGGGGGTGGACAGGCTGTTGGAGCGGGTCAGTGCCTGATGTACCTTCTGGGCACTGGTGGAGCTGCGGTTCTGCTCTTCCCGAGAAGCGGGCGATGGCGGGGGGGCCACTGGCTTCCGACGAGGTCCTGGCCGACCTGCCCCAGTGGCCTCCAGGGTCTCATGGTTGGAGATGACCAAGTCTGAGCTGGGTGGGTGGGTGAGGCCAGAGCCCCGCTCATCATCAGGCCAGTCCAGGGAACCTCGGGGCCCATGGCCCCGCCGTGCAGCCAGGCGTCTTGGGGGCTCCCCGCAGCCCAGGTCTGCTGGGCCTGGTGGGTGCTGCTGCTTCTCGGACAGCTGTTCCCGGGTGCTGCTCTGGGTGGCACCCCCAGGGTCTGGCACTGCTGGTGGGGAAGGCAGCTTCTCCTGTCGCCCTCGGGGCTGGGGGGTTGTTGGACTGGGTCCATTCTTGCCACTGAGCAGGCTGACGGTGCTGGCCGTGTCCACATCTGAGTCCCCAGACAAGGAGTCCTCTGGGGGCCTGGGGGTGCTGTCCCCCTCACCCTCTTCCTCTGCAGACTTGGAGAGCAATCGTGCCTCCAGGGCGGCCAGGGCTGACTCGGTCTCCTTCAAGATCAGCTGGGTGTCCTGCGAGTGGCAGTCCATGCGTGAGGCCCGGGCTGCAGCCAGGTCCTGCAGGAGGGGGTGACTGGAGATATGCGGGAGCTTGCCAGGTGCAGGGCAGCTGCTGGCCGGCTCCTTGGTGAAGCTTTCCTGCCGCACAAAGGCCACGGCTTCCTTGGGAGCGGGCAGGCAGGGGCTGTGGGGCTCTGGGGACGGCCCAGTGCGCAGCTGGATGACCATCCTCCCACTGGTACTGACATAGAGGCCATCGCTGGCTGGGGGGCTGGTCTGGGCTGCCCGACCAGGGCCCTGCACCTCCCCAGGAGCCAAGTACGGCTTCTGGGAGGAAGTAGCCTCCCTGCTCTGGCCTCCAATGAAGAAAGATGTGGGGGCCGGCTCCCCAGGAGTCCTGGGTGAGCGCCGTGCCCCAGCTGGCCCCTCCCGGGGGCCTCTGCGCCTCCCCTCCATCTGCTCCGCGCCTGGCTCTGGGACCCCGTCCGACCCGCTGGCATCACTCAGGCTGTCGGGCTCCAGGTCCTCCTGTCCCACGGGGTAGCTGGCCGGCTCTCTGCCCAGGTCGGGTGGCCCGGGCCCACTCCTTCTGGCAGCCTCGTGACCTGCAGGACTGGCAGCCCTGTCGCCGGGTAGCCGTGGGAGCAGTCGCCGCGTGCGTGCAGGCAGGGGCCCCTCGGCTTCTCCAGCCCTGGGCCCAGGGCCGTCGTCTGCAAGGCAAAAGGACAGCAGGTTAGAGCGCCTGCAGGTCTGCAGCCCTGAGCATGCGGCCCCACCCTGCTCTAGCCCAGGACAAGGCAAACCAAGAATGTGGCCGGTGGCCTGAGGCTGTCCTGACCTGGCCTCCACCCCCATGGCCTCCCTGGGTCACGTACCTGGCAGACCTGGGTCTGAGTAGCTGTCGGCCAGGCTGGCCCAGCGAGACACCCACTTCTGAGCCCCAGGAGAGCCCGGAACCAGGAGGCCCTGCAGAAAGAAGGGCAGGAGTATGTGTCCACAGCATGGGCAGCACACATCTGGAGGCCAAGAGCCAGGAGGGTATCCACTTGTGCTACCTGCACCTGCCACATGCACCCCCAGGCACAGACAGCAAGGTGACCCCACTCCCACGGTCTCACCTGGGCCTGTGTGAGCCCATCATGAATACCCACTGGGCAAGCTCTGCCAGAGGGGCAGAGTCGGGAGTCAGGGTTCAGCTCTGGTCAGCAGCTGTGGCTGTGCCCTGATCCTTGGCTCCATCTGTCCAGTCTAAGGCATCCCATGCCCCTGGTACCCAACTCAGCTTGGCCTCAGCACCTGGCCCTGAGTCCTCCATGCCAGAGCCCAGCCCAACTGCCCTGGGAGCCTGCCCTAATCAGAGGCCTGCTGACCTCGGGCCCCAGGCCCTCTCTGGAGGGCCACCTGGGCTCACACCTGGTGCTCCACCTGGGGTGCCAAGCCTGGTGGCCGGGAGGCAAACTCCTGCAGCAATGCCATGCGCTGGGCCACACCCTCATCACTGGACTCCTCTCTGTCCCCTTTGATGACTGGGCGAAAGGTGGCCGCTGACACCCTGGAGAGTTCGGGAGACTCGAATACCCCAAATACCTGCAAGACAGCACTGAGGGTCAGAGGTGCCTGGTCCCACTCCTACTGGAGGGGACAGGGCAGGATATAGCTGGACATGTCAAGTGGGAAATGGGCCCAGCTCCAGTCAGGTAAGAAGCTGGACAGGGCTGCTATGAGGCCTCCTGGAGCCCCTCCACCCAGCTGGACCAGGCATGGGGCCAGAGGCCTGGAGCAGACCAGTGGGAGTGTCCTCCGCCCGCACCCCATGGGCACTCTCCTAGCTGCTATGGCACCTGGTCAATCATTTTGCGGGCCTCCTCCACCTCCCTGTCCTGGGCCTCTGTCTCGATGGTGTAGGTGCCCGCATCGCTGAGGCTGTCCTCCTCTTCCTGTCTGCGTGCCTTGGTGAGCTGGGGGTCTGTGGGAGGTGGTGGGGGTGTTGGGGGTCCCACGGGGCTGGCCCCTCGGGGTGTCAGGGGGCCAGGCAGCACTGGGGGCACCTTCTCGGGGCCAGGTCTGGCGGATGGGGAGCTCTCCCGCAGACACTGGGCCATGAAGTCCTGGGCCAGGCGGGAGCGGCGCCCCACGCTGCCGAAGGGGCGGGCAGGTGCCCGGGGGGCGGGCGAGGTGCTGCCCAGCCGCTCCTCAGTCTTCTCCCGTTTGAGTGAGCTGGCCCTCTGTGGTCCCGAGCCGCTGCCTGCCGTGCGGGTGGGAGCACCCGGGCGCTCCCTGTCGGCAGTGCCCGGGCCTCGGCGCCTGTCGGGCTTGGGCTCCCCGGCAGGCGTGTGTGTGAAGGACTGAGAGCGCTTCTTGCGGGGCGTGTCCTCGTCAAAGAACTCGATGACAAAGGCCTGCTGGTTGTGCAGCAGTTCCTGCGGGTCCCGCTTGATCTGCCTCTGCAGCCGCACCTGCTCCCCGGAGCCCTCGGCGGTGGCCCCGGCCCCCGTGGCCGCCTTCCCCAAGGGGTCCTCGGAGTCGCTCTGCGTGCCGTCCTCATGCTTGTGGCCTGGGGGGGCCAACACATCAGGAGACAGCACTCAGCCCAGAAGCCTCGCTGCCCTGGACAGAGGTGAGCCATCACACGTGGTCTCATGTGGGGAAGGGCAGGGCAGGGCACCCCACATGCAGGACCCTGCCCCTCAGGCCTGTGGTTCTCGGGAACTCATCAGTGAAACCACCACTGGCATGGTGGACGTGCGGCCACCCACAGCCCCCACCCGCTAGCCCCTGGGCAGCACTCACCCTTCAGGGTGCGGGTGTGGATGGGCAGGTCACTCTTGGTGCTGTGGCGGTCATCCCCGGGGCCGGGCCGGCGCAGTAGGCTGGGGTCATTCTGCACCAGCCAGTCGGCCACCTTGGTCTCCGCCGAGACGGCCTCCACAGGCGTGGGCTCCTTGCTGGGCGGCCTTCGCTGCCGCAGGGAGAACTTGGTGATGTGATCCTTGATCTTCAGCTTGCCGGGGCTGCCGGCGTCGAACTCAATGGTGAAGGAGGCGTGGCTCTGCACCACAGGGGCCGCGCCCCCACCCCCCTCCTCGTCCTTCGTGGGCACCTCGTGCACAGGCGTCTCTGGGGGCCGTGTGGGCTGCAGGGCCTCCTTCGTGGGGATCTCGAAGTAGCTGGGCTCCCGCCGGAGCGAGTAGCCCTGGGGCTCCACAGGCACACGGAAGCCATCCAGCTCTCCATCCCGCTGGGCCGCCTCCTTGGGACGCTCTGGGGAAGCAATGTTCTCAGACCAGGCCTCAGGGCAGCCACCCTCTGCCACCATGCCCGTCTCCCCACAGGGCCCAGCCGTCCCCACCCCGCACCCCTGGGAGTGGGGAGGCATGTGCCAGTGTGGGGCCCACCTGGGCAGGGTTCCTCTTGGCGCCGGTCCTCAGGTGTCGTGCCACTGTCGTCCTCACCCCACCAGGAGGGCTGCCCATAGAGGGGCGTGCGGTAGGCCACTGCCTCTGTGGGGGGAGTTGAAAACTCTGGGACTGGAGCTGGGGGACAGGCGGGGCTCTGGAGCGGGCCCTGGCATCACCTCCTGGCTCAGACTGTGCTGCTGAAGACCCTGCTGGCAGCTCCCTGCTCTGAGCCACATGCCTGGGGAGGGACAACTGCCTGCAGGGCCTTATCCCTGCCTGAGCCTCCTTGGGAGTAGCCATGCAGGAACTCTCCCTAGGGGTATAGTCCTCCACAGCCCATCCCTGGGGCAGGCAATCTGGTCAGCCCTGGCTGGCCCTCTGCTCCTGGAGCCTGCCCAACACCCTCTTCTGGCCACGAATGCTCTGTAGACGGCTGGTCACCCAGGCCCACGTGGCACCTGGGTGCTTTGGAGCACTGTTTTTGTCTGAACACTGGCCTCCGAGGTTCAAATCACAGCTCATGTGAACTCTGGCTTTCTAATTCCTGCTTGCACTTGTTCCACCATCAGCATAGTGGCTGCGAGGTAGCAGAGGGTCTGGAGGCCAGGCCACCGTCCAGTACCCCGTGCTCCTGTGGTGAACCTCCCTGGGCAAGCACCCCTCCCCAGGACCTTCCTTGACCCAGCACAGCAGCACACATCTGCTTCAGGGCAGCCCTTCCCTGGTATCTGGCCCAGACCCTCTACTGCCCCTCAGGGCTGAACCACCTTCCTGCCCAGCTGACTGCTCTGAGCCACTGTCACCAGCTGTGTGTATTCACAGCCTAGACGCAGGCAGGTACTCCAGACGGCTCAGATAACTTTCTGGAAACCTTCCCAGTTCCAAAAGACAAGCTTGGGCTGGGCTCCAGAAAGCAAAAGGTGTGCAGCTGCCCCCGAGCCGGACACTGGCTGCTCGCAGCTCCTTGCTGCAGATGTGCAGGCTGAGGCTGGGGGAGGACAGGCAGAGTCCCTGGACACACGCCCTTCCATCTCCACCCCGCACACCCCACACACCCAGCCAGGTGCTCTCAGGCCTCCCAGTGCTACGCCCTCCCCCTGTGCACACCCAGAGCTGGGTGGCAGCTACCATCCCACGCAAGACACAACCAGGTTTTGTGGTGGAGGCCCCCAGCCCCCGGTGGCTCTGTGGTGCAGAATTGTGTCCAGATGTCTGATGCTGGGCAGTTTAGCCTTCAGCATCCACATTCTGCCTGCCTCTGACCTGCCTGAGACCACACGGGTGGCCAGTTGGTGGCCCACCAACTGCAGAATCTGGGATGTGGTGTGCCAGGGCAGGTGTGTACAGAGTGAGGGTGCAGGTATGTAAGGGCACCTGAGCCCGTGCACAAGCAGGCAAGGTGTGCCCTAAGTGTGCAAGCTGGGGTGCAGGGGCATGCAGGGAGGGGAGGAGGTACACTTTGGGGGAGATGGGGTACAGTGGGGAAGGACAGGACATGATGGGGGAGCTGTGGGAGAGGAACATAGTGTGAGGATAGTCACTAGGTGGAGGAAATATTGTGGGTGCATGGTAGATGGGACATGAGGATGGTCCACCTTGTCCCTGTTCATCACCAGCCCAAGGCCTACCTGCTCCAGGTCTCCGGTCCCCCTTCTCCGGCCTGGGATGCAAGGACTCGCAGTAGGGTGTGTGCTCGGGCAGTGCCTCGCCTTTCTTGGGTGCTGGGCCCTTGACGCTCACCTGCAGCTGGCTGGTGTACTTCTCATGCTACGGGCAGGCCGGCAGGGGTGAGGGGTGGGCACCAACATTGGGATACAGCCACCCAGGGTGGACCCAGCCTCTCCCTCCCACTTGGACAGAGCATGAGACCTGCCCATTTAGGCAGCTAAGGATCCACACCTCAGGCCACAGAGCTTTGAGGGGCAGATGGGGTTTGCTCTGATGGGAGGTGGCAGTTATGGACACCAGCACAGAGTGTCTGGACACTGCCATCTCCAGGCCCCACCAGAAACAGGTCCAGGTGGCAGGGTTTTAAGCACAGGAGTCCTCAAGGTTGGGGACCAGAGACACATGCATACTGGCAGAGTGGGCTCACAGGCCCTGCTGCTCTGGCTGTGCGACCCCATGCTGCCCACGGTCATTTGAAAAACAGGCTGAGGATGGTCCACCCACTGGGCTCCTCGCTGAGCTCTAAGCAGGTTCCCACACACCTGTGCTCCCACACAAACAAGCAAGGGCAGAGGGGACACCTGCCTCCTGTGGCTCCCCCAGGTCCCAATGAGGGCTCTGCACACATGACCCAGCATACTCAAGGGCACCTGCTCAGAAGGTGCTCCTGTGGCCTCCACACGTGTGCCTCCTCTTGCCCTCCTGCTCCTAGCCTCCACAGGACCCTTCTCATACCCAAGATGCTGGTGGGCCCTGGGCGGCCACAGGGGTCCAGTTTCTTGCCCCACCATTGGTGTACTCTGCTCCCAGTGAGACATCTGTTCCAACGGGTGACCTCAGCAGCCCCTCCCTGGGCTCTTGGCCACCTACCCAGCCTTAGAGGCCTGTCCTCTGAGCCACAGAGCCAAGCATCATGATGGCGGCAGGCTGATGGCTCAGCCTTACCCCACCACTCCCTCTCCAGCTGCTCCCCATCTGCTACTGCATACGCCTGGAGAGTAGTGGCTACTTCCTCACCTGCCAGACTGGGCTCTCTGGCAGGGCAGGACAGGTCAGACTGATTCATGGGATCCACAACCAGGATCTGGGCCTGGCGAATGTATGCCAGGGAGATAAGGCAGAGGAGGCAGAGACGGGGGGGGATGGGGTTAAGGTCTCACGGCCAAGGAGTCCAGGACTGGACCTGCTCAGTCCTGGGCTCACGGGCACTAACCTTGAGTGCCTCCTCAGGAACACGGTGCTGCACACGCTCTAGCACGTACATGTTAGAATGTGGACTTACGTTAAAGAGAACACAGAGCAGAGAGAGCTGGGAGGACGTGCACCCAGAGCATGCCCAGGGTGAGTGGGCCCACTCAAGCCCAGCCAGAGCTCCCTCACCATGTCCCACATGCTCAGAGCACAGGACATCCAGCCTGAAGAGCTTGCGGTCAAACCAGGACCCTGGTTCCAAGGAGTGGTTACTTGATCCCCAGCCCTATGTGACCTCGGGCTCAGCAAGTAGGCTGGCAAAGGCCTAGACAGGGACGGGAGCTCCCTGGGTCCCCAATAGGAGGTGGAGCCCAGCCATGGGCACGGTGCTCTTGAGTCGCCAGGACCTGGCTATGAATGTTAAGGCCCCTACACAGTTCCGGGACGAACTGTGATTCTGGTTCTGGAAGGAGAAGTCCAGAGGAGGGGAGTTTCTCAGGAAAAGGATATCGTAGCCAAAGCGGATGACATCATTGAGCTTCAGCGTGACATACTTCTGATCTGGGATGCGCACATCATTCACAAATGTCTGTAGAGGAACGGGGCAGTGCTCTGAGCTGTGAGGTCAGCCAGGGACAGCTGCTGAGGCTCTGCAGACCCTCCCTGCTGACCTGTGTCCCTGGCTGACCTCAGGGTGCCACAGACAGCCTACAGCTCTGTGACATTAGAGCCCAGTCAGGTAGCTGGCCCTCCAGGGCCCAGGAGTGCAGATCAGGTCAGCACTCGGGGGGCCCTCTCAAGCCCATGCAGGTAACAGAGGAACACCTGTTATTCATGCAGCCCTGTACAGGTGGGCTGCCCCATCTGATGAGTGGACTTAAGGGGAGGGGCCCGAGGCAGACCCCAGTTGGACCTGAGGCCCCCTTGCTGGGAGCATGTTGAGCGGCTACAAAGGGTAGGACTCGTGCTTGTAGGAGGCTCACAGTGTAGGGAGGGCCTGAGGCCATGGTGGGATCCCGATTCACAACTGCATGGGTGGGAAAAGGATGCACCCTGATGGCTTGTTCTCTCATTGAAATAGCATCCTAGGATGGCCCACGTCCATTAAAACAGAGATCCCAACAGTTACCTCCAGGATCGACATCTGCGGCCCTGTTTTTCCACTCCACACACTGGGCTCCTCTCAGCCAACCCTCCCGACTCCTGCAACCAGGGTCTCCCTCCTGGCCACCTCCCTGCTCCTGCCAGTGACAACTCACAGAAGGGAAGGTCACAGAACTCCCATACCCAGAGAGGGCACTTGGGCATGGGTCCTTCCATGGAGGTACACTTCCCAGCCCTGTCTCCTCTATCACCTGAGGTGTCCACTCACCGGGAAAAAGCCACGCCACCCCTGGAGATCAAGTCCCAGCCAGGGAAAGCCCTTCTGGCCTCTAGCAGAGAGGAGGATTCCTCCCTAGAGGAGCAGGAGGCTGGGAATAGACTAGGGAATGAGGGTGGGGCCAAGCTAGGAAATGAAGAAAGGGGGCAGAGCTGAGGGGAGGGGCCAAGGACAGGAGATGAGGCAGGGCCAGAGCTGAAGGGAGAGGCCAGAACTGAAGAGTGGGGCCAAGGTAGAGGGGAGGGGCTAGAGCTGAAGTGCATGGTCAGAGCAGGAGTAGGGGGTGGTGCTAGGGCTACGGGGAGCGCCACTGCAGAGTCCACCACACTTACCCCATTGAGGCTGCCCAGGTCCTTCACCCAGTGCTCGTCGCGGTCCTGGTCATAGTTGATGACGGCATGCTGCTTGTCCACGCTGCGTGACTGGGGAGGCATAGAGACAGCCTCAGATGCCTCATCTCAAGAGGAGAGGCACCCCTGCAGGCCCACCCAGGGTGGAGCACCCCATGCTGCCTGCACTCTTTAGCAATACCAACATTAGCCCCTGAGCCCCCAACCCCTGGCAGAGGGCACCCCTTAATGCCACCAGGACAGGCCACAGGGCATTAGGGCAAGATGCCTGGGCCACTTCTATCTTCTGCTGCCCCCTGGCCCTGCTTCCAGGAACGCCCTCTCCAATGCCCCCTCCCATTCAGCAGTGGGAGCCCATGGGAACCCGTGATCATCTGGGACAGGCTGTTCTTCAGAGGGCAGGCAGGGGCGTCCAGTAGAACCCAGAGGGAAGCAGAGCAGGAGACTTGTCTCAGGGAGGGACCTCCTCCTCCTCCTGGCCTTGCCCCACAGGGCACACAGCGTCTCAGTGTGATAGACACATATGCGTGTGAGTCTCAGGCTCACTCCTACGCTGAGAGTCACCCAATTCCACCTCTAGCTGCCACCCACCCTCCACACCCTGGTAGGCCAGGGCCTGGCACCTGCCCACAAACCCCTCAACATACACATGGTACTTCCACCTGAGTCTCAGTTTCCCTGGCCACCAGCCTACCCAGGACCCCTCTTCCCCCCTCTCTTTTAGAGAGAGAGAGAGAGAGAGAGAGAATTTTTTAATATTTATTTTTTAGTTTTCGGTAGACACAACATCTTTATTTTATTTGTATGTGGTACTGAGGATCGAACCCAGCGCCCCGTGCATGCCAGGCGACCACGCCACCGCTTGAGCCACATCCCCAGCCCCCAGGACCTTTCTTAAGGACAGTCACCCCAGCTCTCTCATGCTGTCAGCCTTGACTGGAAGACCATAACTGAGCCCCCATGCCCTACCAGGACAGAAGCAGAGACAGGTCACATTCTATTTACTTAGGGTCTGCCAGTAGGGGCCATGTCACCCGGTCTACAAGGTCATGTGTCTCAAGTCTCAGGTCTCAGCACCCAGCATCCCCACACCCCCACACCACAAATCACGTTGCACAGCTTGGGGCTGTGGGTGTCTGGGTAGTGGCTGCATCCCTGCTGACCCTCTCCCCCACGTGAGAAGCCACAGGCCTGGGGCCCAGCCAGCAGGACCAGCCAACCCTGGGAAACCATCAAGGACAGTGTGTGCTCCAGGATGCACCCCCGCAGGACACTGAGGTCAGCCTGCAGAGCCCCTGTGGTGAGATTAAGGCTGGCACGACTGCTCCCTCCTCCCTTCAGGATGGCCCCCAGCCACAAAGGTGGTCCAGGACCTGTGTTCCAGTGGGACCTCCCCCCAAGCTGGTCATTCACACCTATGGCCACTGCAGAGCCCCTCCTCCCTGATCCTCTCCACCTGCCCTGCTCCATCTGTAGATAAGCACTAGAGGCCCCCAGGACATAGCCTCCTTCCTTGTCAGAGTCCAGGGAACACAGCAGGGGCTGGGGGGGGGGGACACAGGCAATGTCACATGGTTTGGCCCAGGGTTAATGTCTAGCCCTGCAGGTATGCCAGCGCAGACCCTAGACAGCACTGCAGCTAGACAGACTGGTCTCCATGCTCCCATAAACACTGCCACTGAGGAGGGAGCACCCGGAAGCCCCAAGGTGTCCAATTTGCCCACAAGGATGGTGCTGGCAGTAGAGACCTGGGGAGCCTGAGAAGGGAGCACAGGAGGGCGGGGCCCAGCCACACTCTGCACTCCGCCCTCTGTCTTCTCAGGATGTGGGCAGGGTGTGGGGGACAACTGACCCAGGAGCACTGGGTCCTCGGGCAGCCGTCTCTGAGTTACCTCCCTTGGCACAGCCCACATCATCCATGGGAAATAGAGGTTGGTGGCTCTGCCAGCCAGTGCCCTCACTGAGAGGCCTCAGGATCAGTCCTGGTCCAACTCACCCACCCCCAGAGCAGCAGGACTCTGGCAGAGGGGGTCAGACCTTGAGCCCCTGAGCCCCACTTCTTCCCATCCCAGACTCTTCATCCAAAGCTGCCCCCAGCACCAGTCTCTGCCCTAGAGAGGACAGGCCTGAGGGGCATTCCCAGCACTGCTCCCTCCACTGGCCTCAGCCTGTTCCCCAAGGCCTTGGATGCTCCTCGTACTTCCTCCTCCTACGGGCCCTGGTGGCCGGCAAAGAGCAGGGGAGGCACTGGTTGGGGGACACTGGCACTCCTTCCTCTGGGCATTACTCCCCCAGGGCGGAGGGCCATAGGGTGGAGGGCCTCGCAGCCCTCTAGGTGAAAGTGGGTACCTGACGCGCAGACCATTTGACTGCCCCTCTGGGCAGCCCTGAAAGACAGGCACATGGTTCCTACTCGGAGCCCACTAGTAGCCAGAGGCCTAGGGCTCTGGGATGGGCTGGAGGCTCACCTCTGCCTGCCACCCGCCATCTATACAGGCCAGCTCTCTAGACATTCAGAAGGAACCCACCGCCTCAGAAAAGCCAAGCCTGAGCCTGAGAGCTGGGCTCTGGCCCCTCCTTGGGCCAGGGTCTGAAAGGCGCATGGGGAAGAGTATGGCCTGGGGGCTTCTGAGGCCACCTGCTCTCACCTGAAGGGTGCCCAGGACAGTTCCGGGCTCTGCTGGCCCGAGGTGAAGGGGATGGGCAGCTTAGACACTGGGTTTGCTGAAGACTGAGCCCTGGAAGGGCTTCCACCTGAACTTCCCAACCTGTGACCACATGGGCCTGCTGTCCACAAGCCAGCCTCCCTGGACACCCTCCAGGCCCCCCCAGGAGCACCAGCCCCACATACCCCTTGCCACTCCCGGGCACACACACCACTGGTCTTCATCCTTAGTCCTCAAGCTGTGGCCATACCCTGGCCACTCCCCCCGTCTGCCCCACCCCCACCTGGCCCTGGCCAGCACTCTGATCTTGTTACTCTGCTGCTGAAACTTTCTGGGACTGTCCCTGGCCTGGAGGAACAGTGGACTTGCCTGAGAGCCACAGGCCCTGGGGACCTCTCCTTGCCCTCTCCCTGCCAGTCCACCATCTGGCTTTGGTCACACCATTCTGGGGACTCTGAAAGTGTCATCATTGAGACCCTCGCCTGGCCCTGGTCTTAGCCCACATAATACTCTCTGTCCAGGCTCACCACCTCCCCGTCCCCAACACCTCCCCTCTCCCAGAAAGATGCTTCCCCCACCTCCAGTTCCCAGTTTCTGGACTCAACACAGGGGTCCCAGCAGCCCCCAATCACACCTGGGCTGGGCTACCCACGTACTCCCAGGTCTGACCCTCTCCTGCTGGCCAGGGCCTCGTCCCAGACACCCTTCTGCCATGGCCCTCTCAGATCACACATGTTCCAGGAACTCGTGTCCCTCTTCCAGAAACCTCCCTCCCAGCGCGACACCTCAGACCAGACCCCACCCTGCCAAGCCCACATGCTCAGGGGCTAGAAGCCAGCCCACCCATGAGAGGCAGCTCCTGGCCCAGGGCTCAGACCTGAAGCACCCAAACCAGGCCTGCAGGAAGGGAGGCCTCTGACAGCGGAGACCAGAGTGCGAGGCCACCAGGGGCTCCGGAGTTGGAGGAAAGGTCTGACAATTTGTACTCACTTTAAAATGGAATAAAGATATGTCTCCCAAGTTTATGTCTGATGTTCCCTGTGGAGGAGAGCCCTGAACTGGCTGTGCTGACCCTGGTGGTGGTCACAACCCGAAGTTCAGGCACACCCTCCTGCCAGCTCATCCCAAGGGTCACCACAGTGAGCCCGCAGTAGGCTGACTGGACTTGCTGCCAGCAGGGGCTCCCAAGGCTACTCTGATTGTGGTTTCTGGTTCAGGAGGCAATTATCCGAGTCCCAGCTGTCATACTTGCCCATGGACAGCATGGTGGAGGCCAAGAGGACAGAAGACACTTCCCCACGAACTAGCAAAACACACACACACACACACACACACACACACACACACACACACGCGACATACGAGTACTCACACACACAGACACGTGTGCCCAGGCCTCCCAGCCCCCATGCTCATCCTCCTCCCCTGAAGGGGCCCTCCTGCCTGGCCCCTCTGCCACTCTTGTTGATCCTCCCTGCTCACACTGTGGGCCTGGTCAGCCCTGGAGCCCCAGTCCTGCCCACAGTGCTGCCTTCTTTGCACCTCTCCCCATATGGGGGTGAGCGGGGACATCTCACTGATGGGTGACATGTTCGTGCCCAGCTCCTGCCTGGAGAGGACAGCACAGGAGCACTTTCTGGGCCCAGAGAGGAGGCCTAGGGCGCTCGGGGAGCCAACGAGAAGGTGCTGGCTAGTGGGCTGGGGTGGGGACTGATAGAGTCCACATGGGGAGGTAAAAGTGGAATCAGGTCCCCTGGGAAGCCAGCACAGGGGTGAGGGCTGGGACTCCTGTCTGTGAATGGGGTGGGAGGAGCACTCAGGGGCTCCAAGTGTGGGGTGAGGGGCAGGAAACAGTGGAAGAGAAGGGGCCAGGCTGAGCCTAGGTGCGGGCCTCTGAGAGCGCTGGTGCAGCCGTGGAGTGGGGCCAGAAACTAGAGCCAGGGAGGGTGCGGGACAGCATGTGATGGCCTGCCACAAGCAGGAGCAGAGGGGCCTGAGGGCCCTCAAGTGCAGGTCCCAGAAAGCCACTGGGAAGGGGATGCCCACATGTACCCAGCTCCTGAGGGCCCAGAGGGGTGGTCAAGGGAAGGCAGCTGGGGAGCCTGCAGCCAGCTGGGATGGGGGCCAGGGCTCAGGTGGGAGAAACACTGGGTGGGCTGCTGGTGGAGGAAAGAAATTCCCAGCAGAGGTGGCTCTGCGGGGCGTGAGGAGGAAGGGAGGCTGGCCCGACCCAGGCCCAAATGGCATGAGGAAGGGTGACCGAGCAAGGGCCACAGGGGTGAGGACAGGGAAGGGGCAGCTGCCAGGGTACCGAGGGCTGCCGCCGGCACTCACCCTATGCCTGCACCAACTCCTCAAGCTGTCTCCCATGCAAGACATTACATGGCCACACATGGAGCGGCAGAAACGCAGGCAACCCAGGAGGGGCCACCTGGCAAGGAGACCTGAGAAGCCACCACTGTCCTGCCCTGCTCAGGGCTCTGCCACTCCTAGGCTGAGAAGCAGGACTTGGGCCTCAGCCCTATCTGGGCACCCCAGGACCTAAGAAGAACAGCAAGCAGCGCCAGGGCGGGGCCACCGAGCACCTAGGCTAGGTCCCCCGAACCCCAGGCTCCCTGTGGCTCCTCTCAGAGCCCTCCTGGCCACCAGGGGGAATTGCAGGGCACACCCTCATCACACCTGAATCAGGGCTATGCAGCTCCACACCACACTGTGGAGCAACCCGCAGGTCAGGCTGGGGCTACTCTCCAAGGCTGGGGACAGCCTGAGCCCCCACATCTTACACAGTTTTGGTGCCTTTCAATGAGTAAAGTCATCACCAGATGGCTTCATAGCAAAGAAAATGATTCGAGGTGAGTGTCCCACACACGGCCTTGCCTGTCCCTGTGGCTGTCTTTGAGCGACACACCCCTGCAGGGGCAGTGGGAAGCACTGGCCTGCTGCTCCTGCACATAGCTGCTGACATGGTCTGACCACCTACAGAGGCACCAAGAGGGTAAAGGGCAGAGAATAGTCTGGGCCCAAGGAACAACCTGAGGCGTGCCAGGTGCAGACCCAGGCACATGGGAGGACATTTGTTGAGAAGCCAGGGTCTGGCTCAGCCCTCTCTGCCCTAGGACAAGACACCGCAGACTGGGCATTTGTAAGCTACGGAGACATCACTCACGATGCCAGAGGCGGGAGGGCCAAGATCACGGTGCCCGAGACTAAGGGCCCTGTCGGCCTCAGTCCTTTCTTGGCAAGCCCCTACGGGCTTTCTTAAGGACCCTCATCCCATTCATAAGGCCATCAAGTCCTGATCCCACCAAAGGCCCTGCCTCTCAATACCATCACCCTGGAGACATGTTTCTATATGTGAATTCAGAGGGACACAAACTCAGACACAAATGGAGTGTCACTAGGACAGTGCTTTCCCCAGATGGAGGTCAACAAACATTTGCTGCCCAGGTAAATGTGCTTGTGAGGGTACCCTGCCACAATCCCGGCCCTGCCCACCTGACAGAGCTGGGTGCACCCGGGGAGTGCAGTGGCAGCCAGGGTTGCACATGGGAGGCCACGCCAAACCAAAACGTCCTGGGGGGTGGCAAAATCCCCCTCAGCAGCCCCTCAGCTGGACAGACAGATTGCCCAATAGGATGTTCTTCTCCTTCTGAGGATCCCAGGAGGGGCCAGGGCCCGGGTGCCATGCTGAAAGGTGGGGTGCAGGTAGGCTACAGGGAGCCCAGCTCATTCAGGAAAGGATATCCCAGGCCAGGATGGCAACACTGCCCTTCCTTCCCAAACAGGTACATGCAGAAGCCCCAAGAAGCCAACCCAGACTCTGAGACCCAGGGCATCCAGAGAAGAATTTCTGATTGCCCAGCACTCCTCCCTACTAGGCCCTTCCCACCTGGGGCACCATTAGGAAGCCCCCAGCTTTCACCTGGACACATAGAGGAACAAGACCACCAGGACCATCCTCAGATAGTTCTGATGGCGGACAACGAGGACATGGAATACCCTCTTTCCAGCAGCTTCTGTGGTGAGCCCTCGGCCCTCTGCCTGCACAGGGCAGTATCACCTTCCTGGCCCTGATGCTTTGAGGATCCAACGGAAGCCCAGGCACTTTCCCGTAAGAAATGGGCCTGACACACAGAAGCCAGCCTGTGCCCACAGCACACTCATGCCCCCCCATACCTGCCCACAAGAGGCCCCAGAACCCTCCTGTGGGTCAAGGACCCAGGCAAAGAGGCCCCAAGCCCCCACTCACCTGCAACATGAGCTCACATTCATCGCGTCCCACAAAGATCAGCTCGCGTGGTAGCCGGTGGCGGGTGCCGCTGCTGCTCACCAGAAACCATGACGTGACGCTCATCTTGGTGCTGACGAGGCCTATCTGGCCCTGGAGGGAGGTGGTCATGAGAGTGGGGCTCCCTGGTCTGGGCCTTGGACCCCTGTACACACCTGAGGCCCACCAAAGATCTGCCCATCTAAGCTCAAACTGGTTGATTCCAGAACTGCTGGGCTTCAGCATAGCAGGCCACCCAGCCCTCCTAGGCGTGCCTTCAATCCCACTGCCTTTGTCTTGTATGACCTGCCTCTCCTTGGAGGCCTACCTGTGGACCACCCAAGGTCCTCCCCATCCCCCAGGCCCCACCTATTCCCCTTCTCTCTAGGTGCCAGGGGACAAGGTCCATGGAATTCTGGCTACACTGCCTGTATGTGAACCCACATGTCCACCTAATCCAGCAGGAGCACCTCACAGTGACCCCTCAGGGTTCCCAGGACATGAAACCTGAGCCAGAGGGCCCACTTCTCCAGCAGTACTCTCTGGAAGCCCTGACACAAGAAGGCCTCGGGCACAAGACTGGCTCCATCGCGGCTCAGTGCAAAATGTAAGTGCGGTGGCCTCGTCTAGGCTGACGCTGAAGGAGAACTTGTGGCTCTGAGAGCAGAGCATGCACTCAAAGGCGGGGTCTGGGCAGGAGCTTATACCCAGTGTACAGGTTCCTTGCCCAGGAGGCCAGCCCTGGGGCTCTGAGTCCCTGCACATCACAATCTGCTTCATGTAGAGAACAGGTGAAATTAGGAGACAAGTCCAAAGGTGATCTGGAGACTGGTCAAGAAGTGAGGGCAACAACCCAGGACAGAAGTGACAGTACTGGGACCCTGGTGAGTGCACAGGTGGAGATAAAGGCAGGGCCACTGCAAGTAGAGGTGTAGAGGTGGACATGAGGGTGGGACAGAGGAGCTGGGAAGGATTGGCAGTCCTGGACAGAGCTAGACAGGTGGGGGCCATCGCTAGCTGGGAACAGTCACACAGGGTCCCCCACACATCTCCCAGGAAGTGCACACAGTCTACACATACGAGGTGACACCAGTCACCCTGGCCCTTGGGGCCCAGGCCTTATACTGCAAAGCCCAACACCCACACCAGAGGCTAAGCCCAGCTCTTCACTGAGGTCTCAGCTGCATTCCAGGTGGGCAGTGCAAGACCAACACCATGCTCCACCCATCTGAATGCCCAAGGGGCCATGCATTCCATGTGTACTGTCACCTTGCCCAGAAGGCAGGAAGAGGGAGAACCGTCTGCACCAGGAGGAGGCAGTTTCAGTTCACCAGCACGCCCCTCATTCTGGGACCCCTGCCCTTTCGTAGAGCCCAGCCTCCAGAGAGGAAACCACTGGGGACCTCAGGGTGAAACTTCAGAGTCTCCAGAGCCCAGACAGCAGATACAAAGCCTCCACAACCCTACCACCCAGAAAGCCCTGATCCTGCTGGGGGAGATGACAGGGCTCTCCAGAGAGCCCCCACCCCATCAGAGTCTCCCAGCCCCCATCCAGCTTTAGGTCTCATTCTCTGCTGTCACCTGCTGCTGGTTCCCTGTGGCCAGCAGACTGGGCCTCCCCCAGAGGAGGCCACAGCCTCTGCCTAAAGCAAAGGGAGGTCAAGCCCCCAGAGCCTGGTCAGGCGGCTCTGCAGGAGACAGGCCACACACTGTCACCACCAGCCCATCCTGAAAAGGCCTGGGAGTCACCCGAGGTTCCCAGCAGCCTGCCGCGGGTTTGGGGCTGGGCTGGCCTGGCCATGGTTGCCAGGAGGGAGAATAATAAACACCCCAAACTTGTCCCCTCAGCTATCCCAGCCAGAAGGGCCACAGCCCAGAGGGGAGGAGGAGAGGAGGCAGCGATGCGGAGAGGCTGGGGACAGCAACGAAGTAGGCTGGCGGCTGGAAGGAGCAGGCAGGCTGGAGACAGGCCGAGAGGTGGCAGGGACAGCGAGGAGACGGCGGCGGCGAAGGGAAATGAAGAGAGGAGGAAGACAGAGGGAGGGACAGAGGGAGGAGGCCGGGAGGCGGCCCGGCGGGAGCGCCAGGCCTGGAGGGGGAGGGAGCGGCGCCTGCTCCTGAATCAGCGCTGGTCGGGGGCGGCCAAGGCCCTGCCGGTGCCAGGGCGGGGACCCAGGTCCGGGCCTGCCCCCTCCACAGGCCGCGTAGACGCGCACCGGGCCAGGCCGCGTAGACACGCGCCGGGCAGCCCCTCCCTGCCTGGCGCAGACCTGGGCCGCCTCCGCGGCGGCGGGGACCGGCCTGGCCAGGTGTGCCGGCTGCCCCCACCCCCGCGCCTTTGTCGGAGCCGCACGGGGACCTCGCTCCCCTCCGTCCCTTCCCCGCGCCGGCTGCGGCCCGAAGGCGCGCAGGTGCCGGCGACTGGAGGCCCCGCCGCGGCAAGCGCGGGCTGGCGCGACCTACCTGCGGTTCCGGCTCGGCCCCAGCTCGGGCCCCGGCTCGGCCCCCGGCTCGGCCCGGCTCAGCCCGGCTCGGCTCGGCCCGGCCCTCCCGCCCGGCCGGCCGAGCGCTGGGCGGGGCCGCAGCCTAAGACATGCCCGGCGCGGCCCGCACGCTCGCCGCAGCCCCGGCCGAGCCCACGGGCAGAGCGGCGGCCGGCGACCTCGCGCGGCGGGTCCCTGACGTCTGCGGGAGGCACGCCCCGCCCCCGCCCCGCCCCGCGGCCCCGCCCCCGGGCACGCCCCGCCCCCGCCGGAAACCAGGTTAGGGCGGGGCGGCCGCCCGCAGGTGAGTGCGCCCTCGTGGGCGCCGCCCAGAGGCTCCGCGGGCCCCGCCCCCGCCCCGCCCCGCCCCCCGCCCGGCTGCCCCGGGCCCCCGGCTCCCTCACCCCGCCCCTGCCCACCTGCCCACCTACCCGTGGGCTGCTCCCGGCCCCACTCCCCTCCGGTCTCCGCCCCACCCCGAGTCTCAGCCGCGGGACCGGTCCCTGCGTACTGGGCGGAACCCGGTTTGCAAAGCAGCTCAGCGTGCTGGCCCTGGGCCTGCGGGTTAACGCTTAACCTCGCTTCTGGAGCCCAGCCGCATCCCTAGCCCCCAACCTTTGGCCCCAACTGTCCAAACGAGGGGTAGAGGATGAGGGAAGTCGGGTGAATCCCAGAGGCCTACCCAGCCCGATCGGGAGCTTTCCTCCCTGCTCACCGCGCCTGGCGGATGGGGCGTGGGTCCAGTGGCCTCAACTGTGACCGCATCTCTCCAGCCGGCTGGGGGTGGGGTGGTAGGCACGGACGCGGCCCTCCCTGGACGCCCTCTGTGGGCCAGACCTTGGGGGGGCCGGGGCGGGGCTAGGGCTGGGAACTCCAGGGCACTCCTGGTTCCTAGGGTAAGTTCTCACGGGCTGCGCGCTCTGTGCCAGGTGCTACTGTAGAGTATCCAGTGTCCCTAGAGCGGAGAAGGGGAAGGGATTAACGCTGGGGGCAGGGCGTCTTTGGAGACGCTATGGACGATTCGAGAGAGCATTCCTGCATTCCAGGTGGGGAAATGGTGTGAGCGAAGGCGTGGAGGTGAGGAGCCCAAGTGGGGCTTTATCCTAAAGGTGCTGGAGCTGCCGCGCCTGCCCGGACTACAACAGCGCCTGCCCCGCGTCGCACCAGGGCCTACTGGCCACTCCGTTGTGCCTGTCCACAGCCTGTGTTGACTGACAATCGCTGGGCCGGATCTGGGGGCGGGAGCACTGAGGGAATCCGATGTACCCCCAAGGGAGTGTGCCAGGTGGTGGACACTATGAGTACGCCAGGGAAGTACCTGCATGGAGAAGGTGAGTTTGTGGGGGAAAGGGAGGGCCCTGTAGTCTGGTGATCAGGCATTTGGACGCCATCCCAAGGACAATGTGGCGCCAAAGTTTTGATGCCAGACTTGTTCAGACGAAGGCTTTAGAGAGTACTCAGGTGTCCACGCAGGTGGGTGGTAGAACTTGATAGGGGTGGGCCTTGTGTCCAACCAGAGGCCCTGGGCTGGAGAGGTAGGGCAGAGGAGGACCGGAGAAGGGCAGATCTAGTGGGAACCAGGAGGAAGAGGGACTGTTGGTCACCTGTTTCCCAAAGAGTGTCACAGGCCTGCTCTCCCAGAAACTCCACCTACTTCCCTCTGCCCTCTGCCCTTGGGGCTCTGGGGAATCCCCTTCCACAGGACTTCATCCCCCTCCTGGTTTTGCCTTTGTCCACAACTTGGCAAGTGACCCTTTATAAAAGTCATTTTTTCTATTTTTGCCTTTCTTCTGCCAGGACCTGGCCTTCCTCCAAGGGGAGGGGGAGGCAGGGATGATGCCCCGAGTTCTTCCTGGGCCTCCAGAGCCAGCTGTGTGGAGGTACTGGGCTGAGGTACCAGGGCCAGGAGAGCAGGGGTGGAGTCAGCAGTGGGGCCTTGGACAGGAGCTGGAGGCCTGAGCGGGCCAGTGGCATTTGGTCTCTCCAGCCAGGGAGCAGTGTTAGTACTGCCCAAGCACTGTGATGCTGGAAGCCCACAGGAATGGATCGTGGCTCTCTTGGGTGTACACCGAGAACCCACTGGGAGACCAGGAAAGGAAACGAGGGAGTGGGTGAGGCTCCAATTCGCCTAAGTTGATCCAGACCTTACATGCAACCCCAGTAAAATTAGCTTCAGATAGTTTTATAAATACACAAAAATTTGCAGTGGCACATGCCTGTAATCCCAGCAGTTTAAGAGGCTGAGGCAAGTTCAAAGCCAGCCTCAGCAACAGTGAGGGACTGAGCAACTCAGTGAGACCCTATCTCTAAATAAAATACAAAGTAGGGCTGGGGATGTGGGTCATGGTCAGTGCCCCTGAGTTCAATCCCCTGTGTCTTCCCCAAAATTAAAAAAAAAAGGTAAACAAAAAATCTAAACTTCGTGAAGAAATAAAGATGCAAAGATGACTGGTCTTGAAAGGACTGGAGTAGAGTTTCTCCAAAGAAGATACACAAACCACCAATAAGCACATGGAAATAATCTGACACCACTAATCATTAGGGAAATGCAAATCAAAACTACAAGGAGAAGGTCTGGGATTGTGGCTCAGTGGCAGTGCACTTGCCTGGCATGTGTGAGGCACTGGGTTCAATTATCAGCACCACATATAAATAAATAAAGGTCTATCAACAACTAAAATAAATAAAGGTTAAAAAAAAAAACTACAAGGAGATACTATCTCACACCCAATAGCTACTACCTGAGCAAATCAAGTGTTGGCATGGGTACAGAAGAACTGGAGCCCACTGTAGATGGGCACAGAAAATGGTTTAGTCGCTACAGAAAGCAGTGAGACAGTTCCTAAAAATTTAAAAATCACCATATGATCCAGAAATCCCATTTCTAGGCAAAATTCAAAGTGGGGACCTGAGCAGATGTCTGTACACCCATGTTCATATCAGCAGTGTTCACAGCATTCCCAAGGTGGCAGCAACCCAGTGTCCACAACAGAACAAAATATGTGTGTGTGTATAATCTGTGACTAAACCTTGCAAAGAAAGTGGGACACAGGAGCAGCGTTGACGATCCTCCATGCTGCACTGGGTGGAATGAGCCAGTCACCAGGGCCCAGCAGTGCACCTGCACTCATGCGAGGCCCCTGGAGTGATCAGAGTCACAGACAGAGGGTGTCGGGGTAGGTGCCAGGGGTGGGGCAAGGGAGATGGCGAACTGGTGTCTAATGAGGACAAAGTTTCAGTTTGGGGAGATGGAAAGGTTCTGGAGCTGGAGGGAGGCAATGGCCCCCTGGCAGTGGGTCCTTAATGCCACTGGGTTGTTGCCTAGAAATGGTTCCTGAGTCCATGGTGTGTTTTGTACATTCTACTACAATAAAAAGGGATGAAGAGCCTATAAAACTTAGAAAAGGAAACAACACTGGTACACTGTCCTAGGACCAACCAGGACATTGTTTTCTTTCTTTCTTTTTTTTTTTTTTTTTAGTTGTTGATAGGCCTTTATTTTATTTATTTATTTATATATGGTGCTGAGAATCAAACCCAGTGCCTCACATAAGCCAGGCAAGTGCACTGCCGCTGAGCCCCAGCCCCCGTCCCTGCCCCAACCACCAGGACATTTTGACAGCAGCTTACTGGACACAGGCCTGAGGTCATGGCCACTTAGAGTGATTTTTTTGTGCATGTTAAAATCCACGAGGAACAGGGATTGATCATGGGATTAGGGTGTTGAGACAAGAGGGTGGCCATCTAGGGAAAATGTGCCCTTGGACCCCTATCCCCCTCCTGTGTAGGAACTCCATAAATCAGAAGTTTAAATGCAAAAAACAAAACCACAAAAGCATTAGAAGGAAATACAGGAGTTTATTTCATAATCCAAGGTTTTTGTAAGCATGACACAAAAGCAAAAGCCACAAACACATTCCTGAAAAGCGTAACTAAATTACCAATGGAAACAATTGCACTGACACAGTTTTAGAACCCAAGGACTGCGGCATGCTGGGGACGCAGGTCAGAACTCACAGGCCCGGCCAGAGATGGCTCAGCAAGCCAAGGACCCCGCACCTGGAGGGTGCCAGTGGCTGTTGCCATGGGATGCTTAACTTCACCCACAATTAGAAATGGAAGGATGGAAGGGCTGCAGGGCAGGTGGGCAGCCCAACTACCAGCAGGAGTGTGAGTGCGTCAGGGAACAGGTACCGGCACAGGGCTTCCGCCTCCCCTGAGGCACTGCCAGAATTGTTTGGATGAGGATGCTACACTAGTGGGAATTTTGCTGTCCTTTTTTCTGTTTTGGGAAGGGGTCTTACTTTGTTGCCTAGGCTATTTTATTTTTATTTTTGTGGTGCTGGGGGTTGAACCCAGTGCAGGTGAGGCAAGCCCTCTACCAACTCAGCAATATCCCCAGCCCTGCCCAGGCTATTTTGTTGTAATCTTTAGGGGACAGGGTGTGGAGGTAGGAATCCCCAAGGGATGTTTCAGAGTCAAGAGGTCATGTGGATTGGGGTCAAGAACACCATGACCTCAGGGCCAGACAGGACCCAGCTGGTGCCTGGGGCTAGAGGCAGTATGTAGGTATCCCTTAGGAGCCACAGTGGGGCCAGCCCTGCCTGTGGGCCTTGCTCACCCACACTACCTGCCCCCACCCCATTCATGCCTCCACACCACTACGTTCCCACCCCAGTGCTGCTGGCCTTCCAGCCTCCTGCATTAGCACCCCACTGCTCCCCGACATTCACCCCCAAATCCCCTGTGCCAATTGCCCCCGCATCCACGTCCCCATTGCTCCTCTGTGTCCATACCCCCTGTCTACTCTCCATCCCCCATGTCCACTGTCCATCTCCCCTTGTGTCCGCTCTCCATCATCCCTGTTTCCACACCCCCATTGCCTTCTGCATTCATGGCTCCATCTCTGGCTCTGGGCTTATGAGACCAGTCTGGATGGGACACTGATGATGTGTAGGGAGAGACGTGGGGGATCCCTGAGTTCCTGTCTGAGCGTCTGATGGGCACAAAGCCAGCTCTCCTCCTGGCCAGGCTCCTTCCCAGCCTTCACCCTCCACACACAGAACTCCACGGTTCCCCTGGTGGACAAAGCCAGAGAAGTCGCAGAGCTACTTCCTGCGAGAGTTTGTGATGCTGCAGGAGCCATCTTGTGACCAAGAAGAGACTGCCTGGAGCACAGCAGAGGCGATTCCAGGTCCTGTGCACCTGAGCTGGGCCCAGCTGCAGAAACTCTTTCTTCTCATTAAATGAAAGAAGCACAAACCCCCTGTTGTTGAAACAATTGTCTTTGGAGTTTCTTTTAATTGCAAATGAAACATGCATTTAGCGTAGTGTGGTTAGCTTAGCTTCTTCCAAACTCTCTTCCTTGAATACTGGTGAGACATATTTCTAAGAAATACATGTCCATTTTGGTGATATTTGCACAGATAATTTTTAATAAAAATGTGTTAGCTCTGCCTTCCACCTCCATCCCCCGATCTCCATAACTACTGACTTGGAGCCCCAGAAACTACCATGAACTCTCTTTCTGGGGAGGGTGACATTGGGAGGAAGAACCTTTAACTCTCCCCTACTAGGCTATGAATTCTTCCATCTTGCATTCCTATAAGGAAATCCCTGAGGCAGACCACTTTATAGAGAAAGGATTCCCACTGCAGAGGAAAGTGGCTCTCAGACCCTCTCTGGGCCTAGTCCCCCAGAGAGGGTAATTGCAGAGTTGTGTGAATGAGTGGAGGTTGGGAATGAGCCTCCACCTAAAGGGGAGCTGGGCTCTGTGCCCCTGAGGCAGGTCATTTAGGCTCACACTTCTGGAGGCCAAGGTCCAGGGCTGCGTCTGGTGGTAGCCCTCTTGCTAGAAGAGTTCCTGGTGGTGCAGGGCCTCACGTGATGAAACGGGGAGCACACGTGTGCGAGTGTGTGCTTGCACACTGGTCTCTGAAGCCACCAGCATGCAGTCCTGTGACCTCCACTAATCCTAATCTGCTCCCAAGGCCTTTCTGACACTGTAGTCAGATTAGGTTTCCTCCCTTTAGACCTGACGAGGGGGGCTCAATTCTACCACACGAACCCTGGGGGCACTGAAACCAGGCCAGAAACCCTGGAGCACGCGTCCTGGCTGCCCCACACCCTGGCCAGGCGCCAGCCCTGGGAAGGAGGGCCTGGAGACAGCTCTGAGGTGGGTGCCTGGTGTTAAGAAGGTCTCAACGAATTTGAAGATCAGAATAATGGAGTATGTCTTCTGGTCACAGTGCAATTGTGCCAAAATATCACAGGCAAGGTGGCAGTCCTGGAAAGTGAGCGTGGACACCTGCCTCTCGTCTCTAGGAGTGGCAGCTCCTTGAGTTCCTCTGCCTTCTGGGAAGGCCCCTGTCTGCCCAGACTCCTGCAGGAACCGGTCCCCACCCCAGGCTCACCTCGGGCTGCCCACCTGTCTCGACTGCCTTCTTGCCCCAGCTGCTGCGCTACCTGTGGCCAGTCCCCACCAGGGCGGCCACCCCCAGAGTGCCCTCACCTCTGTTTCCTCCCTAGGTGGTCTTGTCCTTGGGCAAGCACTGGCCATCCTCCCAAGCCTCCCAAGAAGCCTGCAGGACAGTCAGTCACACGTCTGCAGGAGTGGGAGGCGTGGAACTAGGTGGGCCAAGACTTCCACCCTGGGACTGTTAAAATGAGCCCGTGGACCAGGTGGACCTAGCCACACCAGTCCAGGGGGCAGCTGTCCAGAGGGGCGGGAGCTCCTGGCCCCTAGTGGAGATGCTGACTTGTTGTGTCCTGCAGGTGCCCTCTGGAAAGCAAGAAAGGGGCCAGAAGTGTGAGCAGGGACTCTCACAGGCAAGGACCCCCTCAGGAAGCCCAGGAGGCAGAGGCCGAGGGCGAGCGGTGGCTCGAGGCAGGACTTCCATTTGCTTCACTGGCTTTTAGGATGGGGAGCCTGCAGTGGTGGAGCCAGCAGCGGGTGGAGGTGCTGGGGCACTGGGAGCTTGGTGGGGACGGCTGGAGGGGTCACAGGCCACCAGCAGAGAAAGGCAGCACTCTCCAGAGCAAGTGGAGGGAGGCTGCAGTGATTGAGCACCACTGTGTGCTGCCCCCAAGCCCTGGCCTGGCCTTCACACCACCTCCACTTGCAGGTGATCACAGGCAGCTCCTGTGCTGAGCTGGGCATGAATGGTGGCAGCAGGTGTGCATCCAGAGTGGCTGGCGTGGCTCCTAAACAGGCCTCTGGGCATCATCCCCCAGACCCAGGACTTGGGGCCTCCCACCTACACGCATCAGCCAACGCGGCTGGACTTTCTGAAGGTCTTGGTGCTTCTCTTCCTAGGACCTCCCCTCCCAGCAGGCAGGGACCAGCCATCGACCCCCCACCCTTGGAGGGAGTGGCTGGTGTGTCCACAGGGACAAACCCAGGGTAAGCAAAGACACAGGGTGTAGAGGGGCACTGCCCACCGTGGGGGTCAAACAGTCCAACCCCTGTGACTCCAGTCTCCACTCCGGTGGGGCCACGTGACAGTTGGTGCAGGACAGCCACCAGCCTGTGAACACAACAGAGGTGCAGACGTTGGAAGAAAAGGGTACCAAGCCACCTCATGTGCATGAATACAGGAGGCCTGTAAACCACGTCCTCAGCAAAACAAGCTGGTAAGTCGTCCAGAAGAAAATATTCAGTGATCAATGGTTTTTTCTGTGTTAATAATGAGCTACTAGCAATGGAAATGGAAAATCTATCTTTATAAGAGTGAAAAAATAGAACATGCTTAAGAAAATCACTAAGGAGGCACAGAACCTAAATGAAAAAAAAAATGGAATGAATGATATAAAACAGGATCTACACAAAGGAAATGCACTACCAGCTAGAAGCCAGGAAGGTGGGCATGGTGGTAAGATGACCCAACTCTTACATGGAAGAGAAAGTGGCCAAGAACAACCAAGCCCAGAATGGGGAAGAAGAGTGAGGGATGATGCCTTCCAGATAGCTGCAGAAAGTCTCTAAGGCTACTCCAGCCCAACATGCATGGTGTTGATTTAGGACCAGCAAGTAGATTAATGGATCAGAATTGAAATCCTCTAAACAGACACATCTGACAGAGAGAAAGGTAAACTCAGAGGGAAAGGATGGGTCTGTTGTTCAATGAATAACACTGTGCCAGCACAATGAGATCACCTCTCTAAGAAAAATTCACATAGCAGGCAAATATTAAAACCAGACCTTACAAATACTGGAACACTGAAGTAAAAAAGGTGGGGAAAAACATGCTGTGGGAAGAACTGGTGCAAGCCAGGAGCCTGGAGCTCCGCAGGCGTGCCAGACCCTGGTGTGCAGAAAGACACCCAGACAGGCTCCGCGAGGAAGTGGAAGGCTGGGAAGAGAGACGACAGTCGAAGAAAGCACAGCACAACAGAAGGGTCTCTCGGAAATTCATGGGAAATCAGAAAAATGGACCAAGGGCAGTTAGTGATTCACTGAAAGGCAAAGATGAGCGGTTGACAAACATGTGAAGATGCTCAGATCCACCAGCCATCGGGGAAGTGTCGATTGAAGCACCCACCAACATGGCTCCATCCCAGGCCCCCAGAATGCAGTCAGGCTAGCCAAGAGTGCCAGGGCTGGGGACCAGCACGTGCCGACGGCAGAACGAGAATCATTATGGCCTCCTTGGAAGCAGTCTGTCAGCCGTCTTTTTAATACAATTAAAAAGACCAAGGGATATGACCCAGCAATCCCCTGAGAATTTCTGCCATAGAAATAAAACAGGGCTGGAGTTGTGGCTCAGGGGTAGAGCGCTTGCCTCGAATATGTGAGGCACTGGGTTTGATTCTCAGCACCACATATAAATAAAAAATAAAGGTCCATCAGCAACTAAAATAAATAAATGAAATTTAAAACACAGAAAGAATACATGTTCACAGCTGTCTGGTACAGCATTGTTCACAGTGGCAAAACAAAACAAAACTATGGGAAATAATGTGAGTAGAAACATATGTAACTGATTCCTTCATTCACTAGTGCACTTACCAATTACATATGGTACCCTGTTCCATGTTTTTAAGATTCCAGGCTGAAACAACAAGCAAACCAAAGCTCTAGCCCTTAGGGAAGGTTTTTTTTTTTTTTTTAAGTCAAGGAAATAGAAATAAGTAAGCATAATTAAAATTTAAAAATTTAGGTATTGATGAGTCATAAGTAAAAAATAATCCAAGAAATAAAAGGAAATTTAGAAAGCAACAGCATCTAAAATAACTAAATACTTAGGAATAAACCTCCGAAGAGGCAATTCTACAAGAAGATGAAAGATTGATATGCCCCAAACCGAAAACACTGTTGAGAGAAATTAAATTAAGAAGAGCTAAATGAATGGAGAGAAATTCCATGTTCAAAGACAGGAAAATTTCCATCCCATGCTCGTGGACAGGAAGACTAAACATGGCTCAGATGCCAACACCTGTCAGAGATGGTCAAATAGCATCCAGTCTCCATCACAATCCCAATGGCATTTTTTTTTCCCACAGAAATAGAAAAGCCAAATCCTCAAAATCATGGAGAATTGCAAAGACTACAAATAGTAAAAATTGTTGTTAAAAAGAAAAATAAAGCTGAAGGACTCACATTTCTCAACTTCAAACTTACTACAAAGCCATAATAATTAAAGCAGTGTGGTGCTGGCATAGACAGACTAGAAGGTCAGAGCAAGAAATCAAGAAAGACCCCCCCACACACACATGTGGTGAAAAAAAAAAGTTGTTTTTTTTTTTTTTTTTTTTTTTGTACTGGGGATTGAAGCAATTTTCCACTGAGCTACATCCCCAATATTTATTTTTATAAAATAAATTCTGCACCGAGGACTTGCAGGGCGCTCCTCCGAAACAGAGGAACAAGTGTCCACCTGGCCAGGCACAGCGGTCAGCAGGAGGGCAGAACCGCAGACTCGCCAGGGCGGCTGCTCCTTTGCGCTTTCTAAAGGAAACAAGGAACGTGGGCGAGGGCGTGGAGACATCGGGACCCTCCGCATTCACGGTGGGAATGCAAAACCTTGTGGCCACGACGGAGGACGGCCCAGCGGCTCCTCAAAAACCAAACACAATCGCCAGTTCGACCCCGCGATTCCACGCTCCTCACGCGGAGGAGAAGCACGGCGCCCGGGGGTGGATGGAGAGACCCCGGGCGGCCCATGCCCACCAACCGGACGGCTCCACCTCGGAGGGTCCTGCACAGGAGGACGGGAGGGCCCCGGAAGCGTGGCCAGAGAAACGGGTCAAACGCAGAGCCCACGTGCCGCAGCATCCCGAGTGGGCACTCGCAGGGACCCGCGGCAGAGAAGGGTCAGCAGCGCTGGCCAGGGCAGAGGGAGGGGAGGACGTTATTCCTGAGTAACGGGCCCAGAGTCAGAGATGATGGGAAAGTTCTGGAGACAGGTGATGGTGAGCATCCCGCCACGTGGCAAGACCCTTGACACGGCTGAACTGGACCCTGAAAATGCTCAGGATGAATTTCATAGTATAGACTTTGCCATGACAAAAAAGAAAAAGAATTTTGCCTGGGTGTGTGGCACACACCTGCAGTCCCACCTACCAGGAGCCCGGGAGTTCAGGGCCAGCCTGGGAAATGCAGTATCTCTTAAAAATAAAACATTCAAATCAATGTAGATGTATGTCTAAGAAATGGGAAGGGAAGTAAGGGGTGCTCTAGAAAACCCCTATTCAACAAAGAAGGACAGTCTTGAGTCCACATTCGTGAGAGGGTAGAAGAAAGGAAATGCCTGAGTAAGCTTGCCTTAGTGGCCACACGTCCAACCTGGGGACATTGAGGACTGATTGAAAGGCAGAGACTGGCAGGGCGGAGTCAGAAACAAGATACAGTGTCTGTTAGAGACACACTTAGACTCACAGCACAAAATATTGAAAGCACTGTGGTAGGAAAAGATAAAACACAAACCAAAATCAGTTAGAGCCTTTATACTGATATTAGAAAACAGAGCATTAAGATAAAAACTGTCACTAGAGACAAAGAAGGGTGCGTTATGATGATGAAAGGAAGCTGTGGCAGTCAGAAACACACTCTCAACAGAGCCCCTGGTACAGGGGAACAGAGAGGACAGAATCAGAGGAAGAAGTAGAAGATTCAGCCACCTGGAGAGATTTCAGCACTCCACCTTCAGTCACGGACAGAGCCCCTGACAGAGGGGTCTGGACATCATCGACCTACCACCTAACAGACCAGGGGGGACGTGTTCCACTCAACCGCATCAGTACACACACTCTCGTCCAGCCTCAGGAACTCACTCTGGAACAACCAGTCAGGCCACAAAGCAAGTCTCAATAACTGAAAAGCTCTGAAATATAGGAAGTACATTGTCATGGTGCTCCAAAGAGACAGAGCCACTAGGGGAGAGAGAGAGAGCCACTAGGGGAGAGAGAGACAGAGCAGGCAAGGGGGGCTATGGGGAGGGGCTCACCTGAGGCCACAGTGGAGCCATCCTACCCTAGGCCATCTGAAACGCAAGACCCTGGGGTGCCAAGGTCAAAGCTCAGCCCAAATTGGAGAAGCTCCTGGCATAACTCTCAGTCTGAGACTGAAGGCCCAGGACCCCAGGAGGCTGCTGGCACAAGTCCCGGTGAGCCTGGAATTCTGGTGTCCAAGGGCAGAAGGAGGGACTGTGTCCCAGCTCCAAGGGAGAGAAGGGAAATCCCTGCTGTTCTGTTCCATCTGGACTGAGGGAGGGTGCCCCACACGGAGGGCAGCCCCTCACATGCCAGCCTCCTCTGAAAACACCCTCACAGACACCCAGAAACAATGCTGCCGAGACACGGTGCCACCAAGTCTTTTAAGTTAACACCTAAAATCAACCATCACACGAAGTATGCTCTCCAATCACAATGGAAAAACTAGAAATCAATAACAGAAGGACGTGTGAGAAATTCACCCACATGTAGATAATAAACCACACGATTTTAAATAACCAAAGAATAAATAACAATGACATTCTAAGTACTTTGATACGAATGAACACGAAGACATGACACTCCAAAAATTATGGACGTAGCTAAAGCAGTTTTAGAGGGGAATCTACAGCTGCCAATGCCTTTGTTAAATACAGACATCTGAGAAAAACCTCAGATCAATACCCTAAACTTCCCACTGAAGAAACTGGAAAAAGAGCAGACCAAACAAACCCAAAGCAAGACAAAGGAGGTGGATGATGAAAAGTGGAAAAAATTGAAATAGAGAAAACATGAATGACAGAGAAAAATCAATAGAACCAAAGGTTGGTTCTTTGATAAACAAAATCAACAAGCCTTAAATTAAACTGACCTACAGAGAAAAAAAAACTATAGATTGATAAAATCAGGAATGAAAGTGAATACTTTATTATCAACCTTAGAGAAATGAAATGGAGCCAGGCAGGGTGGCACACACCTGTAATCCCAGTGGCTCGGGAGGCTGAGGTAGGAGGATGGAGAGTTCAAAGCCAGCCTTAGCAAAAGCGAGGTGCTAAGCAACTCAGTGAGACCCTGTTTCTAAATAAAATCCAAAATAGGGCTGGGGATGTGGCTCAGTGGTCGAGTGCCCCTGAGTTCAATTCCTGCTGCCCAAAACAACAACAACAACAACAACAACAAACACCTACAAAAACTAGGTTAGGAGTGGAAGTTCCCTTCATCTAATGAAGGGCATCTATGAAGACACCCTGCTACCATCATGCCTAATGATGATCAGTTGAGTGTCTTCCTGCCCAAAGACCAACAAATGTGCCACTTCCACTGGAAACTCTAGTCTTAGCAAGGAAAATAAACAAAGGACATCCAGATTGGAAAACAAGATGCAAATAACACAATCTTGAATATACAAAGTCCTAAGGCTACCACTCACTACACACGTATTTGAATTAAAAAGTCATGCAAAGTCAACCTACAAAAAGAAATATCTTTCTAATACACCAATGATTAATTTGGTGGAAAAGAAATCAGGAAAACAAGTCTATTCACAATAGTCTCAAAACAACAACCACAAACTAGGATAAATCTAACCAAGGAAGTGAAGGACCTCGACCATGAAAATTACTGAAAAATGCTGAAAAAAGAATTAAAGAAGACACTAGAAGATGAAAGGATAAGCAGAGTTAACGGTGTTAAAATGACCATATCACCAAGAGTGAGCCAGAGATCCAGAGCAATCCTCATCAAAATATCAATGATGTTCTTCACAGAACTGGACAAAAAGAGTCCTAAAACTCAATCGGAGGAATAAAAGACCCAGAGTAGCCAAAGCAATTCTAAGTCAAAAAAGCAACAAGGCCTCACAATACCTGACTTCAAACTATACTGCAGAGCTACGGTCACAAGACTGCAGGGTTCCAACATGAAGACACACAGACCAGTGGGACAGAGCAGAAGACACAAGGACTACCACACAGACCCGGTAATCTGATCCCTGACAAAAGCACCCAAAACATGTTTTGGAGAAAGACAGTGTCCTTAACAAACGGTGCCGGAAAAACTGGATGTCCACAGGCAGAAGAAGAAACTAGATCCCTATCTCTCACCCTGCAAGCAAGTTAACTCAAGTGGATCAAAGGCCTAGGGAACCAGTAACACTAGACCAGAAACTTGGCGACTGCCAGAAGAAAACAGGAATGTTCAGGGGCCGTACAATAAGACCAGGAGAGCCGTAGCCTAATCAGTTCACCCTAGTCTGAATGAACTGACTGGGGGAAACTGGGCAGGTGGGGTGGTGGCTAGAGGGGGTCCTGGAAGAGTGCATCTCCCCTGCAGCCCCTTCCAACACCCCTTCTTTTTGGTACTAGCAAAAAAGTTTGTTAAGTTGTTGAAGCTGGCTTTGAACTTGCCATCGTCCTGCCCCAGCCTCCCGAGCTGCTGGGACTACAGCGTGCACCACCGCACACAGCACTTTCTCTCACTTACCCTTTGCTGAGTGGCTTTCCTCTGCTGGTCCTTCCACCATGAGGTGCTGCCTCACCTTGAGCCCAAGGCAATGGAGTTGGCCATCTCTAGACTGAAACCTCTGAAATTGTGAGCCTCAGATAAATTTTCTCTCCTCTAAATTGTTCTTGTTGGGTGTTTTGGTCACAGAGATGAAAAAGCTAACTAAAATGGAACTTCTACAATGTTGGTGGGACTGTGTATAATGCAACTACTATGGAAATCAGTATGGAGGTTCCTCAAAAGGCTAGGAGTGGACTGAGCATGGTGGCACATGCCTGTGATCCCAGCAGCTTGGGAGGCTGAGGCAGGAGGATCTCGAGTTCAAAGCCAGCTTCAGCAAAATGAAGGCACTAAGCAACTCAGTGAGACCCTGTCTCTAAATAAAATACAAAATAGGGATGGGGATGGGGCTCATTGGTTGAATCCCTGTGAGTTCAATCCCCAGTACCCTCTCCCCATAAAAAAGAAAGCTAGGAGTGGAACCACCCTACGACCCAGCTATACCACTCCTTGGTATTTATCCTAAAGAATTAAAGTCAGCATAATATAGTGACACATGCATACCCATGTTTATAGCTGCACAATTCACAATAGCCAAATTATGGAACTAGCCTAGGTGTCCATCAGTGGATGAATGGATAAAGAAATATGGTATATATACACAATGGAGTTTCATTCACTTATAAAAAGTGAAATGATGTCATTTACTGGTTAATGGATGAAATCAGACAACACCAAGCTAAGTGAAACAAGCCAGACTCAGAAAATCAAAGGCCATATGTTTTTTTTTTTCTTTCTCTACTTTTCTTTTTTTGGTATTGGGGACCACTAAGCCACACCCCCAGCCCTGTTTTGTATTTTATTTAGAAACAGGGTCTCACTGAGTTGCTTAGCACCTCACTTTTGCTGAGGCTGGCTTTGAACTTGCCATCCTCCTGCCTCAGCCTCTGAGTTGCTGGGATAACAGGCATGTGCCACCGTGGCTGACGTTTTTTTCTTATATGTGGATGCTGGAAAGAAAAAAAAAAGAAGAAGAAAAAAGTGGGGAATCTCTTGAAAACACTTGCAACTCAAAAATAATTTTTAAAAATGACCTAATAAAAACATGGGCAAATGGTGTGAATGGACATTTCTCCAAAGAAGCATATAAAAAGCACATGAAAAATAGGCAACATCAATGGTCATTAGGGAAATGCAAATTAAAGCCACGGTAAGACACCCGTCACACTAGCAGGCTGGCCACCATCAAAACCCACCCAGGACACGCATTGAGGCTGTGGACCCTGGGCCTCAGGCTGCTGGGAGTGAGACTGCTGGCACACAGCAGGTAACACAGGATCACTACATGACCCAGAGACCACACTCAGGGGTGAGCAAGAGAACTGGAAACGTGTCACCGCAGACGCTGGCACCCAAGTGCTCACAGAAGCACTGTTCAGCAGGCTGCGGGAATTGCCCAGATGTCCACCACCAGGACTGGACTAGCAGAGCATGGTCCATCCACACCAAGGAGCATTCTTGAGCATGAAAGGGAATGAAGTGCCGATGCACGTCCCAACACGAGCCTGGAAGCCCTGCCCTGAGCCAGCCTCTCACAAGGCTGGATTCCGCTCGATTCCATCTTATCTATAAAGCCCAGAGCAGGCTGATCCACAGAGACAGATAGCAAATCAGTGTTTCTCGGCCGGAGGAGGGTTGGGAGTGACTGATAATGAGGGCTGGTTTCTTTCGGAGATGATGGGAATGTTCTGGAATTAGATAGTGGGGATGTTTGCACAAATCCAAACACCCTGAAAACTCCCAGATCATACATGACATAGCTGGGAGCTTTGTGTCACGCGACTTCTGTCTCAGTTTTGAAAGTCTTTTACAAGAGAGGAGTCAGAGATATCCTTTCAGGCTATTCTATGAGAACCTTGCAGGCAAGCCCTGCACCTTCCACTGTATGTGAATCATCCTTCACCAGAAAATAAAGGGAGCATGCTCACAGCCACAGTGGTGCCCAGGGTGTCCTTGAACCCCCGGGCTCCAGCGATCCTCAGCCTCAGAGTAGGGGACACAGGTGTGCATCCCAGTGCCCTGCTTGACTTCAGGTTGGAGCTCAGTACTTCCTGCAAGTTAGTTCTCAGTCAAGATGTGCTAAGACAGCAGCAGCAGGGTGAACGCACGTCTTTATTCAGGTAGGTGTAGGACACAGGTCTTGGTCCACCCCTGCTGCTGTGACTAAATGCCACAGATGGGCATTTGTAAATTGGACACTGATTTCTCACAGTTCTGGAGGCTGGAATCCAGGGTCAAGGGTATCTGTTGAGTGTTGGGGCTTGTGCCTTCTCACAGTGTCCTCACATGGGGGAAGGGGTGACTTTGCTCCCTTGCGCCCATGAGCATCGAGCCCTCAAGGTTGATCATTGCCCCAAACACCTCATCTCTTAACACCATCTCCTTGGGTTTGTGGTCCAACACATGGATCTTGGAGAGGCATAGTCATTCACCCATAACCCACAAAACACAATTTAAAAAAAAAAAAAAATATATATATATATATATAAACACACATCCCAGGACTTTGGCAACTGCTGGTGTGCTGGGCAAGCGGCTGGCCAGGAGAGGACGTGGGCAGTGGAGACTCAGAGATCAGACCAGCTGTGGCTCAGGAAGCCTCCTGGAGCTCCTGGGTCCAGGGGTCCTGGGGGCAGGTGGGGCCCTCCTCCTTCCTGACCACCCACATCTTTTCTGCCCCCCGGGGCAGCCACCCCGACAATGCAGAGGCCCTTGTCCCATCTCCAACCTTCCTGGCCTGGCCCCACACGGTGCAGACAGCACCCACCTCCCCAGACCCCGGCCCTCCCACTCTGCTCTGGCTGGCTGTCCTCCATTCCTTCTAGCCTCAGCCTCCACCATGGCTCCCTCAGAAGCTGTGTGCACAGCTCCAGGCCATCTTCCACTCTGTGGTCACACTTCCAGCCTGCAGTACCCGGCAGTTCCCAGCCCCCAGCCCCATCCAGGCCTTTCTCTGCTCCTTGGGTTACAATGTCCACCCAAAGTGCCAGAGCAAGATCATGGTCCTGCCCTGCTGATCTGCCCCACTCTGTCCCCAATCCACTCGTTCAGTGGACACTCAGCCCTGGTACCCTCCTACTGCCCCTTCCCTGGACACCAGGTCCAGACCAAACAAGGCCCTGTGTTCCACCCTCCCTGTTTCTGACCCCTCACTCTCCATTTAGTAGACAAAGCCACCTACCCCAGTGAAAACCCTACTGGGTCCCACTGCAGCTTAAACCCTCCAGCCCATTTTTCTCCTAGGAACCCACCCCACCCCGTTCAGCCCCTCCTTAGGCCCCTTCCTCTGATCTCTGGCTGCTAATCAGATCTTGGTACAGTTGTCACCTCCCCTGGGGCACCTTCCCCTTTCCCGGAGGACCCTCACCTTCTGGAGCCCTACAGAGCCTTGCAGGCAGCTGGGACCCCTCCAGCTCAGCGCAGACGGAGCCGGGGCGCCCGGGGTCTCTGCGCTCTGCCCTGCCCAGGACAAGGCGGGAACTCAGCAATCCAGGGTCGCTGCAATTGTACCAGCGCCCGCTGGGTAGAAGGGCAGCACTAGCCCTGGGGTTCCGCACTAGGAAGCCTCTGGGTGAGAGCCCAGCGTCCACTGCTGATGCAGAAAGAGGGAATCCTCCGGCGAGGCGCCATTGCGCCGCGTTGCCGCCAGGGGGCGCGCTGGTCCCGGGGACCCGGGGCTGGCCTCTCCCAGGCCGCGCTAATCCGATGCTGAGGGCGAGGAGAGCGGCTCTTGGGTCAGTACGCCGCCGTCCGGGCTGGCGCCGCTGGCCACCGAGCGAGAGTTCGGGGCTGGTCATGGTGTGGCCTGAGGATGACCTGGGAACCCCTACCCCAGATGTCCCCAGGGCAGAGCTCCTCGGATAGAGCGAATCTTTTGCTCGTGGAGCCTCATTTACTCTGCAGGGCCCAAAGGGGCGAACCTTGGCCACGTCTGCCTAGGGAGGTGCCACTCCGGCCTGAGGGGTTCTGCAGCCTGGGCAGAGCCTGGACAGAGCACCCACCCGCATCTGCCCCTGTGCCACGGTCCTGCAGTGTGGCAGTGGTACCCAGCCCAATGCCCTGCGCCCCCCTCCTGGCAGAGCGCCTTCCATCCAACAGCCAGGCTATGGTCAGAACGCAGCTGTGATCCTGTCTTCCAAATCCCTTCCAGCCCCTCAGGCCTGTGCCACTGTGCCCCGCCCCCACCGGACACCTTGGCCTCCTTGCTGAGTCCCCCTCAGGCTTCTCTTCCTGTGGTCCCTCTGCTGGAATCTTTCCCGCTGTGCCCAAAGATCACCAGGTGAGCCAGGTTGTCCTGCCATCACACCTGTCAGCCCAAGATGTCCTTTGCCTGCTGTGCCAAGGGAGACTGCACCTGCCTTCAAGAATCTGCACTGGACGACCCAGAGCCTTTGAGAATCATCCAGAGCCCTCAGGTGAGCTTCTGCAGCAGACCCCAGAAACCCCTGGAAGAGCACCTGCATCCCTTCCCTACCTGGGCCTCTGTCTCTGTCCCCACAGCAACCACTGCCCCTAACCCAGCCAGGACAAAACCTCAGTGGCTCATCCATGCAAGTCCGCCAGGCCCCTGTGATCAGGGTTTCCAAGCCTCCCAGAGTGAGCGCTCAGGCAACATCCCTGGCCCGTTTGCCATGCGACTGATCTACTTCCTACCCGCCTGCCCCAGACAGCCTCTGTCCTTCCATCTATGCATGGGTCCTTATCCCTATCCCCCACCTGATTCATCCTACCCCCCACCCATCCATCCATTCCTGATTCACTCTTCCACCTATGTCCTTCCCTCCTTCCCCCTATCTACTCCTGATCCAACTAGTCATCTCTCTGTACCTGCTTTTTAAGGCATCTCAAATCCTAGGGGTGTGAACTTATTATCTGACCAACTCCTCCCTCCCATCCTCTAATGACTTCTTAGCCAGGGTCCAACCTGTTCAAATATTCAAATGGTCCAGTTAGTTTAAAATACCTCCCTCTCAGGGATCAGGGTGATGGAGGAGCCGAGGATGAGGGAGATGGAGAGTGAAATTAGTCCAATTATGTTTTTAATGCACAAATATGCCACAACGAAACTCACAGTTCTGTATAATTAATTTGTACCAGTAAAAAACAAATGGACAGGGGGATTCAAGATGGCAGGTTAGAGGAAGCCTGCATTCCTAGTTGCTCCATGGCTCAGGATTTGACCTGTGGGAATACAACTCCTCAGTGAGCCAATGGCCATTTGTGACAATTTTTATTTTAAATATAGAAATACACAAGAATACCAAAAATGGACCTAAACAAAAATAAAACTGATATGCTTTTTTAATATTTATTTTTTAGTTTTAGGTGGACACAGTATCTTTATTTTTTTATTTTTACGTGGTGCTGAGAATCGAACCCAGTGCCTCACGCATGCTAGGCGAGCACGCTACCACTTGAGCCACATTCCCAGCCCCGTTATGCTTTTTAAAAATTTTTTTTTGTGACTTCCGCATTTTTTTTATTGTTGGTCGTTCAAAACATTACACAGTTCTTAATACATCATCTTTCACAGTTTGATTCAAGTGGGTTATGAACTCCCAACTTTACCCCGTATACAGATTGCTGTATCACATCAGTTACCCTTCCATTGATTGACATATTGCTTTTCTAGTGTCTGATGTATTCTGCTGTCAGTCCTATTCTCTACTATCCCCCCTCCCCTCCCCTCCCCTCCCCTCCCCTTTTCTCTCTCTACCCCTTCTACTATAAATCATTTCTTCCATTTGTATTGTCTTGTCTTACCCCTCCTTTCCTCTTATATATCATTCTCACTCCCTTTCCCTCCCACCTCTCATCCCTGTTTAATGTAAATCTTCTTCTCAAGCTCTTCGTCCCTACCCTGTCCTTGTTTACTCCCCTTATATCAAAGGGGTCATTTGGTATTTGTTTTTTAACGATTGACTAGCTTCACTTAGCATAATCTGCTCTAATGCCATCCATTTCCCTCCAAATTCTATGATTTTGTCGTTCCTTAATGCAGAGTAATACTCCATTGTGTATAAATGCCACATTTTTTTTATCCATTCATCTATTGAAGGGCATCTAGGTTGGTTCCACAATCTTGCTATCGTGAATTGTGCTGCTATGAACATCGATGCAGCAGTGTCCCTGTAGCATGCTCTTTTTAAGTCTTTAGGGAATAGACCGAGAAGGGGAATAGCTGGGTCAAATGGTGGTTCCATTCCCAGCTTTCCAAGAAATCTCCATACTGCTTTCCAAATTGGCTGCACCAATTTGCAGTCCCACCAGCAATGAACAAGAGTGCCCTTTTCCCCGCATCCTCTCCAGCACTTATTGTTGTTTGACTTCCTAATGGCTGCCAATCTTACTGGAGTGAGGTGGTATCTTAGGGTAGTTTTGATTTGCATTTCTCTGACTGCTAGCGATGGTGAGCATTTCTTCATGTACTTATTGATTGATTGTATGTCCTCCTCTGAGAAGTGTCTATTCAGGTCCTTGGCCCATTTATTGATTGGGTTATTTGTTATCTTATTGTCTAATTTTTTGAGTTCTTTGTATACTCTGGTTATTAGGGCTCTATCTGAAGTGTGTGGATTAAAGATTTGTTCCCAGGATGTAGGCTCCCTATTTAACTCTCTTATTGTTTCTTTTGCTGAGAAAAAACTTTTTAGTTTGAGTAAGTCCCATTTGTTAATTCTAGTTGTTAACTCTTGCGCTATGGGTGTCCTATTGAGGAATTTGGGGCCCGATCCCACAGTATGTAGATCGTAGCCAACTGTTTCTTCTATCAGATGCCGTGTCTCTGATTTAATATCAAGCTCCTTGATCCATTTTGAGTTAACTTTTGTGCATGGCGAGAGATAGGGATTCAGATTCATTTTGATGCAAATGGATTTCCAGTTTTCCCAGCACCATTTGTTGAAGATGCTATCCTTCCTCCATTGCATGCTTTTAGCCCCTTTATCAAATATAAGGTAGTTGTAGTTTTGTGGATTGGTTACTGTATCCTCTATTCTGTACCATTGGTCCACCCGCCTGTTTTGGTACCAGTACCATGCTGGTTTTGTTACTATTGCTCTGTAGTATAGTTTGAAATCTGGTATCGCTATACCACCTGATTCACACTTCCTGCTTAGCATTGTTTTTGCTATTCTGGGTCTTTTATTATTCCATATGAATTTCATGATTCTTTTATATATTTCTACAAGAAATGCCGTTGGAATTTTGATTGGTATTGCATTGAACTTATAGAGAACTTTTGGTAATATCGCCATTTTGATGATGTTAGTTCTGCCTATCCATGAGCAGGGTATATTTCTCCATCTTCTAAGGTCTTCTTCTATGTCTTTCTTTAGGGTTCTGTAATTTTCATTATATAAATCTTTCACCTCTCTTGTTAGGTTGATTCCCAAGTATTTTATTTTTTGGGGGGATATTGTGAATGGAGTAGTTGTCCTCATTTCCGTTTCAGAGGATTTGTCGCTGATATACAGGAACGCCTTTGATTTATGTTGATCTTATATCCTGCCACTTTGCTGAATTCATTTATTAGCTCTAGTAGCTTCTTTGTAGACCCTTTTGGGTCTGCTAGGTATAGGATCATATCATCTGCAAATAGTGATAATTTAAGTTCTTCTTTTCCTATTTTTATGCCTTTAATTTCTTTCGTCTGTCTAATTGCTCTGGCCAGTGTTTCAAGGACTATGTTGAACAGAAGTGGTGAGAGAGGGCATCCCTGTCTTGTACCAGATTTTAGAGGGAATGCCTTCAATTTTTCTCCATTCAGAATGATGCTGGCCTGTGGCTTATCATAGATTGCTTTTACAATGTTGAGGTATGTTCCGGTTATCCCTAATTTTTCTAGAGTTTTGAACATAAAGGGATGCTGAACTTTGTCGAATGCTTTTTCTGCATCTATCGAGATGATCATATGGTTCTTATTTTTAAGTCTGTTGATGTGGTGAATAACACTTATTGATTTCCGTATATTGAACCAGCCTTGCATCCCAGGGAGGAATCCTACTTGATCATGGTGTATAATTTTTTTGATATGTATTTGAATCCGATTCGCCAGAATTTTATTGAGGATTTTTGCGTCAAGGTTCATTAGAGATATTGGTCTGTAGTTTTCTTTCTTTGAAGTGTCTTTGTCTGGTTTCGGAATCAGGGTGATGTTGGCCTCGTAGAATGAATTTGGAAGTTCTCCTTCTTTTTCTATTTCCTAAAATAGCTTGAAAAGTATTGGTGTTAGTTCCTCTTTAAAGGTTTTGTAAAACTCTGCTGTATACCCATCCGGTCCTGGGCTTTTCTTAGTTGGTAATCTTTTGATGGTTTCTTCTATTTCCTCTATTGTTATTGGTCTGTTTAGGTTGTCTATATCCTCCTGACTCAATCTGGGCAGATCATAAGACTTAAGGAATTTATCTATGCCTTCACTATCTTCTATTTTATTGGAGTATAAGGATTCAAAATAATTTCTGATTATCTTCTGTATTTCTGAAGTGTCTGTTGTGATATTGCCCTTTTCATCCCGTATGTTAGTAATTTGAGTTCTCTCTCTTCTTCTCTTCGTTAGCATGGCTAAGGGCCTGTCGATTTTATTTATTTTTTCAAAGAACCAACTTTTGGTTTTGTCAATTTTTTCAATTGTTTCTTTTGTTTCAATTTCATTAATTTCAGCTCTGATTTTAATTATTTCTTGCCTTCTACTTCTTTTGCTGTTGTTTTGCTCTTCTTTTTCTAGGATTTTGAGATGAAGTAAGAGATCATTTATTTGTTGGTTTTTTCTTTTTTTGAGGAATGAACTCCAAGCGATGAATTTTCCTCTTAGAACTGCTTTCAATGTGTCCCATAGATTCCGATATGTTGTGTCTGTGTTTTCATTTAACTCTAGGAAGTTTTTAATTTCCTCCTTGATGTCTTCTATAACCCATTGATCATTCAGCATCCTATTGTTCATTCTCCAAGTGATGCTTGATGTTTCCTTCCTTCTTTTATCATTGATTTTCAGTTTTATTCCATTATGATCAGATAAGATGCATGGTATTATCTCTACCCCTTTATATTGTCTAAGAGTTGCCCTGTGACATAATATGTGGTCTATTTTTAAGAAGGTTCCATGTGCTGCTGAGAAAAAGGTGTAACTACTTGATGTTGGGTGGTATATTCTATATATGTCAATTAAGTCTAGGTTGTTAATTGTGTTATTGAGTTCTATAGTTTCCTTATTTAACTTTTGTTTGGAAGATCTGTCCAGTGGTGAGAGAGGTGTGTTGAAGTCTCCCATGATTATTGTATGGTGATCTATTAGACTCTTGAACTTGAGAAGAGTTTGCTTGATGAACACAGCTGCACCATTATTTGGGGCATATATATTTATGATTGTTATGTCTTGTTGGTGTATGGTTCCCTTGAGCAGTATGAAGTGTCCTTCTTTATCCCTTTTAATTAACTTTGGCTTGAAATCTATTTTATTAGATATGAGTATGGACACTCCTGCTTGTTTCCGCAGTCCATATGAGTGATATGATTTTTCCCAACCTTTTACCTTCAGTCTATGAATATCTTTTCCTATCAGATGCGTCTCCTGTAGGCAGCATATTGTTGGGTCTTGTTTTGTGATCCATTCTACTAGCCTGTGTCTCTTAATTGGTGAGTTTAAGCCATTAACATTTAGGGTTATTATTGAGATCTGGTTTGTTCTTCTAGCCATATTTGTTTATTGATGTTACTAAACCTGATTTGTTATTCTCTTTGACTACTTTCCCCCCTTTACTGTCCTACCTCCCATTGTTGGTTTTCATTGTTGTTTTCCATTTCCTCTTCCTGGAATGTTTTGCAAAGGATTTTTTGAAGAGATGGTTTTCTAGCTGCGAATTCTTTTAACTTTTGTTTATCGTGGAAGGTTTTAATTTCATCTTCTATTCTGAAGCTTAATTTCGCCGGATACACGATTCTTGGTTGGAACCCATTTTCTTTCAGTGTTTGAAATATGTTGTTCCAGAATCTTCTAGCTTTCAGAGTCTGTGTTGAGAGATCAGCTGTTATCCTGATTGGTTTGCCCCTAAATATAATCTGCTTTCTTTCTCTTGCAGCTTTTAAAATTCTCTCCTTATTCTGTATGTTGGACATCTTCATTATAATGTGTCTAGGTTTGGATCTCTTATGATTTTGCACATTCGGCGTCCTGTAGGCTTCTAGGATTTGGGATTCTGTCTCATTCTTCAAGTCTGGGAAGTTTTCTCGTATTATTTCACGGAATAGACTGTTTATTCCTTTGGTATGGAGCTCTGTGCCTTCTTGTATCCCAATGACTCTTAAATTTGGTCTTTTGATATTGTCCCATAATTCTTGGATGTTCTGCTCATGGTTTCTTAGCAGACTTGTTGAGCTGTCTATGTTCTTTTCCAGTTGAAATACTTTGTCTTCATTGTCTGATGTTCTCTCTTCTAAGTGATCTACTCTGCTGGTAGTATTCTCAATTGAGTTTTTAAGTTGGTTTATTGTTTCCTGCATTTCTAGGATTTCTATTTGTTTGTTTTTTATTACCTCTATCTCCCTGTGAAATTGATCTTTTACTTCCTGGATTTGTTTGTCAATGTGATCTTTCATTGTCTGATTTTGCTGTCTCATGTCTTCCTTGAGACTCCAGATCATCTGAAGCACATATATCCTGAACTCTTTATCTGACATTCCATCTGTTGCAGCTATTACCTCTTCTAAAGTTGAGTTGACCTGCATTGCTTGTGGTCCTTTCTTTCCTTGTCTTTTCATGCTGCTCACGTTTCTTTCTGCTTGGTGAAACTGTTGTGTTTATGAGTTTTTCCCCCTAATTATTTATATTGCTCTTGTATAGTTGAAAAATCTCCCTTGCAGGGCGGGTAGTGGCTGTGCTCCTTCTCTAGTTGGGGTGATCTCAATATCGCGCTGGCAGGCCGCTAGGCCTGCTCTGCCAGTTGTTTGCAGGTCTGCCCACCCTGCGGGAGCGGGTGGCGGCTCTGCTCTGCCCCCCCTCCAATTGTGGCGATATGACTATCACCCCCTCGGGTCGTTGGGCCTGATCCGGATGCGGGCGGCTGCTCTGCTCTGCCCCCCTACTCCAAATGGAGTGGCGTATCTACCATGCTGGCAGGCCTCTAGGCCTGTTCCGTTGGTGGGTCTCAGGTCTGCCTGACTCTGGCAGTAAGGGGAGTTGGGTGTCGAGAGTCCTTTGGTCCTTGGGGTCACGCCCACAGAGAGATTTTGAAGTTTCCCGGTTGTTCGCCAGGTGGGCGGGGCTATTAGCAGAGCCCGGAGGGCATGGCCATGTACGGGGCCATGCGGGGACCCTTCTAGCTGAGTCGGGCCACCGGGAGCCACGTGAAGAGCGGGGTAGCTGTGTCTGCGTGGTTAAGATCCGGGCGGGTGGTTTGGCTGTTCGCCAAGCGAGAGCAGGGCCTCCCGGGAGAGCCGATATGGCAAAGGCGTCTGCCGGTTTGGGCTGCCACTCCGCTCCGGGCCGCCACCGCTTTCAGAAGCTGCTGGTGGTTGCGGGATTGGACCTCTGCGCCCGCTGGGGGGGCCACCTGTAGAGCCGGGTAGCTGCGACCGTGTGGTTAGGGACCGGGTGGGTGATGCGGCTGCTCCCAGAGCGAGCACTAGGCCTCCCAGAGGAGCCCGGATGGCGGAGGCCGAATTCCAGTTCGGGCGGGGCGGGCCAAGTCGCTCCGGGTGTCCGCCGCTTGCAAAAACGGCTGCTGTTTACAGAAGTTGATTTCTGCACCCGCCACCGCGGGGTCACCTGTCTAGTCGGGTAGCTTTGGCCGCGTGGTTAGGAACCGGGCGGGTGATGCGGCTCCTCCCAGAGCGAGAGCTAAGCCTCCCGGGGGAGCCGCTTGCGGGAGCGGCTGATGGCTGTGGGACTAGATTTCTGTGCCCGAGTGGCCGTCCAAGATCCACTTCTCTGGGACAAACTGTCACTTCCAATAAACCTACCAGTTCACAGCAGCTCTCTTCTTAAGGGAATTATGCTAGAAGTTCCTCCGTAGGTAGGCTGCCGCTGTTCCGATGGGTCTTTCTTATCTGGTTAAAGTGGAGACGTTAGAATCGCTGCTTCCTTGCCGGCCGCCATGTTGGATCCCCAAAATTTTTTTCTTTTTAAAATTTTTGGTTTTGGGTACCAGGAATTAAACTCAGGGCACCGAGCCACATCCCTAGCCCTATTTTGTATTTTATTAGACATAGGGTCTCACTGAGTTGCTTAGCACCTCAAGAAATTGCTGAGGCTGGCTTTGAACTCGAAATCCTCCTGCCTTCGCCTCCTGAGCTGCTTGTATTACAGGCGTGCCCCACTGCCCCAGCCAAAACTGGGGCACTGTGGAGCATGCTTGTAATACCAGCAGCTTGGGAGGCAGAGTCAGGAGGATTGCGAGTTCAAAGCCAGCCTCTGCAAAAGCCAGATGCTAAGCAACTCAGTGAGACCCTATCTCCAAATAAAATCCAAACTAGGGCTGAGGATGTGGCTAGGTGGTGAGTGCCCCTGAGTTCAAGCCCCAATACCAAAAATTTTAAAAAAATAAAATAAAAACCCCACATCCAATTTAATGTCCCTGTTCCCACCGATTCCCCACCAATCCCCTGTGGCTGGCTGTATGTGACCTAGGGGACCTTCCCAGGCACGGAGGTGCTCTGCTCCTCTATGCCAGTTCCTTGGACTGAGAACCAGGGACCCACCCTCCGTCCCTTCTCTGAAGTCAGGTCCTTCCTAGTTGGGGGTGACAGGAGGGAGAGAGGGTGACATGGCCCCTCCTGCTGTGGCCTGCTCTCCCTTCCTACAGCTCAGCAGTCTCCACAAAGTGGAGGTCATGTTCTTCTTAGCACAGAAGTTGGCCTCAGTTGGAGGGCCCCTCCCTGAGACTCCCAGAGGGCAGCTGCATGTCCCTTGGGCCCCACCAGCAGCTCCTGGCTCTGGGTCCTTCTTCACGATCATCGCCCTCCCGCTGGCCTAGCCACTGCCTGCAGGTGGGGGTGCTTAGTTCCCGGCCATCCCCTACCCCCTTGCTGCTCCTCCTGGAGCCTCTGGCCGCTCTGAGCTCTGGAAGACTGGCTGCTGTGGATGGCCCCACATGGGCTCCTGGGCCAGCTGACTTTTGGCCCAAAAGTTAACATTTTTAAAAAATAATTTTGTTGTTGTTGTCAATGGACCTTTATTTTATTTCTTTCTTTACGAGGTGCTGAGAATTGAACTCAGTGCCTCACACATGCCAGGCAAGCACTGTACCACTGACCTACCACCCCAGCCCTGTTAGCCAACTTTTAAAAGGAACAGCTGGGTATGGTGGCACATACCTGTAAACCCGTAGCTTGGGAGGCTGAGGCAGACGGATTGCAAGTTCGAGGCCAGTCTTGGTAAGTTAGCAAGGCCCTGAGCAACTTAGTGAGACCCTGTCTCCAAAAAGAGCTGGGGGGTTGCTGGGGTTGTGGCTCAGTAATGAGCACATGCCTTGACACATGAAGACTGGGATCTCTCCTCAGCACAACATGAAAATAATTTTTTAAAAATATTTATTTTAGTTCTCGACGGACACAACATCTTTGTTGGTATGTGGTGCTGAGGATTGAACCCGGGCCGCACGCGTGCCAGGCGAGCGCGCTGCCGCTTGAGCCATATCCCCAACCCCAAAAATAGATTAACAAAATGAAGATGTTGTGCCCATCTACAACTAAAAAAATATTAAACAAACCAACAAACAAAAAAGAGGCAGCCACTTGGCTCAGTAGTAAAGCTCCCCTGGGTTCAAGCTCCCACACCTAGAGATTAAATAAAACAGAAAAGGCACAGTTCACTTTGGCTCACCATTTCATAGGTTTCCGTCATGGTCACCCGCCTTCCTTGCTCCTGGACCTGTGGAGAAGCAGCACAGCGTGGCACAGTGTGGCAGGAGGAACACAATGCCTTACCTGGGACACAAAGGACGGGAAGGCAGCATCCATGTGCCCTCCAGGGCTCAGGGGCCCAGCCTCCCCCAGGCACACCCCAGGCACACCCCAGGTCTCCCCCAGGCACACCCCAGGCACACCCCAGGGGCCCAGGCCTCCCCCAGGCACACCCCAGGCACACCCCAGGGGCCCAGGCCTCCCCCAGGCACACCCCAGGCACACCTCAGGGGCCCAGGCCTCCCCCTGGCACACCCCAGGCACACCTCAGGGGCCCAGGTCTCCCCCAGGCACACCCCAGGCACACCCCAGGGGCCCAGGCCTCCCCCAGGCACACCCCAGGCACACCCCAGGGGCCCAGGCCTCCCCCTGGCACACCCCAGGCACACCTCAGGGGCCCAGGCCTCCCCCTGGCACACCCCAGGCACACCCCAGGGGCCCAGGCCTCCCCCAGGCACACCCCAGGCACACCCCAGGGGCCCAGGCCTCCCCCAGGCACACCCCAGGCACACCCCAGGGGCCCAGGCCTCCCCCAGGCACCACCCCAGGCACACCCCAGGGGCCCAGGCCTCCCCCAGGCACACCCCAGGCACACCCCAGGGGCCCAGGCCTCCCCCAGGCACCACCCCAGGCACACCTCAGGGGCCCAGGCCTCCCCCAGGCACACCCCAGGGGCCCAGGCCTCCCCCAGGCACCACCCCAGGCACACCTCAGGGGCCCAGGCCTCCCCCAGGCACACCCCAGGGGCCCAGGCACCACCCCAGGCACACCCCAGGGGCCCAGGCCTCCCCCAGGCACCACCTCCTGTGGCTCCGTCACCTCCCCCCAGCACCACAGTTTGGAGACGTGGCCTTCAGTCCTGGGCCTTTGAGGGACTCTCCAGATCCACCTGCAGCAGGAGAGGTCAGCAAGCGGCTGGGGAGTTTGCAGGTGACTTAGGGCCTTTCTGAGCTCCTCCCAGCGTAGGTGCCGTCCCTGCCCATTCCGGGCAGCACCCCGGGGCAGCGTGCCTTCCTGGCCCGGCTCCTCATGGGCTCTGGAAGCACCCTGCTCCCCTGTCTTTCGGCCGTAAGCCTGTAGTGGTCTCCTGGTTTTGAGGGCCTCTAACACCTCACTGCCCCTCATTTGCACCCCAGGTGTGCTCACACCTCTGCAAAGTGCACCTTTAATGACAGTCTGTATTTGAATTGTCTAGCAGGGACCCTGCTTCCCAACAGCACCCTGACTGTCGAGCCCCAGGGTGCAGGAGTGGTCTTCTGAGTGGGGCTCAGGGCCCAGGTCCTGCCCTATGGTAGAAGCCCAAGGACCTCCCTGAAGGGGCAGTGGCACGCGGATAGCCCACTGTGTGGTGCCGTTGCAGGTGCGTGGACCTCTCCTGAGGTGCCAGAGCATGGTGGAAGGCAAGGTTTGAGAATCCGTGGACTAATGCCAAGGCAACAAAGTCACTGCTTCCCACTGCTCTGTGGTGGCCTTAACAAGCCCTTATCTCCTGTCCAAGGGAAGGAGGTGAATAAGGTCCAGGCACTGGATCTAACTGGGCAGGCTGAAGAACTGCAGAGCTGGCTACATGTGTGGCCACAGCAAGCCCTCAGGCTGTGGACAGGACTGCTCAGGATGGATGGGGACATCCACACTGGACCTCCCTCTTGGTTGCCCAGTAGGGGCCCGCCTGCCTTCCTCAGACCCCTCCTCCCCTCCGCTGCTGCCCTCTGCACTGGGCCTCACCTGTGCGGAGCGGCCATGCAGACTGGTTGCTGCCAGGAGGGTTACACCAGGAAAGGCTATGGGAGATGGGGTCAGGTCCTGGTGCTCAGGGCAGCACTCATGCAGACGTGGATTTAACCTTGCCCTGGGGCAGCAAGGAGTGACCCAAGAGTTAGCTTGGCTGGTGGGTGGAGCAGAAGCTCGACCTTTGACCCTAGGTAGGTAATGAAATACCCTCACCCAGTTCCCCCCAGTCAGTTCATAGACCCAGAGCCTCACGGGCAGGGAGGCTGGGCCCTGGAGAAGGGGAACTGCAGAGGGGTTCAAGAGTCCACTGTGAGGATTCCACCTCTTGGGTCCTCTTCTTCCTCCGGGAGAAGTCTTTTCTGCTGTCCTTTAATAAACTTCTAATTTCTACTCTGACCTTGCCTCGGCGTGCTTTTCTGGTGTTATTCTTCAACATTCGGGAAGCAAGGACTCGTCACCGGCCAACAGTGGTAACATATTGGAGGTCCAAGACCGAGATTCTACACCGAGGTAAGTGCAAGCACCCCATGTCTGTTTGAGGTGCATCTTTCTCTTTCTATCTGGAGGGTAAGGTGGGCACCTGATGGCTACTTAAACGCAATGAGTGCAGCCGCCACTCTTCAAGACTCGGGTGAGAGGTTTCCTGGCCTAGGCAGCTCTCAATCACCCTTTCAATACAGAGCAGGCATGTTGGGTTCTGCCAAAGCCACTTCCAACTTTTCTGTCTGGGCCCGGAGAGCAATTGGCGTCAGTACACAGTGTCCCGAATCCCCATCTGCCTCGGATGCGTGGAGGTGGAGGAAGGAGTTTGGAACAACTGCGGAATTCCAGTCTGGGCTACACTCAGACGATTCCTAAGGTCCTTTCTCTTGAGCCCCCTCCTGACAGCCCTCAGGGGTATCTAGGGTGATTGGTAGATGAATGGCACTGTGGGAAAGCCCCAATCACATTTGCCTCCATATGGGCTACGCAACACTCCCAACCATGCATCCATTCATCCTGGATGCTCCCCTTCCTTCGCAGGTCAGAAATGTTAGCAATTCAGGTTGCAGGACTGAGAAAGGCATGGGGTAATTAGTAAAATCTGCCCAGGTTCCCTAAGAAACCTGGGGAGATTTTTCTCTTATCTGGTCTGTCTGTTTTAAAGGTTATTATAGAGGGCTGGGGATGTGGCTCAAGTGGTAGCGCGCTCGCCTGGCATGCGTGCGGCCCAGGTTCGATCCTCAGCACCACATACCAACAAAGATGTTGTGTCTGCCGAGAACGAGAAAATAGATAAATAAATATTAAAAATTCTCTCTCACTCTCACTCTTTAAAAAAAATAAGTAAAGGTTATTATAGATTGTTTCTTGGGGATAATCTAGGCTAAATGTGGGTCTATGTTTCATTGTAACAATCTGGTATCTAAATGAGTTTGAAGCATTGCATAATCTTGCAGTTAAAAGTTGAGGTTAGGTAATTGATTAGTTTGATTTCAGATAATTCATGCCAGAGAACTTAAATACTTAGGATAGAAAATTAAAAAAACTCTACTTCCAAGTTGGCAAGTAACTCCCAATCATTTAGTTTTATTTTTTTCATCAATTTTTGAACTGGGTAGCCTGAGAAGATTTCACTAGGTGTACCAGAGCATTAATTTCGGCAAGGATAGTAAATTATGATTTGGTATCTGTTCCTCTCAGTGTGTAGGATTTAAGAAAAGAAAGTGTTGGATTGGAACGCTGATCTGGCTTATTAAAATGACATGAAATAACAACAGTCTTGGAAATTTTTAAAGCTTAATTTTGGATATACATGATAGTGTGTGGTTCTCTTTTAAAATTTTTCAGGTGATTTAATGTAACTTAATACTACTTTAGGAACTTCAGAACAAAGAAAGTGGCTTAATGATCCTGAAGGGATCTCTTCTGATGGTAGCTTTATATTATTAAGTAAGATCCTATTTTCAGTTTTGTGTGAGCAAGTTTTTCTAGTGTAGAAAGATGTAAAGGTATGAAATTTTGGGAATTGTATCTTAAACTTGTATCATAATTTTTAACATCCAAACCTGAAAATTGTGACTTATGGTTAAAATGCCTTAGGCATGAGGTTTCTGCTCAGAATTCCAGTTTTCCCAGTTCCTTCCAGACCTCAGCCAGGACTTAAGTTGAAATGCAAATAGAAGAAGCCTGGAGCTCAGTAGGAGACTGATCTGAGGCCCAAGGAAAAAAAAAGAGTAAAAGTTTCTTTATGGGAACTCAAACTAGATTAAACCAAAGAGTAAATTGTATGGCATTTACTAATTACTGGCCAGTCAATTTTTTCTTAGATTCTGTATTTTTTTTTTTTTTAGCTCATGATTTTGATCCTACAGACAAGTTAATGTTTTTCTGATAAATTCTATTTTTGATCAACTGGAGTTTTTTTTAAGCATTGCAATGAGATTTCACCTGAGAAAAAGCTGCAAGGCCTTTACTATTATGTTATGTGTTACACTTGTGTTACGTGTTGTATGTCGGTATGTCTGTATGTGTGTATGTCCATATATCATGCAGTGATATGACAATTGATAGATATATGAGGAGCGCTCATGAAAAATTTTTAAAAATGGATCCAAATATCTTTGAGTCACGTGATTCAGATGGCTCAATTTAAATTTGGTAAATACATGAAAGAAAAGATGTCTTTAAAATTAAGCTTATAAGTTTTTCTAGGTGTTCAAAAAAGGCCTTAATAAAATGTTAAATCTGCTTAAATTCAAAATTTACAAGTATTGCTTCAAAATGTGAACAGAAGGAGGTTAACAGATGAAAAAGAGAAACTAAAAGGTTCTAGGTATGGATTTAATAGAGGGAAAATGTGTTTCTGGATAAGAGTCTATATGATTAAGTAAGAGGGTTTAAGTAAGTGATATAAAGAAGGTCTGTGTAAGTTGGTTATAAGTGTAAATTTTTTAGCAAATAATCTTAAAGAAATTAAACAGCTGGTTTAACAAGTGCTGTTTTAGAGAATGTGCTATGTTATTTCTTTAAAAGCTAAACTTGGTTAATATAAAAACATCAATGTAATTGTGGTGCTATTAATGTGTTCATATCTTCCAGGTATACAAGTCGTAAGGTAGAAACTTTAGAAAGAGGATTATATCAAGCTGTGTTCTAAAGTTGTATGGTAATTTTAGGCTTAAAAGGAAAACATGTTGGAGATTTATTTATATCATTTGTGTTCTATAACTGGACTTGTTATCAATAAGTTATGTAAAGTTCTATGTTACTTTTTACACTGAGATACAATTTAAATGTATTTTTAAGTTAGTGAGAGCCTAATCTATGTAAAGGTTTTATTGCAAAATACAAGTACTTTGCTACTTTTCTACAAAAGTTTAAAAGCTTTCAGCTTTTCTTTAATTCATGTTTTAGATGTGATATTATATTGTGTTAGCTAATATTCATGTAAACTTGAGCAACAATTTATGTAGGCTTTGTAAAATGATGTTTAAAAAAGCAAAGATCAGCTTCAGAACTACAATACTTAAAATTTATAAAGAACCTCGCCTGACCTGAGATAAGGCTCTATGTCCCAACTCACTACATGTGAAAGTGACTATGAAAGAAATAGGCCAGATTTCAGTACATTTAAAGTTGTGTCCAAAAGTTAGTTTTGTAAAGGAAAAATTTCTAAGCTGATTCTAAGCTGCAAAGCCTGAGTTAAAGTGTGAAAGACCGGGCATTGTAAAGTTTCTAAACTGCAAGGCCTGGATTAAAAAGTAAAAGACTAGGTATTGTTAAAATTCCTCTGCTACCCCCAGAACCTGTAATCCCTGTAGCTGTTAGGACAATACTGGAACTGCCCAGTAAATATCCCCACTGGTTGTCTAATATTCTAAATATTCCACTGGTTGTCTAATAACCTGGGATTCTGTGTAGTATGTCACGTAGTCCTTTAGGCCCTAAAACCAATCAGTTTGAATGTGTACCCCGCTTAGAAGTGACCAATCACCTCTGCCCAGACTGTTCCCGCCAATGAATGTACTAATCGTGTCTCAGAGTTGTTGTTCAATTTTCCCGCGCCTCATGATGATTTGTTCTGATGTATGCAGAGCCCCCCGCCCTCCCCCAAAAGTGTGCTTAAGCTCTGCTTGACCTCTGCTCTGGGCTCTGGGCTGCTCTCCCTTCCTGAGTGAGCCTTGAGCCCCAGCGCGCTGGTTCAATAAACTCCCTCCTGCCAATTGCATGAAGCCAGTCTCTTGTGTGGTCTCTTTCTCCGACGCTTCGCCGGACCCTTACAGTTTTTGTCACAATTACCAGGATCTCAAACAGGGGATTACATCCCTGACAATTCTGGCAATGTGACAAATATCCTTAAAGATTTACATGCTCAGATAGAAGCCATGTCCTCAGCAACTTTTTCGTGGGAACAGTATCTTAGCTCCTGGTTCTCTGGTACTTCCTGGTGGAAAACATTGTTAGTCTTTGTCTTTGCCATCATACTCATTGGCAATTCCTGTGCTGTGGCATTTATTGCTGCATCAATCTGGTTCCAGTACTAATGAATTCTTGTTTCTCTTATAGACCACCCATCACTCAGATGGCCCTCCAGCCTATTACTTCTCATAGAGGGGGGAATGAAGCCAGATTTAAAGTTAGGTAGTCAGTGTAGTTAGGTAAATCGGGTCTAATATCAGTGAAATCTAAAATGGAAGCCATCCTGAAAATGATTCCAGGGAAACACAGGACAACTCATGGAATGTTAATGAAGTCCCCAAAAGGCCCTAGGCCAAAGTCCACCCCAAAGAAATGTTAATGGAACCCAGGAAACAGCCCCCAACAGATTGGGTGATAGCCCATCCCCAAGAAGTGATAATGAAGTCCTTCCTGCCCAGATTACTTGTTTGGCCCACCTGTGTCCCAACCCTTCCCCCTACCTTCCATCACCAAAACTATAAAAGGGGGAGACAACCGCACTTCCAGGGATTCCACCTCTTGGGTCCCCTTCTTCCTCCAGGAGAAGTCTTTTCTGCTGTCCTTTAATAAACTTCTAATTTCTACTCTGAAAAAAAAAAAAAAAGAGTTCACTGTGAAGCTCTCTCCCAGCCTGCAGGGACCAGCAGCCGCTGGCAAGGGTGACTGTGAACTGGGGAAGAATCGCCAGGTTCCCTAGGGTTGTTATGTGCTGACCCTGAACAGACACTAATCCCTGGGGACTCAGTGGGCTGCCACGGGCAGAGTGGAGGATTGCCGGGGTCAGGTGACAGGGAGCGCTTTGACCCATATCCATCCCCCGTGGATCCATGGCCCTGGACCTGTCCTGTGGTTGTCCCTCCGACTCCTGAACATACTGAGCTTAGACAAGCGTGGCAACTGGCATGGGGTCCACACGGTTCCACCATCTAGAGAGTGAGAGCAGAGAGGGCCAGAAGGGAGCTGAGCTCAATGTCACTGATGAAGACCCCGAAGACCCAGAACTGGTGATTCTCACTGCATCCTGGGGTGGCTCGATAATGGCCCCAAAGAGGTCTGCATTCTCCTCCTCCCTAGAAACTGTGAGCACATCACCTTACTTGGCAAGGTATTTTTTGGGGGGGCTACTGGGGATTGAACTCAGGGGCACTTAACCACTGAGCCTCACCCATAGCCCTGTTTTGTATTTTATTTAGAGACAGGGCCTCACAGTGCCTCAACATTGCTGAGGCTGGTTTTGAACTCCCAATCCTCCTGTCTCAGCCTTCTGAGATGCTGGGATTATCAAATAGGATCTTGAGGTGCACTGTAGTTGTCGACCTGGCAAGCATTCCCCTGCCCTTCCCAGTTAGCATAGGCAGTCAGGGAAGGCCTTCCTTTGGAGGGGCACCTGCACCACCTCTGATCTTCTTAAAACCAGGTAGGCTGTCCTGCCTTCCATCCTAGAATATAGTCCACAGGATCCTGTTTACATGGCTGGCTCCCAGAGCATCACATGGTGCAAGACAAATGTGTGCCAGCAGGGAGGAGTCTCCAGGCCTTTCAGGAGGTGATGTCCCCAGGGGTCCTGTGATCCAGAACGGAAGGCAAGTGGCTATGAAGCATGTCACCTGCTGTGGAAACTGAGGCACCACCCTGGAGCGCCACATGGGAGGGGCCCAGGGTGAACCCTCCCGTGGGTCTTGTCCTGCCACAGGGGCACCGACTAGGGGTGCTAGTGCTGCCAAGAGTGACCGTAGGTCCCTATGGTGTCCTGGCAGGAAAGCACAACCAAGACCCTGGGCATGTGCAGGGGTCACGCCCTCGTCAGCTGATGACCATTGTCCATTTGTGTTAAGACGCTGGCTTAGCCGCTGGACCCCTAAGACCTGGTCACAGGCCTGAAAGCAGCTCCGTGAGCTGCTGTGCCGTGCTGGGTGAAGCTGGCCCACACAGACATGAAATCAAACCCGCGCAGCAGCGCTCCCGTCGTCACCACGCATGAGCCAGGACCCGCTCTGCGCAGGAGCAGATGGCTCCTCTCCTGGGGCCATGGCCTGCTGCTGAGCCGCGCCTCCTCGGTGTGCCCACGGCCTCATGGAAGAGCAAAGCCAGACCTGGGCTGGGCGCGGGTCTGGAGGTAAGCTGTGTGCCAGGCCCTCGAGTGGCAGCCCTGCTGGGGTGGCTCCCAGCCACCGTGGTGGAAGGAGTCACTGGTGGTTGGAGGGGGACCCGTGGTGCAAGGTGAAGCCGGAGCCCAGTAAAGCCACCGACTGAGCGGCACCCTCACTGCGGGGCCAGGCCATGCTCTGCGGGCAAATTTTGCTGCGGTGTGTGCTGGCCTGCATCTCGCCCTGGGCTGCAACAGGAGACAAAGGCACTCAGCAGGGCTGCCCTTCCATCTGGCCCTTGCACCTCCCTCTAATCCTTTGCTGGAGAGAAAAGATGTTCACTGCTGAATCTTTCACAGAACCAGAATATCTGGTGACCTTTGTAACACCCTCCCCAGGCTTCAGCCTTGTGGTAAGTAGGGCGTTCTGTGTCACCAACTGTCACACGGTGTGAATTAACTCGCAGACAGCGTGGTGTGACCGGGAGGCGAGGCTGTGTCCATCGCCACCCTCTGGAGAAGCAAAGAAGGGGAGAGCCTGAAGGACGGAGACCCTTCCCTTCCCATTGTCCCACGGCACCTCCTTCCTCCCGGACAGCCCTGTGCCCCCAGCCCAAGAAGGGCTGGTGACCAGCCCCCTGTCTTCTTGTGGAGCTGGCTTTCTGTGGTCACCCTGGCTCCACACACTGGCTCCGGACTTGGCTGGCTGCTGTGGGACGGGCTGCCTGACCTCTGACCCCAACAGCTTGGCCAGCCAGGATGGCTGCTGGGGCCTGCTTGCCCGGGAAGCCTCTGACTACCTCCGGGGCCCCCAGGGCTCTCTCTGCTCCTGGGTCACGCCCACTGCCCCAGCGCCCTCCGCAGAGGTGGGGGCTGCCGCGGGCCTGGCCTGTGGGTCTGAGCGGGAGTGTGGGGAGGACCTGGAGACCTGCATTTCCTCCCCTCGTGGGTGCCACTCGGGCCCTTCACCGGGGACCCATATCCAGTCCGGTACTCGGGGGGCCTTTGGGTGTGAACATTTAATTTTTTTAGTAAAATATAAATAAAGGTGTTTTCTGAATTTTGAGCATATGTATTTGCCTACGTTGCTTGCCAGTTGGGATTACATTTATCTCTGTTAGATGGTTGAGGTCCGAGAACAAAATTGTGAACATAAACTGGGTGTGGTATTGCAATCTCAGCAACTCAGGAGGCTGAGGCAGGAGGATGGCAAGTTCAAGGCCAGCCTCAGCAACTTAGCAAGACCTTAAGCAGCTTAGTGAGAGCCTGTCTCACAAAGAAAAAGAAAATTTCCAAAAATAATGAAGACTATTTCAATTTTAAAAAGTAAGTAAGTAAGCAAATAAATAAATAAACAAATAAGGCTGGGGATATGGCTGAGTTCAATCCCCTATACCAAAAACACACACACAAAAAAAAAAAGAAAGAAAAAGAAAAAAAGGTAGACCTAAATGGGACAAAGGTTTATATATGTACTGAAGAGCTAAGACATCTGAATTTATTGGTATTAGAAGTGTTCACAAAGTGGCCAACATTACAATATTGCTGACTGCTAGCTCTTTTCATGTTGAGCTAACGTTTAACTTTAGTACAAAAAGAGATATTTTAAAACGTGTAAGATGAGATCTCTAGTTTTTCTCATTCCCATTTGTCACCAAATCTCAAACCTTGCGCAGAGGTTGTTAGAGCCCAGTGTGGAGGTGATCCAGCGCCATCTGCAGTCCCCCGAGGGCTGTGACTCAGGCTGTGGGGGCTGTCTGGCTGTGGAGGGCTGGAGGCACGGCCGGGTTCCTGCCTGGTGACCAACAACCGCTCTCTCCTGTGCCGACGCCTTGGATCTGGACTTAAATACATAAATCGGCCAACAAAACCTCTGCCAGCTCTGCCCTTTGCATTTGGTGCCATAGGGGTGAAAACCCCACCACTTGGGTGGCACTGCCGACGCATCACCGCCCCCATCTGTTTGCTTGGACGAAGTAGGTGCTTTGCTACCGTGTGCCCAAGCTGGGCTTGTCTGTCAGAGGACGTGTGTCTGTGGCCCCTGACACTTTTCCCCAAATCAGAAGGGCTCTGAAGGCACGCTTCAGTCTTGGTCAGTGCCCTCGACCTTGCAGACCTGCTGAGAAGCAGAGCAGCACGGTCAGGGGTGTCCGGGGCTGTGGATTCTGTTTCATTTTAAAAGTTGAAGCCAAGTGGATGCAGCCAAGGATGTCCATGCAGCTGAGGTGCCGCTGGCTGTAACCTGCCACTCTTTGCGGGAGGTGTGCTTGTGCCCCCAGGTATCCAAGTATTCTGAGATGCAGATGCCTGGGCAGGTGCTTTCCCAAGCCCGCGTCCTCCACGCCAGCACTGTTTGATTTTTAAAGGATGGGACAGGAAGACCTAAAAACAGCACAGTCAGGGCTGTCTTGGTGTCATTTAATGCTTTGTAACTGGATAAAAGTTACAAACTGAGGAAAGGCTAAACACGGGGGATGTGCTACAGGGTGTACAGGGTGGCAGGTGGCAGGAGAGTCTGACTGATTTAAGAGTTGACAGTTTAGGAACACGGAGACATTTTGCCAGCTTTTCCACAAAGAAAGGAAGGTCTGAGCTCTTGGCCCACCTACTCCTGATCAGAAGTTGCTGGGTGGTGCTGGCTGCATCCGGCCAGAGCTGTCTGGGGGTGCCGGAGAAGCCAGGCCACGTTTCCTGGGAGCACACTTTCCTCTCCACCTAAGAGTCCGTCTTCAGATGGACTCAGGAGGCAGCGCCTGAGAACCTGGTTCTCCTCGACCCCTCAACAGGCCATATTGAGGGAAGGGTCGGGGCTAGCTTCAGATGCACCAGAGAGGCGTGTTTGAAACAGCAGCAGTGTGCTTCCGTATAAAGCTCTGTATGACTGGGGGTTGGTGAAGCCAGCCTGGGTGGGGAGCTCCATCCAGAACAAGGAGACGCTGGAGGAGCTCAGGTACCACTGACACATGGCCCCGCTGGGGTGCCAGAGGCAAGCCAGACCCTGCTACTCAGCAGGGGCCCTGAGGCCAGCGCCTGCACACAGCCACAGAGGCCAGGGAGAACCGGCCCCACCACTAGTCAGGATGGCTCTGGACGCCCATCTGCTTTTAGCAGGGGACTGTGGGTTTCCCTGTTTCACTGTTTAGGTGACTTGCCTAAAAAGCAAAGATTCTATCATCTGCCTTAAAATATTTTGTTTTATCACCTTGCTCTTATTTCATAATGATCCTATTTAGCTAAATGTTTTAGAGCTTCAAGATATGTAGAATATACATATATATTTCCCCCCACAATGGTGGTCAAACCCAGGGCCTTGCACACACTAGGCAAGTGCTCTACCACTGAGCCACACCCCCAGTCCTTTGATATGCTTGACAAACTCTAAAATGAAGTCTTTTTGGTCTAGAATCAACTTTGAGATTTCAAATTCAAAAGACGTGTATGAGATCTATATTTATATAAGCACATTATTAATATATGTTCCACAGTTGGATGAAGCCCTTAGAGATTCGTTGTTTCACATGCTACCAGCCTTAATTCTGACATTTCATTACTGTCAGCTACAAAGATCCCAGCTCCTTGGCAGCTGAGAACAGCCCTCTGGGCTTCGACTTGGTCACTCTACATCTCCTGCCACTCACAGGCGTCTTTTTTTACCCTCTCTCTCTTAAGACAGTTTTTTGATAAAACTATACTCATTTTGCAAACAAATGGGCCTCTCTTTAAAGCTCTTTGGTAAAAATTGATAACAATGTTTAGAAACTGTTTCTTGGTTCAAATCTACTTTGCCAACCCAGCTTGCTTCATTCTTGTTGGCTGTTGTAAAACTGTAACTGCTTCCTGTCGAAACTCTGCAGAAGTACAGCTCCAGACAGAATGGTCTGGCTTGGTGTTCTGAGACACTGTCGTCCACAGAGCCACTTAACAGTGGCTCCAGGTAAGGGGGGCCGGAGACCCCCTCCCCCGACTCTGCTGCTGTGGCAAAAAGTATTCTCACATTGACTTCAAGTGAGTGTCACTTCCCCTTTGGTGCGGGATCCAATCAGACCAGAACCAGGACCGGCCCACCCCAACCCACCTATGGGATGAATGTGGGATACTCAAGGACAAGGAGGGAAATTGTCCAAATCCAAGGGAGTCACTTGTGTCAGCCCTACCAAAAGGTGAATCAAGCTAGGAGGTTGCCAGGAAAGGGTTCTTATGCACAATCGCCTGGTACTAGGAGCAGAAGCCCTTCCATCTGGAGCCTCTGCACTGAAAGTGGAACTCATAGCTCTGACAAGGGCCCCTTCTCCCAAAGCTCCTACTCCACTCAGTCCCACAATCCTTAGTTCCCTAGACCCCTAACCCCAGGGCCCCAGGGCCCCAGGCCCTGGTAGAAAGAGCTGGGAGGGAACTTCCTTACTCCCCATACCAAGGGTGAGTAGGTGCAAAGGCCCTGGGGCTGGGCATGTTCTGGGTCTTTGAGAGGGATGGCTCAGGCAAGCTCCTGAGCCAGGAGATGAGGACAGGGGGTATGCAGGGACTGGATCCCATGGGAAGGAGACTGGACATCCTTCACCCAAGGAGGAGCCACTGGGTCACTGGGTCGGGGTGCTCAGCCAGAAGCCGAGCACACTTGTGGCTTCACTTGCAGGAAACCAGCTGGGGGGAGCATCCAGACTCCCCGACATGCTCCTGTGAGACCAGGAGCGGCTGCAGGTGCGGCTGGATTCCTGACTGGGTTCAGAGGAGAGCCGCTTCCCTTCACATCAGGGGAGCTGGTTCCAGAGTCACTAAGAACCCAGCAAGTAAGGAGCCAGGAGAACGGAGAAAGCAGGGCAAGCACGCCCGCCGCCAGCCCTGCCCAGCCTCGCGCCCGCGCCAGCCTGGCCCAGCTCCGGGCCCAGCGGGCCTGGCTGCGGGAGGGCGTGGAGGGCGTGGAGGGACTGGCTCTGGTCAGGTGACGTGCTCATCCAAGTGACAACACCTCAGAGCCACACTGGACCCTCTGCCGCTGTTGACCAAAGGATCAGAGATGAGAATGTCCAATCAGGAAAACCACAAAGTGTCTTAGAAGTGGGTGGATCTGTAAGGTCGGAGAGGAAAACCCAGCAGGAGAATAGGCAGAGGGCCCTGCGGAGTCACCGAGGAGAAGATATCGAGTCTCATCATCAGAGAAGTGTCAATCGAAATGACGCTCAGCTACTGTTTCTTGCCTCACGGGTTTTGAAAAAACTGTGAGTTTGGTAACATTGGCAAGTTGCAGGGGAGCGGGTGCCGGGAGAGTGGAGAGAGGGCGACCTGGAGGGAGGCAGCCCGTGCCCTCCGGGGAATTAGAAGTGCCCATGTGACCTGGAAGCACACAGGGCACCCCTCACCCTGAAGCACACCGTGCAGGGGTACAGCGAGGGAGGGCCGAGGAGGGTCTGCGTGCTGGGGGCGCAGGTGCTCTAAGGGAGACCCGTGAGGCGTGGAGATGCGTCAGCACACTACCTTTTAGGGGTGACGATGGGGGATGATATTTGCTTTTATTCGCGAAAAGAAACATCGAAGTCTCCACAGAAAACCAATCACAGTGCCCCCCTGAAGGCAGGGGCGCAGAGGGGGTGGAGGTGGTGCCAGGGGGAGAGAACCCAGGCAGGAGACAAAGGGCTGGGCTGCGGCTCAGTGGTGGAGCACTTGCCTAGCAAGGGTGATGCTGGAGGTCAGATCAGCCGCCCAGAAACATCTTCTGGTCCCTTTCCAATGCGGCTGAGCCACCTGGAGACCCCCACAGCAGGGGGCGCCCCAGCTCCATACTGCGCTGTTCCCTGCTGTCATCAACCCCCAGGGGGGCTGCATGCAGTGGTCGCTCCTTGGGGTCCTAATTTGCATTTCCTGGTGACCAGGGACAGTGACTGTTTCCCCCGAGCTCATCAGCCACCTGTATATCCCTCTGGGAGGTGTCTGTGGGACCCGAGCCACACACCTGCACCCCATGGCCCTGCTCCCGTGGCAGGGCAGAGCCCTCTCCTGCCTGGCTCTCGCTGGGAGCTGGAGCTGGCCTTGTGCGGCCGACCTCGCCCTGCTGTGTTTGGAGGTGGGACCTGGAGAGGTGATCAAGGTAAAATGGGCCGCACTGATCCAATGTGACGGGGGTCCTTGTCAGAACAGGAGGCCAGGGTGCCAAGGAACAAGCCTGGCAAGCCGGGCAAGGCCTCCGTGGGAGCCCTCCTGCCAACACTTGGACGGACTCCAGCCTCCAGGGCCATGGGCCTGTCCAGGTCGCCCTGCCTGTGGCCCCTTGTCAGGTGAGAAGTGGACACATATTTCCCTCGCTCTAGGGTCTAGTTCAGAAAGGCAAGTCCTGGATGCCTAGGTCCACGGAGTCTCTCAGGGGTCATTTGGGGCTTGGGCCAGAGCTGGGTGCGTGGGCCTGCCTTGATGCCCCGTCACCATGACCTGGGGTCTCAGGTGGCCCTGGGCCCCCAGACCACCTCTGCTCACCCGGCAGCTCCACAGGAGTGTGTTCCGCCACTGCCAGCCTGGAGCCTGGGACGGCCTCAGCCACCCAGCCATTGCCACAGCTGCAGGAGAGAGGGCGTGGCAGACGTGAGCGAGCGACTCCCTAAGGGGTGGGTCTCTCCAGGCAGGCCAGCAGCAACAGTCCTCCAACAGCAGCCTCCACAAGCCCTGCGGAGCAGACCCAGGAGACCACCGCTCTGGGAGGGCCTTGCTGCCCATCTCCTCAGCCTGGGCCCCACTCTGACCTGTGAGGGCCTGCAGGGTGCTGGGCAGGGGCCATCCTTCATGCCCTGTGAGCTCACGGGCATTCCCCCTCCACTGACCCCACTTACAGGTGAGGACACGGAGGCGGGAAACAGGAAGTAGCATGGTGGCTGGACACACAGGTGGCCCTGCATGCCACAGGAGCTGCCATGACCAGCAGGCCCCTGCCAGGTGTGTGCCAGGAGGTGACAGTGGCTATCCACAAGGGGAGGCACAGGCCTGCTTCACGGGGCTGAGGACCTCCTTTGCTCAGTACAGGGTGGTGGGGTGCGAGGGACAGGTACAGAGCTGCTGAACAGACTCCTGGAACCTGAAAGCGGAGGGAGTGCAAATCCTGTGGCCCCACAAGGTGAGGAGGGTGGTCACTCCTCTCTTCAGCCGCTCCCCAGTTTGAAGATACACAGAACAACTTCCTTAGCTTGCAGGCTGGCCCAGAGTCGGGGACTCATCCACAGAGCTGGGGGCTATGGCCTGAGGTGGAGGTAGTGGTGGTGATAATGCTGTTGTTGGTGGTGATGATGGCAGTGGTGGTAATGATGAGTGGTGGTGGCAGCCATGGTGGTGGTGGTGATGGAGGTGTGGTGATGAAGAGGTGGGTGGTGGTGCTAGTGTGATGGTGCTGGGGGTGGAGATGACAGCAGATGTACTGGCAGTGATGGAAGTAGTAATGGAGCTGGCAGAGGTGATGGTGGAGGTGATGGAAGTGGTGGAGGTGGTGGTGGTGAAGGTACAGTGATGGTGATAGGGGTGGAGGTGATGGTGGTATTGATGGTGGAGGTGATGCAGGAGGCAGAAGTGATGGTGGTGGTGGTGAAAGTTATGGAAGTGAAGGTTGAGGTGGTGGTGGTGGTGGAAGTGTTGGAAGTAGTGGTGGAGATGGTGGTGGTAGAAATGGGAGTGAAGGTAGTGATGGTGGTGGTAGTGAAGATGGTGGAGGTTGAGGTTGAGGTTGGGGGTGTGGAGGTGGAGGTGATGGAGGTATTGGTAGTGATGGAGATGATGGTGGTAGTGGTAAAGGTGATGGAGGTGGAGGTGATAGAGGTGGAGGTTGAAGTGGAGAAGGTGGAAGTGATGGTGGTGGTAGTGAAAATGGAAGTCAAGGTAGAGGTGGTGGTAGTGGTTACGGAGGTGAAGGTATTCATGATGGAGGTGATGGGGGTGAAGGTGATAGGATGGAGGTGGTGGTGGTGGTAATGGATATGATGAAGGTATTGATGATGCTGCCGGAGCTGATGGTGGCAGAGGTAGAGGACATGGAAGTGGAGGTGATGGTCATACTGGTGACGAGAAGATGGGACTGAGTGGGGAGGAGAGATGCTATGGAAGACCAGGGCAGAGGTCCAGAGGGCTTGGTGTCCACGCCACAGTGCTTCCGAAGGTCAGGTGTGGAACCATATCTGCACCCTGTGTATTTGCTCTAGGTTCCTTGGGTGTCTGTAGAACCACCCTGTGCCAGGGAAGGATTTGGTGCCATTTACAAATTGGAAAAGGCAGAGACCAGATGTACTTGGAGCACCCTTCAGCTCCACCCCAGGGCCGGGGGCTGAGGAAGCAGAGAAGGAAGGGTTGGCCCCCAGAGCTCCCTGCTGCACACCTGCAAGGCTTCCCAGGGCTGCAGCCATTGCTGTGCCATGTGCCACCCTGGTTCACCCCAAAGCTGCGTCTGTTCAGTGACTCCTTACTCTGATGCACCTTGGCCCTGGTCTGGTCCCGGCCTGGTGCCTGTCTCTATGTGATCCCCACAGAGGCTCCTGACAGGCCACCTCTGCATTCCTCTGGCCTTGTTCCTGCTGCCCTGCAGAGCCAGTGTCTCAGTGGAGGCCCCAGGTCTTTGACAGCTTTGTGTCCCTGTACCCCCCACATTTCTGGAAGAAAGGGAAGTCCTGAATTTGCTACCACGGTCACTGCTAGGCCCCTTCACTGCCTCAGTTTACATCCAGCCAACGGGTCAGGCTGCATGGCCTCCAGGGAGGGGCTAGGAGGCCTGCACTGCCCTGAAATGGACAGCAGCTATGGAGGAGGCTCCGGTGGTGAGCTGGGTGTGAGCTCCGCTTGGCAGAGCTGAGCAGGCCAGAGGGGCCCTGGGAAGCCCCCACCCCAGGGGACAGAGGCTGCCTCCTCCCTGCCCAGTTTCATGGCAAATGCTTCCTCCACCCCCCCCCCCCGGGAAGGCCTGGGCTGAGTCACGGCCCAACTGGGAACATGAGAGGGCCTCCCTGCAGGACAGTGGCTTGGGTCCAGACTGGGGGGTGTCGGGGGGGGTGCAGAGAGCAGGGCAGACCACCTCCCAGGAGCAAGGTTTGCATCTGGGGTCAGAACTGGGAACGCCATGGGAGTGGGCCCTTCTCGTACCAGCTCAGCTGGCCCTCTGGGGATCCTTTAACAAGCCATGACCCCCACCCCGCCCAGAGCTTGGGCTCCATTCTGGCTTTTCCCAAACAGAGTGGGCTGCTCTGCAGAGCCAGTGTCTGGGCAGGCCACAGCTAGTACATATGGAGGCCGCCCTGTTCCACCTCCCCTGGGCTTAGTAAGGGAGGCAAAGCCCTTGGGGAGGACTCAGGGACTCTTGTAGGCAGCTTAACGCCTGGTGGGGTGGGAGGTGCTGGGACTGCCCACCGGGTCAGCAGTCCAGAGCCAGCCTGGCTCGAGGCTCCACAGAGCTCGGTGCCTCCCAAGGGGCCAAGCAGCCCAGCCACCCCTTGGGGCCTGTCCTCTGAGGCAGTCCCACCCTGAGGAGGTGCAAATGAGTCATGAGGCAGGAGGCAGGAAAGCAAAGGCTGGTTGGGGAAAGAGGGGGCCAGGGAGTTGGGAGAAGGACCTGGAGCCCAGAAGCAGGAAGTCTCAGATCCAAGGCTGAGGCCTGTCTAGCCACCTGCCAGCGGCTGCAGGTTTCCTCGGGGGTGGGGGGGGGGCCTGGCTTCCCACCTGATGCCACCATCCCAGCCTGTATCCAGTCCCTCCCTGCCCAGCTCCGCCTCCCGTCCTCAGTCGGGAGCAAACCTGGGGAAAGACAGCAGGACACGTGTCCCACCAGATAGGAGCACACGGTGGCATCTGGGACAGAGCCCCCAGAGTGCCCACCACCCATTGGCACCCAGCCCAGCTCACCAGTGCCCATCCCTCCTGCCCTTCTCATCCCCAGAAATGATCATGGCCATGTTCACCTGCATTGGGTTTTATTCCACTGTCACTGTGACACCATGATGCCATGAAAATGGAAAACAGCACTCATCTCCACGACAGGCACATGCTGGCCACAGCAGGGACCTGCAAACAAAACCTCCCAGCCAAGCGCCCAGAAGGAAGAGCCGTCCTGCAGGGGTGCCCTCCTATCCCTCTGGGGAAGAGCAGCAGGGTGCCCATGGCAGGTGGCTGGGCTGGCCCTGGGCCCCTCACCCAGTGCTCCATGTGCCTGGTCCACACTGTAGCACATGAGTAGGGTTCAGATGTGGATATGTACACGTGCACATCACCTGACTGCCGGCTGCAGATCAAACCCACCCCTTCTCTTTACACCAGCTTCCCAGTAACTGCACAGAGGACAAGGACTCCAGTGTTGGTGACTCAGGGCAGGCTTCCCTGCCCCAGGAGAGCTCTCAGGGAAACCAGCAAGGCAGCAGTTTTCCTGCTCTGGTGGAGGAGCAGCTGGTTATTGGCAGGGCTGCTGGCTAGACCTAGCCCTGCCAGGTATTGGACTTACCAAATGCACACACATGTGCATGCACACACATGCCCATGCACACGGCAACTCCAGGTCATGGGCACAGCACAGCACAAAGTCCCCCAGCCCTTCTAGAGGTTGGTGGCGGGAGCCAAGATCATCAGAAGCTGGTTTCTCGTCTCCCAGTTCTCTCCAGACTGCAGCCAGCCCACAGTGCAGGGAGTCTATGGCATGACTGAGAGGCACTGGCCTCCAGGCCAGCAGCGGACACAGCAGGAGAGGCCAGACCCTGCAGGGAGGTGATCTATGATCTGTCCACCCTCTGAGAAGGCCAGCTGTCATTTCACTGTAGAGCAGGCAGACGAATAAATACAACATCAAGTGTTATCAGGAGAAGAAACAATAACTTAGACTTAGCTAGACTCCGTGCCACTTCCAATCCCAGCAGAAGCAGCCCAGTGGTCTGGGGAAAGCCAGATGTCCGGCAGCTCTGCCACCTGCTGGCCTGAGGCCAGAGTCACTGTGGCACTGCCCCACCCACTTGTTGCAACCCTTGAGGTTCTGGCTACAAGATTCCCTTGGTGAGTAGGTGGGTGAAGCAGCTCGACCCTGAACAACTGCAAATGCAGGGGTAGGGCAGAGGGTAGGGCAGGGGTGGCCCTTCACATTCAAGGCCAGCAGCCATGGCGGGTGGAGGGTGCTACGGCTCCAGCCCACAAGATGCCTGCCTCCCCTTCCATGTGACGGCCGTTCCTGCCATGCCCCACGGGGAAAGGGGGCTCTGCAAACACTGTTCCTGCTGAAGCAGGGCAGCCGTCGACCATGTGCTCAGTAACCACAGCTCCGGGGAGACCCTTCCCTCGGAGGAAAGCAACCCTTATCCCAGCAGTGCCTCCAACACACAGAGCTTGGCTCCTGTAGTGACTGCCACTGTCAGCTCCCTCGTCACCCCAGGGCTGCAAGGAGGCACCCTGTGTGGTTCTCAGGCCTCCTTCCCTCTGGCAGACATCTGGTAGTCGTAGGAGGCTCTTTCTGGATCTAAAGAGAATCCATTTCAAAATTTCTACTTTCTCTGTCCAAAGTTACAGTGTGGTCAGTGCCACACGCTCTGAAATTCACTCTGTGACAATAACTCCGATAACTGACAATAACACTCAGCTTTAGTAGGCTCCCTGGCTGCCCCAGGGCCCCTGTAGGGCTCACCCCCTGGGATACCAGCTCTACCCAGGCAGTCCCTGCTGGCACTCCCCAGGAGTGACCTGTCCTCTGAACGCCCTGCTGTGGACTCACTGACCTTTCTGATACACAAGTCATTCCCCTACCATGGCACCAGGCTCACGAGGACACCTCTGAGCATGCCAGAGGGTTGTCTCAAAGTACCAAGACACAGGACCCCTGAGCCGCCTCACACCAAGGAGCCCAGGCCCAAGCATGTGCCAGTCAACACCTCTGGGACATGGCTGGAGGGGTCTGGTGGGGCACAACTGCAGGGAATAACCACAGGGGCAGGGGAATGGAGGTGGTGGGCGCTTGGAAGGAGGAAGGCTATGAGCCACCCGCCTGCTCCAGAGCCGGCAGCCTTGGGCCTCACCTGTCCAGACTCTGACTCCATTTCCGTCCCACCTGGAAGGGCCCTGCCCCTTTTCTCCCACTGACCTCAGGGCCCCAGGGGATGCATCACACCAGCAGGGACTTGACAAGGCCACAGTGGAACTTGCGGACATGGCGGTATAGGTCCCCAGACTGCGTGAAACGGCGCTCACACCAGCTGCAGGCGTGTGGCTTCTCGCGGGTGTGGACCACGGCATGCCGGCTCAGGTTGTGGGAGTACTGGAAACTCTTGCCGCACTGCACACACGTGTAGGGTTTCTCCCCCGAGTGTGTCCGCTCATGCCTCTTCAGGGTGTACGTGCATGAGAAGGTCTTGCTGCAGAGTGTGCACGTGGGCACAGCGCTGTCGGGTGAGAACCGGGCCCGGGCACTATCCCGCTCACGGAAGTGAGCACTGAGATGCAGCTGGAGTGCATGGGCACTGGGGAACAGCTTGCAGCACAGTGGGCAGATGCAGAGATGCCCCCCAGGGCCCAGCTCCTCCATGCCCACCACCCGCTCAGCATCCTGCTCGAGCTCCTGGCTGCCTGCCCCAAGGATGGGCAGCGGCTCCAAGTCCACCGCCAGATCCCGGGCTGCAGGAACGCTGGCTGGCTGTGGCGGGATGCAGGGGTTCTGAAGGACACTTCTATCTTCCTGTTCAGGCAGTGAATTCTGCTCCTCCTTCACCAGTGGTTGGGCCCCTTGCTGCATCCGGCTGCGGAGGGGTGTCTGTAGGATGCAGGGTGGATGGACTGGCTCCTGTCTTGGGCCAGGCTTCAAGGACAGGTCCAGGGCCCCCTCTGACTGTCCTAGGGCCTGCCAAGGAGGAGGCCCAGTTGCAGCTTTGATCCCTACTCTAGGAAGCTTGGCCTTCTGGGCAGCTGGGCAGACATCAGGGGTCCATGCAGACAGGGGACATGGTGGCCTGCCAGGAAGCTCTGCCCCAGGCGCAGGGGTCTGCAGGTCCAGTTCCCGGTCCTTCTCCTTGAGCCTGCCCTTGCAGACCTTTACAATGTCATACATGTGCAGGTAGCTGGCTGCAGCCAGCACGTCTTCCACAGGCAGGCTGCACAGGTCCAGGCGGCCCTCATACATGAAGTCCAGCAGACGGCCAAAGGCGGGCGCCGTCACGATGTCGCCGTTGAGCCGCACCGTGTCGCGGCTGCCTGCCGGCAGGTCCCTGTAGAAGAGATGGAAGTAGACGCTGCAAGCTGCCAGCACCGCGCGGTGGGCAGGGAAGCGCGCGTCGCCCACCAGCACGGTGCAGTCGCACAGGAAGCCCAGTTCGCGCTGCTGCCTCAGGCGGCCCAGCAGCCGGCCGCCGTGCTCTGGGAACTCCATGCTGCCGCCGTCATCACCTGGGCACAAACGGGACGCCTGTCAGCGCGCCTGGCGACACCGCAGCCACCGGTCGCTCCTGGGCAGCCCGACAAGATCTTCTTTCCCGGTGCAAGCGGCGCGGAAAGTGCCGCGCGGGAGTGACGCGCGCAACCGCCAGCCCGAGCCTCTCTGGGCACCTGCCTGGAGCAGGAAAAACTCGATCGAAAGTAAATAGAAGCCACACCGCCGCGGGGGCGGGGCCCAGAGCGCGCTCTGAGGGGCCCCCGGCGCGAACCTGTGTGAGTCCCCGGCCCTGAACTTCACTCTGGGACGCCCGCCCGTCCGCCAGGTCCCTCAACGCCAGAGTCGCCGGGCCGCCCCCTCCGCCCCGCGCCTCTGCGCAGCTTCCAGCTGCCGCCCAGTCCTCCAGCTGCTGCCACCGCCGCCGGCCCCATTTATGGCAGCGCGGCCGCGGGAAGCCGGCCGGTGGCAGGGCAGGCGGAGCCGGGAGCCCGTCCCCGAGCTCACCTCCACCGCCTGCGCTGCTCTCCGGTCGCTGCCCGCGCTGCGCGCCCTCCCGGTGCGGCCCGACGCGCACGGAGCTACGGACAGCGTACCCCGGCGGGGAGGGCGCGGGGACGGGAGGGCGCCGGGCGGGGCGCTCTCCAACTTGGCCGGCCCGGCACCGCCCGCCGCTCGCCCCGCCCCGAGAGCGAAACTCTGGGCGGGGGCTGGAGGGGGCGGGCCGAGGCGACTTCCCGGAGCGGCGGAACCGCTGAGGTCACCTCGCCACCCTTCCCTGTCGGCCCCACCGGGCGGGTCCCGCGCGCAGTCAGCTAGGGCGCTGCGGTGGAAGGGGGTGCGGGACACCGCGGGGCGTGTGGGAGGGAGAATGGGGGGCTCTCTCGCGATACTTGCAGCCTCGGTCTCCGCGTTCCCCCTGGGGTCCCCACTGCACTACTCTGCAAAGGGACCCTTTCGGGGTGCCCACTTTTTCTCTTGGCCCGCGCTTGGGCACTGAGGGCACAGCCGGGACCCGGGCCTCAGGCCACCTAGAGGAGGCACTGGCTTTGGAGCTGGCGAGGGGCGCAGGAGGCAGATCATAAATCCTGAAAAGATGACATCCCCTTCTTCCTAGGAAGCTTCCCTTTAAGTTAATTTCCCCTACTTCCAAGCGCTGAGCAGGATCTCGATCCCACTGTAACCTAGCTCAGGGGATTCCTCGTCCTTACCCTAGACTGGAGGCCAGGCGAGCTCAGCTATGGGTTGGATGCATAGAACTGGGTACCTCTGGGGAGACAGGGTGGGACATGAACAGGCCACAACGACAAGCAGAGCCAGGGCAGGCAGGAAAGTGCTCAAAGAGGAGAGACTTGGAGAGGGAAAGCAGGGTCCAAGGGTGAGAGGAGGCACCTGGTTCTTGTTGGAGAAGGTATAGCCTGGCAGCAATGGAGTTGTGTGTGTGTGTGGGGGGGTTGAGTCCCTCTCCTGCAGAGGGCTGTACTTCTGGCTGGTCAGCTTCTCTCAGGGACATGGTCTAAAGGGACTCTGGGCAGTGCCTAGTTCAGCTTCAGGGCCCCATTAATCAGATGCTCTTATTTGTCCTTCTTTTAGGTGAGGGAGGGCAGGAGCTGTGCCTAGGGACACACAGCAGGTGCTGCCGCTGAACCGGAGTCCAATCCAAGCAGACTCATTTGGAATTCCCAGCCTGTAATGCCCAGGCAGCCCAGGCAGCCCAGGGGTGGAGGGCACAGAGCAAAGTGGGCACAACCAGGGCTGGTGGAGGGTGGATGTGGAAGGATGCCTTCAGTGGGGATGAGGTGGCACTGGGAGAGGGCCTGGAGTACAAAGGTCAGGGTCTCCACCAGGTATCCAAGCAGGATGGACAGAGGCTATCTGTGGGATAGGGAAAATGGGGCGCCCCCAACTTTTCTCCTCAGGCATGGGGGGAGGGCATAGTGATGGAGTGTGAGATGGAAGAACTCCTGGCTGGTGGGGGTGGGCAGGAGCTCCAGAGTCTTGTTCAAACCTGGAAGATTGGGGGCTTGAGGGGATGCCAGAGGCGCTGGAGTCCACTGAAGCCAGGATCTAGAGCATAAGAGAAGGAAAGTCCTAGAAAATTATTCCTTGTTTATTTATTTGAACTTCAAATTTGATCAGATGTCCTGCATTTTTATTTCCTAAATCTGCAACTGCAGCTTGGAACCCTGGTATCACACTGCACCAAGCCACCAAGACCAGTTTAGGGGCAAGAGAGCCCTGCCCTCTCAGAAGACCCCTTCCTGAAGACAGCCACTCTCTCCCTCCATTTGCTTGAGTATTTCTACCACCACCCTGCCCAGCAGGAGCAGCTGAGCTTGGGGTGTGCCCAGGTCTGACCTTCTGCAGGACCACCTAAGTCAAAGCTCCCCCAGCCTGGCACAGGCCTTAACTGCATGACACTGAAGATCCTCATCTGCAAAGCAGGAAGCAGAACACATGCAGGGGACTTCGCGAAAGCTAACTGCAGATCCTGGCCACAGCAAGGTCTCGGAGCCTCTGCAGTGCTGGTCACTCAGGTTCTGGAATGTTCTCCCCCAAAGAGCCCTTTACTGGCTCCTCTTCATTCCTATCTCTGCTCAGAGATCACCTCCTTAGCGTGGTCTTCCCTGACCCTTCCGACCCTGAGGTCACTTTCCACTCCTGCTTGGCCTTCTCCAGGGTGCTCCCTGGGCAGTGTGGTCAGGTGCATCCCTTCCCGTGTCAGAGCCCAGGTTGCTGTGTCCACTGCCGGGTGCATGGATGGGCACAGAGGGGTGTTCAGTGTCAAGTAGCCGTGCCCAGCTCCTCCATGGCAGCTATCTAGCAGTATCTTCTCAGACTGGACACTGCTGTGCTCTGCCTCCAGAACCAAGAGATAGCAGTGCAGAGATGGTCAAAAGGAGGCTTGCAATACCAGGATGGCCTGCCCAACTAGGGATAGGCCAGAGAAGAGGAGGGGACAGTGGCAAGAAGGCCCTACACCTCTTAGGTCAGAAGATCTAACTTCAAGTACCCCCTGCTTGCCCTGTGCTGAAAGACAGGCTGGTCTAGGCAGCACTGAGTTGGTGCTGGGGACCATGCTGGGTCTCAGGTACAGAGATGACAGGACACCACCACAGAGCCCTAGTTGGGGTGACAGTGGTGTGGGCAGTACCTCTCCAGACTCAGGCCAACCATCTGGTCTAGGAGCTGCCTCAGGGCCCCGCCCTGCAGCTGCTGCTGAGACCTTGCAGCCTGTGTCCTGCCCAATGGCCAGCACAGCCTGCAGCTGCAGAAGGTGACAGGACTGGAGGTCCGTGCTCCAGGAGTGGCAGGTGGCTGCGCTCTCCAGGGGCCAGTGCCACAGTTTTTGTTGGAAACAGCTGGCTGTAGTGCACTTCAGTCAGAGCAGCAGCCAGGCTGAGCTATGGGGCTGGGTCCTCTCCTCAGCATTTGTGTTGATGGAGGAGAGAGGGATATTCCAAAGAGAGGGCTTTGCTTTCTTTCTGGGAGGTCAGAGAAGAAGGGTGGCCCTGCCACCGGGAGATCCAGGACTGGGAGGAGGGTAGACTCAGAGACAGAGGTAGGATTGGTTGCTGCATGGGTGCACAGCTCACAGCAGGCATGGGCTAACTGCCCACGCCAGACCAAGGGGCTAGAGAAGACAGGGAGGCCTTCTGGAGACCAGCCCCAGAGAGCAGAGGGAATCATAGGCTTCCACAAGAGGGCGCCCTGATGGCTCCTAGTGGCCATTTGGAGGTCAGCCTAGAGAATCAGCCCTGGGGGACCTTGTGGCCAGGGTCAACATATATTGAGTAATGGACAGATATCTAAGGCCCAGGTTCTGGGGGCATCCAGTCTGAGCAGCATACTGGGCCTCTCACTAGGCTCCCTCCAGGCAAGTCCACGTCTGGGGTTAGGCAGTCACTGGGTCAGCTGCATTGGAGAGGGAGCAGAACAGCCTCAGGGAGGAGCCACTCCCTGGTGTGCAAGGGGAGTCCTTCCCTGGGGAGGGTCCTCTGGTGCAGCCCTAGGAGGCAGGGACAGCACCCACGAGTGTTAGTGGCAAGGTGGGCTGAATCTGCCTCCTCCAGCTGAATTCTGACCTTTGAATGAAAAGTGAAAATGGCATCTCCCCAAAGACACCACTCAAGGACGAGCTCATTGGTTCCTCTGCCAAGGGTCATTATCTCCTTGGGCCTCAGGCAGGAGCAGGGTGGTGGACCCCCTGGCCAGGAGTAGGTTCTGTAATTCCCTCAGGAAACCGGATGGAACCTTTCTGCTGATTGGGTGCTGGGCTCTTCTGAGAAAGATCCTGGGCTGTCTCTGACCCCACAACCTGCCTGCAGCACACAGCTCCTCATCCAGGCATCTGAATCCAGCTTGCTGGATTGCCAGGTGGACCCCCTTCTCCCTCTGTCACCTGCAAAGGCCTCCATCTGCTTTAGTGGCTGTCAGCGCAGAGAGAAATGACTGAGTCGCCCCTTCCTACCTTTAGGACACTAGTGGCCACTCCCTCCCTGCCCCCAGTACAGGGACGTGCACACTTGGGGCACATTGTGAAAGTCAAATTAACCTCCCCCACCCCACCCAGGTCTGGATAGGGGCGCGTGGGAGCTGGGCAGAGGAGAGCCGGGTTACTTTATAAACGAGGAAACGGAGGCCCAAAAGGATGTGGCCCCGGGACAGGCCGACGGTGGCCGGCCCACTCCCGCGGCGGGCCTCCGTTACTGCCCAGCCTTGGCCGCAGGCCACCCGAGGGCCGCGCCCGTCCGCCCGCCGCACTCGCCGGGCGCGCTCCGCCCTGGCCGACGGCCGCGCGCTGGGGGCGCCCGGGGCGGCGGAGGCGGATGTGGGCGGCGGCTCGGGCGCGGGGCGGGCGCGGGGCGGGGAGAGGGCGGGCCGGCGGCGGCGGCGGCGGTGGCTCAGGACCGAGGCGGCGGGCGGCCGGCCCAGCGCAGCCAGCGCGCCCGGAGAACGGGAGCAGGCGGCCGCGAGCGAGCAGCGCGCACCGGCGGCACCGCGGCGCCTCGCGAGGCCCGGCCAGCAGCGCCCGCCCCGCCGCGACCCCAGCCGGCCCCGCCCAGCGCCGGCCCGCGGGATGCGGAGCGGCGGGCGCCGGAGGCCGCGGCCCGGCTAGGCCCCGCTCGCCCGCACGCGGCGGCCCGGTGAGTGCCCGCGCCGCGCCCGATCTGCCCCGCGGCGGGGCCGCTTTGTTCCCGGCAGGGCCGCGGCGCGGGCGGGCCGCGGCGGCCGAGCAGGAAGTGGCCGAGCGTCGGCCTGGGCGTGGGGCGCGAGGCGCGGGGCGCAGGCTGGCCGCTCTGGAGGCCCGCGCGGAGCGCGGGGTGCCGTCCGCCCGCCAGGCCGCCCCTTGACCTTGGCAGCTGCGCCGCCGCGAGGGGCCCGCGCCGGGAGAGGAGCGCTTCGGGGCGCGGGGGCCCGGGAGGCGGCGGCAGAAAGGGTGGTTGGGGGCCGGGAGAAGGCTCGCCCCGGGCGGCCTGCAAGCCTGGGGAGGACCTGGGAGGGAGACCTTGTTCCCCGTGGACAAAAAGTTGTCTGTGGGGGCAGGGTGCCCAGGTTAGCCCACAAAGGACTGCTGGCCCTCTGGGCCCGGAACTGCTTCCTGCCCTGGGTGGGTTCTGGAGGCCTGGAGCCACTGGGGCTTGCCCCAGGGATTTGGGATCCTGGGCCAGCTGGTGGACATGTCCCGTGGGACTGATTCCTGATTTGGGCCATGGTAAGCTGGTGGACTAAGGCCTATGCTCTGTGGCCAGATCCCCACCCCCTGTCCATTCCTGGGCCCCCATGGCCTGGTTGCAGAGGGTCAGTCTTGCCTGCAGAGCCCCTCACCCAAGTGAAGGGCGGGGCATGTTGATGGGGCCCCAGCCTAACATGCCACTCACAGACCTGTCCTGGGAGGGAGCTCTTCAGAGCCTTGTGTTTCTATAAATGCTGTGACTTCAGTAATAATAGCAACAATATGCCCTCATGGTGAGGCGCGTGCCACAGAGCCCAGAGGCAGGGTCCCTGCGGAGGCCATGCCTCTGATTTGGTGTGGACACTTCTGTGTGCATGGATATATTTTTACATACATCTCTGGACAGCTGTCTGACTGTCAGTAGCAGGCCTCAGGCCTGGCGCGTGAGGTGGGGGACATCGGAGTTTTCCAGTCCAGCTCTGCCTTCAGGCCACGCCCAGAGATCCCCCTGTGGGCCCTTGCTGGGCCTAGCCCTCTAGTCCTGCTTCCTGACACTCCCGCAGGACCTGCTGAGCACCTGGAGTTCCTCAGAGTTCCTCAGGGCCAGGCGTGGTCTTCCCTGTTGGGACGTTTGACACAGGCAGCAGGGCCTTCCTGCTGTGTCAAGTTAGTTTAAGACAATTAAGGCAAAGTGACTCTCAGGGGGTGCCTATCCTGTACCTCAGGAGGCCAGAGAGGTGGCCTGTGGCAGTGTCTGGGCTGCTGTGTTGGGATCCATCGCACAGTGGTCCTCAGGGGCCTCTCCTGAGCCTGTCTTTAGAGTGCCCTCCTGGAAGGCTGCTGGCAGGAAGAGTGTCCGAGCACTCTTTTCCAGGATGCCCAGAGTTGGTGACGTGGGAATGGGGCTTTGAGGGATGCCTAGGAGTTCTTCCAGCTTGGGAGCTGTGGAGAGGGCCCTGTGGGATCAATGGGCAAAGTGTACTTTGGTGATGGCTGGCTGGTAGGCCACTGCAGGGCAGGGGCTTGTTCAGTGCCCCTCCTCCCCGTCTCTGGCCTCCTGAATGCTGTAATTATGGGTCTGAAACCACCCTGCTCTGGGTGCTCCTTACTAACAGGACCATCTGAACATCTCTTTGTCCCCAAGTCCCAGTGCGGGGCCTGGCAAAACCAGAGATGCCTGGTACATGTTGGCTGAATGAATGAACCAGATTCAGAGCGGCAGGGGCTCTGTGGTTTAGGAGGGGCCTGGGGAGGTTTTCAGTCTCACCCTGGAGGGCTCAGCCGCTGCTCTCCTGGCCCTGCCTTCTCGTTTGAATTTCTGCTTTCCCAGTGGTGGGGGCAGGAGGGAGGAGCCCCGGGGCCCTGCCCTGGGGAATCTCAACCTGTGACTGGAAATGACCTGGACAGGGAGAGCAGAGAGGGTCACGTCATCAGGGTTGGTGAAAGGGTCAGAAGGCTGCCTGGAGGAGGTGTTCTCTCAGCTGGTGCAGCAGGTGGAGGAGGCTGGGATACCCCAGAGGGCTTTCTGGGGTGGAAGTGGTTTGCACCTAGACCTGGGAGGTGAGCGTGACAGCTGCTCTGAGCACATGGGTTTGGAGAGCAGTGTCCAGTGGCGTGGGCTTCTGCCTGGCCTGGTGTTGTGGGGGGTAGGCAGGCTGGCAGAGGAGGGTGGGTGAGGATGGGGGCTGGGAGCCGGGAGGGGCCACAGGGAAGGCAGACCCTGGCTGAGGTGGCGAGGAGCATGGCCCCGGGGCTCTCTGAGAGCTTGGGGGGCACCCCCAGCAGACGGCCCTCACACACTCTCTGTTTGCTTCTTCTAGAGGCTGTAGCTAGGCCGCCAGAGCCCAGAGGGAGCCTGCTGGAGGAGCGTATCTGCACCCTTGGGCCGCCCCGGCCAGCAGGGGCCACGGACACCATGAACGACGTGGCCATCGTGAAAGAGGGGTGGCTACACAAACGAGGTCAGTGCCTGCCCTCAGGCTGGCCCTGGAGGGCAGGGCCAGGGAGTGAGCCCTGGTCTACCTGGGGTCCTGGAGCCAGTGGGGCCGGCGGCCTGTGGGCTTCCTTCAGGTGTGGGGGCTTGTGCCAGGCCAGCTGGGAGGAGGGGCCGCTTTCCTGAGGCTCCTGGACCTAGCACCCCGCCACAGTGTGGAGGTCACAGCCTTGTGGGCCTCCTGAGTGGGAGGGGAGGCCCTGTGCAGGGCCTGCTGTTCGGGCCCCTGCCTGGCAGGGCCTGGTGGGCGGGGCACGCCAGGCCACTCCAGCCTTCCTCCTGGCTTTCCTGGAAGGCGGCGAGGACCCAGCAGTTCCAGGCCTGGCACGCTGGCAGCCTGAGGCACTGCCCAAGGGCTCCTGAGGGCAGGGCAGGGCAGGCTGCTGGGCTTGGCCTGTTGCCCACCTGAGGCCTGGACTCCGGGGAGGGGGTTCTGCTCCACCCAGGGCCCTGGCCGACTGGGGCCTGTTTGTGTTGGAGCTGCAGAGCTGGCCGCCCCCCCGCCTTCCCACTCCTTTGGCCCCGTAGCCCAGGGGAAGGACGCTGCCCAAGGGGCCCAGCGAGGAGCAGGGGAATAAGACCTGAGTGTAGCCCTCGCCTTCCCGCTGTTCTCCCCTCTGTCCTGCTGGAGGTGGACTTCACAGCCAGGGGTCCTGGGCAAGCCACTCCCTATTGTACCAGGGCGGACATTAGCCTGCCCCCTTCTGACTTCCTCTTCCTGCAAACCTGCTCCCCGGGAAGTTCTGGCGATCCGTGCCAGCAGCTCACCACTCCTCGCACTCCACCTCCAGCAGATGAACCCCGTGTCTTGAGGGGAGGAGGCAGCCCCAGGCCCCCCAGACAGGGAGTCATGGTGGAAGTGGGTATCATGAGGCAGGGTTCTGGGGGACGTACGGGAGCTCCCCAGTAGGGCAGGTCTGGGAGCTGCTGGAGGAGGCTGCAGGGTGGCTGGGAGGTGCCAGGGCCCAGGGCTTGAGGTGGGGATTGAGGGTGTGGTCAGCTGTGTGCTGGAGCTCGGTTGGTCGGTGTTGCTGGGCCTGGGTCCATGGAGCCATTGCCTACTTTCCCAGGCCCTTCAGCCACATCTCACCCTTTGCCTCATCTCATAGCCCTGACCCCTGACCCTTTTCTGTGCCCCAAACAGTCTGTTTTCTTGGTGAATGCTTGTTGAGTGACTTAGATTTGGGGCCAACCCAGGAGGTGCCTGGCCCCAGTCACACAGGGCCTGTGGCAGCCAGCCAGACTTGGGTAGGAGCACTTCTGAGGCCTGGGCTCCTGGTGACCAGGTTGCCACTCTGGTTGTACCTTCGGAAAGGACCTGGGGGGAGGCAAGCGGGCCTCAGGGGGCATCCGAGAGACCCCATGGGGCTGCTCTGTGCACCTCCAGCACCTCGGGCCTTGGCTTCCCCATTTACACAGTGGGAATGGGTGGGGTAGAGACCTGGTGCAGGGGGCTCGTGGTCTGTGGGGGTCCCCCTGCTTGTGACGCCCTGTCCTGGTGGGATGGAGGGGGACCCTTTAAGTGGGGGTTACCATCCAGGCAGTCTCAGCAGCCTCCAGGCCCTGCTGCCTGGTGCCAGCCACACCAGGGGAGAGGGTCCTGTCCCCAGCCCCACTCGTCTTCCTCTAGCCCCAGCCCAGGGGCATGGGCTCTAGCAGGGTGGCCGGGCATGGGAGGTAGACTGCACACCTTCCTGCATGGTCCCTCTGAGTTCTGCTCTGGCCCAGGGCCCTTGCTTGGACTGCCCTGCTTTCTGAATGCCCTGGACCTCCTAGTGGGGGAGGGGGGCGACACAGGTGTCCTCCAGCCCTCTGATGCCCTGGCCACTTGTCTTTGCCACCTGGGAGTGACCTGTCCAGGGTGGGCCTGGGTCTGCCTCTCTGCTGGCTCCCCTGCATCGGGACCTGGAATACACTGGTTCTCAGCCCAAGTCCCCAGGCACAGCCCACCATGGCCACCTGGGCTGGCCCCATGTGGGGTGACCATGCCTTCTGGGGCTGTGTAGGTGTGGGGATGAGAGTGGATGGGTGTCCTACTACAAATGAGGGGCCAGACGGCCATGTCTGCAGACCAGGCCCAGGCTCTTTCTCTTGCCACTGAGGTGGTGGGCACCCATCTCTGGGGAGTGGCCCCAGGCTGTGTTCAGAACATGCCTGCCGGAATCACCCACACCAGAGCCAGAGCTGCTGACAGACTTGCAGCTGGCCAGGCATCCCTGGGCCTCCATGTCCCCATGTGTCTAACAGGGAGCCATCCCAGGATCATGGATGCAAGCTGCTGAGGGCCAGAGCTCGTGGGGAGGTGGCCCAACCAGGCAGCCCCAGGTGGGTTGTGGAGGAAGCTGCAGTACCACCCGGTGGGTGGCCAGGCCAGATCAGTGCTGCCCGCTTCCCTTTTCCAGAGGTCTGCCTCAGGTGAGCTCCTGGGAGCAGGCATTCAGGAGCCACCCTGGGGCAGGTTGCAGGTGGCTGGGCTTGGCCCAGGGCATCCAGTTTTTGGCCTCCAAGAGGAGAGCTCTGTGCTGTGCAACAGGCCGGCTGCGCCACTGCTTTTGGAGTGTGGTCCCCTTAAAGCCTGGGCCACCTTTGTCTCCTTGCCCCAGTGCTGACAGGTCCCGCTCCACCCTGCCCTGTGGACAGCCGCTCTGGTCAAGCCTCCAGCCAAGGACCCCACTGTCATCCTCCTGGCCATGCTTGTCTTCAGTGTCCCTGACTCACGGCAGGTGGCTGGATGAGGAGAGGGAGGGGAGGGTGGCCAGGAGGCTGGGTCAGGATGAACTCTGGAAGTAGAAGTGTGTGCTGACCAGTGGGCACCTCCCAGTCTCCCAGGGGCCAGCAGGGCCCAGCAGAGGAAGCAGCCTGAGGCCATGGGGTGGAGGTAGAGGGAGCCAACCTGTCCCAGATGTGGTCGCCTGAGTGGGTCTTCAAGGTGTGTATGCCTGGGTGTGTGTAGGAGGCCTGTTGGGACCTCATTTGGACTTTCTGGGTTTTCCTCTTGTATGTGTGGTCCTGAGCTTGAGCCCAGCAGTGCTTTACTTACCACTAAGCTACGTTCGCAACCCTTTTTTTTTTTTAGAGAGAGAATTTTTTTTAATATTTATTTTTTAGTTTTCAGCAGACACAGCATCTTTGTTTGTATGTGGTGCTGAGGATCGAACCTGGGCCGCACGCATGCCAGCCGAGCACGCTACTGCTTGAGCCACATCCCCAGCCCCTTGCAACCCTTTTTAATTTTTGTTTTGAGACAGAGTCTTGCTGTTAAGTTGTCCAGGCTGGCCTGGGACTTGCCATCCTCCTGCCTCAGCCTCCTGCGTAGCTGGATTGCAGGCATGTGCCTGGCCTCAGTTTAACTTAACGCCTGGAAGCTAGGCCTCTGCCCGGGGCCAGGCTGCCCCATCCTGGCATGGACCTTCCCCCTGACCCAGATCCCTTCAGGCATAGTGGGGATACTGAGGCCTGGCTCTGGCCCTGAGGGCCTCCTGGGTATTGTCTCCCTCCTACCCACTCTGGTTCAGTCTTGAGGTCCTGGCACAGGTTGTCCCTGTTGGGGGCTCTGGGGTGCAGAGTGGTCCACTTCAGTGACACAGATCCCCGTGCATGCCCAGCTGTGGCCCTGGCCATGCTGTCAGCTAGTCCCAGGGTCCTTGTGTGGGCGGGGGTCTGCACCCTGAGGATACAGCCCAGCTCCCTTTCTCCTGGGAGGCCGAAGCTTTGCTGAGCGGACATGAGTGGAAGGTAGTTTGTGGGGCCGGGTGACCCGTGTCAGCGTGCACAGCAAGGGTTGCAGGTCAACTGCTTGAGTGCAAAGGTGGGAGTTGCTCTGCAGAACCACTGAGGGAAGCCCCCTGGAGGCCCCTGAACCTGTGAGCAGTGCTGCCAGCTTCCCTGGGCCTCCGTTTCCCTGGGGTCAGGTGTGGGTTGGCCATAGGTGCTCCCCGGGGGCCCTGCTATGCCCTTGGCCTGACCAGTGAGCACCAAGTGTCCTCCTTAAGGAGGACATGTGCTGGCCATGGGGACAGACTGGAAGAGATGTGTAGGTGTGCAGGGAGAAGGCAGGCAACGTGTGCCAGCCTTTGAGCCCAGGGGACGGGCCTGGTGACATGGTGCTTGGCCGATGGCGGCAGCCTTGGCTTGGCTGGTGCGGGGCCGTTTCCTGCTTGGTGAATGTGTTGCGCTCACCCTTCAACACAAACAACAAAAGAGGAAGCTGGGCAGCCTCACGCTGGGGGCGTGGGGTCACTCACCAATGGCCTAGCCTGGCCCTGGGGCCGATGAGCCTGGTGGCTCTGAGTGGGGAGTGCTCTTGCTTCTGCTGCCTGGTTGCCTGTCCTCTTTGGGCATGGGTGTCCTGTAGGGGGCCAGACTCTATGGTGGGGGTCACAGGGAAGGATGGTGTGAGTAGGAGCAGGGTCCTGGGGCCACCTCCTGACCTGCTCTGCTGTCCACCCTGTAGGGCGGCATGGAGAGCACTGGCAGGTGGGACACTAGGCCTGCACAGGGGCAGAAGTGTGGTGGGACAGCCCCCAAGTGACTGGCCACCCCCTCTCATCAAGGCTTCAGTGGGGGCTCTTAGAAACGCCGCAGGGAGGGGCTTGGCAGGGCACTCACCCCTCCCGAGAACCCCGGGCGAGGCCCAGGGCCAGTGCCCAGCTTTGGGCCCTCCTGCAACAGGAGTGGGACCGCTGCCCGCTGCCCAGGACTGCCCCACAGCCATAAGGCCACTGCTGTGCCCGCTTGGCACACCCCACCCAGAGGCTCCCCTAGCCCAGAGCTGGCCCCAGGCCCCGGCCAGGATGACCCTGCCTGCTGGAGCACTTGTCCCCACTCAGGCTGTGTGGCCCCTCTGTCCCCCTGCCTTGGGGAACTCTAACCCTGGGAAGTAATAATAAGTCTGTATCTTAAGACATTGTCACTGAGGGGGTGGGGCTTGGGGGTGGCCTGCTGGCGCAGAGCTCTGGGTCACGTCCCCTCGCCTTGCCTCCCCTGCAGGCTCAGCCCCTGCTCAGGCTTCCCAAAGCTTTGTCAGGGTTGGGAAGTGGTGGCTCCCAGGCTTCCTCTCCACCCCTCCTCCTGAGCTCCCTGTCCCCCACAGGGTGGCTCTGCTTGCTCACCCCATCCTGGCTCCTTGTCCTCTGTCCTACTGGGAACCTCATTACCTCTCTTGCTTGGGCCCATCTGGGCTCGTGTGGGGCCTGCAGGCCCTGGACCGGAGCCCCTGGGCCTGGTGCTGTGTGGGGGTCCAGGCCAGGACTGGCTGGGGCAGGAGCCCCCTCCTGGAGCAGGACAGGAGCAGCCCCTTGTCCTCCCCGCCCCTCCAGAGCATATTCCTTCACGGGCCCCTTTGTGTGGGCTGAGTGAACTGCCCCTGCTGTGCCGCCCTTAGGTGGGGAGGCAGGTAGAATGGGTGGCAGGAGGCCCCAGCGTGTGGGTTCTAACACAGACTGCAGGCAGGGATGGCTTGGCCAGAGCAGAGTGGGTGGCACCTGGTCAGTGGGCTGCAGCTGAGTAAGTAGGGTGGCCAGAGACAGGCAGGTGTTTGGCTGCCAGATGGGGGTGACCTGAAGCCAGGTGGTGGGCATGGGGCAGGGCTGCCTGCTGAGTGCAGAGGCCGTGGACACTGCTGAGTGGGATGATCTGGGGGACAAGAACCAGCTGTGTCCTATAGGGGTCCAATATGGCCCCTTTCTGCCAAGGGGTGGGTGTTGTGCAGTGTCCTGGAGGATGTGGGGTCTGGGAGAAGGGCTGGGTGGGTGGGACCTGGTGTGCATTCTGCTGCAGCTCAGCAGGAGGTTTGGGGGCCGCAGTTTGGGGGATGGGGGCCTGGAGGACAGGCCCAGCAGTGCTGCCCTGGAGTGGCCGGAGGAGCTGAGGGGCCCCGTGCTTCAGCCATACCTTGGCAAGAGTGGGTTTAATGGTGCCAGGCCCGCCCTCCCCTCTCCCTCCTGTGTGTGCATTGTTGCCAGCCTGCGTGAAGACCAGAGACCTGTGAGGAAGGAGCTCAGGGTGTGTCCCAGCAGGACTTGGGGCTTTGGTCATATCTGCCTTTTTCTCTCTTTTTTTTGGTACTAGGGATTGAACCCAGAGGCACTTAGCCACTGAGCCCCATCCCCAGCTCTTGTTTTATATTTTATTTGGAGACGGGGGCCTCCCTGAGTTGCTTGGGGCCTTGCTAAGTTGCTGGCGCTGGCTTTGAACACGTGATCTTCCTGCCTCAGCCTCCTGAGCTGCTGGGATTGCAGGCGTGCACCACTGCACCTCTGGCTCATGTCTGTGACATTGAGGGTCCCTCTGAGTCTTGGTTTCTTCTGTAGAGAGCTAGTGGACGTAATGACCCCTGCCACCCAGCTGGGCTTTCTGGGAGAGTGGGGCAGGATCTCCGGCTGGAGAAAGGTGCAGCCAGGATCTGTGTAGCATCAGCCTCTGCTGGGCAGGGGCTGGACACCTTTTTGACCAAGGATGCTTGTGCCCCATCCCTATTCAGACCCCAAGTGCCGTCTTTAGAAGGGCTCACTCAGGGGGCAGCTCGTGTGCCCTTGGCTGGGCTGTATCAGGCCGAGTCTGTGGCCTTGATCACATGGCCTCTTCCCTTCCTTCTCTGGCTCGTGGTCACAGGGTCCACCTGCCTGTGGACCCTGCTGGGATAAGGAACAGTGGGACTCTGACCCAGGCAGGGGCCTGGTACATTGGGCCTTGGAGATGACCCGTGCTGCCCACTGCCCAGCCAGCAGGCAGCGAGGGCTGGACACATAGCCTGTGGGCTGCTGTCAGCAGGGCCGTCTGCTCAGTGTGCTGGAGAAGGTAAATGGGCGCCCGGCAGCTGTCGGTGGGCGATGGATGTGTCTGCGGCAGGGGACCGTGCGGTCCCGCTGTCAGCTGGCGCCTGCTCCCCAGGCCTGCTGGGGCTCACTTTGCTGTGGAGAAACAGCTCGGTGCCGCCTGGCCCCCTGCCAGCTGCCGCCTGTCATCGCCGCTGTGGCAAAGTGTTTATCCAGCAGTTTCCCGAGAACTGGGGACTTTCAGAGGATGTTCATGGAGCTCAGGACCTGGTGGCCTGGTGGCGTGGCTTGGAGGGTTGAGTCACAGCAACTCAGGAGGGCCCAGGTGGGGCCTGGGCTATGGGTGCCCTAGGACCCGTGGCCCAGCGTGGAGAGGGCAGGCCTTGGCTTGTCTTCTCCCCAAGCACTGGCCTTGTGGCCCTGATGGTAGCACTTGGGTTGTGGGAGGTTGGGTGAGGAGACTTCCTGGAGAGGCTGGCCTGCCAGAACCTCAGCCTTCAGCACAGGACGGGCTGACCCTCAGGGATACTGAGGGACCTAGGGGCTACAAGAGGATGGGGGACACTGCCTGCCCTGTATCCAACTCCTTGTGCCTGGATCCCCAAGTTGTACACGGGCCATGGCGGGTATGGACTTCTGCTGGCTATGTGTATTCTTTCCCTGGGCCTGACAGGACCTGGTCTTGGGGGTGGGCACAGCAGGGGTCCCCTCCCCTCCTTGGCTCTTCTGCCTCCAGGGAAGGCTCTAGGGAATCCTGGAGGCTGGTTGAGGTCTTGCCTCTGCCCTGCCCAGGAGTCCTGGCATTGGAGTGGGGATGGGCATGGGCCACAATGTCTTCACAGCTGGCATAGGGTCCTGACTGACTGCTCACGGGAAGTGGAACTGCTGCAGTGCCGGGCTGAGGCCCAGGCTGCGCTGCACCTGGCATGGACTGTGGGTCCCTCCTGAGCTCCAGGGTTTGTTGGGGGTGCCCCGGGGCCTGGGGGTTTGTTGTGATTTGCCGTCCCCCAAGTGGAGAGCAGGAGAAGGCCCTGGTTGTGCAGAGCAGTAGGTACCCTGTCTAGGGGTGACAGCCTGAGGGGCAGTCTTGGCCTTGCAGCTTATCACTGCCTTACATCTGTCTGGAACATGGGCTCGCTGGGGGACCTTGTCCTTCTGCTGCCCTGTGGGCTGTTCAGGGAGAGGAGGACACTGGCTGGCACAGTCCCTCCAGGCTGGACTCCCACCCAAGTGCAAGACATTCAGCAGCTGTGATGGGGTATGGAGCTTGGCAGCCAGGGTGAGTGCCCGTACCTCTGGTGACACTAAAGAAGAAGGGTGGCCCCTTCGGGTCAGTCTCTTCCTGTTGGTGTGTGGAGCTTGGTGAGACTGGTGGAGAGAGGCCTGGATCTGGCACTAGAGACCCAGGGGTGGGCAAGTGCTACTCCACAGGCATCCTGTGACCACAAGGGCAGCCATGTCCTCCACCTGTCCATCTTGTGTCACTCAGCCCTGGAGTGAGTGCTGTTGTCTGAGCTGGCTGCTGGCCTAGCCTTCTGTCTGGGCTGAACACATTAACATGCAGGCCATGGCCCATGCTGCAGCTGGCTTGGTGGACACCCTGAGTGATGGCCCGGCTGGACATGAGGTGGGGTGAAGAAAGAGATGTGTGTGTCCTGGAGCCTTGGCCCCAGGGCCCTGCTCCCCTCTGGAGGGTTTTCCTGCGTGTCAGGCTGCTGCATGCAAAGGCCTGCTCAGGTCCTGTCCTTGTCCCTCTGCGCACCCGAGTCTCCTGGGCCCAGGGCCTTGAAAGCTGGGAAGGGGAGGATACCGAGCCCCTCCTGAGATCTCTGGGGGGGCTGGGCACCCCCAGATCTGGCTCCTAGAACCTCCTGTCCTAGGATGCTCAGGGGCCATGGGGGGCTGGGACTGTAGAGCACTAGCTGGGAGGAGACAGATCTGGGTCAGGGCTGGGAGCCAGGCGGGCGCACTGAGTGCCGGGTGGTGCTGGGGGCTATGTGGGGCACACGGGGGGCCATGGTGGTGGGATCAAGATGGATTTCCGGGGTGAGCGGGTGCGGTGCTCATCAGCTTCTCTGCTCAGTTAGCATCCTGGGGAGCGGCAGCTGGCGAGATGGGAGGCACTCCATCAGGGGCCGACAGCTCCAGACTGGCGCTGGTGGGTGGGCACACGTGGGGGGTAAGAGGGGCAGGATGGGGTGGGCGTGCAGCCCCCCAGCCGGCTCTGCCTGATCTCTGGAGTCTCTGCCTGCTGCACCTCCCACGCCCTGAGGCCACAGGGAGGGTCTCCTGGAAGAGCTGCAGGTGGGGTGCTCTGACCTAGGCAGAGCTGGCCCGGGGTTTGTGCTGGGGGAGGCCAGTTGCTGGGGTTTCAGACTCCATTCTCCAGCGTTGGCATTGGCTATTAGGCAAGGCCCCAAGTGGCCATGGGATCCAGGGCCAGAGGTGTTGGAGCTGGGTTGGCAGTTGCCCTGCGGCCACGTGAGCTGTAGGCCAGCAAAAAGCGGGTGACATCTTTCCTTCCTTTGGAGGTACCTTCCCACATGTGAGCTCTGCACAGCATCTCGGAGAGCTCCTCCCTGCCCCTTCCTAAGTGCTGAGGACAGGTTCTCGGGCTGGGGGTGTAGCCTGAGAGTGGGCTCTGGCCACCCTGGGGCTGGCCGGGGGCCACTCCCATGACAGGCACTCCCACTTCAGGCCATGCAGAATGAGGCCAGGCCTCTGCATTGCTTGTGGAGCGTCTGGCTGCAGTGTCTGGGTAGTGGGAGCCACAGGGAGGGGGAGCCCAGGGGGTGCACTGTACCCAGAGTTCCCTCGGCCTGCACCTGGCAGGTGGGTGGCCTCGAGGGGGAACAGGCTTCTATGCAGGAAGGAAGTGGCTCTCAGAGGGTCCCAACCCACAGCACTAGGAGGACAGTGTACCCACCTGGAACACCAGGATGCAGTGTGGCCTTGGATAGAGAAGGCAGGCTGGCCAGGACCCTCAGGGCTGTGGGGAGAGGAGCAGCACCTTTGCCTGGCCCTCTATGACCCATACACCCCAGGAGACGATCTCCATGGGCTGGAGCCTGGTCCCCTGGGTGCCTGGCCATAGCAAGTGTACCATGCACTGGGGGCCTAAGCACCTAGGCATCACCCTGCTGGACCCAGTGGTAGATGGCCTGGTGACAGAGCCATTGCTTGTCCCCCACGTCCCTCCAGGTGCCCTCGTCCAGAGCTCAGTGTGGCAGGAGGACCCTGCCCATGGGCCGGCTCCTCTGCCCTCTGCCCAGTGTCCCTGCAGATGAAGAAGTCGCCTCATTAGTGAGCTCCCCGTTGCTCTTCAGACTCCTTGCTCGGCAAAATGTAAATGAAACATTTTTTCCGGGTGTCAGTATGAAAAATGACAGTCACTGTGAGCTCACAGAGGACATCTGCTCTGGTTCCTACATGTGAACGCCTGCTTACGGCTGATGTTGCAAAACTTGAGGGGGATGTTCCCGTGCACCTGGTTGACCCAGAGTAGTCCCAGCCTGGGTCCTGATGCCCACGGTGTCCAGCTCTGGGTGCCTCCTGGGTCTGGTCAATGGATGGTGCTGAGGGGTACTCCATGCCCCCAGTCGGCAGCTCTGCCCCTCTGGCTGACTCCGGCACAGAGATCAACTTCTGCCAGGGTTGTGGTGCTGGTCCTCTCCCCTCCAGACACCAGGTTCTGGCTGTGGTAGGCAGCCACACATGCCATTGTCACCTGTGGCTGCCATCTGCCAGACCCTGCGTGCCCTCTGGCCCCTCCCCATTTCCCCATCAGTGCTACTCCCTGAGTCTGGGTGCCCTGGGCCTGAAACGCCAGCAAGCCTGCCTCCCCTGGACCCAGCGCTGTCACAAGCAGCCCACCCCAGCCTGCTGCCCATGCACATGTCCTGTGGGGTGGGGCCAGGAGGGGGTTGACATAGACCCTCACAGCCCTGTCCCACAGGGGAGTACATCAAGACTTGGCGGCCACGATACTTCCTCCTCAAGAATGACGGGACCTTCATCGGCTACAAGGAGCGGCCCCAGGATGTTGACCAGAGGGAGTCCCCCCTCAATAACTTCTCTGTGGCACGTAAGTGTCCCCCTGGCCACCTTGGGTTGGAATGAGGTGGCTGAGCAGGGCTAGAGCTTTCTGTGCCCACCAAACTCCCTGCCAAGGCCCTCTTTTGGCCTCTGTGTCGTCCCTAGGAACAGGCCTAGCAGAGCTGGCTCCTGTCACCTTCTGTAGGACTGTTGAGAGGCCAATGCTGACTGGGCCCAGGCCATCCAAACTACTTCCCAGCCCTGGTACTCTTGCTTGGAAGGACGAGGGGTCTCACCTGTGGACAGAGCCTGGCCTCTGGGGAGACTGGGTCTTCCTCTGGTTGGGGCTTAACAGAGCAGCCAGGAGCACCCACTGGGATACCCCCTGGTGGGGAGGGCACAGAGAGAGAGCACCACCTCCCTTACCCCCAGAGCCCTGGCCTGTGGGGCCTGTTGTGCCTTCCTAGCTTGTGTCCCACCCTCCTGATGGGTGAAGGTGGCAAGGCTGTTCCAGGCTGTCTCCTGGGGGCATCTGCAGGTTCCAGCCCACACGAGCCACAGTGATTGAGACGCTGGGGCAGGTGTACCTCCCGGTCTGGTCTGCTTCCCGTGGGGCCACCCTGTGGCCCAGTCTTCCCAGGGGCTGGCCCAGGGTGCTGGCCAGGCATGCAGGTGTGACTGTGTGGGTGGTGAGGGATCAGCTGTGGGACATCTGGAGCAGTGGGCTCAAGGCAGGTCTCTGGGATCCGTCTCGGGCTGCATCTGGATGTGCAGTGCGATGCCCCAGACCTGGGTTCTACCCCTGGTCCCTTGCTCATGTCACCCTTCACACCAGGTGGCTCCGCTCACCCTCCTGGGATCCTGGGTCCTCTAACCCCTCCACCCTGCTTGTCCCCAGGGTTCTGGGGCCTTGGAGGAGGAGATGTACAGGTTGCCATCCCCAGGCTGGATGGGGAAGGACCCCCACCTGCTCCTCACCAGCCCCTCCTGTGTGCCTGGCGCTGGGCCGAGGGGAGGATGTCAGCAGCCCTACCATCAGATGAGGCTCCTCATCAGGGAGCAGAGGCCTTGCCCTATGGGGCTCCTGGTCGAGGGGCCTCCTGTGGGGGCCTTTTCAGGATCAGATTTCTCTGAGCCCCGATTTCCTTTTTCCTGGTTCCTCGAGCTGCTGGCCCTGCAGTGGTGGGTCCCCATATGGGAAGAGACCCAGGAAGCAGACCCCCCATCCCCTAGTAGGGTCCCTGCAAGCTCTCCTTGATTCCCCTCTGTGGGGTGGGGAGGAGGCCATATTCCCTGGGTTCCCAAAGCAGGGCCTTGCTGTTGGGAGGCAGCCCTGGCTGAGGGCAGGGAAGAGGAGAGGGGCTCTGGAGGTGGCACACAGAGGGCGGTGCCAGCCTCTGGGGCCTGCTAAGCAGCAGAGCATGGAGTGGGTGGCTGTGCTGTAGCCCCCGTCCAGGAGCTTCTCTGAGGATGGGATCTGGTGTGACGGGGCGAGACCCCAGCTCTGGGCACTGCCTCCCACTGACAGGCTTTCTGGGAATGAGCAGGAGGCCGTGTGCCCAGATGACAGGGCCCAGGCAGGTTTCCCACCGTGCTGATCAGGTCCTTCCCCAAGGCTGGGCCCCAAGCCCCTTCCCGGCCCCCAGGCCTGGCAGGCGGCCCCTTGCTCACTCAGTGGAGCCAGCCAGCCCCTTGCGTTGCCAGGGCCTGGACGATGGAATGCGGGAGGCCCCTGGGCTGGCCCCTCAGCCCCTCCTGCCCACAGAGTCCTGTGAGACGCCCTCTCTGCTCATAGCACTCATACCCCTCAGGGCCTGGTGTGTCCCTCACAATCCAGCCATGGCAGGTGTGCATGCTCCAGGTGTGTGTGCACCAGGTCTGAACTGCTCCAGGTGTGTGTGCTGCAGATGAGCATATTCTGCAGGTGCTCTAGCTGTGGCTGGGAAAACAGCAAGAGATCCCTGCCTGGTAGGAAGGGTGGCTGTGGCCCCAATCTCCACGAACCTCCATTGCCCTCCTCAGGGCTCTGGCACTATTTGGGGCTCAGAGACCACAGGAAGCACTGGGGAGGAGCGATGGTATGGGGCTGACCTCACAGCCCCGGACACCCTCTTGGGGTGCCTTGCAGCTCCAGAGTAGAGTGTCCCAGCTGGAATAGGGCCCTAGTCCCTCTGGGCAGCACTGTAGGGAGGTCAAGTGCAGACAGATGCTCCCTGCCCACCCAGAATGCCATGCTGATGAAGACAGAGCGGCCCAGGCCCAACACCTTCATCATCCGCTGCCTGCAGTGGACTACGGTCATCGAACGCACCTTCCATGTGGAGACGCCTGAGGAGCGGTATGTGGGGTGAGGGCAAGGGCCTGGCTGCAGAAGGTGGCCTCCAGGGTTGAAGATGGATGCCTGGGTTGGCAGATGGCCCTCCTCAGAGGTCATTTTGCAAACTAGCCTAGGCCTGTAGGGTATAGGTGGGGAAACTGAGGCTGGAAATGAACACAGGGTGGGAGGGGATGCTATCCTGCTGGGGCTGGACTCAGTGTCCTGGAATGTGTGCAGTCTAGGCCAGGTGGCCCCTCAGGGCTCTGCCTGGGGTCAGACAGCCGCCTGAGCTGGAACTGCCAGCTGGCTGTGGGCGATGCATGGTGGAGTCCCTGCAGGTGCCCAAAGTCTCACTTGAGCCCCTGCAGGGAGGAGTGGACAACAGCCATTCAGACCGTGGCTGATGGACTCAAGAGGCAAGAGGAAGAGATGATGGACTTCCGTTCGGGCTCACCCAGTGATAACTCGGGAGCAGAGGAGATGGAGGTGTCCCTGGCTAAGCCCAAGCACCGCGTGGTGAGGCCCAGCCCCTGCCTCTGCTGACAGGAGGCCTTGCTCCCTCCCTGGACACCCCCTTGTGTTAGAAGTGAAGTCAGGACAGTGGCCAGAGGGCCTGGGGTGTTGCCCAGTTCTGCTGTGAGCACTGGCCTCCCACTTGTCCCACAGGCCCACAGGTGTGAGGGTGGGGCCCCAATCCACACCTAGCCTGCCAGAGTGATACAGGCCCTACCACCTTGTACACTGTCCAGCAGATGGTTCTGCCCCTGGGGCTGGTGGTGCTGAGCAGGGTGCTGAGTAGTCTCTGCCCACTGCCACAGACCATGAATGAGTTTGAGTACCTGAAGCTACTGGGCAAGGGCACCTTTGGGAAGGTGATCCTGGTGAAGGAGAAGGCCACAGGCCGCTACTATGCTATGAAGATCCTGAAGAAGGAGGTCATCGTGGCCAAGGTATGGGGTGGGCAGCATATGGGCCAGGGACAGGGGACAGGGTGGCCTGGGTGCTCACCTGGCCTTGCCTTTCAGGACGAGGTGGCCCACACACTCACTGAGAACCGCGTCCTGCAGAACTCCAGGCACCCCTTCCTCACAGTGAGTGGGCGCCGTCCTGCCTAGGCAGGGAGGGGCAGGGCAGGAAGACACTGGCACGGGGCTGCTGTCCTGTCTTCCAGGCACACCCAAGGGCTTCACATGTGGCCAGAGGAAGGTTGGGTGAGAGGGCACCTGGTATGGGCCTGGGCAGTGCTTGCTGGCTCAGTGTCCACAGAAGGCAAAGCAGGTGACCTTGGTCTTCCACCCTGCTAAGGCCCTGGGCCCCAAGCACCCCACACCCTGCCTCTCTGCAGACCACTGTTGAGGTGCAGGCTGGGTGTACCCCTGCCCTGGGGAGCTGGCCCAGGAGCGGCACATGACCAGGGGCCTGTAATATTTCTGAAGGAGGCTCAGCATTGGTCATCAGTGGGCCTTCCCTTCGGACAAGGCTGCTCTGGGCACAGATGGGAAGGCAGCCCTGGCAGCTGGGAGCCTAGGGCCAGAAGCCCCAAGCCAACGCTCAGCTTCTTACCTGATTCTGGTGGCCCCAGAGCCTGGCACACTATCCACTTGAGACCCTAATTTTCCCTTGGACTTGAACCCAGACCCCATATTGCTCATCTTTAAAACAAGCCCTGTGCCTCTTGGCTGCCTGGGCCCAGCCTGGTGGCCTGTGTCAGGCCCTGGCTCCAGCTGTGCTCCATTTCAGGCCTTGAAGTATTCCTTCCAGACTCACGACCGCCTCTGCTTCGTCATGGAGTACGCCAATGGGGGCGAGGTAGGGCTGGGTGAAGTGCTGGGCAAAGGGTGGGTAGACGGATGGCTTTGCTGCCTGAGGTGCCCAGCTTCACAGTGGGAGAGCTTCGTGGGTGGCGCTTGTCCCTCTGGGGGCCTCAGACGTCCTGCTCCAGTGGTGTGGTGCTTGGGGGTAGTAGCTGCCTGCTGAGGTGACCCCTCCCCTGCCGGGGTGGGGCGGAGCCTCCTGCCGCCCCTTAGGCTCCCCTCCCGCAGCTCTTCTTCCACCTGTCCCGCGAGCGTGTGTTCTCCGAGGACCGGGCTCGTTTCTACGGCGCAGAGATCGTGTCCGCTCTGGACTACCTGCACTCCGAGAAGAATGTCGTGTACCGCGACCTCAAGGTGCGCCACGGGCTGGCGGGAGCCAGGGGTGGGGCTTGGCGTCAATGACCAGGGCCTCCCTGCACAGCTGGAGAACCTCATGCTGGACAAGGACGGGCACATTAAGATCACGGACTTCGGGCTGTGCAAGGAGGGCATTAAGGACGGCGCCACCATGAAGACCTTCTGTGGGACACCTGAGTACCTGGCCCCTGAGGTGGGTGTCCCCACACATGTCATGTGTGTACTATGGCACTGAGCACCCCACCCTCTTGCCCCTCCTCTCCGGTGTTCTGGCACGCTGTGACACTGAGCCCCTGTTCAGGTGCTGGAGGACAATGACTATGGCCGGGCCGTGGACTGGTGGGGGCTGGGTGTGGTCATGTACGAGATGCTGTGCGGCCGCCTGCCCTTCTACAACCAGGACCACGAGAAGTTGTTTGAGCTCATACTGATGGAGGAGATCCGCTTCCCTCGCACGCTGGGCCCAGAGGCCAAGTCCCTGCTCTCCGGGCTGCTGAAGAAGGACCCCAAGCAGAGGTGAGGGCGCCAGCCTGGCTACAGCTTTGCTCCTGGCCCCGCCCCAGGTGTGCCTAGACCCGTGCCCAACAGTGTGGGACAGTGCCCATCTGTGGCCTGCGCTCAGCGTCCTCAGGGGGAACAGGCCCAGGCAGAGGGGCGGGGCAGGCCCAGGTTGGGGGCGGCCCTTAACCTGCTGCAGCTCTAACTGTGGGGCTTCCCACAGCTGTTCAGAGGGGCATGCTGGGTCCCACCAGAGGTGCTGCCCGGCTGAGTGTGGCCTGAGCCTCTCGCTTGTCTCACTGCAGGCTCGGCGGGGGCTCCGAGGATGCCAAGGAGATCATGCAGCACCGCTTCTTTGCCAGCATCGTGTGGCAGGATGTGTATGAGAAGAAGGTGCCAAGCTCCCCATGCACCAGTCACGACTGGCTCCTCCCCTGCGAGCATGCTCACTTCTGCACATGCGCACAGCCACCTGGGCGCGTACCCTTCCCTCACGCACAGGGTAGTGCGTGGCTGATTGGCACACTGGCCACTGGGCCTGCCGAGGCCCAGCGACCAGGAGCTTTGTCCATGCCCCTCTGTGGCCTGCACTCAGAGGGTCTGACACAGCAGCCGTCCTCCTGGAAGTTGGCCCAGCCCTTCCTCCTCCCTCAGAGGAGCTGCACATACCCTGTGCCTCGCCTGCACTGCATCTGGTGCCAGTACCAGGGTCCTTCCCCAGTGCTGCACGGGTGGGGGCTGGCTGAGGTGGCACCTCCTGCTCGCTACCGGTTCCTCCAGGGTTCAACCTCAGGCCCTGCTGCTGCTAGGAGAGCTATGCCCCCTTGAGTGTGGGGGACAGCACCGGCTCTACCAGCAGTGTGGAGTCCACTAGCAGGCAGAAGGGCTGTACTACATGGGTCCTGTCACTGAGCATACCCTTCCTGAATGCCCATCACAGTTCACATGTGACTGATGGGTTAGGCCCATGCCTCAGTCCTCCCTGCAACACAGGGTCCCTTGCTCTTGCCCAGCTTCCTGACACCTTCTGCCCAGCCCTGACCCAAAACCACACGAGTCCTCTAGGGGTAGTCCTCTCCTAAGGTGATTAAGGACAGTGCCTGCCTGTGACCCTGGGGCCACTGGAGGTCCTCTCCCAGCTTTGTTCTTGCCCAGCCAAATGCTGTGTGCTCACTGGGCAGAAAGAGGCAGGCAGGCTCACCCGGTGCCCTGGCCCAGTCTGCTTTTGACCCTTTCCTTCCCCATTCTTAAGAAAACCTGAGTAAATGATAGCCAGGGAGGGAACAGGACTGTCCCTCCTCTTACTGTTGGGGTTCCCAGGAGCACCCCTCCCAGAGCCGTGCCCTTCTCAGGATGGCAGTGCTGCCTGGGGGAGCTCAGGCGCTGGGAGGGTCCAGCTCCTCCTGAGGTGAGGTTTGCTGGGGAATGGAGGGAGGCCTCTAACCTGTCTTTCCTGTCCCCCACTGCAGCTCAGCCCACCCTTCAAGCCCCAGGTCACATCAGAGACAGATACCAGGTATTTTGATGAGGAGTTCACGGCGCAGATGATCACCATCACACCGCCTGACCAAGGTGAGGGAGAGCCGCTCTCTCCAGGGCAGACTGGGCACTGCCTCTGCCTGGGGCAGCAGTGTCTGGCTTTATTGGCTTCAGATGCTTTAACATCCAGTTCCTCTTGAAGGCTGGTAGTGACCAGGGTAGGGAATTGGCATTCTGAGGGCCAGGCTCATGGCTTGTGGGTGGGGGCCCTACTGCACGATGGGTAGCATTAGGTCTGAGCCATCTTTGTGGCCCTGCAGATGACAACATGGAGTGCGTGGACAGCGAGCGCAGGCCACACTTCCCCCAGTTCTCCTACTCGGCCAGCGGCACAGCCTGAGGGCCGCCAGGAGGGCCTTGGCAGCCCTGTGCTGCGAGATGTCCTGGACCCAGGAGCCTCATGTGGACGATCTGTATCTGATGGTCTCATTTTCAGACGCATTGGGGAGGAGCTATGCCAGCCTCCACTGGTGGGAGGATATTCCTGCTGTGGATGGCATCCTGCCTCCCCGCCAGGTCAAAAGGAAAACTCTTCTGCAGTTTTTCTTAATTTATTTCATCCGATTTGTTCTCCAGATATGGCCTTGGCCCTCAGAACATTAAATTCCCTAGGAGAACATTAAAGACTTCTGCAGCCCCCTGCAATGTGGGCCTGTGGGTCTGGCCACCGCCCTGTCTACCGCCGTCCCTCTCGGCTATCACCTGCCTTTAAGGACCAGGCCCCTGCCCCGGCCTGGGGGCACCGGGAGCACCTTCATTCCCTCAGGAAGGCACATGGCAGCCCCTAGCTCAAGGACTGTGCCTCTGAGGAGGTCCTTGGAGCTGGCCCCACATGGGGCTGGGGGGTGGGCCTGACAGGGCAGGGGAACGAGTTTCAGTTGTTGCTGTCTATTCTGCTGTGTGGAGGCACTCGGGGGTTCATCTTAGTGACAGGAAAGCCCCCTCCCCTCGGGTCATGGCCTCCACTCAGGTGGTCTCTTAGCACTTGTCCTTCCAGATGCTTTACTCCAGGCCGTGTCCTGGCCCTCCTGCCCCTGGCCAGACGGCACCCGCTGCTGTACCACGCCGTTTTTTACAACAGTCAACTTTAGCATTTTTACTATTATGATACTTTCCCTCCAAACTCTTCAATAAAAATTGCTTTTCAAGTTTGTGGCTGGCTCTGCCGGGGCTGGGTGGGGCTAGTGGCCTAGGGAAGCTGGCACTCCAGGCTCAGCAGGAGCCCTTTCCTCACATCCCAGTGAGTTCAGGGGTGCAAGGACTTGGCTAGAGGCCCAGTGACTGTCCTGAGACTCCAAGGGAAGATGCTGCTGGGCACCAGCACTGTTCCTGCTCCCCTGTACCCAACCCTCTCCCCCCAAGGCTGTCCAGGCTGCCTGCCAGCTCCTGCTGCTGTTTATCAGGCAGAGCAGGACTCCCAGGAAGGATGGAGCAAATTGCAGTGATGACCTGGGCCACAGTGCAAGAAGGCTCCAGGAAGCCCCTAGGAGCAGCTTGATAGGACAGAGCCAGGAAAGGCTACAGGGGGAGGGGCACAGCTAGAGCATCAAGAACCAATGGAGTCCAAGCAGCTGGACCGATATGCTGTTGGTGCCACCTGGTGGACACCTGGCAGAACTGCACCCTCAACAAGGTCACGAGTGGCTCTTAGGGACAGGCAGCTGCAGCCTCTGCTTTTTCATGGCTAATGGCCTGGACTCCCTGCAGATGTGCACAAGCAGAGCCCAAGGCTGGTGGGTGTGCAGGGATGGCAGCTGGCCCCTCTCTGAGAAGGGCTGGCTGTCCCACCTTCACTGGGGGTGGGATGGGGGTGACAGTGTGGACCTCTGGTAGCCAAACAGCCATGTCTGGAGCAGCCCAAGTTCTCTGGGTGGTTCAGGGTCTGGTTCCACCAGGCTGAGTTTCAAGCCACACCAGTAAGAACTCAGCTACTCTGCGGGAGGACACTGTATTTTGGAGGGCCAGGTTGCACATCTGCACATGAGCAGCAACGAAACCAAAGTACAGCAGCCACGTGCCACCCTCACACTGCGCAAAACCCAACCACCGTGGCTCACGTGATATGGAAAGGGGGCAGCTGCAGCCAGGGCTGCTCCTTCCACAAGAGCCCCTGGGAACACTGCTACTCAGAGCAGGCCTGTTTTGTGTCCCTGTCACAGGCAGGCAAAGCCCTAAAGGAACAAAGGCAGGGATAGAGCCCACTGAGTCCACCCAACCTTCCTTGCTGTCTGTGGCAGAGGAGTGGGGGAAGCAGTGGTGGGAGGGTTGCAAGGAGCTGAACGTTTTATGAAATTCCTAGAAGACACAGGTGGCCTCACAAGGGGCAGCGCAGGCCTAGATTGCAAGGCAGATGAGAGGGGCAGGGTTATGTGGCCACACAGGAGGCTGCTGCACAGCAGGGTCCAGCCAGGGAGACTCAGATTCTGCCAGGAGGAAGCAGCTGTCCTTGCTGGGTTCCCTGTGCCCAGCACAAGGCAGGCTCAGAGGGACAGGAAGATAACAGGAGTGGCCTTAGCATCTGGAACTTCCACGTGTCAGCAGGTGTGGCTAAAGGTTGTGCCCGCCCTGGTGACAGGATGTGCTGGGCATGCTGGGTGTGCTAAGGGCTGGGCCTGTATTTCCCTGGGATGCCACCGCCATGAAATCTGCCTAACGACACATGCTCATCCTACCCTCTGGCTTCTAACTTGGTTCTCTGACACTCAAGCGGTTTTCTTCTAGACCATCAAGACAGCTCTGTGGGTTGAGCCCAGGCCTCACATAGGCAGGGAGAGCACTCCACCCCTTGTCTACATCCACAGCCTTTAGTTTTGAGATAGGGTTTTGTTAAAAGACCCAGGCTGGCCTCAACCATGGTCCTCCTCCCTCAGCCTCTTGAGTAGCTGGGATTACAGGTGTGTGCCACTGCTCCCAGCTTAGGTTTTTCTTTTTTGTTAAAAAACAACACAAAAAAAAAAAAAAAAAAACAACAACAACAACAAAAAAACAACAAAACAAAAAAAAAAAACAACACAACAAAAAACAGGCCCAATGGCCTCTGTCCTGTATAGCTGAGGTTCTCATTTGGACTTTCACATTTAACGTGGGTGATGGTGAGCTCAAACATGCCACCCTGCTACTCCTGCACCATCTGTTCTTGGTCCCTTCTTTTCTGCCTTTGGGATGACTTCCTTATCACCCCATTTTCTGGTCTTTACCGGCCTACTTCTCTGGGCTTTCCCAGCAACAGCATCTCACTCCAGGACACCGTGCTGCCGTGGAACACGGGTCTGCCCAACACCAAGAAAGCGCAGCTGCAGGCTGTGGACGAGGCTGGGCCTGCTGTTCAAGGTGTCTGCCTGTGCCTGGGCCCTCACGCACAGCCCCTGGGAACCTCCAACAGGGCACTCCCACTTCTTTCTTGGCCTTAGTGCCTTAGTATTGTCATCATAAATGTTGTTTGCATTTATCATAAAATCCCAAATACATTTTTGTTTGAACAAATGCTTTTTGAAAAATTATTTTTGTTGTGCTAAAGATACAAATTTTACATTATAACATGCAGTTAATGGCATCAAGTACAGGAAGCTGTTGAGCAGAAACTGCTGTCTCCTCTGGAAGCTTCTGTCTCCACCAATAGACACTGGGCCCTCAAGCAGCACCTCCCACTGCCCTGTCCCCCGGCGTCTGCTTTCTGCTACTGCTAGTCCCACTGCTCAGGGCCTCAAAGTGGGTTGTGCAGTTTCTGGCTGGCTGGCTTTACTGGACGCAGCAGATTCATGTGTGGCAGCGATATCAGAACTCCCTCATCAGGGCACAGGCTCCTCACTGGGTGAAGGCCATACTGAAGGTGTGCAGTACAGGTGTGGCATTTCCTGGGGTCAGTAGGGCTGGACCTTCTGCTGACAGCCACTGGTGACACTTCTACAGAAAAGAGTCTACTCAACTCCTTTGCCCATGTTCTCGTGTAGCCTTTGCGCTGGGTCTTTGACATTCTCGCCACATGGCTGGTTGTCCTTCCCAGAGATCTTAAAACAGCCTGGAAGCCTACCATGTTCACCACCCTGACCGCCAGGCTCTTCACACAGGCCTACTTTCCTCCTGGTACAATTTCCTCCTGTCTGAAAGTTTCTTTGACATTCCTTCTACAGCCCCTGTCTGTCTGAAAAGCATTTCTTTTTCATTTTTGTCAAAAATTTTCAATGAGTTTGTCCATTTTGTTGCTAGGGACAAAACCACAGTGTGGGTAAGTCACAAAAGAAAGAGGTTCACTGGGCTGGTGGTTCTGGTCCTCGTCAGGCAGCTCTGTGGGGTGGCACAGGGAAGCCTGGGACCCACCCAAGGTGTCTTTAGTGCAGACTGGCTCTCCAGGTCCCAATGGTCTGCTCCTGGGGCACAGCACAGGGGACTTGAGGCTGCCTGAAGAGCGGTCATGGTGCTGTCCTACTGTGTTGTCCCACTGTGCCTGCTTGGTCTCCAACGATCCTCTGCTGCTGTTCTCATCTTTATCCTCCCAGCATACAGTGTCTTTCTTCTCTGGCTGCTGAGGAGTTTCCTTTTCTTTTGGTTTCAGGGAATTGGCTCATGACGTGTGTAGCATTTTCCTCGGGGCTATGTCAGGCTTCTTGCATCAGTGGGTTTATGATTCTGACGAATGGGGACATTTTATAGCCACTTTTTCTTCTAGCAGCTGTCCACTCCCACCCCAATTCCAGCCCCCAGGCTGCCCCAGGACTCCACTCGGCCCAACCCTGCTCTTCTGTGGCTCTGCAGCGCCCTGCAGGTTTGCAGTCTCTTCCGCGGTATCCACCCTGCTCCCCACTTGTCGCCTAGTGAGGCACCTGGGCTGCGCCGCCCTCACCCACCTCCACGAGCCCCAGCTTCCTCTGCTTTCTGAATAGGAGGGCGCAGTGAGCCGCCAGCACCCTTGTCTGGGGTGGAGTCCAGTGTCCCCCTGGCTGGCGATGGCCCTATAGGTACTGCTGTCCTGCTTCTGGGCATGTTTTCTTCCATGGACACCAGGTACTAGACTTCATTCTGCTGGATGCTGGACTGAAACAAAGCCTCTTCACTCTGGAGTTCTGTTCTGGACGCAGTGGAGTACCACCCAGGTCTGGCCTGTGAGGTGGGTTCCACAGGGCAGCTGCTCCAGGTGAACATGGCCTTCCAACCTTGAGTTGGTGCCCACGAGGACGAGGCTTCCCTCTCTTCCTGACTCTCTTATGTATGAAAAGGGCCTTGAGAGGATGCTCTGGGTGATCTCCACTTAAGTGTGCAAACTCCAGAGGCCCTGGCTGATCTTCAGCTGTCTCGATTCAGGCCACTGAGTTCTCCATGTGCCACCCCAGGTGGCGGCCGGCTCTGCACATTTGTTCCCTGCTCTTTGGGGTCACTCTCCTGTGCTGGCTGCTGTGCCACATCTGGCATTTTGTCTTCTCTGTGAGTTGTATGAAGGCCAGTCCCTGGTGTCTGTATGGGGACACCAGACAGACACTCACTACCAAGCTTCCAGGTGCCATTTCATGAAGGTCCCACCCCTTGCAGCAGGAAGAGTTGATAGGTGTACACATGTCATGTCCAGTGGGGACAGCTGGGGGGCTGAGGGAGTGATGGAAGGGAGCTGTGAACTAGACATTGGAGGCTTCTCTGAGCCCAAACCTGAGAGAAATGAGAGCAAGCCTTACAGGTGCCCACAGGAAGAGCCCCAGGCAGAGGAAGTGAGGGTTCCAAGGGGGAACATTCGAGGCCCACTCCAGGGGCTGGGTGGAGGAGAGATGGGCCAGCGGCTGGCCTGCGATGGCCTGCAGTGGCGGGGCTGTGCAGCCATCCTGAGTGGAGATGGAGGCTGAATGGCTGCCATGGCATTCCTTGGGGCCCGGGTAGACAGGCTGGAGGATGCAGAAGGGAGAACTAACAAGGCCTGCAGAGAGCTGGGCCGTGGGGCGAGGCAGCAACAGAAGCCATGGCAGCAAGGCCCTGGGCCTCTATGGCAGGAGGTCACCCTCAACAAGGATAGCCAGCACCTGGCTAACAGCCTCAGCGTGCTCCATGTCCAGGGAGAGGCTGCCAACCCTCTGTGGGCCCCTCTGCCACCTGGCACTGCCACAGCAGCCTGCTTGCTGCTCCAGCCCCAAGTCCCATTCCAGGCTCTAGCTGTCACCTGCTCACCACCAGCATTCCTCAGTGTCACTTGCCCCTGAACTCTGGCCAGCACATCCCAGTGCCCATAGAAGTGAAGGGTCTCCCAGCACACAGTCCCACCCTGCCTCAGTCCAGCCCAGGGCTTCAGTGTCACTGTGATCCACCTTACCAACTCAGGCCCTTGGATTCACAAGGACCAGCACCCATGGCCTTCCTGTATGACTCTAGCCCTGCTCAATCCTCCATGCCCAGCCCCACCTGGCCCTGTGCAACTCTGCCTGCTCAAAACGGGGCAAGGACTGCCAACCCAGCATCGCTAGGATGCCTCCTCTGCTGGAGAGAGCTCCTGGAGGGCAGGGCCTGTCACACTGCCTGGGGCCCTGGCCATGCATGTGACAAGGTATTTCAGGGGGCAGTCTGGGAGGGACACCAGCATGAGGTGACACTGTACACTGGAAACCACTCAATCAGACTGGGCTCTGGGTCCCTGCGCCAGGTTGGTGATGAGTAGGAGCTTCTGATGCAGAGGGCAGGCACACTCTGCAAGGCTGTAGGAGGCAGCTGCTCCCCACCTGTTATGCCCCCCAGCCTGGGCAGACCCCACGCTTCACCCTCAGATGGCTATGACAGGAGTCCTCACATGCAAATATAAAGGGGTTTATTTGATTCTGTCATCAGGGTACAAAATGCAACACACAAGCCACTCCTGCCCTCTTCAGCACGGATGTGTGTGCCGTCCACAGGAGTCTCAGGCTTCAAACATGGCGCAGCTGGTGCACAGGGCCTTCTCCCAGACGCCACTGCAGCTGAACCGCCACCGGGGCAGGGGGGGTAGGGGAGAGAGGAGAGCTATGTTAGGGCCTGGGCTATGCCTCCCTGTCCCCTGCCGTCCTAACCCAGGACAGAAGCATAAGACCTTTGGAACAGGCTCATGTGGCAGGGACATTGCAGCGTCTGTTTGGGACACCCCCCACCCAGGGGTGGCCCAGCATGCAGGCACACCGTCTTCAGGAACTGGCTCACATCCTTCCCCTGTTCCCAGCTGCAGAGCAGATGCAGTCAGTCAAAATGAGGTCCCCCCATAGGAGAGCAATGGGGGCCTTCAGAGAAGGTAACACAAGGAGAAAGACACAGAAGAGGACATCAAAGCACATGGAGATAAGCATCCATAAGGAACCATAAGGAAAGCCCAATGCGGCCACGGCCACGGCCACCAGATGCCCCAAGGGGCCTGCAATGGATTCTCCTGACAGCCTCGGAAGGAGCCCACCTTGCAGGCACCCTGATCTTGGACTTCCAGCCTCTAGAACATGAGAGTAAGTCTGCTTAAGCCATGACCCAGCGCCAGCTGGAGTGACACAGGCTGAGAAGCCCAGCTGGGTTTCACACAGGACACGCTCTCCCCAGAACCCCGCCAACATCCTGTGAGAATTCACAAAACACAACGGCTCGCATCAGAAGCACATGGAACAGCGCTCTCTCCTAATGAATGAGACTTTTAAGGGGAGCCAGTCAGTCATAGGAGACACTGACTGGGAGGGACATGCAAAGGACACACAGGAACAATGTGCTAACCAAGATGCAAGTAAGGACATGCCATCTAAAACGCGTCAGCAAAGCCAGTGCTGACGGTTACCTGGTGCTCAGACCATCTGCCAGTGGCGCCAGAGGCCAGCAGTCAACACAGCGCCAGCAGCCAGCCTGTGAGCCTGAGGCAACGGAACAGGTAGGGGCCAAGCGGGGCCACCAGGTAGGTGGGTGACGGCCAGCTGAGCTGCATTTCAGTTACATCAGAACCATGTTAGAGAAGCCCTTGTTTTCTGCCACTCTTGCAGCTGCTTGTCCTGAATGGGAATCCAGGGCCATGTTTGGCGGAAACTGCAAGGGGTGGGGTAGGCCTGGCATCCAAGCCTGGGGACATGACTTCCAGGTAGTGACCTGGGGCAGGTCATTCACTGGTAACAGAGGGTGGACAGCCCACCTCCTGCGGACCTGCAGGGAAGGGCTACAAAGACACTGCCCTTTCAGTTTACTGTCTGTAGGAAAAAGACCCAAATCAGGATGGGAAACCACAGGAGGAGCACCCGCTTCAGGACTAGCCTAACACTAGTTCCCAAACTGAATGCTGCATGTCACTGGACTCCCACTTGGCCATGGGGCCTGGGACTTCTCCCTAGAGCACCTCTCCAGGGCCGTCCAGGTCTCCCCAACTGAAGAGCACCTCAAGGGAAAGATGCCCTCTGACATGTGGTTTTCAGTTTTACACAGCCTTAAACCGCTGGACCTGAGCTTGTTCGGATCTTCAGAGCCACTTGCATGTCTGGGGGAACCTGTCTTTTGAAGGGGCAGGACAAGTGGATAGGCATAGCTGCTGGGGTGGGAACAGCCTCCTGGCACCTTGTGGATACCAGAGCCAGCCAGCTGCAGCAGCATGCACTCACACACAGTGGACTAAGCCAACTTCCCATTTCCTGCTTAAAGAGCTAATAACCTAGCAAACACACATGCAGCATGCACCTGCTACCATGCATCAGGTGTTCCTCAAACATCAGCACACAACGCAGGAAGCCAATCTATGAGGAAGTGTGGAGCCGAGAAGACCAAGACACAAAGCTGTTGAAGAAAGGAGGCCACAGAGAGAACTGACCATTGGTGAATCTGGATTTCCTTGAGAAAGAACTACTACGGTTCAGAAAAAAAAAAAATAAAGCTATACAAGGCATTTATTGTCATCATGTCCTGTCCTGCTAGGTGATGGTAGATGGCACCTATAGAGGACCTGTCCACTACCCTGTGGGCACACCCTGAGCATGGTGACCATGGTTCTAGCAGCACCATGGACCAAAGCACTTACTCCACAAGGCCACACAGGGCACAGGCCACTGCACCACAGCCCCAGCAAGTGCGCACACACTGCCCACACAGGGCCCGCTCACACTGGCTGCAGACCACCTTCCCATCAGCAGCTCGCACGCATGAGGAACAGGCGATGGCTGTGGCCCCCGACAGGTCTGTGAGGAAAAGAAACAGCATGCTGTCAGCCCGGAAGGGGAGTGGAAGAGCACAGGGGCTATGGGCTCACCTCTCTTCCCTGCAACTGACCTAGTCTGCCCCACTCTGGCACTGGATCCCTTAGAAACCCTCCAGCTGAGCACAGTGCCCAGATCCCATTCTACTAGAGATCCACAGTGCTCCCTCCACGAGACTGCAGGTCCGCCTACTGCTGCATCACCTGCTACTGAGCACAGAACTTCTTGCTGACTGCTTTATCAGAACCTGGTGTGTTCCTGTGTTGCAAGGTGTGGCCCGCTACTTAACCAAGGGTCCTGGACCCCTCTCTGACCCCCTGAACACATCCAGGTGGGCCTGGGACTCTGTCTGAGCACTGCACCCCTGACATTCCCACCTCCACAGAACAGAGAAGGGCAGTGCCAAGCAGGCAGGAGGCCAGGTGAGTCCTACTCCTTTCCTGGCCTGATAATCAGATCTCCCAGCAGAATCCTTCTGAACTTCTGCCACTTGCCCTGTGTATCAGACTCTGGGTCAGACTCCTGCTTGTGAGGCAGGAAAAGCATCTGAGCTGACTATCTTGCACTGCCCACCCGCAGCACCACAGACAGGAAGTGCCACTGGCAGCCACTCACCAGCCTCAGGGGCCTGGGCTCGGCTCCTGATCAGTCGGCCATCTGGTCCAATCAGCATCTGCCCCCTTACAGCTCGAGGTACACCTGTAGGGCCGGGCTTTGGGGACTCTGGCAGGTGGACGATGGCACAGCCTTCACCCCACACATAGTTCCTGCAGGCCTGGGCCCCGTGGAAAAGGAGTTGCTTGGTCTTCTCTGGGGAAGACAGACCATTCCTCAAATTTACACTGTGCAGCCATGAAGCCCTCAACAGCCATCTTATGACCTATCAGGATGGCACAGGGAGTTCTTTGTGCCTGTCCCCTGTTACCCTGGCTCACGCTGCTCCCTGGAAAGGCAAGGCCTCCTCTGTCTCCCCTGGCTCGGCAGCCAGCATCACTACAGCCCCACCTGTGTCCCACACAGGTCCTCCTTCTATTGGTCTGCTCATTCTCAGCAACCACAGCTGGCCTCACTTCATGGGGCTTGTGTCCCTTTCCTCTCTCCTCCCCTGTACTCCCATCCTCAAGGTAGCCCGTGTCATGCAGAAGAAGTTCTGCACCCTAGAACACTACTCTTCAAAAAGGTGCCCCCAAGGAGGTAGGGGGAAACCAGAGGCTTAGCTGAGCCTGCAAGCCTGGGCACATCCCCATCACCTCCAGAGAGGCCAGCAAAACAGGGCAGCATGGGCTGGGGTTGTGGCTCAGTGGTGGAGTGCTTGTCTCCCATGTCAAGGCCATAGGTTTGATCCGCAGCACCACATAAAAATAAATAAATAAAAATAAAGCTATATATCCATCTACAACTAAAAAAGACAGGACAGCAGACAACTCCTGATCAAAGGACCCCAGAACCTTCTACAGGTCTTGAACACCTACTCATGCCTAAGAGCTGGAGTGACTGCTCAGTGCACAGGGCAGTGGCTTTCCACTGCTACACAAAGGTACCCAGGCAGCCTTACAAAATCAAATGCCAACCCACCAGTCCCCAGAAAAATTTGCCCAGCGTGGCCCCAGTGGAGATGCCAGATGCAAATAATGGCTGTGGGAACTCAAGTGGAGTGGCTAATGCCAGCCCAACTGGGTGCTTCCGCCTATATTTGTGTGAGAATGTGGGAAAGGGGGGGGTCACATGCTGAGGACAGGGTTCCTGGTCCATCTGAAGTGGAGATTAAGGTGGTTGCTGTGGCCTGGAACTCATCCCATGTGACTTCGATCTGCATGTCAGTCCTGCCCACACTACATAGCACAGCACCCCTCCTGACCCAGAGAGGAGGAACAAGCTCCTGCCAACAGGCCAAGATAGGAATCCCAAGAGAGGATGTAGAGAGGGAGATGACTTAACTTCCAATTCTACTTAATTCTTCTGTTTCTAGTTGTTAAGGGCACATGCTTTAAGTCCAGCCACAGTCTCTGGCTTCATTGGTTTCATCACCTGTGTGGCCTCAAAAGCATTTCAGGTGGCAGCCCTGACCAGGGAGAGGGCACAGAACTGCAGACATAGGAGGAGAACCAGGGCCTTGAAAGGGGTCTTTGTTTTTTTTCAAACACAGGCTTCTTCTCCACACCCCAAAGGCACAAGCAGCAACCCTTAAACTCTTAAACCAGGATGTTTTCCGACTGCCAATGTGAGTATAAACTTTGTGTCTACAACCACCAGGATAAAGTAAATTCCACTCTGCATCTGCCCCAGAAGTTAGGCTCGCCAAAGTGATGCTCAGTAACACGAACCTGCCTGGCATTCTGCAGGAGGCGGCCTCCCACGCCTCCACTGCCCTCACATACCCAGAACGCCTGCCTCGCTGTTTCCAGGGCCCTGGCCTCTTCCCCCCTGGCTAGCTCACCCTCCAGGACTCAGCCTCGACTCTGGGCCTCCCGAGACCATCCCTGCTCCCCGTGCCCGTGCTCGTGCATCGGTGCCACCTCCATCCCTCCCGGCCCTCGCGTCTTCGAGGGACAGACATGTCCCGGCTTGGCTTGGCGCTGAGTGGGGCGGGGGCAGGGTGGGGGAAGGAGGGCGTGCACTGGGTCACTCGCGTGTCCGCTGCCCCCTACCGGCGCTGCCCGCCCGCTCCGGCTCCCTCTGCTCTGGGCGGGAGGGTCCCGGGACCGCTGCCCGGGCCAGGCCAAGGGGAAGCCGCGGCCGCCCGCACTCACCGAAAATCTCCCGAGAGTAGCGCTCGGCGCACACGCCGTGGCTCAGCTCCTTTCGGCCCACGCGGACTTTGAGCTGCAGCGGGGCGGCGTCCGCGAAGGGGCAGCCCCGCTTGGGCATGGCCGCGGGGCCACAGGACGCCGACCGCCGCGCGCGCCACGCGCTGACCCCGACGTCACAGCCGCGCGCCAACCGCCGGGCGAGGGCGTGGCGTGGCTAGGAAGCGGCGCGGCGCGGGATAGGCTAGTAAGAGATTGGGGGCGGGGCTAGTGAGAGGCACGGAGCGGGATAGGTCGGGGGCCGAGAGGGGGGCGGAGCTCAGTGGCGCGGGAAAGGCCAAGGTGGAGGCCGAGGGTACTCCGGGATCTCAGGGGCGGAAATTGGGAGGCCGGTGGGTTGTGTTAAGTCAGAGGCGAGGCAGGGCGGGGCTCCTGGGCGATAGGGCGCGGATAGGCCGACGCTCGCTCGGGGGCGTGGCTCCGGCGTGGCGCTGCGTGGGAAGGGCGGGGGCGGTAGCGGCGGGCGCAGTGAGCGGGCCCGGAAGCCCTGGGGAGGCAGGTGGCGGTTCTGTTTCCAGCCCCGAGTGTGAGGGCGTAGTGCCTGCTCCGAGTTCTCCATCGGAAGGATAACGGCTCCGCAGGCCGGCCGCCGGGAAGGGCGATTGAAACTGCCTTAGGACTTATTTATTTTCTTCTTTGAATTTTTTTTTTTAATTGTTGTCCGGGGTTGAACCCAGGACCTCGCTCGTTCTAGGCAAGTCTTCATCACCAAGGAACATCCCTTTATTTTATTTTATTTTGGGTACCTGGGATTGAACTCAGGGCACTGACCACTGAGCCACACTCCCAGTCCTATTTTGTATTTTATTTAGAGACAGGGTCTCACTGAGTTGCTTAGCGTCTTGCTTTTGCAGAGGCTGGCTTTGAACTGGTGATCCTCCTGCCTCAGCCTCCTGAGCCACTGGGGTTACAGGCATATGCCACCACAACCAGCCCCTTTATTTTGAGATAGGATCTTGCTAAGTTGCTCTTTATCATCCCTAAAGCAAAGGAGGACAGTAAAACACCTGGGCTGCTTAGTTCAGATGCACGTCCTCCTGGAGGACGCTGGCTTTCTTTCCTGCACCCTGGGCACCAGGGCAGAGGGGGTTATCTGTAGAAAGCCACTTTCCTGCATGGGGGCCAGGGCGTTGCTCCGTGTCATCCTAGCAAGCTCAGCAACGTCATGCTGATGATGTCACTGCTTCTGCAGCCAAACGTGAGACCCTCTCTGAGTGGCGATGGGTCCAGAATGGGGCACTGGGGAAAAGCTCGTGTCCCTCATCCAGCCTGACACCACTGGACTAAATGCCCTGGGGAGAAAGTGCAGTGATGGGTGGAGGAGCTGCTGACCTAGCCTGTGGCCATGGACTCTCCCTAGAGCAGACTAGTCTCCTGTCAGCTTTCCCCAGCGATCACGGCTCTCAGGCTGTTTCTGGGTACTTTATTCGGCTTTCCCAAAACCTATCACTGGCACAGCTGGGCTATGGATGTGACAGTTTCCCAGGTTGGCCTCAAACTTGCAATCCTCTTGCCTCAACCTCCAGATTCTGGGGCTATAGGAATGCTCCACTGCAAAACTGCCATAGAATCTTTAACATAGTAAATACATGCAAAGCAGCGACAGAGAATCTTCTTAGCTCTTCCATTTCAGTCGAGTCTGGATTCAAGAACCACTCATTGAGGGTGCATTAAGTGTTGGATGTATCTGCTCAACCTGAGTTTGGGACAAAACTCAGTTCTCTGCTTCTGCTGGGGGGTGAGGTCTGCCTAAACTGCAGGCCTCTGCAGTTGAGAAAGTCCATTTTAGCCTTAGAGCTAATCACAGCAGGGGATGCTTCAAGGGTCTCAGCTGGCAAAACCAGATTCTTCTCCACTACTGTGGAGTGGTATGTTGCAGCTCTTAATGGCAAACCCTAGAAGCTCACTGCCAATTTCTTTCTTGGTCCTTGTCTTTTGAATTCAAAGAATGAAATTCACAGATGAAGAGTGAGCATAAAAGAATAGGATTTATTTAAGTGAGAACAAAAGACACAGAATTCCCACAAGCTGAGAGAGGACCTCAGCAGATTGCCACTTTCATGTACTAGTCTAGGGGCTTCTATGGCTTTTGGGTAGAGGCAATGGTCAAAATCCATGCTACACAAACATTGGAAAAGGCTGTCGGTTAGCTCTTGAGGCTGTAGCCTTAACTCAGGTCTGACCTCCTCCTATTCCCATCACCCCAGGATGAAGGAGTTAGCTGGAATGTTTCTACAGGTTAACTTTATGGAGTGGCCTTTACATTAAAATAAAAGAACTGGGATCCCGTAACTATCCTATCTTCCTCACCCTGAGCAGTGATTCTGCTCTGTGTCCCATCCCTTAGGGTGGCACTGCTGCTCTGAAGCTCTGTGTCCGGCTACTTCTCAGCACTCCAACTTTGCCCCCACCTTCATGCACCTGTGGGCAGCTGGTTCCTTTTGGCACCAAGTGTCTCACTGTCTAGCAGAACCTTGGTTTGCTTGCCCACCCCACTGGGCCCTGGGCTGATGCCAGGCCTTGGCTGTAATGGCTGAGCTGCTCTGGACAGCCTGTGCATGGAAGGCCTTTTCTGGACACCCAGATTCACCTATCATGGACCAGGATGGGGGACAGATGCCCAGGTGCTGATAGATATAGTTTAACTTCTAAACCAGCTGGCAGCTTTCAGAAGTGCTAGGGAATGTACTTACTAAAGAACATGGCCATCACGAGTTTCCCCTGGTTTGGTTCTGAGGGGGCATCTGGACAGTGGCCATGATCTCTAGCCCTTTCTTGACCAGGCTCCTGACCTGGGCATGAACATTTATTGGGAGCCTTTCACAGGGTATTTCCTTGTCCTGGTGACACCCGATGCCAGAGTCTCCGACCCATGACTGTGTCCCTGTCACAGGAAACTTGTTACAGTGTCCTTGTAGCTCTGTCTCTGACCTGTGTCCAGTTTATGCTTGCCAAGGTAGCCCTCTCTGGGACAGCCCTGATGGGAGGTCAGCTTTGGGAGGAACACAGGGGAGGCTGCTCAACAAAACAGAGAGAAGGATAGAAGAGCTCAGTCCTCCCAGATCCAAGAGAGGAGACAGGGTGCCTGGCGAGCACCCGTGGGAGCTATCCAGCATATGGCCAGGCAGCACATGGGCAAGAGCCTGAGAGCAAGACCTGTGGGGGAGTCTACTGGGGTCCAGGGTGTTATCTAAGCAGGGTCTTTCAGGGAGCTCTAAGTAATAGAATTGGCAGGCGCCAGGTCCCAGGCACCTGCTGGGACTGAAGGTAGGCACCACAGCAGTGTGCGTCAGTGGTTGGGCGGGGGGGGGGGGGTCTGGGAGGCATTTTCAGGGAAAGCTGTGGCCGGACACCCTGAGGACCACTCTGGGAGGAGGTAGGGACCCACAGACTCAGGGTGCCTGAGCCCTGCCTCTGGTGTGAGGTGCAGCTTGCACTCAAGGTGGGTGCCCAGGTAACAGGAAATTGCAAGCTTCACGTGGCCATCGAGTCACTGATTTTTCTTTTACCCCTGCGTTGAACAGAGACCTAGCCTATACTGTCTGCCCTAGGGCTGTGTTGTCTATATAAAGTGCAAAAATCCCAAACCCTCCAAATATCTGCTGCTGGAAAACTCTTTCCTTTTGCCTTTCCTGCTGTATTGTGGAAGGAAAAAAAATTCCCAGAAAACCCAAGGAACTGGGTTTGCTTCTGTCTCCTCCCATGGCTGTGTGCTGAGCACCAGGAAGGCACAGGAAGGCCACCAAGTGGCCAAGAGGTGGAGAGGTAGCCACACTGGCATTTCCCATTTCCTTTCAAACCCTGAAGGTCCTTCTTGGTACCATTTGGGAGTTTGCTGGTGAGCCTGGGGTCATAGGGGTTTTTGCCCTGAGCCCACTGTCATGTGAGTTGGTGTCTTCTGGGAGTGAGCCAGTCAGGCCAAGCCTGTAGGACTTCCTGGACTGTTGAAGTCTTGGAAAGCAAACCCAGGTGGCCTTCAGCAGGGGGACCATCTGACTTGGTGCCAACTAGTCCCAGGAGTCACCTGGGAGACTCTGGGTCCCTCCATGCAATCCCTGCCCACAGGAAGGATATCAGAGGGCAGTTATTTTTCTAAATGTACCCCAAACTCTGAAACATTATCGAAGGAGGCCACTTGGCGCCCCTGTGGGTAGAGACCATGGTCAGTACTGGAAGGCTCAGACCAGTCAAGAAGTGTTTGAGCATTGGATGCAGCTTGGAGGAACTGTGCCCAAGCTTGCCCAGCTGGAGTGGAGAGGGGCTGCCCCTGGGCTCCACTGCCCTCTCGGGCGGGTGTGATTATCTTTCTTGGATTATCTAGTGGGTCCTAGCTGGGTAGCAGCCCTAGAGTGTAATTCATTTAGGTAGTTAGTTTTGAAATTTTGTCTTTTTTTTTTTTTTTTTTTTGCAGTGCTGAGGAAGGAACCTAGGCCTTGTGCACTCTGGGCAAATGCTCTACCCCTGAACTTCATCCTCAACGTAGTTGGTTAGTTTTGAAAAACATTTAATACACTTGGTCCATCCTACATGAGCTTGCTCCATTTTGTTTTCTGAGCATATACCTGGCTTAGCTTTGTGATACCCGACTGCAGGGGTTCCATTTTGCCCACCAGTTACCCTGGCCCCACCCCAAACCCTGTGGGATGACGTCCTTCAGATAGCCAGCCCAGTGTGACTGTGGGCCCCTGACATCCACACTGTTAACTGATGCTGGACATGTTAACAGGTTTTGAGAAAAGCTACATTTCAGGTGACCATGGCCTGGCATGGTCTAGCTTAGCAAGTAAACTCCAGCCTGTTGCCTTAGGATGTGGGATTTCCCTGACTTGCTGCCAGAGTCTCTAAGTCCCCAGTGAATTGTGCGTTGTGTAACCCTGGGCCCATTTGCCTCTTCCTGGGGTCTCAGAGCGCCTGCTGGTAGTGGCAGCCATTCTCAGCTACTGACTGAGCCTTTCTCTTAGGAGGCTGCATCATCTGGACGCTGGTCATGGGGAGTAGGTGCCTTTCAGTGTTGAAAAGCAACAAGGACAAGGTCAAGGCAAGCACACAGTGACCACTGCTCAGTGACTCTGGGATGTGTTTATTGCAACATGGCTCCAGCTGGACACACCATGTGACATCAGTGTGCCGGGGGCCCTGTTTGAAGCACTTAGGCTCATTTTAAACAGCAGAATCTTAAAAACTGTACATGGAGCTCACTTGCAGATGATTAAGACCATCGCAGAATTCAGTGGGTTGAGCTGAAGGCTTAAATAGAAAATCAAAGTGCAGAAACCCATTTTCCTGTTTCTGTGGATGGTGTAGCTGTGACACCTACAGCGGCTCACACGGGGACAGGGGCTGCTGTGGCCTGCCCGGGTCGGCTCATCTAAAACAGCTGGATCATGGACTCTCTGGACTTGCCAACGCCAACCCATTTGACTGGAAGGACAGCAGAGTGGTTACAACACATGTGTCAGTCATCTGACAGTGGGGTGATTTTTCTCCAAATTGATATTCCAAAGTTGGAAATTTAAGTGGAAATGTTTGACTGAAAGCGTCAATGGTAGCACACAGTGGGCGGTTCAGTCAGCCTGTGCCTGTTCCCAGGGCTTGCCACGAGGCGAGAACCCTCTGGACGGGGCTAACACATGCCTAGTGGCCATCTGCATCTGGGGCAGCTGTTCTTGGCAGAGTCACGGGGCTACCCCTGGCCACTGCTGCTGAAGTGAGGTGTCCCAGGAGCCACCCCAGCTCTGGCCCCTCCCCTCTTGCCATCTGATACACCCTCCTGGTCACTGCACCTGGCAGGAGTCTTATAGCCTCCAGGCCCTGCACTGGGACACAGGCCCCTGGGGCACCTGAGGTCCAGGGTGCAGGGAAGGGTGGCCATGGGGGCTCAGGCACCCACCTGCCACACCCACGTGATTCTCCACAAACCGCACATAGCTCTGGGCCTGGGGGGGCAGGTCCTCCCACTTCCTGGCACCTGTGGTGTCTGCTTTCCAGCCGGGCAGTGTTTCGTACTCCACCTCAACCTTCTGAAGTATTTCCTGGTTAGCTGGGGGACACACGGGCAAAGTGGTCCCTCGGACACTGACGACTGCAGGGCAATGTCAGTGAGGGCAGGGGGAAGAGCAGGGGGCAGACACTGGCTGTGCCCTCCAGGCCAAGGCACACCCACTGGGGACTCGCACTCGGCACTGCTCTTCAATGAGGCCCCACCTGGAAATCTGAATTCTGAGGCAGGAGGCACCCTGAGGGACATGTGCCCCTGCCCAGGAGCATCAAGCCTCAGGCACAGAGACACCTGCTCTGTGCTGGGACACCATGGCCCAAGGTGGTGCCATCCCTGACTCGGGAAGATACTGGAATGAGTGCCCACCAAGGGTTCCTGAGTCCTGCTGCTCACTGTGCACAGAGCCCTGAGCACCAGGAGGAGACTCAGCCTCCAAGCTACATGCTCTCAAAGGTCAGGGGTCAACAGGGCCAGGAGGGCCCTGAGGACACACGTGGCTCCTGTAGCCAAGGGGCAGTTCCATGCATACCCAGGTCTGCTCAGAGGTTGTAAGCAAGGGGCAGTTACCCCGGCCACTGCAGAGGAGGCTAAGGAAGAGCAGGTCAGCATGACCCTGGGTGTGAGGCTGAGGGGAGCCTTCCAGACCATGGGCACTGGAACCCAGGAAAGCAACACCCCTTATGCTTTCCAAAGGAAGGGATGCCCAGTCGGAGTCCAGGAGATCCTCAGACTCCAGCCAGGACCAGGGCCTGGTGGTGGAGCGCGTTCCCCCAGCCTGGGTTCCCCAGCACCGAAAAGCCAGATCAGTACAGCTAGCCACAAGGCATGCTCGCTGAGGAGAGGGCCAGTTCCATGTCCCAGTTTTCCAGAGCAGTTCACGTCCACTAACTCATGGGGCATTGCCCTTCCTGGAGGAGCTCCTCCTCTGCCGAAGTGACTGAGGGTCCCCAGGGTCCCCAGGCAATGACTGTAGGTAGTCAGAAACAGTCCTGTCCCCTGAGCTATTCTCAGGCCACCAGAAGGCACTGCAGTCAAGACCCACCTCCTTCCTGGCTCTGAGACCTGACCAGGCTTCCCCAAGAACCCGCAAAAGACAAAAGCCAGGAAGGACGTGGGTCTTTGGGGAGCAGCAGCCCGCCCTCTGCCACTGAGCCAGGAAACCCCTCGGTCTCAGGAACCTCGGGTTGCCTCCATCAAAGCCAAACAGATGTCCCAATGGACTGAAAAACAGTGGCTCATTCCAGTACCTGGGAAGTAGGGGATCCTCTTTCCATTGAGCTTGTACGAGACGCCGACTTTGATCTCACCCAGGACGTCCAGGATGTCCAGCTTGGTCAAGGCCAGCCTGTCCAAAAACCAAGAGACATCAGCAGACTGTCAATTAAGAATAAAGACGGGTGATCCCCAAAGAAATGTGATTGACGAACAGGCCAGGGGGCAGGAAGCCCATCTCAGGGCTGTACCCTGCCTTGGCCTTTCAAGGACGCTCCCCTTCCTTGAGTGTCCCCACGGGGAGCCCCTTTCCCCTCATCTCAGCTTTCTCTGGCGGTCAGAGCTCCCTCTGCCTGTGCCTCCTGCCCCCTGGGGCCTGCAGCATGGCTTGTGTGGGGTCCTAGCCCTGTGAGCTAGGTTAAGTCTGGTTAAGTCTTGAACCCAACAGGGACCTTTCCACCTGGTTGGAGGTAGCTCACGACCCTGGCCTGTGTTGCCAAACTGGAGATGAAGCAGTGAACCCTCGGTCCAGCAAGCCTCTGTTCCCAGGAGACGGTCCTGAGCAACTGAACCTCAGGGTCCTCACAGAGAACCATTGGAGGCTGCCCTGCCCCGACTGCTGCACCCCTGGGAAAATGCCCGCAGCCCTTCCAGCTGGCAGCAGGGGCCCCTTGGGCTTCTCCCTCAGGGCCAGAGAGGCTTCTCCCAAAGGCTGTGCAGCTGGGGCTGCAGCGCTCTGGGTCCTAACCTCAGGTCCCACTCAGGTCCCCTCTGTGGGATCCACCCACGTGGGGGAGAGGTATCTGGCGCTTCCCAGGTGGCCTTCCCATGGATCAGGGGTTTGCGCCCTTCCTAGGAGTCAGCTCTGGCGAGCTGAGGAGGGGCTGCTTACGCCGTGAACCCGTTGACCATGTGGGCATATCTGAGGATCATCAGGTCCAGCCAGCCACAGCGCCGCTTCCTGCCCGTGGTCACCCCCCATTCGTGGCCACGGTTCTGCAGCAGATCTCCGATTTCCTGCACGAGGACAGAGAAGACTGTCCACGGGAGCCACGATGGGAACCATGACAGGAGCCGTGTGTCCTCTCCTGTCCGCCGGCTCCTCCTTTGCCCTCCTCCTCCTCCTGACCCGGCAGTCCTTGAAGGCGCCTCCGAGGCAGCCAATGCGCCCCACACCTCCACGTTCCTGGCAGCCACAGCCCCACCTGGGCACGCAGTGGCCGGGCCTTGCTGCCCAGTGTAGTTCTGGGCTGGAGAACCTTGTCTCCAGAAGGCCAGGAGCCGGCCGTCTTCCCTCCTGCTTGGGCGAGGGCAGGTATGCGAGGGGCCTGGTCCTGCAGCTGGACTTTGGGGGCAGGGGGTGTGCTTATCTCCTCCTCCATGCCCCTGCCCACCCGGGAGCTGCTTGCCTCTGCATGTGAGCCACAGCTCCCCAATTCTGGCTCTCGTGGGCACCTGCTCCTGCCCACCCCTGTTCTGGGATGAGGCCTGTGGTCATCCCACCCTGCCAAGGTGGGTGAGGCTAGGGAAGGAAGGCCAGTGGCTCCTGCAGATTCGGAGCCACCGTGGCTTCCAGAAGTGCTCTGAGGTGGAGAGAGGGCTGTGCGTTCAGCCCTGATTCCTGTGCTTGGTGGACAGACACCCAAGTTGGATGAGGCCCAGAAAAGGACAGAGATAACCCAAACCCCGGAGAGGCCCAGAGGACATGGGTGTCCCTCTGAGCTGGGTGGCTAACCAACATGAGGGTGCTCTGAGGGGTTTGAGGTGCCCCCACTTGCCCATGGGCCTCACAAGTTTCCCGGGGTAGTGGTGGGTGCACATGTGTGCACACGTGTGCACACGCGCGCGCGCACATACAGACACACACACACATGCACACACACACACACACACTCTGGCCACAGTGCTGTTGCCATTGAAATGGTGCAGGAGCCCTGCCTGTGCCACAGGAGGGCCCACTGGGGGGTCGGGCATGGCCAACCAAGGTCCCTGTGGCTCCCCACACAGTTCCACTGCCTAGTGCTGGGGCTGGCACTCACATTGATCTGCTCGGTGGGGAAGGCCCCGATGCCCACGCGGGTGGTGTAGGCCTTCACCACTCCATACACGTCACCTATGTTCTGCGGGGGGATGCCCAGTCCCGTGCACACGCCACCCACCGTGCAGTTGGAAGAAGTCACAAAAGGGTAGGTCCCTGTAAGACAGAGGATTGGGGCTGCCCTTCACCCTGCGGGCCTGGGGCCCAAGACCTTCTCCACAAAGAGGGTCAACAGGGCCAGGGGTCTGTGGGGCTGTCCTGGGGCAGTGCCCTACATGGGCACTGGGTGCTGGGCCATGTGGCTCACATAGGAGTCTGGTGAGACTGAGGCGGCCTGGCTGCCCGACAGTGTGGCAGACTGTGCCCTGTGGAGCAGGGACAGAAAGGACCCAGCCTTGCAGGGCCCCTGGTCCCCCTCCTGGCCTCTGGCTGCCAATTCCTTCATCTCTAGCTCAGCCCTTCCCTCTTTCCTCTCCCAGCTGAAATTAGGGGACGGGGGATGAGGGATTTCACTCATGGGCATGGGTGGCCCTGCAGCCTGAGGGTGTGACTGCTTCACCCCCACCTGCTTCCGCACACAAGGCCTGTCAGGAAGCATGGCCCCTGGGTGGCGGCTCCGAGGGGGACGCACCGAAGTCAATGTCTAGGAGGGCTGCATTGGCGCCTTCTACCAGGATCCTCTTGGGGGGGCCGTGGAGCGCCTCGTACATGAAGTACACACCGTCGCGCACCATGGGTCTGATCCGCTCAGCAAAGCCCTGCGGGTGCGGAGGGTGAGGCCAGGCTCCCAGGCAGCAATGGCATGGGACGGGGCCTCCCACCAGGCGCCTTGCCCAGGCCCCAGGGTCACCTTGAGCCTCTTGAGCTGCCCTTCCACGTCTACTTCCAAGGTGGGGAACATGGACTGGTGCTGCTGGGCCAGGTTCTTGAATCTGCACGAGTGACCTCGCTGTGACCCCTGACGGTCCACACGGGGAGCCGCACCCCTGCCTGGATCCGTGTGCCCCCCAACCTCCCTGCCGGCCCGGGGCATAGACGTGCAGGCACCTGGTGGAGAACTCCTCAAAGTCCGACAGGAGGTCACAGATGCGGAGTCCCGTCCGCGCGGCTTTGGAGGAGTAGGTTGGTCCGATTCCCTTCTTGGTGGTGCCGATGCTGAAAGACGGGGATCCCGTGCTGCTGAGGCCCCCGCTGACCCTCGCTGCCGCCTGCAGAGCCAGCTGGGGCTGCTGGGCAGTGTGCTGAGCCCCCTCACCCCAGCAGTGCCCTCTGCCCTGGCCACCCCACCTGCACCCCACCTTGGCTTCCTGGACGGGGCACTGCATGGGCCACCTGTGTCCATGCATCACACAGGCCAGTCGGAGCCCCGGGAGCCAGCACACGAGTGAGACCATCATCTCCCAGGGCAGGATGCGGGTGCTTCACCCCCATGGCCCCGCGAGTCCGCGGCTCTGATGGACATCTCTGAGTGGATGTGTGTGTGGCCATTGGGTGTGCAGGGACAGGGTTCTGGTGTCACAGTGGTGCTGGCTGGGCAGATGGCCGGCTCTTTTCAGCTCCCTCGGGCCACCAAAGGGAGGGAGGGTGTGGCCCGAGAGGTGGATGGCCTAGTGTTCTGTAGTGGCTTTGAGTTGGTTGGCATCCTGCCCCTGGGACTGGATGCCCCCCAAGGCCGCCAGCTGAGGGATGGGGGCCGCAGCAGTTGCGCCTGGGTACTCACTTCTTGCCCTCCTGCGCCTGGCGCTGCACCTCCTGAAGCCCGTCCACGGCCTGGTGGAAGTCGAACACTGCAGGCCGCAGGCACCGGGGGCAGGGACAGCAGAGGATAGAGCTCAGGGGGGCCCGCCTGTGGCAGGTGGCCACTGGGAGGGCGTGGGAGGGCTTGGGTGTGACTGTCACCCTGGCCAGGAGTAGACGCCAGAGTCCCTGAGTCCCAGGCTGCCTGTGCCCTAGTCCCCTGTCTGCAGATGGGTTGGCCCTGGCTCCCGCTCAAACTCTTTGAGAAAGGCAGGGGCGAGGGAGGGAGAGGGGGGCCTCCCGGGGTGAGGGGGTGGGACCCCAGCCCCCCCAGCCCCCCAGTGTGAACCTCACCCAGGTGGGCCCGGTCAGAGATGATGAGCCTCTTTTCCCAGTCCTTCAGTCCTGTGGGGACAGGGCACACAGGTTGGCTGTGCTCACAGGTGCACCGTACTCAGGTGAGGAGTGCCAAAGTCGGCCAGCACTCCCAGCCATCCATGGGTGAGCACGTGGCCAAGAGGCCAAGAGGGTCCCCCACACCGTGCAGCAGGTGACCACTCTGACCCCTGCCTCTCCCCTGCTGAGCTCTGGGAGGACAACCCTGCAGGCCCAGGGCTCTTCCTGCTCCAGCCGCCCTTCCTGGACTTCCTGAGCCTGAGGCTCCAGCGTCCACCTGCCTGTGACGCTGAGGCAGTGGCCTGAAGCAGGCCTTTAGGCTGCCCAGCTGCTGCCCACTGGGCGAGGACCCTGCCTTCTGCATGGGCAGAGACGGGGCCCAGCTGGAGAGGCTGCCCCGCCTGCTGGCCCAATGCGCGTGGGCGGGCAGGCCTCAGGGACCCAGCCTACCTTTCTTCTCGTTCTTCTCTGCCTCTTCAAACAAGCCGGGCAAGTGGATGACCACGCCATTGCCTGCAACACACCAACAGGGTGGGTCGCGTTGCAGACCCTGAGACACGCTGCCCACAGCCACTCTGCTCCAGCAGGCAGGGGCCGAAGCTGCCCAGGTGTCTGTCCAGGGATGGGCAGATGAGCCACATGGTCCAGCCCCACACGGACTATAATTCAGCCCTGAAAGGAAGCCTCTCACCGCACGGCGGCCGTTGGTGTGATGCTCAGTGCAATCAGCTGGATGGATGCTATTGCGCGGGAACCAGAGGCTCCCATCCCAGGAGGTCCCTGCACTGACCAGCAGGTCCCTGCACTGACCAGCGCAGGGACAGAGGCAGAGGGCGTCTCCCAGGGGTGGGGGAAAGGGTGGGCAGGTTTCAGGTCTCAGAGCTTCAGTTTGGGGCAATAGGAGGCCCTGCGGGTGGATGGCATGGTGCTCACAGGGTCGTGTTCCTTGGGACCTGAAACCCACCCACACAGAGCCTGGAGGTTACCCGGTGTCCTTCAGTGGGCGAGTGGAGGACGAACTGCACATTCAGGCCACGGGACGTCACTCAGCACCACAAAGAAAGGAGCCAGGAAGCCACAGAGGGCGCGGGGACCCTGAAACGCAGACTGCACAGGAGCAGAGCCGGAGCCGTGCTGCCCCGTGCCACTCCCGGGGCTGGTGAAGGCACTTACACCCCAAAGCTCAACTTAACGAACCCCATCTTCAGTCACCAGGAAAGGCAAAGGCATGAGGTGCACACTGGCAGAGCCAGGGTCGGGCGAAGGCGTGCTGAGCAGGGCGCAGGGGCTTGGGCTGCGGCCCTGTCTGGTGCTGTGCCGGTGAGTCCTCACACATCCTAGCCCACAGAATCCAGCAGAAGCTGCCCTCGGGCAGCCAGCGCGCCCCCCTCCCCCTGACCCCCAGCCACGGGCACATGCCAGTCTGCTCGAGCGCAGGGCATCAGGAAACCCGTCCCTGCCTCCCAAGTCTGCTGTGACCCTCCAACGGCTCGGAGACTCAGAGTCATTCAGAACCACTAGTAGTGACCACCGTGTCTGAGCCAGTGGAAGCAGCCCCCGGGGCCAGGTGAGCACACTGCAGTCAGGCTGCCTGCGTGGGTGGGTGGCACTGTCCCCACGGCTCCTGGGGCCTGAGGGTGCTCTGCCGTTGAGGTGGGGGTGTGGCACAGCTGTGCTTTATGATGTGCCAATCACTCCTCAGTCTGGCTGTTATTTTACTGAAATGGCATGAAAATGGGGAGCAGAGCCTGGGAGGGACGCAGCACCAGCGTGCCCCAGGAGCAGAGCGGCACCTCCCCCGGAGACATGCTCTTCCCAACGTGTAAAACAGAGATGTCCCACATAGGCAAGACAGAGGCCCAGAGAGGGAGGGTGACTTGCCCAAGGCCACACAGCACACCGGTAGAGTGTGGGCTGGGGGTGCTGAACTGGAGCCCTCTTCTCCAAGGCCGGAGGAGGCACAGTGGAGACCGAGGCTGCCTTCCCGGGGACTCCTTTCCCTTTGCTGGTGATATGGGGCTGACTGCGGCACAGGTTTGGCCAAGGGAGGCTGACCCCTGTCCAGATGGGAGTGACTGGCCACAGGGAGCACAGAAGGTCACCTAAATGCCACTATCTCAAAATAGCCATGTGAGAGGCAGGAGTGTCACCAGGGAAGGGCTTGGTGCAGGCCTTTGTGTCTGCCCCTCGTGCGACGAGCCTCTGCAGGGGCCGTCCTTCCTCTGCACTGACCACAGAGTTCGCTCTCCAGGTGTTCCCGGTGACCACCTGGCCTGTCCTCAGAGGCTGGGCAGCTTGCCATCCTGGGCCGGCCGTGGCTCCTAGGCCTCGTTCCTACCCAGCATAGCCCGGTGCCCAGCAGAGCAAGGCTGGCAGCCAGTCCCCTGCACCACTGCCCAGGCAGCAGGTTGGTACCATGTCACAGCTGCCTGGGAGCTGGGGACAGGGGCTTGGGACACAGAAAGGCGGTCACCTCACTGTGCTCTGGGTTCTTTGGTGTGAACTGTGGATGGTCACTACGGCAAGGGACAGACATGAGGGCTGCACTGGGGAGAGGCCCGAGCCTCTGAGCTCTGGCGGGGCTCTGACCCTTCACGGCCGCCTGGGCCAGGTCTTCCTTCCCCAGCTGGTCTACAGTGGCAGGCCCCTGTACCACCAACTGGGCACAGACACAGCACTTCCTGACCGGGCTGGCGGTCAGTTGAGTCCCAAGTGTGCCAGGCAGAGCCGGGAGGAAAGGGAGAAGAAGGGGCTGAGAGCAGAGGGCAGGACACTGGGCGCCTCTGACTGGCCAGGGGGCAGGAAGGAAGAGAGGGAGAGCCACAGAGTCGTGGAGACTGAGGTGGCACTGGAAGGTCCTGGGTGGCTGCAGCAAGGTCAACAGGAGGAGGCAGTGCTGAGGTCAGTCAGCGGCGGGAGCAGCAGCTCCTCGGGCAGGGCCAGTGAAGCACAGCTGTCCACACAGCCCACACCTCACACAGCAGGGGCCCCTGCACACACAGAGGCAGCGCCCACACTCGCCCCGCGTGTGCCAGGGACGGGAGCACACAGGGGTCCCTGCTCAGTGACCCCCTGCAACCCCGCCCCAGTGCAGGCCCAGCCTGTGCCAGGATTCTGGCTGCAGGGCCCTGGGGACAGGCCAGGCCAGGCCCCTCTCAGAGGCCCCTGCACCCACACTGACTCTACCTCCCAGTTCAGTTTGCGTTGGGGGCAGGTGGCCGCCACCCTTCCTGCATGCTGAGCTCCTGGGCCCCACGCTCACAGCCTGTGAAAGGCAGGTGTGGGCTGCTCCTGGGGACACTCACCAATGAAGGACACGGCCTTGGTGTTGATGATGCCGCTGGGCAGCAGGTGGAAGTCGTACTCCTTGCCGTCCACCACCACCGTGTGGCCAGCATTGTTGCCCCCCTGGGAATAGAGACACGGCTGAGCAGGAGTTGAGGACTGACCCTGGGGGCTGCCCAGCACCCCACCTCACTCCAGGGCCAGCGCCATCCCCGGGGGGGGGGGGGGGGGGAGGAGACTCCCGGGCGGTGGGACTGGGGCAGCCTAGCACAGCAGCCACTCTGACACGTGGGGAGGGGCCTGGGCGGGTTGGTGGCCCTGTTCCTGGGACAGTCAGGCCTTTGCGTCTGCCCCTCGTGGGATGAGCCTCTGCAGGGGGCCGTCCTTCCTCTGCACTGACCACAGAGCCCGCTCTCCAGGTTTTCCCAGTGACCACCCGGCCTGTCCTCAGGGGCCGGGCAGCTTGCCATCCCAGGTGGGAGAGGCTCTGGCCCAGGCTGGCCCCAGGGGCTCCAGGAGGTGGCTCAGCACAGGCCTCAGCTTCTAGGCCACCCCATGTGCTGCCTCCTCTGGTGAGGACCAAGGCCCAGCCCTCTAAAAACAGGCCCAACCTGTCCCCTTCAGCAGTGGCCCTCCCCCTGGCTGGCATCTCCCACCTGAGAATACAAGGGAAGCAACTCAGAGGAGCCCTGTCCTGGAAAGTACCCGGTGTCAGGCCGAGGGGCTGGGGTGGGCACCAGGTGGGGGAGGTAGGACCAGGCAGCAGGTTCCAGCCCCTATCCTGCCACTGACCAGCCCCTGGAGCACAGCCCAGGTTCCGCCCCTGACCCCATGTCCCAGGTCCTCATGAGGTAGGCCTCTGGTGCTGCAGATGCAAAGAGGCCCCATTGGGATGGGGTGCTATCAAAGTTCTGCCATGTCTGGGCAGACTGTCACCCACACTGGGTGGCTTGGCAGACCCCTGTCCAACAGGGGTATGTCTGAACCCCGGGCAGGAGGCCCACCCTGCATGGACATATTTGCCGGCAGGCAGAATACTCTCCTGAGATGGTGTGCTGCCCCCAAAGCAGGTCCCCTGCACAGACAGGCACTTGAGAACCTTTTGGTGCCTCTTGAGAACCTGCTCAGACCTGCAGGGGCCTGGTGAGCATCAGCTGGGAGAGAGGCTCCGGGCTCGTCCTGCTTCCTGCCACCAAGTGGCACTGCAGCCCCGAGGAGCGGGACCCTGATTCCCTCCCAGCTACACCCCATCTTCTCTGCCTTGCTAGGGGGCAACCAGTTGATGGGACTGAGGGGCATCAGGTCCTCCACCCTCACGACCCAGCCGAGCAGACGCCCAGGCGAGACCTGCAGGGAGAGTGGCCCTCACCTCTCCCCATGAGCACGGTGGCCACGGTTCCTCCTGATGCACTGGGCGGATCTGCAGCTTTAGCCCAGGCCAGGGAGAGGACAGATGCCCGAGGCCCCAGGTGAGAGCTGGTCCTGAGGGAGCTGGAGAGCTACACACCTCAGCCACCTCCCCATCCCAGGGCCTCCTCGAAGCCCCACCTGGGCCGGAACCTTCAGCAGTTGTCTGACACCCACCTGCCAGAAGCCAGTCCCCCACACGGTCCTCTGACACCAGTTAGGTTTTCCGATGCATGTGTGAGGCTCCGTCAGGTCTGCCCCGAGGCCCATGAACAGACGTTGGCGCTGCCGCCCATGCCCACAGGGCAGGACCATCAGGAGCCTCCCAGCCACGTCCGACCTGGCCAAGGCACTGCGGGCACCCCAGTCAGGGCTGGCTCTGCCCTCCCCAGTGTCCCTGGCCAGCAGAGCCCTGGGAGATGTGGGGGGGGCAGTCTGACCTGACCAGGGCTCTGTGAGCAGATGACGATGGCCCCAGAGTGCCCGTGGGGAAAGGGCAAGAGGGACAAAGAGGGACGCAGGCATGGGTGCTGGAGGTGGTCTGCGTGGGCCTCCACAGAGACGACACAGGGAGGGACCTAGAGGGGCTGCCTGCAGGCAGGGGATGAGAGGCCGGGTGGCAGGGTGGGGAGGAAGGGGCAGCTTGGGGACCTCAGCTCTGCCTGTGGGCCTCAGGAGGCCCGGGTCCTGTCCCAGGCCTGTGGGGCGAGTCCATCAGGATGGGGCCAGCCTACCTTCTCTGCCCCCAATGGCAGGCACAGTGTCCCCCACCTTCACACTGGGGTGCTTGCCACTTGGGGGCAGGCAGGGAGGTCCCTGTGACAGCTGGGGAAGCCAAGGTCCCCAGAGAAGGCAAATCTGTGGCGCAGTCAGGACTGGCATGTTCTGCTACACACGGCCTCCCCCGAGGGCTGGCTGGCCTCCAGGGACATGAGATGGCCAAGGGCTGCAGGCCACCAGGGCTAGAGGCCAGGGAGCCCAGACACCCTGGGTGGTGCCCTGTCTCCCTGGCCTTCTTCAGCTGGCCCAAGAACATGGAGATGACGTGTGCCCGCCTGTGTTGGGGGTAAACACAGGTTCCCAGGAATAGCACAGGCGTCATGGGCCAGCTGGCATCAGATGACCCGGGGCAATGCCCACTGCGGGGCCCAGGCGTGAGCACAGGCACTCCTGAGGGGCACCAGCCAGCCCAGTACACCAAGCGCCAGGCCTCTGCACATGGGGGCTCCCTGCATGTGGAGCCCAGTGTAGTGGGGTAGTGTCCCCTCCCCTCACCAGGCAGGGTCTCATCTGGGGCACTTGGTGGGGTTGGGAACAAGAGGACCCACCTCTGTCTTGGGCTTCCCAGAACAAAAGGCACCCAAGGACAGCCGGGCATAAGGGGCCAGGGAGGGTTGGGCACAGTGGGCTCACCAGTCCCGAGGCGGGTCGGGGCATCCAGACCTGCCCTGCACAGGCCGCTCTGGGCTGCAGCCCAGTTTGGCAGCCATGTGGTCTGCTGTGAGGAGGTGGGACAATGAGCACGGTGGCCCAGGGGAGCCTAGCTGCCAAGCACGCATTGCCCTGGGCTCAGCGTTCCCACTCCAGGGGAGCGAACGGCATCTCAAGCGGCCCACGCTCCAGCCCTGGAGGAGGACTGGGCCTGGCCGTGGGCGGCTCTGGGCGTCAGAGATGGGCAGAAGTGTCTTGCTAACACCTCCATCAGTCAGGCTGGGGCCGGGCAGAGGCAGGGCCCTCGTGTGCAGGACAGAGAACGCAGCCCGCAGCCCTGACTTGGCTTTGACCTGCCCAGGGAGCTGGGGAAGTTGGTGGGATTGAGAAGGGACTGAGACACTAGGGCCAGCCCTGGGTGGGCCCCTTGCCCAGTCCCCCTCCTTGGGGGTCCACTGGGATCTTGATGTCAGGTGGACACCAGGCCCCTGGACATGGTGTTGTGGGCACCATCTGCATGGAGCATGTGTCTCTACTCCTAGCCCCTCCCAGTGTGGGGCCCCAGGGGCAAGCCCTCCTTCGGACCCTCCTTCTACTCAGGAGTAACTGATGGACACAAGAGCCAGGCTGAGCGTCTCAGAACATTGCCTGCAGCCTGGGTTGCCATCCAGCCAGCTGGCCCCTTTCTGCAGATGCCCAGTGGCTGCCCTGCTCTGTCTGCTGCTGGGAGCAGGAGGCAGCTGTGGCCTGTTGGAACCCAGGTACCTGAGTTTCAGGTGCAGGGTCCTCCAGGAGGCTCTGCAGAACCCTCTGTTCACCTAAGATACTCCCTGCATCTCCTGCGGGCAGATCAGAAGCCCAGGCCCACTGGCCCTGGGAGAGGAGCGATTTGCATGGCCAATGGGCTGGATCATGCTGTGGGTGGCCAGAGATGGTCCCATGTGATGTGCACTGCACAACTGCAGGGGTGCTGTCACATGGCTATGGCATGAACGATGCTCCCAGAGGTGTGGCCGTCTCCAGCACCCCATGTGCCTCCCACCGTCTGCCAGGTGAGGAGACAGTCCCTGCTCTCAGGAGCATGCTGATGGTGGCCCAGAGCACCTGCCTGTAGTGACCTACACTCGAGACCAGGCCAGGGGCCCAGGGTCAGGGGTGCTGAGGAGTCGACTGGACATCATAGAATGGTCAGTCCCTTTAGACCCTTCCCAAGGCCTTCTCCCTCTGGGGTGGAGCCTCAGTTCTGAAGCCCCTATGAACACTGATGTCCACCTCCTGTCCCCTGCCCAGCTGGACAGTCACTCAAAGTGTCTTGGTCCCTGGTGGTCAGGAGTCCCTGGTGGTCAGGAGTCTCCCTCCTGGACAGATAGAGGGACTGAGCCTTGCTGACTGCTGCTCCTCCTGCAGTGCAGGGGGCCTGGCTCCTGCTGGGGTCACTCTCTAGGTAGGGCTGGCGGGCTGGGGAGGTGTGGAGAGGTTAGGTCCAGGCCCTGCAGGCCCTATGTGTGGAGGCTGTGGTCCTGCAACATGGACACCCAACTCTGCCCCTACCCATCCTGGAGCCGAGGGCTGCACGGCCCCTGCCAGCTGCCCTGGAGCCCAAGGCTCCGTCAGCCCGAGACCCAACCCTGGCGCCTGCGTGCTCTCCCCTTCCAGGTGCCCTCTGGGCCCTGCATTCATGATCTCCTGCTGCCTGGGGCTGCCACCTGCGAACCCGCACACCAGCGAAGCCTGGGGCTAGACATGGCCCAACTTCCCCAGCTTTGCTCCTGCTGCCCACTGTCCTGGTGCTGACCTTCCCTTGAAGCCCTCCAGGCTTCATACCTGTATCACCACCTGTGGCACCTCTCTGGGGCCCTTCTCCTAGGCCACCCGGCTCTTACCTTCCCAGCTCTGGGTCACCCCCGCTCTGTTCCGACTGGGAACACTGACACCCCTCTGTGGCCAGCACCTCCTCCTTGGAGGCAGCAGGGGAGGCTCTGTGGGTATGGGTGGGCATGTGTGGGTGTGTGCTGAGGTGGGTGCCACTCCCAGGGCCTCTGCCGTGGCTCAGTGACCACAGGTGGTGGGAGAGACCTGCTTCTGAAAGCAACCCCTGGTGTTCCCTGCTCAAGGCTGTGGCCCTTGTTCTCCCAGGTCACCCAGGAGCAAACTGTTTCCAATAACCCCCTTGGGAAAAGCTCCAGAGTGCCCTCAAACCCCAGGACAGGCCCCTCAGTGCCTGGGATGTCTGCTCTGACCAGCACCGCTGCACCTCAGGACACACGGGGGAGACCCGGGGTCCCACGGCCCAACACACACAGCCAGCTCTCCACACGGCCCCAGCCCGCCAGCCCTACCTGGAGAGTGACCCCAGCAGGAGCCAGGGCAAAGGGGCCTGAGTTCCCAGTGCTAACCAGGTCAAAGCCCCCACAGCCAGACAAAGGCGTCCCAGTGCCTTTGCTCACTGCAGGAGGGACGTTGTGCAGCAGTCCTGGGCAGGGAGCCCCCGCACCCACAGGAAGGCTCTGTGGGACGGAGGGAGGATCCAGAGAGCAAGGGCAGGCCAGCGCTGGGGTGCAGCCAGGAGACCTCACCGTGAGCCCGCCCGAGGGGGCAGCTGGGCTGAGAGGCTGGTCAAGCAACGGAGAAGGAAACGCAGGGACATGGAAAGAGGGAGGCAGGTGGAGGTACCGAGGGGCTCCTGGGACGCCCTGCATGTCCCTGCCCGGGGAAGAGAGCAGGAGCCCCAGCACCAGAGGCAGCTGGTGCCCCAGGCTGTGACAGAGCAGGACAGCCTGGCTCAGAAAGACCTGGCCTGGAGGGAGCGAGGGGCAGCGAGCAGAGGGTGCCATGGTCCCAGAGGCCCAGAGCCATGCAGCAGAGGTGGGGCTGCTCATGGTGAATGCGGGGGCTGTGGGTGGGTTGGGGACCAGCAGCCCAGCAGAGAGCAGGACCTGCAAGGCAAAGATACACGGTGGGTGTGGCCTAAGGCCAGAGGCGCTGGGTGCCATGGGTGCCCCTGGTCCACCAGGACACACTCTGACTGCAGGCCCCAAACAACTGAGCAGGGAAGCAGGACAGCTGCGGGGCCTGGGGCAGTCCCAGGCCACCACTGGGCAGGCGGAGAGTCAGATCTCAGAGTGAGGTGGGCACACAGTAATGTGTGGGAGCTGGACCTGAAGACCGGACTGTTGGGCAGTGTTGGCAGAGGCCGAGCCAGCACCTGCACCCTCCAGAGGCCAGGGCCGCCCTGGGGACAAAGCAGCCACCTAGGGTGAACTGGGCTGCAGGCCAGGTGACCCCCTGGAACCTAAGGAACCAGCAGCCTGGCCAACTCACTGCAGGGACACAGGCTGGCCCTCTGCCCACCACATATGCGTTCACTGCCCAGTTCTCTTGGCCCCTTCCTGCATAAACCCGGGGTCCATGGCAAGGTCTGGCCTCAGGCATCCCCTTCTGGCTCTTGCACACTCTAAGCACAGGGTGGCCTCTGTGGGCCTCTGGCCTGGCCTTCACTCTGCCAGCCTGTGACCCCACAGAGGTGGTCCTCTGGGACAGAGAAACACGGAGACATTGGGGAGCCTGGTAATAGGCAAAGAGCCCCATTAAGGGGAGAGGCAAATGCAGGAAGCCAGGTCACTGCACACCTGCAACGAGCTGGGGGCCAGACCCCCAGGGGAAAGGGCTCCGGGCCTTGCCTAGAGGAGGGGCCTGGAGTGACACTCCCAGGTCCAATACCTTCTCCGTGGGGGTGAGGCAGGAGAGCAGGCCCTGTTACCAGGGGGGCCTGTGGCAAGAGCTGTGAGGCTCCAAAGAGGCGTTACCGTCACTCTTCACTTCTCTGGGCCTCGGTTCCCCACCTGTAAAGGAGCTCAGAGCGAGGGCCCTGCCTCGTGGCCTGTTAGGAGCTGGAAGAGACAGGGTCCTGGCTCCACTGTTTGCTCCCACTCTGCTAGAGTCCAGGACTCCTCAGCGAGGGAGGCCCAGCTAGGGGAGAGGGCACCTACTGACCCCAAATTCAGGTGATAGGGTCTAGCCTGCTCTGGACTCTGCTCATCCTGTCAAGTGATGGGAGTGGGCAGGACCTGGTCTGCTGACCCAGGTGGCAGGGCAGAGGGACCTGCTCTTAGAACTGTCTCCACAGCCAAGAGCAGAGCCTGCAGCCACCCAGACAGACACTATGTTGAGATTGGCAGGGTCTTCGCACCACTGCAGCATATGGGGCTGACCAGGGCTGGCGAGTTATATGGAGGGACCCTGGGTACCACTGGAGCAAAGACAGGCGGGGCCCTGGGACTGGGGCCCCCTCGGAGCCATGGACCACTTTATACCCGGGCTGTAGGGGGACAAGGGTCTGTGGCACATGCCCAGGGGCAGAATGTGCAGTGCAGAGGGAGTGGGGATCTGAGGGCCGCTCTGCCCCTAAGGCCCACAGGGGGAAGGGATGGGCTTGGTTGGCATGGCCTGGAGCAGAGAGGTAGAGGTCTCCCCGACCCTGGGAAGAACTTTCCAGGAACTTCCCATCCCCTGACATGCAGGTATGGCCAGAGAGCTCTGAGCCCACAGGCTCTGGGGAGGCGGTCCAGCTCAGGCATGCCTGGAGCTCAGCAAGGAGTCAACAGAACGGGGGAGGAGCTCCAGCAGGTGCCCTCCTCCCCACCTGGTCAGCAGCACCCTCATGTGCACCACAGCTGACCCCTCTGTGCTGGACACAGCCCACAGGCAGCATGGCTCCAAAGCCCCAGCACAGCACCAGGCAGGGACCCACAGAGACCAGAGTGGTGGCCACTGCCTCCAGAACTGTCAGAACAGACTCAGGCAGAGCAGCGCGCAGCTGGCTGAGGCCCCGCCCAGGCCCTCAGGGGACAAAGCCTGTGTCTGGCCTCTGTGGCACCACCAGCCACTGGGTCACCCTGGCCAGAAGGCTGTGGCCCCTCCCTCCATGGCAAGCAGGACCCTCCAGAACTCTCCTTCAGATCAGTACTGGTAGCCACTCCACAGGACAGTGGCTCAGTCTGTGTCCTGCCTCTGCCTGGCTGAGTCACCAGGGTCACTCCCTGCCAGACAGGCAGCTCTCTCTCCTAGCCATGCACTGACCCTGTGTGGTCAGCCAGCTCTGACCCAGATGTCAATGGGCCCCAGGTGATGGCTCCTTCCAGAATGAGGAAAGGGGTGTCCTAGGGAGGGACCCTGGATGTCGTGGGGCCCTGGAATCACCCTGAGCTGGGTCGTCCCCTCTAAGGAGGTATGGTATGCCCCACCCCCTGAGGATCAGGTGAGTCCAACTCAGCGACTTGTATTTATAGCTCTGGCTCTGGCCACCTCCAGGGGCGGGGGGGGGGGGCGGGGGAGGGGGGAGTGGGCAGGGTGTCAGGTGGAAGAGGGGGCTGAGTGTGTGCGCAAGGGTGCGTGTGTGCGTGCGTGCATGGGTGGGGGCCGCTCCTGGAGCAGGTGCTCCTGGAGGGAAGGAATCCAAGAAGTTGACCCAGCCAGAGCACGGGAGAACAGGGTCCGTCTGGGTCCCGGGGAGGGGGAGGGGCTCGCTGGGCGCGATGGGGAGGGACCCGGCGCCCGGCCCGCACCTGGCAGCGGCTGACGATGTCGGCGTCCGTGGCCAGCAGGTCCACCACCTTGCCTTTGCCCTCGTCCCCCCACTGCGCGCCCAGCACCACGGTCACGCGGGAGCCGGTCGCCGCCGCCTCCTGCTGCATCCGCCCCCGCTTGACGCCGCCCGCGCCGGGGGGCCGGTCGTTGGAGGCTCGGGTCCCCGACATGCTGGCTCGGCTCGTCCGCTGCGCTGGGCTGCCCGGGAGCCCGCCGCGGTCCGCGTGCCCGCGCCATTAAATGCCGCCGCCCGGGGCGGGGGGCGGGCCGGGGGCGGGTCCGGGCGCTCGCGGTGACGCGCCGCGGTGACCTGCGGCCCTGCGGCTGCAACTACCGCTCCTTGGTCGCCGCTGCCCGGGAGCGCGTCGGGTGGTGGGTAGGGCGGAGGCGCACCGACACACAACAGTGGAAACCGGTGTCCCGCGCGCGACCCTCGCAGGTGAGCCTTTCCTGCCTGCAGCCGGGATCGCTGTGCTTCGTCCCCGCCCCGCCGGACTTGCCGGGCCCAGGACTTCAGGGTTCGAAACTGCGGCGGTGGGCCTCCCCTACTGGGCTCGAGTGTGGTTTGCAGCCGGGGCTGTGTCTTCGCGCGCACCTGGAGGGTCCTCTCTCCCTGCCTCACTTGCCCGCCGTGAACCCCAGAATCCTCGGACGGGCGCGCGCCCCCTAGCGGTCCCGGAGAGACGCTCATGGCGCCCTCTCTCAGACGCGCAAGGCGCCCTCTCTCTATGCACTGTACCCGCCCGGGGCACTGTTGCGCTGGGTCTGGCTGTAGCGTGCAGATGGCTGCAGCACCCAGCCCTCAGTAGCCAAATTTGGGGTAGAGGGACCACGCTGTCAGGGTTCCCTGATGTGCACCACGTCAAGGTAGGGCCTAGGTTTCCAGGAGCCCCCAGACCAGACCTCCCTCCTTTCCCAGAGGAGGGACTGAGGGCCCAGAGCGTTGGCCACGGTCTGCTGGCGCCTGTGCGCCCGGTTGGGTGCACTGCTCACACCCCTCCACCTGGCTCCAGGTGGACCTAGCTTGGAGGGCTGGCCTGTGACTGTAGGCCTGGAGGAGGCTAGCCCAGAGCTGGAGAGGGGGCCTCGAAAGGGCCCAAGCCTGGGAGACACTGCCTTCCTTCTCTCCCTGGGGGCTCCCTGTGCAAAAGGGCCCGAAGCTGACTGGCTCACTTGTGGATGTGGCTCACAGAGCTGCCAGGGGCCTTGGGCTCCTGAGGTGGCTCTCAGGTCCATGGCAAGGAGTCCAGGGTGACTGGACAATGTCCATGAGGAAGGATGTGGACCCTTGGCTTGTCCCAGAATAGGAGAGTGCTGCAGCCCCTGCCTTCCTCCTCCTGTGGCCTCTCCACGCTCTTCTTCCCCTCCCCCCTGGAGACCTAGCCCCGACCCTCAGCCTGTTCCCAGCCACATAGACTGCACCAGCTGCCCTTGCCCTGCTCCTGCCGGGGCAGGTCCCTCTGGACACTCCCTGTCCCTGGGTTGCTCTGGTGAGAATGCCTCCTGGGGCAGCAGTCAGGGGGCCTGGAACTGGGAGACCACATTCCCAGGAGAGAGCTGAGCCTTTCCACATAGACCGCATGTCCTGGCCTTGCTCCAGCCCAGGGCAGTGGTGAGGCGGGGCAGAGGGCCCCTCCAGGGAGGCTGACCCACCTTGCAGGCTGACCCACCTTGCACTGTGGCTGGGGTGCAGCTGGGGGTGCAGCAGACAGGAAGGACAGAGCCTTATCAGGGGAAACCGGGGTCACTTGCCAGGGCTTTGTGTCCAGGAGAGAGGAATTGGGCCTGTGAATGCCCAATTTAAACGCACATTAGACAAAGGGTGCTTGCCCTTGTCCCACTGGGGCACTAGCTCTCCTCACTGGGGAGACCCTGGGCTCAGGGTCAGTAGGTGTGAGTCAAGATTTAGAGGAATCAAGAGCCACCCTGATGGCCCTATCATGGGGGCTTAAACAGCTGGCCTGGGGCACAGATTCCCCCAGGCCTGAGACTATAAATAGCCATGGGCCTGAATGGGGGGCAGGGCTTTTCTAAAAACAGCCCTGTCCAGGCCCCACAGCTGAGGCCCTGACAGTCACATGGCCCTTCCCAAATTAGAACACTCCCCCCCCCCCCCAGCAGGCCTGTCACCACAGTGGGCACCACAGCAATCCCAAAGCCGGGGACTCCCAGCCTTGAAGCTGTTCACCTCAGACAAGTGGCCTCAACACCACATTGTGGGCCCAAGGGCCACCACGGAACGATGTCACAGATGGTGGCCAGGACACACAAAGATGCTTGCACCTACACAGCATCCATGAACTGGCTCTGAGGCAGGGACCCAGCTCCCACTGGGTTGGTGTTCACCCTGGTTGTAACCCGCTCAGCTGATGTGGGGGGAGGGCACTGAGGACAGGGCCCTGGAGGCGCCTCACTGTGGGCCACGGCCTCCCCGCCCCTGTAAGGAGGAGGGTGGGGTCCCCACAGGGCACACAGTCCAATACTTGGCACCTTTGGAAGTTTGTGGGGGACAGAGGGAGGGAGGAGTCGAGCTCTCTAAAAACTACAGCGCAAGCGGGAGTGGAAGACACAGCCGCTTCCCAAGACAGCTCGCCATTTCTTAAAAAGTGAAATCCAGCTGCTCTTCCCTGGGATGTACCTCCGAGCAGAGAAAACAGCCCACACAAGGACAGCGTGCCAAGCTGCGTCCTTCACAAAAGTGACGGATGGGTGGAGACCAGGCACGCGGTCTGGAGCCTAGAACAAGGCAGCCAGGGACTGCGACGTGCCTGCACCATGGCACAGTGAACCTCGGAAACAGGCAACAGGCCAGCCACAGAAGGTCATGTCCAACCTCCCTCACACAAATGTCCAGCAGAGGCAAACCCATGGGCATAGGAAGCTGGTGGGGCCTGCTCATGGGAAAGCTGGGCTCTCCAGAAGCACCCCAGGCCTGCTGGTGGTGGCTTCATGGTCCTGTAGACGGCCAGTGCTCACAGTGGGCACAGTGTGCAGTATGCAAGTCATGCCTGGCTCATGCTGTGGTCAGGGACTGCCCACCACCTGGGGGCCTTGTCCTGTGCCATGGGGGAGCAGGCAGGCCTGCTTTCCCACTCCCCCAGGGCCCCCAGGCCCTCACAGCTGCTCTGGAGTGAACATGTCAATGCACGTTTCCATGAAGCAGAGAGGGCTGCTGCTGGCCATCGAGGAGAACCGCCATGTGCCCTCAAGGAAAGCAGAAGTCTAGCACCAATCTCAAGGTAGTGGTGGCCTGCCCGTGTTGGACAGGCTCTCTGGACAGTGCCCAGGGAAGTTCTGGGAGAAACTGGCTAAACCCAGGTGGCTGGGCAAAGGGCAGATGGACAACAGCTGCTCTGAGGGGCAGGGAGGGCTGAATCTGGCTCAGCAGGCCTCCAAGTGAGGGCCTGGGCAGTGGCTTGGGAGGCACTGCGACTTGTTCCCTTCTGGGTGGGCATGGCCCAGCTTGAAGGAGCCTTGCAACAGGGCACCCTGCCTGCCTCCCTTCACCAGGAGACCTGAGGGGCCTGGGTGCAGGTGCTCGGGCCCGATGGCTGCTCAAGTGTGCAGCTGGCTCTGCAGGCCCCGGCCCAGCAAACCTGACAACCGGGGCAGCTCACAGCCAGGCCTGCTTGGTTTTTTTTGGAATTGAACCCAGAGGCACTTTACGACTGAGCTACCTCCCCAACACTTTTTAGTTTTTATTTTGAGATAGGGTCTTGCTAAGTTGCTCAGGCTGGTCTCAAACATGCAGTCCTCCTGCCTCAGCCTCTTGAGTCACTGGGATTGTAGGTATGGGCCACCATGGCTGGCTGCTGCACTGATATATTTTGAAGCTGTAGATAGACACAATGTCTGTATTTTATTTATTTATTTTTATGTGGTGCTGAGGATCGAACCCAGTGCCTCACTGCTGTGGTCAGGGACTGCCCACCATAGTTATTTACGTGTGCTAGGTAAGTGCTCTGACACTGACCAACAGCCCGGCCCCTAATTTTTAAAAAATTTAATCTGGAAGGTGTTTGCTTCAAACCCCCGCACTCCCCCAACCTGCCACCCCTCCCTCTGTCCCTCCGCCCACTCTCCACAGGAAGAGTGCTGAGGGGGTGCCTGCCCTCAGGCCCCAAATTCCCTCAGGTATAAGTGGGCGAGGTACCTGAGGGAGGCCCTGGAGAGCAGCAGACTCCAGGCTGGACCAGGGAGAGCCCTGTCCCCCTCTGCTCCACCTCCTGCTGCACTTTCCACAGGGCAGAGACCTTGCTCACCACCCCCTGCCCCGCCTGCTATTCCACCCACTCCTCCATCTGCCTGCCCCTCTCTTCCTTCCGCCACCCCCCCAGCTGTTGGGAAGGTCAGACAATGGGGCGCACCGTAAATACCCCTCCACCCAGCCCATGGTTCGGAACACAAGGTCACAGCTGACCAGGCTTGGTTTTTATTGGTCAGAGTCCCTGCTGGCCTCCAGCCTCCTCGGCACACACCTGGGGGTGGGAGGAGGCCCGGGCTGCCCCTCACAGGGCAGATACTGAGGGACCCCCAGCAGCTGCTGAGATCCACCATGTGGCTGCGCAGGTGGACCCTCCCCATCCTTTGGGGCCAGCCCAGCGCAGGGTTGGTAGGCCTGGCTGTGTCCATAGGCAGACCCCTCCCTACCTCCAGGGGCCAGAAACGGAGGGGGCCTTGGCCTGCCCACAGCAGGGCCCACCTTACCCTAGGCCTGGAGCCCCCTCACCGTCCCCAAGCCAGCTGCCTCGGAGCAGTGAGGCCTCAGGGGACAGCATTCCAGTTAAAAAGCAGCTGAGCAGTGGCAGGCTGGACAGGGGTGCTGTGCCCACTACAGGGGCCCAGCCCCCGAGGGCCGTGGAGGCGATGCAGGCAGATGGGAGGAGCCCACTGTGGCACATGCAGGTGCAGGGCTGGGTGGTGGCTGAAGAGCAGATCACCAGGTGGGCGTGCAAGAGGCCCAGGGGGAGAGGGCGGGCCCAGGGCATGGGTGCCTGCGGGTTCCAGCCAGGACGACCCAGGGAGGCTTCCGGAGGCCCTGGCTGGGCAAGGCACGGAGGTTTGACTCTCAGGGGCTCAGTCCCAGCCTGGCCCTGGAAAGCTTCATTCATTTCTAACATTACATCCAGCTGCCCGCTGCTGTGCCCAGGCTGGCCAGGGCTCTCTCACTTGGCTTTAGGCTTGGGTCTGAGGCCTGTGGAAAGGTAGAGAAAATGACATCATAAGAAACTACCTTGCTGGGGACGACTCTGGGTGCCCTCTTCAGGGTCCCAGGCCCCTGCACTCCTCTACAACCATTGCCAGGACTGAGTAATGTATCCCAGGTCCACTCTGACCCCAGGGTCTTTCCCTGGGGCAGCAAAATTTATCCAGGTGGAAGGTACCTACATGATGTGAGCAGGAGGCACCTGTGGAGGGCCCGTCTCCATAAGGCCTGGTGCCCTGAGCTGTATCCTCTGCTGAGATGGGACCACGTGGCTCAGCTCCCCCATGTCCACACTCACTGATCCCACCTGGAGCTCCCTCCATGCCTGCCCCTCCTGGTCCCTCTGCTGGACTCTGTCCTGCCTGTTCTCCATTGCACGCCGAGAGCCCCAGGGCTCAGTGCCAGCTGTCCCCTCAGCTGGACCGCCTCCCTGCTGACCCCACAGGTGCCCTGTCCCCAGCACCCTGGGCTCCTGTCCATGGCCTTTACTCAGCTATCCCAAGAGCCCTCCCTTACTGCCACCCTGGAACAGGGTGCAGGCAGTACCCTGGCCTCCTCAGGGGGACCTGGGTTTGAAAACCCAATGTTCAAAAGAGCCAGTGAGCAGGAGCAAAGGTAAAATCACTCAGGGGGACTTCAGGACCCTCCCACCCCAGGGAACCAGACGGGAGGGCACTGCAGGCTGGGCTCAGAGGGGTGCTCAGAGAACGGGGGGCTGCTGACCCAGAGGCACAGGAAAGGGCCGGGCTTGGTGGAGCACCCTGCACTGAAGTCAGAGGCAGCAAAGGAAGGGGAGGAGACCTAGAAGAGACGACGGGCACCCTGCTGCAGGGTGGCAAGGGGCGTGTGGCTCTGGTGGCACCCCAGCTGTAGCCTTGCATCCTGGGAGGTCTGTGGCCACCACCGCCTCAGCCACGAGTCAGCGTCACATCAACACAGAGCCTAGGCCCTCCCGGCGCCCTCTGCTAGGGTTCCTGTCCCCACCGGGGGAGGCCACCCGGACACACCAGAGCCACAGGATCTCCCAAAACATCAGAGGAGACAAGAGGCAGGACCTACGGAGCGGAGGGCACTGAGTAGTGACTCCAAATACCCTGGCTCCGGACAGAACTTCGCCTCCAGAGACACCAGACACCCCCTCTGGGAGGTGCCGTGGGACACGGGCCGCATCTGCCTAGCTGCTCTGGTGTCTAGGGTGCTCCATGGGCCCCCATGCTTGGCAGATGTCCCTGTGCTAGGGTTTGGAGTGAGGTGTCCCCCAAGGGTCCACGTGAGACAATGCAGGAAGGTCAGAGGAGATGTGACAGGGCTGGGGGAGCCTCAGCCAGAGAGTCAACCCCCTGGTGGGGTTAACTGAGTGGTGACTAAGTGGCCGCTGTGGCTGGGAGGTGGCCCTGGGCGTGGCCTTGGGTCTCTATTTTGTATCTGGAGGAGGAGTCTCTGCTTCCTGGTCACGTGTCAGCTGCTTCCCTGGGCCACACTCTCTGGCCATGACGTCCTGCCTCATCTTGAGCCCCGAGGAGTGGGGCCTGCTGTCTCTGGCCTGAGGCCTCTGAAACCGTGAGCCCCCAGATGGCCTTCTCCCCCTGTCTAGTTGTGCTGCTGGAGGCCCTTAGTCACAGCAGCAAAATGCTGACTGACACACTGGGTGGCAAGGGCAGCCTCACGCCATCCACACTCTCCCGCGGCCCTCCCGCCTGGCGGGGGGCAGCACAGGGCTGGCCAGGCTAGGCTTTGCCGCCTCTGCACTTCTGGGAGAGGGCACTGTCGTCCTGATCCTGTCCATGTCCTGTCGGGGCCACATTTTCCCAGAGAGCTGGGACACTAGAAGGGCAGGACTTCTTCCTGGGGCCCCGGTCACCCAGATGGTAGTTCTCTGGGGGGATGACAGAAATGAAGCAGGTGCAGACTGAGCCAGGGTGGCACTGGACCGGGGCCACGTGTCACTGCCAGCCCTCCAAGCCCACAGACTACATGTTCCCACTGTTCCCCAGGCCAGGGCAGCAGCTGGGAGAAGAGCTGTGAGGACACAAGCTAGCCTCTGAGGGGAACCGGGTGACCTGATAGCCCAGCTCAGAGAGTAGCCCCAGGCAGCAAAGGCTCGGGCCAAGCGTAGGTGGGCCCAGCAGCGAGGGCCAACTGACTGTAAAGAGAAGCACACCTTCTGGTCTCCACTGGTCTGGCCACTGCACAGCAGACCCCACCCAGAGCCTAAATCCCGAGCAGCAGGCCTGGCCATGTGCAGCGTGGCCAGATGTGGCCACCGGAGCAGTGCTGCGGGTGATGGCCCCTCAGCTGAGGTCACGGAGCTCGTGGCTAGCCGGGCTCTCTGCCCTCCCTCAGACATAGGCCAGGCACCCGTGGGGGCCAGGCTGCTCGAGCTGCATCTCAGCCTCTTGGGCACATCCACTGCCCTGGCTGTCCTGTCCGTATGTGGGCCCTGGAGACCAACTGACACACACTGCACCTAAACAGCCTGCAGTCTCAAGGACCTGGCCACAGGGCAGAGGGGGCCTGTCCACCCTTGTCCCTAGCAAGGACAGTATCTGCCCCTGGCACTATCCTGGTCTCCTTACAGCCTCCCTGGGAGTGTGCTTGGCCAGCACCTGGGCCACAGCAGGACTGCAGTGGACCTGGGAGGCTCAGCCTTGGGTGCCGACTTGGAGTGAAGGTGTGGGCTCAGCAAAGCTGCAGGTTAGCGGGCAGCAGTTAGGGCTTAGACGTGGGGTAGGAGCAACCTCAGCCTGTTCTGCTGGCCGGGAGATTAGGCCACCCCCAAAGACCTGGCACTGTGTCCCGGGGGACCAGAGTCCTGAAGGGAGCCCGGCTTGGTGCTGTCCACCCGCCCTCTCGAGGCTGAGTGCCTGGGCCAGCTCTGAGGTTGCATCCTGTGCTAGCAGAGGAGGCGGCAGGAAAGCGGGGCTAGGCAGCCTGGCCCTCCCCGGCAGGGAAGGCGGGAAGGAGCCCGCCACCAAGGCCTGGGCATTTACGCCCAGGAGGCTGGAGGGAGGCCAGGGTTAGCATCCTGCAGGCTGAGGCCCAGCGCCCGCTGCCACCGTTAGTCCACAGGCGCCAGCATGTACATACCTCACTGGACGGCACACAGTCTTTTTGTTACATTAGCGTCAGAACCAGGGGCAACTTCTGCTTTCAAATAAGAGAAACTACTCTCAGCACTTGTCACAGGGGAGAATCCCTGAATGAGGCATCTGGGGGCCGCGGGACCAGGCCAGCCTCACCAACGTCCCCAGGACCATGTGCCACTGGGGTCCAGTGCCCCAATTCTCTGGCCACTGAGCCCAAGGCAGCTACACACCAGTCCACCCTGCACAGCCTCTGGCTGCAGCTGCCCTGCCCCCAGGCCCTGTGGGAGTGGGAGTGGGGCAGGGTCAGTGGGTCAGGGGAGCAGCAACCTGTCAGCAGAGGCCCCCATAGCTGCCCGCCTGTGTGCGGCTTGCTTCCCCGGGCGGTGTGCCCAAGACTATTCAACTCTCTCCAGGGTGGGGTTGCGCCTGCAGCACCCCTGGAGAGGACAGGAGAGGGGCCGCTGGCAGCAGGGAGAGGCCAGGCCCTTGTGGGGCGCAGAGCTTGACCACAGGCCGGCAGCCCTACCTGCGCTGGCCTGGCCCCAAGTTACCTTCCTGGCTCCTTGAGGGACGCTTCTTCCTCCGCTTGCTTGTCCCCTTTGAGGCCCGGCCTCGGGACCTTGGGAGGGTGCCAGACCCCGAGGAGTCTGTCACTGCGTCCTCGGAGAAGGACTTGTCCAAGGATGTGTCCAGTGCAGACTCAGGGGCTGTGTCTTCCTCATCCTCGTCCCCACCAGGGCCTGTGGCAGGGAGGCCAGCACTCTGGCCCTGGATAGCTGTGTCCTCTGGTCCTTGGCCTGTGCCGTGCGCCTTGGCCTGGTGGACGCCCTGCAAGCCTCCAAGCTCCTCCGCGTCCTGGCTTGAACTCTCAGCCCCGGGGCGCTTGTCTCCAGAGAACTGGAGGGGCTTCAGGGCCCGGGTGTCTCCCAGAGTCACTGGCCAGGCCCCCTCGGAGGGCTGGGGATTCAGCGTGTCCTCGGGGGCCAGGAAGTCACTGGCATCCACGTACCAGGAGGAGCGCCTCTCCAAGGGCCGCGGACTGCCCTCCTCCCCGGCGGGCCCTGGGCTGGGAGTCACAGCATCCGCCAGGTCCCAGCCCTGTGGCCTCCCAGCTGCAGCAGCATCAAGGCCCAGCTCAGGGGCGGGGTGGCTGGCGTCCTCACGGGGGCCCTGGGCAGGGTCACTGGCGGCTGCTGTAGATGGAGGGACGCATCAGTGAAGGGCCAGCCCAGCCCCTCCCTGGACAGCCCTCCTGACCCCCAGGCACATCTGACTCCTTAAACTCCACTGTTTCAGGGGTCCCCATGTGTGGCTTCCCACAGGCTAGACAGGGTCCTGCATCCTCACTCTGCCCACAACATGGACAAAAGAGGGCACCCCAGGGGCCACAGGAGCCACCCCTGTCCCCAGATCCTGAGGTGGCTACCTGGGAATGGGGGCCTCTCCCCGAGGCCTGCCTGTCCCACCACTTCAGGTCCCCGAGCCCCAGGGACGCAGTGGGCACCATCCCCCATGTCTCCTGGCTGCTCAGAGGCTGGACAGATGCACCCACCCCCGGGCAGCCTCCTTGCCGCGCTGTCAGAGCTGCCCCCTGCTGTCCCCTCCCTCCAGTGCCCCCTGGGAACCCGAAGAGAGGAGGAGGGCCAGGGTCTCACCTGGCACTGTGGCCCGCAGGAGTTCTGCTGAGGCCTTGCTGCCCACCTCGCTGTCCCCCCGGCCTCGGGCCGTCTTGCGCAGCTGGAAGCCCTTCCTGATGTCGGCCAGCAGGGCATCGATGACACACACCTCCTCCTGCCTCCCAGGGCCCTTCCTAACTGAGGAGCCAGAGACGGGCAGAGAGCTGCTCTCAGCCGCAGGAGAGGCCCGGGGCGCTGCTCTGGGGGGAGGCACCCCACCTGGCCCTGCCCCCCCAGGCCTCACCAGGCTTCCCATCCTCGCCCCGCGGCCTCCGTGCCTCCTCTTCTGCCAGCTGCTGCTTCCTCCTCTCCGCCTTTGCCACCTGCTCCTTCCTGTCCTTGTTCTCCTGTGCAGGCAGACAGGAGCCCCATTGCCGGACTCTCCAGCCCCCAGTCACCCTGTGAGCCTTCGGTGGGCATGTCCCCCTCCCTGGGCTGCGGGGACACAAGGGACAGGCCAGGCTGGCTCACGTGGCTGTACCCACCCACACCCCCTGGACTGAAGGGCAACTCTGCCCAGGGCCTTTCCTGGCTCACCTTCAGGGCACGGGTGAAGAGGTCCCGGAAGATCTTCATGGTGCTGAAGGTGTCCTCCAGGGACAGCTGCTGGGGGTCCTCACACAGGTAGTCGGCCAGCTCCAGCTTCTTCTGCTCGATGGCCTCAAACACCTGGTCCAAAGCCTGGGAGGCCGCGATGCTGTCCTGATGGCAGGGGCTTGGTCACCACCCAGGGCTCCCAGGCTGGGCCCAAGGGTAGGGTGGGACCCCCCTGCATCAGGAGGTGGCAGCCACAGCCTCCAGGCACAGGTGTCAGCCCAGGACCGATGTGGGCGCTGTGCACCCCTGGGTGCCTGGGGCCCAGGGTCAGGGAGGCCCCTCTCTCCCAGAAATGAAGCCAGGAGCCCGAGACCCTCCCCGGAGGCCTCCTGGGCTCTGCTCTGCCCACAGCTTAGCCTCCCGGGAACCCACCAGGCAGCCTGGCTGCCAGCCCCAGGGCCCCTCCTGCTTGCCTGGAGGCGCTGGGCATACTGCTCCTGCACCTCAGGGTCAGAGGTGGACACCTTCCGCTCCGTCCCCAGAAGCTTCTTCAGGTTGGTGCTGGCTTCGGAGCGGATGACCTCCAGGTTGATTCTGAAAGGCGTCAAAGGGTTGGGCCTGCTCAGGGGATAGCTGAGGTCCAGCCACACTGCGACTGTGGGGCCCTGCCCACCCTACTGGGGCCTTAGGCTTCGTACACTCCAGATGCCCGAGACCCGGCCCGCCGGTGCCTCGTGGTGGGGACCGGAGCTCAGGGCTGAGGTCTGGCCTGGGCTGCAGGGCTCGGGCTGGGGAGAGCTGCCTACCCTGCGGCCTGGGAGGGCTGTGCCAGGTCCTGGGGCAGCTGCAGGAGGTCAGGGTGGCTCTTTTCCACTTCCTGCAATAGGATGCATCTATGAGACCCTATTTTGGCCCCCCACGTACCTGGGGATGCCCCTGCCCCAGCTCAAACTCTGAGCAATGAGGCCCAGGAAGTCCTCAGCCCTGGGGCCCTCCTGGGGCCTCTGGACCCTTCCCTGGGGCCTCTGGACCCTTCCCTGGGGCCTGGCTATGATCTTGACAGGTGTGATTTGCCTTGGGACTGCCTCACTCCCAAAAGGGGTGGGTGTCCTGGGGCAGGATGGAGGACCATCCTGGCACCGGGAAGGCAGGAGGGAGGCGTGCTGGGGAGGGGCCGTGGCGTGGCTCCAGCAGGCTGGAGGGAGTCCTGGGAAGGCTGGGGTGGGGGCTTGGGCAGGGGCACACTCCAGCCTGCCCGTCCTGCTGGGGCCCACCTCCAGCACGTGGTGCAATAGCGTCACCCGGTTCTGCTGCGACTTGGTCTCTGTGAGCTTCAGCAAGGTGCTCATCTTGAAGCCATCAGCGTCACCGGTGTGGCTGCCCTGGGAGGGACCGGGAGTGAGTCTCCCTGTCACTCCGGGGCCTAGAGGGCAGAGGGGTAGGTCCCTGACTTACATAGTTGAGGAAGTTCCCGATTTTCAGGATCAGTTGGCAGAAGACAGGCAGCCGGTGACTGGTGAGCAGGCCTGCGGGCGGGCAGGGCTGAAGGAGGGCACAGAGGCCCCAGGCCCCAGGTGCCCTGGCGTGGGGTCTGTTCCTCCCTCCCCACCCTCAAGCCCCTTGCCCCAGCTCAGCCCAACATGGGGAAGAACACGGGGCAGGGCTCAGTGGGCATGAGCCCTTCACCATCAACTCAGAGGCTCTGGGGCAGAGGTCTTCTGGACCCTCACAACCCCTGGGACAGATGACCACCACCTGTTCTTCCACTAGGGCCACCAGGGTACTGGGAGGAACCTTCTGGAACCCTCAATGCCCTTGTTCTCAGCTCCCCTCTGGGCAGCAGGGAGCCCTCCTGGCTCAGTGGCTGAGATGGGAGGGGACGTCCACTGCGCCTTGGTCATCGGGTCCCACCTGTGTCCCTGTTCTGTGGTTTGGCAGACCCCTGCCCATTCCTCACAGGTGGCAGTCTGCACATGCCCCTGTGTCTGCATGTGTGTCTGACAGGTGTGTGCATGTGCGTGTGTGTGTGAGGTGTATGCGTGTGTGTCTCACACATGTGTGCATGTATGTGTCTGACAGGTGCATGAGTGTGTGTATGTGTGTCTGAGGTGTGTGTGTGGGTCTGACAGGTGTGTGTGTATGTGTCTGAGGTGTGTGTGTCTCACACATGTGTCTGACAGGTGCATGTGTGTGTGTTTGTCTGAGGTGTGTGTGGGTCTGACAAGTGTGTGTGTGGGGTATGCATCTGAGGTGTGTGCGTGTGTGTGTCTGACAGGTGCATGTGTGTATGTGTGTCTGAGGTGTGTGTGGGGGTCTGACAGGTGTGTGCGTGTGTATGTGTCTGAGGTGTGTGTGTGTGTGTGTGTGTGTGTGTGTGTGTGTGTGCATGCATTAGTCTGCCCTCGCTTGTGCCTGTGTGTGCAGGACACTGCGTGCACACGTGTGTCTGATGCATTTGTGTCTCTGGTGGGGGCAGCAGTGGAGACAGGGTGGTCTCTGGTGAGGTGGGGGTGGGCACCCCATGGGCCCTCTGCAGCTACCACAACTCGGCCTATAGCAGGAGCTCCTGTCCCCTCCTGCTGGTAGGCCCGTCCCCAGGCTCCCCAGCCCCACTCACTCTCACAGGCGGCGAGCACCAGCTGGGCCTTGGGTCGCACCATGTCCAGCACAATGGCCGTGCCCTCACACAGCAGCATGCACTCCAACCGCAGCTGGTAGCTGTCCGGGCAGAGCAGGGGTCAAGGCTGGGGGCTCCCAAAGCCTGTCTGACTCTGCAGTGTGGGGGCCCTAAGAGTCCACTGGGCACAGAGTTGGTGGGCAGGGCAGAGGAGGGGTCCCACAGCCTGGACCCTTCCACATGCTCTTTAGGGCCTGCCCCAGGATGAGGTGGGGCCAGGCAGGGGCCTAGGGAAAGACCCCATTCCCCTATAGCCAGGGCAGCCTGGGCTGGAGATGCCTTCTCAGGAAGACCCTGGTCCTCTTGGGAGCCCCAGAGCCCCCTCTTTGAGGGAATGGGTGGGGGATGTGGGGCAGGAGTGACGTTGGCAGCCAGCCAGCTGTCCAGGGCCCCTCTGCCCCAGGGCCCCTCTGCCCTCTCCCTCCCTGGGTTCTGGGCAGGCTACTCACCAAGGAATGTCCATCAGGAGGACGTAGAACTGGTCGGCGTTGGCCAGCTTGGCTCGCTCCTCTGTGAATGTCCTCAGGTTTTCGATCTGCCAGAGGAGACCACGTGTGGGCAGGTGTGCACGCCAGCCCTCCTCCTCGGGAAGGCCTCGGGCTGCTCCCAGCCTCCACCACCTGCAGCAGTACCGCCTGGGGCGGAGAGGTGCTGGGACCCTCCCTGCCTGCCTGCTGGGGGGCCAGGGTCTCAGCTCACCTCGTGCTTCTCTGGAAGTAGTTTCAGGAGCTGTTTGAGAACCTCCACGTCAAACTTGGCCGTGTCCCCAGCCCGGATCATGGTGGTGACTTCCTCGTTGGAGCTGAAGGGGTGAGGGGAGGGGGTCACAGAGAGGACAAGCCATCTGTCCAGGGTCACGTGATAATGAGGGTAGGGTCCAACGGCTCACTCCCTGTCAGTATCCCCCTTCCAGAGGGCTGCTTAGGAGTCGGGGTGGGTGGACACAGCTCAGGGTCACCCAGTGAGCTCCTGCAGGGGCCAGTGCCTGAGCTGCAGCATGGAAGAACCTGGGCTGGGAGGCGGGACCATGTGACTGACTGGCCACAGCTTGTCCATAACCTTGGGGGAAAGTCCTGGATGCTCTGGGCCTTTTTCCTCAAGAGCCAGGACTGGTGGCCTCTAGGGTCTCCTGCCCTGAGGAAGGAGCATGCACTGCCCCAGAGTAGCCCGCAGAGGGCGCTGCCGGCCGGGCTGGCTGGAGAGGCTCACCACTTAAACTGCTTCAGGAAGATGTTGAGGTTCAGGCTCTTCTTGGAGTCAAGAAAAGTGACCTGGAAAACCGCCACATGAATGGGTCCCAGGGGGTGACATGGGGGGACCCTGATGATCCTTGCCCCATGCCTACCTCCTTGGGCTCCTTCCTGGCTGGGGCAGCTGTGGGCTCCTTGGGCTTGGCCACGGGGAAGGAGAAGAGCCGCTCAATGCTGGAGAAGTCAGGCTCCACCGCGTCTGTGCCAGGGCTGCTGAGTGTCGCCCACATGGAGTTGCGCTCTGCAGGCGAGGGGCAGGAGAGGGGCACCACCATCAAGCTCACACCCCCTCCCAGGTCTGGGGGGCCAGGGCCAGGTGGGCCAGGCCTCTGAGGGCCGTCAAGGGTACCTTGCCTAGATGCCGTCCTAGGCCAAGCATACAGCAGGCGTTTAATAAGTGCCTGGCAAAGGAAGACCCCTGGCTGCTATTCTACTCTGTGCATGTATGTGGACATGCACTCATGTATCCACATGGTAGGTGACCTGCCCTATCTGGCCTGGGCCTCCTCGAGCATCAGCACCCCAGGCCCCAGGGTGCCAGGCACAGGGCTGAGCATGGGCTGTAGCACCAGAGATGCACACTGCCCACAGGACCAGAGGGACCTCAAAGGAAGCCTCTGCCCTGCTCCGGCCCTGCCCCACACCAAACCACATGAAACTGAGCCCGAGCAGGACCCAGGCTGCCCTGGCCATGCAAGAGTGGGCAAATGCAGGTGCACCACCCCTCCCCAGCACCTCTCGTATGGCACCAGCCTTCAGGCTCCGCAGCCTCACCTCGGGCCACGTTGGACGGAAGTTTCTGCCAGTTCAGTTTCTTCATGCGCAGTGTGGGTGGGTTCACCCTGCGGTGGCTGGGGACCCAGGCCGAGCCCAGGCTGTGGTCCACGTGGGCCACAATGAGCTCTTCCACGCCACCCGCAGGCAGAGTTGGAGGTGGAGGAGGGCCCCAGCCCCCTCCAGGCGGTGGTGGGGGGAGTGGAGGAGGTGGTGGGGGCAAGATCCCGCAGGAGCCAGGCAGGGGAGGTGGCAGAGGGGGTGCTGGGGGAGACACGGCCCCCAGGCCTGGCAAGGGAGGCGGGGGTGGGGGCAGTACTGGGGGAGGCGTGGTCCCCAGGCCTGGCAAGGGAGGTGGAGGGGGTACTGGGGAAGGAGTGGTCCCCAGGTCAGGCAAAGGAGGTGGGGGTGGAGGGGGTGCTGGGGGTGAAAACGTTGACCTTAGGCCTGGCAATGGAGGTGGAGGGGGTATGAGGGGAGACCCAGCTTCCAGGCTTGGCAGGGAAGGTGGGGGTGAAAGGGGCCCAGGGCTGGAACTGGGGAGGGGCGGTGCGGGTGGGGGTGGGGAGTGTGCTGGCTGCTGGGGGGCTGTCTTCCCACTGGTGCTCTGGAGGCCAACTGGGTGCTGGTGGGCAGGAGCTGTGGCCTGCTGCTGGCCCTCCATGCCAGCCAGGGGAGCAGCAGTGTTTTGGGGGGACCTGTCCCTTGGACTCTGGCCTAGGTTGGCCTGGATGCTCTTGTGGGCCTTGTCCAGGGAGGTGGGTCGGGGCCTCCCTCTGCTGAACAGCAGACGCTCAGCCACCTCCTCCAGGGTGCATTCCTGGGCTGCAGCAGGGGAGATGTCCAGGGTTAAGAGAGAGGGCTGGGGACAGAGACAGAAGGAGGCCACCTCCCTCAGACAGAGGATGGGTTAGGGGTCAGGGTGGGCCTCCCCACATGGTCTAATACCTGCTTCTTCCCACCAGGTCGACCCCTCTGCCTGCCTGGCTCACCCCCTGCTCACCATCACTGGCCAGGAGCACGGCCCGGTTCACCAGGCTCTCCAGGGCCTCCCAGAGCAGCTGTCCTGAGCGGCTGGTGGGCTCCAGGTGCAGGAGGCCTTGTAGCACTGACAGCAGCTGGGCTGACACTGGAGAGCAGCTCACCTGAGTGGGGCAGGCCGACAAAGGGCAGGTCAGTGGCAGTGCCCTCCTCTGCCTGTCTGCCAAGGGCATCCGTCCCCACTGACCCCCTTCACATAGCTGAAGGCCTAGTGACGAGCAACTCAGAGACAGGGTTCTTTGTGTTACTGGTGACTCTGGGGACTGTTGGGTGCATTATGGGATATTAAATAGCATCTATGGTTTTCACCCATTTGATGCCAGGAGCAGGCCCTATCTAGTAGTGACCAAGCAAAAATGTCTCCAGATGTTTCTGGGTGGTGCAGAGTCAGTGAGCTAGAAGGAGGGCCTGGGTGCTCTCAGACCCAGTCTCCTAGACTCTCAACTGGCCCTGTAGTTCCCTAAAGTCCTCTGACAGTGACCAGCGAGCCGGGGCCCAGGATGGCATGGTCAACTCAGGGCAGCCCTGGCCCTTGGAACCGATCCTTCTGGATCTTGCAGCCCCAACCCTGTTCCCAGGCTGCCTGCTCTGGGCTCTGCCTCACCTCTGCGCCCTCATCCCTTGCTGCCCCCTGGAGTGTGACCCTCGTTCTACTGCCCAGGTCACAGGAGGGTCTGACCCATGCGCAGCCCAAACACACCTTGTGGAACAGGGATGCAAAGACTTCTTGGTGGCTATTCATGTTGAGGCCATTGCACACACGCTGCAGCTCCTCCTCGTCCTCTGCCTTGGCCTCCTCAAAGGCCTCCAGCTGGATCAGCAGGTCAGCGTCCTCCAGGTCTCTGGGGCAGGAGGGACCGGGGCCAGCTGACCTGCTGCTCCCATCAGCCCTGCTTCCCCAGGAACGCAAGACAGGATGGCCCAGGGCCCCGCTGCACATCTGTTCCTACTCTGCTGACCCGAGGACACTGGGCAAGTCTCCTGGACATCCCTGTGTCTGACATGTGGCCACGGCAGCCAGGGGTAGCAGGTTGAGAGGTGGGCTCAGGTTGGAGCCTCGCAACCTGCTGGGCTGCCCACCTGGGCATCTCCACACCCCTCATAAATGGAGCTCACGTTCTCCTGAGGGCTAAGTGCAGGGTAGAGCCAGGACTTCCTCTGGAGGATGGGAGGGTGTGGTCAAGACCACACCTGAGGCAGGTCCACCAAGCCTACCTGGGAGCAGGGGGCGGGGCTTCTGGCCCCAGCAGGAGGGCCTGAGTGTTCACTGGGCTCAGGCATTGCCAGTCAGCTCAGCCTGGCCAATGAGCAAAGCCCTCAGCAGGCAAGGCCAGCCCCCACCCTCACCCCCAAATTGGCCTGCCATCCACTCAGCAGACCTTTGCCCAAGGCTAGCTTGACAGGACCAGGCCCTGCTGAGTCCCTCAGGCTGGCTTCCCGGTGGGAGTCCAGTAAGTAGAGTCCTGAGGTTGAGATGGGGGTTCTTGGCCAGGTGGGTCTGGCAGGGTAGGATTCCGAGTCGGCAACTAGAACACACTTGATTCAGAGGAGGGATGAAAGGCTGCCAGCGTGACTCCTGGGGATCCCTGGGCTCGGTGTGAACCACCCGAACGTCACGTCTCGCACTGTGTCTGGCTACTCGAGTACCGGGTGCCAGCCTGAGGCCCGGCCTCGGGGCAGGCCACTGGGCTTCTCCTGGAAGCTGCCTCTGCCATCTAAGGTCTGTTAGGGCCAGGCTAGGACACCAGGGAAGGTGGGCTCGGTCTGGGGAGCAGAGGGGAGGCCAGCAGAACCAGCCACAGCAGGGACTCACCGCAGTCGGGTCAGAATGTCCAGGAGCTGCAGCCCTGGAAAGGGATGGGGGGTCAGAGGGTTCAGAGGCGGCCTCTGTCCCCCAGGTCTCCTGCCCATTCACCCCACTGCACGCATCACCCGGCTCACAGGACATCAGGGTCCTGAGGCTCCAGAGGTGGGTGACATGTTGGCTACACCATGTTACTCCTTCAGTGGTCACTGCCAGAGTGGGCAGGACTGCAATTAGGGACCAGACTACCCTTTTCCTTCTGCTGCCCAACCAGCCTCTAAACGGAGACGGATGTCCAGTTCTGAGGCCTGTGACCACTAAAGGCACAGTGGTGGCAGGAGACTCCCCTACCCTGGCCCGGGCTGGGCTGGCCCAGGGGACTCTTGGAAAGACCTGCCAGGTGCCTGGCCAGAAGGAGGGCAGTCAGGAGCCCTGGGCAGCAGAGGGTACCAGGCTGGGTGGCAGTTACCGATGAACTCGCTCCGCAGCTGGGTGCGGGTACGGAGGTCCTCGGGGCCAAGGATGACAGCATTGACCACGCTGAGCAGGGTGACCACGTAGGGCACGTTGTCACTGTCAGAGAGCTCGTTCATGATGACACTGAAGCGGTACTGCTGGCTGCACACCGTCTGCAGGGAGGGTGGGGTCAGTGTGCTCTGGGGCGGTCCTGCACCCAGCCACAGCCCGGCACTCACCTTGTAGTGGTCCAGGGCATCCAGGGTCAGTGCGTGGCCCTCAGGCGAGTAGATGCACAGGGCGGCCAGCAGCTCAAACACCTGCTTCTTGACCATCACATTGGACGTGTCCAGGGCTGCAGATGGGGGTGTCTCATGGGTCCCCTATCCACCCTCCCTGGCCAGCCTTGCTCAGGGCACTGCCTGCCAGGGGGATCTCCCTCCAGGCCTGGCACATAGACACCAGGGGGCGCTGTGTGCTCACCCATGCCCACAGTAGGTGCTGGCACAGGGCTCTGCCTGCCAAGGTGACCTGCCTCCCAGACCACCTGGAGGAAGGGGAAGGTGACCCTAGCACTCCCAGGGTCAGATGAGGCTGGACTAGGATGGCCCCTGCCGCTGGCTCTGGGCTGTTTTCCCCGAGCTCAGTACCAGCTGTGTTCCCAGCAGATAGCCTGATGTCTCTTCCCCTGAACCTCTGCCTTCCACCCCATCTCCAGAGCTGGGAAAGGTCCGGAGGGGTCTCTCCTCCGTCCTGCTGAGAACAGGCCACAGGGCTTGACAGAGGCTAGCTGGGCCCAGCCTAGAAGGGGCTGAGGTTGGTGTGGGCCTACGTTGGACAAGCGATGGGTGGCCTCTGGCTTCCTCACCACACAGGCCCCTGCTGTTCCCACTGTCCCTGGAGCCTGAGTGCCACCCTGGAGTAGCACAGCTGGGAGACAGAGGACCCAGAGACTGCCATGTGTCTCACAGGGGCCACAATGAACTCTGGCCACAGCCTGCGGAGACCCCCTGGGGCCAGAACATGAAGCACACGCAGCCCTTGGGGCCACAAGGCAGGAAGCAGTAGGCACAAGAGGCCAAGGCCAGGCTCTGCCTGCCAGGAAGGACAAGCCCTCTAGGGCAGGAGGGGGGACAGCAGGGTGGAGAGCTGTGGAGGGTGCTGAGAGGTGGACAGCAATAGCAGGAGTGGGCCAGACATGGGGCTGCGATGGCTAAGGTCCACGGGCTTGGAGCCAGGTGGAGCATATGTGGGGGCCACTCAGGTGGACATTGGGAGAACCAGGGCCTGAAGCCAGGGGTGGAGCCAGCACAGGGCTGACGGAGTCACAGGGCGGAGGGAGAACGGGGACAACCCCGTGCGAGTGGTGGAGGGAGAGAGGTGGCCTGCCCTGTGCTTGGCAGCCAGGGGCTGCGCCCACGTCACCTGGGCAGGCCTGGCTCACCCTGGGACAGCTGGCGCACGTAGCCCTGGTTGCTGAGGATGTACTCGATGCCCTGCTGCGAGTTCATGACGGCACGCACGCAGCTGACGCAGGTGAGCTGCAGCAGGGCGTCCGCGATGCGGGCCACGCCACGGCCCGACAGCCGGGCCAGCGCCTCCAGCAGCAGGTCCAGGCCGCTCTGCTCCAGGAACTGCACCATCCAGCCGCCATCGCTGCTCTCCAGGCGCTTGCGCAGGCCTGAGTAGTTGACCACGGAGGGCATCTGGAGCAGCCGGATGCAGAGCTCAGGGTCGGCACTCTCCAGGTTGGCCTCCGTGGGGTCCGAGTCCTGCGGCCCCAGCTTCTCCTTCAGCGCGGCCCACTTGCGCTGTGCTCCCTCCTTCACCGACATCTTGCCAAACTGCAGGGTCCAAGAGGGACAGGGCCGTCAGCTCAGCCAGAGGGGAGGCCAGGGCCCAGCTGTCACCATGGCATGGGGATGCCACTTTCCGCTGCCTCAGTTTCCCCTCATGCTTCCAGCTCAAGCCCTGAGGAGCTGGGAAGGCCTCATCGAGGGCTCCCCTGGGCCTGCACAGGCAGCGAGTCCCCCATTCCCACGAGGACCTGAGGCTCAGAGCAGGGTCAGAGGACCTGCCATCCCTGCAGAACTTGGATCCTGATGGGCTGCAGTGGCCAGGCTGGCTGGAACAGCACTGGGCAGTGGCAGCGACACAACAAAGCGCCCTTTTCTTTCTGGGTGCTTCCCGGGCCGCCTACAGCTTTGGCAGCAGGGCTGGGAGGAGGGGTGGGTCACAGGGCTCCAGTTGCCCCCAGCAGGCAGCAGCCCCGCCAGGCCAGTCTCCCCAGGCCTGGCAGCCTCTGGTGGGTGGAGGGCACACCAGTGAGGAGCGGACGCTGGGTACATGGGGTGCACCTGGTCAGGGGCAACAGGCTGACTGCAGCCCAGACCTTTCCCCAAAGCAGAACACAGGACAGGCAAAACCACCCTGCTCTCACCTCCACCCACCCCTGGCCCTGCCTGGGTCCAGCTGGCTGTGACGCCGTCCCCACCGTAGTCCCCAGAGACTGGCCTCAAAGGTCAGGGGCATCCCAGGCCCTCATGCAACCATGTATGGCTGGATCTTATATTTAGCCCCTGAGAACCAGAGTGTGGTGCAGGGAGTGGGAGGCAGGGTTTGGTGGAACACGGCCCCAGGGCTTCAGACCCCTCCAAAGCCCCAGGCTCTCCCTGCACCCTCCACCTGACCCCAGCTGTCCCCTCTCCCGTGGCAGGCATTTACACTGGCCAGGTTTGGGTGGGGGAAACAAGGCAGCCCCTGGGAGGCAGGGTTACATGCCCACGGCCCCACAGCTGGTGACCCTGGAGTCTGCTAAATGTCCAGTGCAGCCTCGCATCAAGTACTCCCTCACCCAGTAAACTAGAGGGGAGACCCCAGGCCAGAGGGACCACCCAGGAGACCATGGCCACACTGGAGGAGTAAGCCGAGGGAGCTCTGGGTCCCAGTGCCTGCCCTCACCCTGGGGCCCTGCTGGGCTTTGTCCTGGTGAGCATCGTGGGAGCACCCAGCCTGCTTAGTCCCTATCTCTTGCTTATCCACCTGCCCTGCAGGGCCCATGGGCCCCCTCTGGCAGGAACCTGGTGTGGACAAGAGGGCTGTCCTATGCATGTGGACCCAGCTCAGGCCATCAGCAGGTCTCTGCTCAGTCATTCTTAGCAAAGCCTCAGTTTCCTCATCTGTGTCTTGGACATCTGGTGGCTGGAGCATCCTAGGGGCTGTGGGTGTGGACACCCCTGGCCTACAGGCAGTGAGGGGGCCGTCTGGGTGGATACCAGCCCCACAGCTCCTCAATCTAGGTCCTATGCTGGGCCTCAGAGTGGGGAGCCCGCGCCCTCCCCCAGGCCTGGCCCTCAGGCCGTCCTCCCTCCGTCTGTCCACTTACCCAAATGCGCAAAACCTTGCGGCTGCCTCTGCCCACCCATTCCTGTCTCAGGCTTCTCATCACCGCAGACCCCTAAGCTGCAGGATCCCGTCTTCAGGTGGCCTCCACCAACCTCGGCCCTCGGCCCTCCCGGGCAGCCTCAGGTTCCCAGAGCCCTCTGGGTGGCGAGAGAGCCAGGGCTCCAGAGCCAGGAGGAGCAAGACTGCCGGCCTCTGCACATCTCCCCCCACCCTGAGGAGGCTCCCAGAACTGACCCTCCCTCCCCACCCATCCTCTGCTCCATTGGCCAGAGCTGCCGTCCCCTTGGCACAGACTGGGTGGGACGGACGGAGTGTGAACCCTCCCAGGCCAGGCCTCTGGCATCCAGGGTGCCCTCTCCAGCCAGGAGCCCCAGGGGCCCTTGGTGCAGGGGAACCTGATCTTTCAGAGATAGCAGTCACCTAGAACTGACCCACCAGGCTCCAGGCTGTCAGACCAAAGTTCAGGGTGCTCTGGACCCTCCCGGCCCTGGGCACCCACCATCCTCAGGACTTCAGGCTCTCTCCCTATAGACCCCAACTGACAGGAGCCCTCAGCCTGTGGGGCAGCACCTGGGCAGGAGGTTGTGTCCTGGCCCCATGCCCTGTCCTGGGGCTGAGCTGCACACTGCCCCACTTGGCCCTATGTGGGGCAGCAGGTTGGGGCAGGGGTCTACTGGGTGTGGGTCAGCTGGGACAGGGAATTCAGCCAGACACCCAGAGGCAAGGTGAGGGCACTCCTCCCTCTGACACTGGCCAAGCTGCCAAATCTCATGGGGGACGGGCCCATTCATAGGGTCAGGCCCTGACCAGGGATGTCCTCCTGGAAACATCCCAGCTCTGCAGGATGCAGCTGGGTACACAAAGGGACCATGGTGACTGATGGACAGAACTCCCACCCACGATTTGTAGCCACCAGTCCAAATGTCAAACAAAACCTGGCAGCAATTGGCCCCAACAGCTGGGACTTGATTAATGATTGACAGTTTCCATAATTTTTGCACCTGCTTCCAACTTGGAACCAACCAGAGGAAGGCAGACCCCTAAGCTGCAGGATCCCCTCTTCAGGTGGCCTCCACCAGCGCATCCCCGAGGCGTCCCTCTTTTCTACAGACAAATCTATAAAGCTCTCTCCCTCTCCTCCCTGCCTTCAGGTCCCTGACAGGCACAAGAGGTGGCGGCTGACCCCCCACAGATGGTTCCAAATAAGCAGCCTCCACAGGCCCCCACGGGCTGCGCATGGGCACCGGGGCAGGAGAATCCAGTTTACAGATGTCACGAGGCCATGTGGAACACTCGGAAGCCTCCAGAGCTCCTCTTGGGCTTACCAGCCATGTTCCACGCACCTGGCCCTTCCCCTCCACCCCTACATGTCCTCAGGCTGAGAGTCAGGGTCCCAGATGGCCTGGCACAAGCCAGAACCCAGGACTATCTTCAGCTCAGACTCCCTGGGGTGGCAGCATGGCCTCCCCCGGGGCATATGAATCTGCATTCCCACAGCTTCCGCAGGGTCCCAGCTCTGCGGGGCCCGAGCACCTAGGCTCAGCCCCTTGGGACGCTGAAGGTCAGGGCACCGAGAAAGGTCCCCTCTGCCCCCAGAGTCCCCTTCTAGTCAGTGAACCGCAGTGGAAGGGCCTCAGGTGCAGTGCTTGAAGCCCTGGGGACTCCAGCTCCACATTGCTGGGGTCACTGTGGTTCTTTCCCAGTGGCTTTTTCTACCAACAAGGGTTTCCACTGGGATGGGCCAGGCACAGCACAGACCACGATGCCAAAGGCCTGGTCTCCCTCCCTGTGAGGGCCATCCCAGATTTGAGGGCCCACCCTGCCCTCTGGAGGAGAGGTCCAAGAGGCCCTGGGCCACCTCCCAGGTATGACTCCTGTCTGCCTCCTCTGCCTGGGCCTGGCCAGTCCAGAATGGAGACGCCTGCCAGCCTCCCTCATGCCTGGCCACTGTGCTGCTCACGGAAGCCAGGCGGCCACTGCCCCTGCCTGGTAGTCACCTGTCAGGCTGAGCTGGGGCATGCAGAGCAGGACCAATGCTGCCCCCAAGGTCAGACACCACTTACCCAGCCCCTGCTGAGTAGATGGAGAAACAGGGCCAGAGAGGGGCGGCTGCCCAGGTGGGCACCAAGCTGTGCACAGTGGCCAGGAGGCCTGCACATTACCCTGGCCTCCAGCAGGCCACCGTGGGGATCCTGGCTCTGTGGGGGACCTGGTGAGCCCTTCAGCCTCTGGGCCTCAGCTCCCTCACCCCCGCAGCAGGGTCCCTGGGTCCCCAGCCCCACCAGGCCTGGAGATCCACGACATGCTCTGATCAGGCTCCCCATGAGCAGGCTGGCCCTTGAGCCTGGACACTGGGGAGGTGGGTGCTGCCATCTGTGGCCCATTCCTGCAAGGACTGACAATCCAAGGGGCTCTGGGGACCTCAATGCAGTGGGGGCACGTGAGGCCCGGGAGGGGGGCCTGGGGTGGGGTGGCAGGTCTGAGGGGGCCTGCTGGCACCAGCGTGGGGGCTGGCATGCTTCTGGGCCTAGATCCAGCAGAGGCGTGGGGAGGGTGAAGGAGGGAGCCTGTCTTCCAGGGGTGGGCGGAGAGCATGGCAGGAGCGGGATTCCGGAACTGCAGCAGGGGCTGCCACACTGTATTTTTAGCTCCTCCAAAAGCCCAAATTTTTCCACTGCCTGGCAACCCTCAGCTCTCCATAGCTGCTCGCCTTCCTGGCAGCTCCCTGGAGTTCAGGAGCAGCCCCCAGAGCTGAGTCTGTCCTGCTGCGACCCCGTCAACTTCCCTCTTAACTATAATCTGGGCTCCCTTGAGCCTGACCCAGCAAGTATAGCACCTTCCCATCAGGCTGCAGGCCGTTGGGGACAGGGCTGCCTTGTGGGGTCACCTGCCTTGTGGGCCGTGGATCATATAGGGCTGGAGGTGGCGGTGGCCAGGGAGCAGGCTGGGGCAGTAGGGCCCTGGGGAGCACTGAGGTGTGCAGCCCAGAAAAGGGAGTCCGAGGAGGGGGCGGGCGGAAGGCACTCCTGGCCGTGTTGAATCCAAAGCCAGAATCACAGGAGCAAGAAGCCTTGGGTAGGATTTCACCCACATGCCTGTGACGTGTCCCTGGGACACCTGCTGAATGCCAACAGAAACAGTAAACAGGAAGTGCTTGCTGGGGCCCGGTGGGCGATGCCTGGCCTGGGCCCGGGCAGGAGGGTCTGGCACAGGGCTGCCTGTGCTGAGCACTGTGTGTCTGGGACTCTATTAAGGGGCTGGGGGGGTCTCAGAGTCCCCTCCTCCTGAGCTCAGCTCACTCAGCTCGCCTTAGGAGGACAGGAAGGGCGGAGGCCTCCACGCCAGGACGCTGGGCTTCCATTTCCACCTGCTCTGACATAAAGCAGGGCTAGGGTGCCCTAGACTTGCACTGTCACCAGAGGGGTCCCTCTGGGCCTGAGTCTCCCCAGCTGCACAGAGTAGGGCCACTGGGTGTTTGCTTAGGGCCTGGCCCCTCCAACATTCTGGGGGTTTTGGTATAGAGTCTGGGGCCAGAGAGAGGCGTGGGGTAATGACAAAGACGGTGGCCACCAGTCAGGGACTCTTGGAGTCCAAGGTCCTCACCCTCAGCAGCACCTTCTGTGCTGGGCCCCATCAGCACTGTGGAGTGCAGGGGTGTGGTTCTTGGGCTCAGATGAGGAAGCCAAGGGACTTGCACAGGCCCTGCAGGCGGCAGTGCTGGGATGACCTTGGGCTGATGTGCCGCAGGCCTGTCCACCTACAGGAGCTGAATGGGGGATGGGGCAGGCAGCCTGAAGGCCCCAGCCTCATCCCAGGATGCCTGCTGGGTCCTCTCCCCAAGACTGGTCACTTGTCCCTCCCGGTCCCTTCGATGCTCCCCAGGGAGGGATGGCCAGCTTCAGGACTCGGGTTCTGACTGCTGAGTGCTCCTCTGGGCCTCGCGATGTCCGGTCCTGAGCCTGCGCTCCACAAGCCCCCCAAGGTGTCCCAGAACCAGGCCACCCCCCCAGGAGCAGGGAGAACAAAGGCAGCCTGGGAGCGGGAGGGGCCCGGCCTGCAGCCCCCAGCATGAGGGTGGCTGCCAGGGAAGGCACTCAGCTCCGATTCCAGGCACAAAGGGGCCTACAGCTGGGCACAGGTGCCTTGGACGGCCCACTGGACTCCCGTTCCCGTCTTCCACACGTAGGAGCATGTCAAAGCCACTCCTGGACTGGAGTGCACCAAAGGGCCATGCTCTGACTGCCCACACCCAAAGACCAGGCCAGCTTGACAACCAGGAGTCAGCTGGGACAGTGCTTTAGTCTCCCAGGCCCCTGCTCCTCCACAGCCAGCACCAGGGGACCTGTTGGAACTGACTGGGTGAGTGAGATCCTTGGCATGGGTGTGGCATGCCTGTTATCCTGGGGAAGTGTCAGTGCCAGGCCCTCAGGAAAGCCAGCCGATTCTGTACTCAGTTTTCTTGTCTGTAAAACGGGCAGGGTGTTCTCCAGGGGCCTGTGGCTCCTGCCCTCAGCTGGCTCGGCCAGCACTGCCCTCAGTGCCCACCCCTCACCCCCCAGAGGCAACTTCCTGGGCCCAGAAGCCCCTGCTCTCCTGCCTGGCCCTCTGAGCTTGAGGTCCCCCAGGAATCTTGCTCTCAAGCCACTCACATCTGTGCACACAGGAGGCAGACAGGCAGGGACAGGCAGCGCCTGGGCCAGTGAAGAGCAGCCTGCCCCCTGCTGCTGGGCGCAGGCGGCAGTGCCAAGCTGTACTTGGAGCAGAACGGGGACAACAGGCACGTGGAAGGTGGGGGAGGCAGGCTGCACGTGGAGGCCACAGCCCAGGGCCAGGCACAGATGGGGAGACTGAGGCCATGAAGATGTTCTCATGCAGCCGGAGGCTGACTTCTAGGCCATGTCCAGCACTGGACAAGGACCAAGATCAAGCTCAGCATGGAGAAGCCCCTGCTGCACATGCCAGACTGTCTGGGGGAAGCTGCCACCGGGCATGTCCAGCTAGGACACCTGCCAGCTCTCTGACCCACTGTGCTTGGGATGGGTCTCCACACTAGCTCTGATGTTGGGGCTCAGTGGCACCAACTGCAAAATGGAAAGCAGACCCTGCCTCCGGCTCCCCAAGTGTTTTCTGGCTGTTCTTCTGTCCATCAAGGGCTCCCTATTGGGCCCTGGTCAGACTGGCCTCCTGGCAGCCCAGGCCACACACCCTGCCTGGGGAGATGTCTGCCTCCACTGTGAGGCTGGCCAGGGCACATCCTCAGGGGAGGGGGGCAGCTCTCCAGGCCACCCTCCCCTCCCTTCTCATGCTAGACCTGGAGAACTCAGAGCAGCTCCAGCTCAGGGAAGGGGCAGTGGAGAGAGCTGTGGTCACGTGCTGGCAGGAGGCCTGCTGCTCAGGATACCTGCCCCAGGATTCTGCAGAAGCCTCCATTACTGGCCAGGGCCCAGCCTGGTCTCCTGGGTGCCAGCACACCAGGGGAGCAAGAAGAAGGGCATAGAGGCTGGCAGAGCCCTGCCTGGCTGTCTACTCCAGACTCTCCCAGTCCCATTCTACCCCCTCTGCTATCCTGCCCACCCCTGCTTCCTGTAGCAGGGTGCAGCTGGGAGAAGCCACAGGGGTTGGGAAGATAGAACAAGAAAGAGGCCATGGCCATTCTGTCCTCAGATAGCGCTGGAGAGGGGCCTTGGCTTCAGTCTTCCCACCAGACCATGACCCCAATGCCCGATAAAGCAGCAGCTCCAGGGCCTGGGGCAGCTGGCACAAGGGCAGATGCCCACAGGGCTTTGTAAGTGTCTCCTGCCAGAAAGGATGACCCCAAGTCTGTAACCCAATGGTTCTGCCTCAGTGTTCTCACCCGTGAAATGGACAGCATTTGAAGTACTTGCACCTCATGGGATAGGCACGAGGGCCAGATGGAGCAGTGGGAATATGGCAGGCCGGTCCACTTCCCTCCACTCTCTCAGCTCTCAGACACCGCTCAGGAGCCATGAGTGGTGAGAAGACAGGCCAGGCTTGGGCCAGCTCTTCAGGGCTGAGGCAGAGGGGAAACCTGGGCAGCACCCAGCACTGATCTTTACTTAATCACTTGAGAAAGGGGCTGTAAGAGAGTTCTTGCAACAGCCCCCGTGGGGGACAGGCCAAGTTGCCCCTGCTTTCCTTGCCTGGCTCATGTACAGCTGGTGGTCAGCTGGAGGTCGCAGGTGCTGGGCAGACGAAGCTGTGAGCGGGTTGGGAACTCAGGCTGTCTGAGTACCTGGGGGAAAGAGTCTCCTCACTAAAGTGAGCCGGCAGGGTAGAGGCCTCTAACAGGAGGCCACATGTTTTGGGCCTGCTTTCACACCTCCAGTGACTGACACTCACCCCGATACCTCCTTGTCCTTGACACTGGGTGCTCCTGAGGGACAGCCCCTCAGAGACTAGCTGTGCTGGCCTTTGCCACCCAGCTCTCCTGGCCTTGTCCACAGAAGTGGGCATGCCCTCCTCAATGCATTGTGTCCACTGGGCCATGTCCACTGTGGCCACCTATTAGACTCCTGCTGTATGCAAGACCAAAGCAGGGGAGGGGTCAGGCAGCAGAATCAGGCCCTATCCCTCCCACCATGGGGTCCTTGACAAGGCACTTCAAAAAGCTGGGGCTTGAGCCTGCTTCAGACAGCACCCACTGCCCCACCCAGGGCTGGTAAGCTCCACCTGGCCCAAGCTACAGAGGATCCCATGTCCTCCTGTGGCCTTCATGACCCTGAAACTTTCCCAACCTGGAAACAACTGCACTTTGATGGCAGGCGGAGTCTACTTCAGGTAGGAGGCTCAGTCCCAGAGCACACAGCCTGTGCAATTAGCTGACAGGCGTCAGCACCCCCACAAAGTGTGGGGGGGTGACGAGGGTTAACTCTTTGCCCTACCAGTTACCAGGTCCTGGAGAGCAGAGCCCTCCACAGCAGCCAGCTGGGCGGGTTCACGGAGGGAGGGCAGCCCCTCCTGCCCCTCAGTCCTCCTGGAGACTCGCCCTTTGCTTGCCAGGGGCCTCTGATAGTCTGGAGCTCCAGCTCTTGGGAAGGCTGGGAGGCAGACCAGGCAATGGTGTCTGCAGCTCTGGGGGCCAAACTGACTTTTTTAACAGAAAGTTGCTGATGACCTGAGGGGACAAGGGCAGGGTGAAGCCTCAGACCCCATCCCTGCAACCAAAGGCCACAGTGTTCACTTCCTGCAGGCCCTGCCCTGGGCAGCTCCCTGAGCGAGGTTTGCAGGGCAGCAGGGAGGACATCTGTGCCTCAGCTGCCGATCCCACTCTTCAGTGTAGATGGGAACTGAGACCCAGAGAGGCAGGGTCCCACCCATGGCATTGCCAGAGCAAGGGACAAGGATGACAGAAGGGAACTTCCCCACTCCAGCCTGGGTGCGGGCACCCATGCCACTCCGACTCTGGGTTTGACCAGCTGGGGTGTGGTGCTGCCACTGTGCAGCCTGGAGTCCTGGGTGGCTGGAGGATCAGAAAGACCTGGCTGTGGGACTGTGCTCCCCAGGGTCAGCTGTGGGCTGGGTTGGGGCAATGCACAGTCATGATCACTCCTGGGGTCCCTGCCTAGGAAGAGGAGCATAAAAACACTCCCACCCCCAACAATCTCAACTGTGAGAGGGCACACTCCCCAAGGCCAGGCGCTGGTGTGCTAGGGCGGGGCAGCACCCACCAGCGCAAGCAGGGGCAGCTAGAAACCTAGCAGTCAGGGCGCGGCCGCAGACCCGCCCACGCCTGGGGTGCCACGGGGCAGGGGACCGGAGTTAAAGTTTATTCTCTCAACTGTGGCTGATTCACGGTCAGGATGTGGCAGCCTCGAGGCGGGAACTGCTTGCCCCAGGGAGGCCCAGCGGATCGTGGCCCGCCACCCGCCGGTGGTTTGCGCTCTGGCCGCACTTCGGCGCCAGCCGCAGACCAGGGCGGGGCGCGCGGAACAGCGAGGCCAGGGGCGCCAAGTCCCCACCCCGGGAACTGGTCCCCCGCCGCCCCGCGGGCCCGCGCCATCACTCGGGGCGCACCCGCGGGGGCTCGGAGTCCCCTTCCAAGCGCGCAGCGCCCCCGCCTCCTCCCGGACTCAGTTTACCCTGGGGTCCTGGCCGGCCCGGGGGCTGCGGACTTACCGGGTGGGGGCGCCGGCGGGGCGGTGGCGCGGCCGGCGCTGGGTCCCGGCGGGTCGGGGGCCGCGGGCAGTCGGCCCCACTGCGGTGCTCCGCACAGTCAGACCCGGCTAGCGCGGGCTCGGGCGGGGCCCGACAGAGGAAAGGGAGGCGCCGCCCCGCCCTCCAGCGGCCACGTGGGGGGCGGGCTGGGGTGGGGTCGCCGGGGAGGCCCCGCCCGCTGCACCCGAGGAGGGAGCTTGCAGGGGTCTCCCCGAGCGCCTATGAGAACGCCCTGGAGGGGCCCCTTTTCCACCCGGCCAGCCTATCCCGGGTGGGCGCAGACCTGGGTAGGAGATGGCGGGAATTCGTCCCCTTAGTCGGAGCTCACTGTCAGCTGCCTGCCCCTTCCCCCGCGACTCCCCCGCCCTCCTAGGATCCTCAAGGTCCACTCCCACGGATAGCCCTAACTCTGGCGAGCCCACCCCACGGAGGCAGAGGGACGGGATTCCTTGGTGCTCTCCCTCTGGGTAAAGGAGAGCCTTGTCAAACCTGTGTCCAGAGGCAGTCCCCTCTGGGAATGGACAGCATACCCCCCCCACCCCCAGTTCTATGAGAACCTGCTCCGGTGACCTCAGACTGGGCTGTGACTCTGCTGAGCTTTCAGTTTTCCCAGCTGTAAAGTGGTACCTCCACAGTAGCATGAGGGTGGATGGGAACCGTGGATTAGGGTTACCCCTCACCTGGCCTTGACTCTCCACTGTGAGGGAACTGCGCAGCCCAGGGCCAGAGAAGGCTCTTCAGACTTGAGTCCAGCTGGCTTCCTAACCTTGCAGCCGATGGCATGCCCTCTGGGTGCTCCCCATACTCCCCCATCCTTCCCGGTCTCTGAATGTCTACTCCTGGAGCAGATTCACTCCCAGTCCCAGCAGCCTCAGCCCTGGAAATCTCCCTGGCTCAGCCCCAGTACAGAAGCAGCCTGTCTGCCAGCCACTGCCCAAGGAGAGCCCTGAGTGCCCTGTGAGCCCAGGGGAGCCGCCAGGGCCAGCACTGACTGGCTCTTCCCTGTGCAGGGACTCAGCCATTCTTGGAATGCATGAGTCCTTGCGGAGGCCCTACCTTCTGCCCACCACCCCCCAGCTAGAGTTCTGGCCTCCTTGTCTCCTGGGCCCCAGCAGTGTCCTGGTGTGGTCCCACCTGGGGGCAGGGAGGCCGGGACCTCAGTGGTGGCCTGGCCTTGTACCAGTGGGGGGAGGGGCAGGCTAGTTGACTCATGTCCAGTGCTGGCGCCGGGCTGCAGTGCTCTGTCAGTGGGTGTGTTTGTTGACCCAGAGGAGGAATGTGGCCTTTAGCCACAGTCCAGGCGCAGGAGAGATACTGGCATTAGGCTCCCCTCCTTGCCAGCCAGCGCCTGTCCACCTGAGCTCCTCTGAGACACAGGCAGGGGCTCTGGCTGGGCAGGCAGCAGCACTTGGGCCACCTTTCCAGGATCTTCTGTAGCACGCTCAATGTGAGGACCCTACCCTGGTGGGGAAGGATTGGGCCCACTTCCCCAGGGCAGCTCTGCCAAGGGCTTGCGTCCCTGATCCTGCCTGCGGGGGTGGCTAGGCCCAGGGTCCCAGGGTTGGGCCAGGCCCCCCTAGGTCTGAGCAGGGTGAAGAAGCAAGGTGAGTTGGGGTCAACAGGGGAGACTGAGGAAGTTCCTAGGGTTGGCTGACCAGGAAGTCCCTGTGTGGTATCTGTATATTGTGAGTAGTGGGCAGCTGGGGTCAGGGGTCAGAGACCTTGGCAGAGTGCAGGTGAGGACTGTGGAACCAGAGGGTGCTTTTTCTTGGACTTTGGGCCTGGACTGACATGTCCAGGGCTGTGGAGTCAGCTTCTGGGGCTCTACCTACCTTGACCACTGATTTTCTGAGACATTCAAGGGCCTTCCCATTTCTTCCAGTGGCTCAATTGTAACCCTCTGCACCTTGGGTACCTCCCAGCCCCATCCTGAGCTGCTCCCTATCCCTGAGGTTGACCCGAGGACCAGTGTGGACTCAGAAGTAGTGCACACCTATAATCCCAGCTACTTGGGAGGCTGAGGCAGGAGGATTCCAAGTTTGAGGCCTGTGTACCCTAACAAGACCCTGTATCGAAATAAAAACAATTCAAAAAAGGGCTGGGGCTATAACTTGGTGTCAGAGCACCCTGGGTCCCATCCCCAGGAAAGAGAGAGAGAGAGAGAGAGAGAGAGAGGAGGGAGGGAGACATTTGCTCCTGCAGCCACTGCCCAGCATATTGGGCTCCACCTGACTTCAGGAAGTTCCTTCTGGAAGCCATGTCTGTGAGCAGCTCCCCACCTGGGGCGTGGGGCCGTCCTCAGAGCTGGAAGTATGCACATGCCTGCCCACAGCTCTGGACAGCAGATCCCAAAGATGTGCAGGTAGACACAGCCCAACACCCAGGAGCTGCCCATACCCCGGCAAGGCCACATGCCTGCCCACGCGGAGGACATGGGGGTGGTCCTGCCACTGCGCCTGCAGGCAGCTTCCCCCTCCTCTTGCTGGGAAGCAGAATCTGAGACGGGATGAGGGGGAGAGGCCCGAGGGCTGCAGATTGAGCCACCAGAAAGAGGCAGGCAGGCATGGGCACTCCCCGAGAGGAACCTTCCTCCCGAGTGGCACCTGTGCAAAGCTGGAAGACCCGAGTGCTGCAGGTGGCTGTCCACAGGCCAGAGCGCCACCGGGACCCACTCGGACCCCAGCAACAGCCTGGCGGGAGTTTCGTTTCCTTTGTCAGCTTGGCTCCCAGAAGCTTTCCGCAGTCTTCCTTTTCAAATCTCTCATTCTGCCTGGCGCCGGTGCCCTGAGATGACCTCTGGTGTGGTACACAGTGAAGTCACTAAAAACACCTCCACCCACCCCTCATCACCCACAGCCCACCTCCCCCATTTCTCCTGTACTCCATTGACCCTCAGAGCAGCTGAGTGTCCGGCTGCAGGAGGCTGACCTCAGGTGGACCTTGCTCAGGGTCATCCGTGGTCTGGGGAAGGGGAGGCAGAAGCTGGGACCACGCAGCTGCTCTTAGAAGGAACAGTCAGTCCCTTAGCTGTCAGTCAAGGCTCGGCTCAGTCAGGAGCCTCTGTACTCCTCATTTGAATGTCACCCACACAGAGAGCAGCATCTCATACCTGCTAGTTCTGTATTTGTGAATTTGCCTACCTAATTTATCTGTAACCCTAAAGCGTACCTGTAACCCTAAGATCAAGTATCTGAGTTTTGCCATCATCCGTGGAGGCTGGAGCCCCCGCTGGGCAGGTGCTCCTGGGGCCCAGCCAGGCCGCTCTCCGCTCTGCCCTGCACTCACCCTGTATGAAGGGCCCTCTCTTGGTCTAGTTAGTGCCTTAAAAATATATATATATATATCTGTGCTTTTTCTTGGTGACTTTGCTTTTCAAGTGGCCCCAGGCACAGTGCTGAGGTGCTGCCTGGCGTTCCCAAGCACAGACAGGCTGTGCTGTGACTCATGGAGAACACGCGTGTGCTGGGCTAGGTCGGGGCATGAGCTCATGTTTATGGTGATGACACACATGTGCGTTAGGCGTCTGCAGCTGGGACACATAAAACAAGGGGACAGTTTGATTGGAGGAGGAACCTCATAATCAGAGGCTCCCAGAAGCCTACCCTGGGAGCAATGGCTCCATCGGTGCCAAGTCAGGGACTCTAGGGACCACAACTGCAGTGAGGACGAGAGTCGCTGGGCATGTGTTTATTGATGGGCAACTGAGTCTGGGCAGTCCCTGTCATCTTTTGCCAGAAGGGCTTCTGCCAGTGAGGAGTGGGGAGCTGCTGTGCCCGCACCCTGTGCTGGGAATTGGGGGTGGGGCTCAGGTGCACAGGTGGAATGTGTGCTCCTTGGGGACATTGAGCAGAGAGAGGCGCCTGAGTCCCCCAGCCCCGAGGCTTGGTTTCTGCAGGAATGTAGACCTGCTCCTAACCGCCCTGCCAGGTAACTCAGCAGGGTCAGCTGGAAAGCAGGAGCAGAGAGGCTTGGGCAGGACACCACAGGGCACTTGGGCTGAGGCATTGGAACCTGCCTGGGGTCCCCCGTGAGGTGTGGAGGACCCAGTTTCATTGCTGGTGGTTTTGGGCCCTGGACTGTTTTGTCGACACAGCCAAGGCCAGGCACCAGGCCTCGGAGGGTTCTGGGGAGGCGGTTGCAGTGATGATGTGGAATGGACGCTCCTGCATCTGCGGCCCGCGGCTGTCAGCGGGCTCCTGACTGCCCGGCAGGTCCTGGCCTTTCCTGCGGCACCCCCCATCCCAGGCGGGTTTCCACACTCCAGCTCTCCTCAGCCCCCCTCAGTGCCCCTGCCTGGCCCTCTCTGCCCGGCCACACCCAGGCACTCTGAGAAGCCAGGCCTGGGTTTCCAGCACAAAGCCTCAGTCTGTTAAGGCGACGTTTTCCTTGCCACCCTTCCAACACTGGCCCTGGGGTCTGTTTTACCATCTTACTGTTCTGCTGGGAATCCAGTAAGTTCCAAGAGAGACTTTCAGCGTGGCTCCTCTTCAGTTTCCAGTGTGTTCATGAGGTATGTGATTTGCATCATTAACACTTCAGACAGTGGAATTAATGGAACAAACCTTTAAATATGACGATTCTCAAGTTCTTTCAAGAATCTTAATATTACCTACAAAGAGGGCTAAATTAGTTTCTTCTTTTTACTTAAAATCACGAAATCTATTACTGTGACTGAGCTGGACCAGGAGCACTGATACCAAGGAGAACACCCTGAAGTCTGCTCTCAGCCTGTGAGGCGGGCCCCGAGACCCTGTCCTATGGAGCATCCTGGGGTCCATGGGCAGCAGGTGCCCTCCTGGCCCAGGCCTGAGTTCCATTCCAACTGGGCTGCGGGACACTGAACCACCCATGGACACACTGTGTTTCTCTAGCATGGAGAAGGTGTCAGTGATCTGGGCACCTGCCAGTGTGCGCGGTGACGTCAGTTCAGGCAATCCCGGGCTCAGCTCAGTTAATCCCGGGCTCAGCTGTCTTTCTCTCCACATCTGCACTAGACTGTCCAGGAGGGAAGCAGGAGTTCTGTGATGGCTACCGCTGTCCTGGACTGGTCAATCTGCCACCTAGGCCATCTCTTAAGATCTGGGTGGTTGCACAATGGGCGCCTGAATTAGGTTGAGTAACACCCGCTTCTTACAGTTCTTACGCAACCTCAGCTTTATTGCTAGATTGGGGGTAGATAAGACCGATCTCGTCCAGCTTGCTCCCAGCCCCATGGACCCTCACTTCTTTAACGGCTGAGTCCTGATCTGCACTCTTCCCTTACCTGGATAGGCAGGCCCTGTAGCCCTCAAGGACACCCTGAGACTCCAGGGGTTGCTGCCCATCAGCTGGTGGGCCTCACTTGGTCCGGGTAACCCAGCTCAGGTCCCCAGGCCCCAAAGTCCCCTGCTCGCCTCGGGTGACCCAGCTCAGGCCCCACAGCCCCCTGTTCATCCCAGGTGACCCAGCACAGGTCCCCTGTCCCACAGCCTCCTGCTGGCCCCTGGTGACCCAACTCAGGCCCCCTAGGCCTCACAGCCCCCTGCTGGCCCCTGGTGACCCAGCTCAGGCCCCCTGTCCCACAGCCCCCTGCTGACCCCAGGTGACCCAGCTCAGGCTCCCAGGCCCCACAGCCCCCTGCTCGTCCCCGGTGACTCAGCTCAGGCCCCCAGGTGCCCTGTTCTCCCATCAGGGTGAGCCCTGCTTTGTGCTCAGCCACCTGTGCTCCTTCACCTTCGTGGAAGGCCCTTGCACCTGCACTCTCAGGGGAGGCCGTGTGCAGAGGCGAGGCAGGAGGTGGAGGGTCTCCTCTTGCAGCAGCCTGCGTGGCTCTCTCCCACCCCCACCCCAGGCCCAGCTCCATGCCCTGCATGGTGCCATCCCACCCTGGTGTCCAGGGCTGGGGCCCCTCTCCTCAGACCCTGCACACGTGTGGCTCTCCGCGTTTGCTCCATGTCCCCTGCAGCCTCCCAGCTGGCATTCACTTCCTCTCATCCAGCGCTGCCCCAGCCTTGGCTACATTTGCAAAATGGAATGCCAGTCAGGCCCCGAGAGGGGCCTGGCCAGCCTGCCAGGATGCTCTTGGTCAGTAACTGGCCATGGGCATCTCTGCACTGTTGGTGGCTGGGGATTCCCATGCATAGCCCGTGGGTTTGACGTGGGGGTCTGAGCCAAACTGAGCCTCCACAGTGAGTCCTCCCTGCACGCCCCCACCAGCTCTGAGCCCAGATGGGATACAGCATCCCCACACATCCCACATGGAGTGTCTGGGAGGTGAGGGAGAAGGCTGCCAGGCTTCCTGTGGCTGGCTGTCTCCGGAACATTCTTTATTTCTTTTTGCACATTTTATGTCGTCTTTATCTGCAGGACACAGAGGCATCTGTCCGCCCATGTTACAGTGGGGTGTGGAGAGGACCCTTTGGTCTGCAGTGGCAGGAATGCTTATCCCCAGGGCTCTTTCCTCCTGCACCCCTGCCCCCGCCCAGCTCCAGGGCCTGCCTGGAGCGGGTGGTGGCTGAGAGTGACTCAGTGGCTGCTGGGTGTCCTTGGCCTGCCTGGAGTTTCCAGTGGGGGTTTGTGAGTGGCCTGCCATGTGGGGGGCCCACGGGGCAAACTCTTTGAATGGTGACCCTGCTTCACTGACTCTAGCTTCTCTTCCCCTGGCTGGTGTCGGTCCAGCCCCATCCACCTCCCTGAGTGTCCAGGGCTCCAGCCAGGACTCCCATGGCCCTGCAGGTGGAGCCTGGCCTTCCTGGGGCCGCTTGTGTGGCTGCCTCTGACTGTGAGGCTCTGACTGGGACCTGACTCATCCCCTCTCCCTGGAGCTGCAGCTGGAGTTCGGAGAGCTGGCTGTGGGGGCTGGGGAGGGTGCTGACCGCTGCCCAGCTCTGCCTGTGCTATGGGAGCTCTGCCCACCAGCAGTGGCCAGAGGCTGAGAGGATGAGGGTGGGGAGGTGGGGAGGCCATGGTGGGGACTGAGCTAAGGAGGTAGGTATGAGGCTGCGGAGGAATCTCTGCACAGGGAGTCTACTTAGTGGACGTCCAGGGACGCTGGCCGTGCTGAGCTGCTGGTTTGGGCAAGGATGAGTCAGATGGAAATTTACAAGGAGTTGGGCACCCTGGGGGTCAGTCTTATCCACTTGTTGCCCTCCCCTGCGGCCTCAGTCCCCCATTCAGCTCATGACCCCTGGAGAAGAGCCACAGCTGCTGGGGTCCCTCCAGGGATGGCTGGCTCCTCTGTTGCCCTTTCGCGGCCAAGGCCAGACATGACCAGAGACACAGGCCACTGGGAACTTTGCCTCTGGTCCTATGTGGGCGGCGCAGTCAGACCCTCACTTTGCCCTTCACACTCGCCCATGTGGCCGGGGCCAGCTGCTCACAGCCCCATGAACTGCATCGGGCAGAGACAGCAGAGAGCCAGGCCCTGCAAAGATTTCACTCAAGGCCTGGAGATGGCGCCTCAGTTGTGACTTGGTCTGGGCTTTGGACGGCACAAGGCAGCACCTTGGAGTGGCAATTCAACCCCTAGAGGAGGTGGGTGCCCTGCACCCCACCCCTTCCCCACAACTCTGCAGGTCTCCAGGGGCAATTGGCAGGGTTCTCATCGTCCCCATGTACAGATGAAGAAGCCCAAGCTGACAGTTGGGGCAGTTGCTGTCAGAGGCCAGGGAGGAGCCTGGTCATGGCTGGACATCAGCCCTTGGCATAGCTCTTGGGGGACCTCTGTGGGGCACAGAGGCCCACCTGGGCCTGCAGGCAATGGTGTCTTGTTCAATCAACCATGGAGCCAAGGGTCCTGGACCCCTGCACGGCCTGACTCTAGTGGGCTTTCAAGTGGAAAGAGAGCCTCAGAGAACCTAGTCACTCCCAGCGTCACCACGTAGTAGCTGCCGTGGCCCTGGGTGAGGGAATTTGACCTTGATTCTGTTTCAGTGGCTGTTGTCTGAGGACATGGGAGGGCTGGAGTCCAGAGGCAGGAGGTGGGGACAACAGAGGGGTCTCATCTTGTAGGACTGGAAGTGGGGCCTTGACCACAGCCCAAGCTCACAGAGGTGCTGAGTAGCAGCCTGGGGTGCCCGGTCCCCCGTGAGGCAGAGCAAAGAGAAAGAGGAGGAGGTGACTGAGGTGGGTCCCAGAAGAGAGAAGCTGGGGTGGGGGCCCCCAGGGAGGGTCTGAGCAGGAGGGGAGCGGTCCCTGGCTCAGGGCCTGCTGTCTGTCCCCAGGGGCATTCCAGGGCGGGGTTCCAGGGCCGGGTGGAGGCTGCCCTGCCCGGTTCCCACAGCCTTCCGCCCTGGCTGGCCGCCTGCTCCAGGAACTTCCAGGCTTCCCAGCCTCCCGTGTTGTCTGGTGCTGTCCCTGGGCTTCCCCTGCACCCTTCCTCCCCCTACTAGGGAGGGTGGAAGCAGCAGGTCCACTGTGTCCCTTGGAAGAAGCTGCAGCCCAGTCCAGAGCCTCCCTGCCCTGAAGGTACTCTCCTCTGCACTGCCCTCCAGGGCATGACGGGAATAGGCCCTAAGGGGTCCCCCAGGAGCTCAGCCACCAGGGTTGGGGGGTGTGCTCAGGCTCCCTTTTCCACCCAGGCCTGGGGAGGTCCTGGTGGGGACCCTCAGCTGTGCGGCCCTGCACTCCCCAGATGGAGTTGCTGGGGGATCTGGGGAGACCCTGGTGTGGGCAGAAGCTAGGAGACTCTGGCCAGCAGGCCCCTGCTGGGGGACATACTGCCTGTGGGGGTGAGCAGCTGTGGACTGAGTCATGCTCCGGAAGAAGGAAGACGAGGAAGCAGGTTCCCCGCCAGCTGCCTCCTGGGGAAAGCAGGAAGGGGGAGGAGGGAAAGGAGGAGGAGACAGGGAGAAGGGAGGGCCCACTCAGGCCAGTTCCCGGGGGCCTGGGGGTGGCTTTCTCCAAAGCAGCTCTGGGTTTGGCCCCCTGACGGGCCCCTTGAGACCATGGGAGGGGCCTCCCAGGCTCCTCAGGACCAGGAAGGAAGGCACTTCTTCTAGGGACAAGCCCCCAGCCTCCCTCCTGCTCACTTCAGGAGCCCAAGAGCCCCCAGGGCTTCCCTGAGCTCAGTACAGCTCAGGATGCCAGCCTGCACCCGACAGCGCTGGGTGCAGCCCAGGTGTCCCCTGTCGTGGGAGGCCTCCTGGCCACAGAGTCTCTTGTCCCTGGAGCCCCAGGCTGAGCCCTGGGAGCAGCCTGACTGCAGGTCTGTGATCTCCTTTGGGGCCAAGTCTGCTACCCAGGCCCACCACACCTTCTTCCCTCTCTAGGCACTTGGAAACTAAGAATAGAATTCTAATGATAATTTATTTATTTAAACATTTATTTTTTTAGTTTTAGGTGGACAAAATATCTTCATTTTATTTATTTTTAAAAGGTTTTGTTTTTTAAATACCTTTATTTTTATTTATTTATTTTTATGTGGTGCTGAGGATCGAACCCAGTGCCTCATGCATGCTAGGCGAGCGCTCTACCGCTGAGCCACCACCCCAGCCCACTAATAATTTAAAATTGAAATTTAATAATTGAATTTAATCCTCATGAAAATCCTGTGAATTTGGTATTAGTATCTGCATTTTACGTTTGTAGATATCAAGGCTCAGAGAGGCTAATAGACTTGCCCAACGATATGCAGTCAGTGGCAGCTAGACCAGCAGCACAGAAAAATAGCTTTCCTATTTTGGAAAACAAAACAAAAACAAACTAACAAAACAAAATGTATCAGGATTTGTGAGGCTGTTTTCTGGTTTTGGGATCAGGAAGCTTATCCTAGTGAGACCTAATTTGCTTCTCACCAACTCGGGTCTCCGAATACCTGGCCACCCTGCAGCAAAACCAGACCTTACGGTAACATCAGGACTCTGTTATCCGCCACTTAACATTATTTTTACTTTATTTTACCCAGCAACCAACCCAATGAACTTCTACTGTAGACACTGCCCACATGGCAGGCAGGTGCAATCCCGGCCCAGCGACCCGGGTTGCTTGGACTCTGTCCCAGGCCAGCTCAGCTCCAGGGTCAGCCAGAGGTTTCAGCAGTTTGCAGTGCAGGATTTGGAGATCCCTCCCGGTGGCTTTTTTTGAGGGGGCAGGTACTAGAGATTGAACTCAGGGACACTTAACCACCGAGCCACATCCCCAGCCCTATTTTGTATTTTTAATTTAGAGGCAGGATCTCACTGAGTTGCTTAGCACCTCGTTCTTGCTAAAGCTGGCTTTGAACATGCGATCCTCCTGCCTCAGCCTCCTGAGCTGCTGGGACTACAGGCATGTGCCACTGCACCTGGCCCTGTGGCCTTCTTTTTTATGGATTTCCCCCTCACTTCCAGGCTGCTGTGGTCACCCCAAACTCTGCCCTCTGGTTCTACCAGTCAGGGATCCCATGGGTTGTCAGGGGTTGGCACCAAGGGAGCTGCCCTGGTATCCTTCCTCCCGAGTGTTGTCCCCACAGTCAGGGTCTGGCTTCAGGCCCTCTCCAGGCCCCTTGGCGAGTGTCTCCTGTGTTTGGTCAGCAACTGTGGCTGTGATTTGCACAGGAGACGGTCTCATGGAGTCATTTCTGTACCCAAACCTCAGAAGTAGCTGGGTGGACAGGGCAGGACTGGATCCCAGCTGGCCTGGGGGCAGGACTGGGTCAGAGTTTGGTGAGACGGGTCTTCCTCCTCTGGCTTGCCTGCTTCAGGGACTGGCCTCTTCGAAGCTGGTCTGGAAGCCGGGCAGGTTTGAGCTGGGCAGCCCCGAGGCGTTCAGACTGGAGCCTTCACCTTCCCAAAATGCAGGGTCAAGATTTCACCCTGGTCTTGGAGGGGGATGGGGGTCCGCTCAGCACCCGAGGCCCCTGGAGTCTCCAAGTTTGCCTCTTTGACCTCCACGCCTGTGGGAAGCACGGCTGATCTCCTCTCCCTGGAGCTGCAGCTCCTGCCTGCACCAAGCCCACACCCCAAGGGGCAAATGTCCCCGCAAAAGACGGGCAGTGGGCCGCCAGCTCCGGGACCGTTCTCCACCTGCCCTGTGGCCCCCCCACTTCTGAAGCTAGCTTGGTGGGAAGGTTTCTGCAGTGGGCCTGGCTCCTCAGTTGGGGCTGGGGGAGCAGCCTCCTCGGGGAGCCACCCTTTCCCATATGAAGCCGAAACCTGGGCATAGGTTTTAGTTGTAGAGGCTCATTCACCTGCCTTCTGGTCAGCACCCAAGAGTTGCACCTTGTTGCCCAGGTAAAATGGAAAAGCTCTGGCCGCTCAACACTGCCAGTCTCTGGGTGGGACCTGGGACTGCACCCGCACAATGAATCCCACACCCCGAAGCCCACATCACCAACCCCACAGATGAGCCCCGGGCCTCAGTCTCAAGACAGCTGAGAAGGTGCTCGAATGTTAAGGTGGCAGGATAGCTGAGCACTGCTGTTTGGAAAGTTGGAAGAAAAACCCTAGAAAGAAAATTTCCAACTGTAAGTAGTTTGTTGGATGAAAAAGAGGGGGGCTTATGCACCCTCTAATGTTGGGTACCTATTAGGGAAGCTACCCTCGTGGTTATTCAGGGTTTGGTTGCTTGGCCTATATTTTCTGGTGTTTTAGATCAACGACTGCATCTTTGTGACCAGGCGTCTCTGAGGTACTATTTCCCTGCACTAAAGCCCGCAGGCCTCAGGCGTGTGAGTGTTAGCACGCCTGGACCTCTGACACCCGGACGTGGATTGTTCCTGGCCGGAGGCCCCGTGCCTCGGCCTGCTCACCGAAGCCCCAGAGGCACTTTCTCCAGGTGGCTCCAAGCACAAGCTCTGAGCCAGGCACATGTTGGGGAGATGGCAAAGGCCCTGCTGCAGACCTCTGTGAGCTGGGGACGCTGCCCCTCCTGCAGCTCCACCTGGCTCAGGGTCACAAAAGCCCTTTGGGCCTCTTTGTTGCAAGGACACCCTCTACCCTGTAACAAGGAGTGGGCAGCAGGCCACATTCAGAGGTTGGCTCACAAGGACACAAGGCCTTTCTTTCTGAGATGCTGGCTGAATGCTGGCCAGTTCTCAGGACCATGCTGGGCCTCTCAGCTGCTGGGCAGCACCTCTAACCAGCAGTGGCAGCTGGCCAGGTGGGGGTGGGGCACAGTCCTGCTCCAGGGCTGGGGAGGGCATCAGTCTGGGGCCGTAGAGGTGCCGGGACTCAGCCACCTGGGCAGCTAGGTGGGACACCCAGCCCTGGGGTTGGGTGCACATGGCCTGCGGAGCGTCAGCAACACCCCGGGGAGGGCTCCCTTACTTCTCAGGCTCCTTACTGTGGCCCTCTCCTCCCTCCCCAGGTCTCCCCAGGTCCAACAGGCTCCCTCTGGCTCTGCAGGGCTCACATTTCAGGCATTAACAGCCATGGCGTCTCCTCACAGGCAGGAAATGGGGGAGGACATCCACCTGGGCTGGGGCAGCAGGGCAACAGGCCACTGGAGAACCTGCGAGGAGGGAATTAGTTTCTGGTCAGGGTGAAAATTTAGATGCCTTTTGTTATGGTACTTTAGCTCACTGTGAACATTCACCTAGTTTATGAGTACCCGGGCTTGCTTAAGCTGGACAGACAGCATCTCCCCACTGCCCGGGTTCTCTCGGGTCTTGCTGTGTGCACTGGAACAGGTAAAACACCAGGAGGCCTGAGAAGGCTGTGCAGGCCTTGCACGTGTGTGTGCTTGTGTGTGCGTGTGTGCTTGTGTGTGCGTGCTTGTGTGTGCATTTTTGTGTGTGCTTTGGGAGGACAATGGTCCTGGTGCCCGTATTGGTGTTTGGTCCTGTGTTCATCAGGATTTTGTTGCTGTGACCAAAACACCTGACAAGATCAACTAAGAGGAGGAAAGTTTACTTTGGCTCATAGTTTCAGAGGTTCAGTCCCCCACGGGCTGACTCCATTGCTCTGGGCCCAGGTGAGACAGAACTTCATGGAAGAAGGATGTGGAGGAAGGAGGCTACCCAGCTCAGGGAAGATGGGAGGCAGATAGACAGCAGGGAAGAGGCCAGGGGAGATTCACCCCCGGGGCAGCCGCCTCCAGCCACACCCCACCTGCCTGGAGTATCACGCAGTCAGTCCACTCAAACTAGGATGGACTGACCACATTACAGCTCTCATAATCGAATCATTTCACCTCTGAATATTCCTGCATTAACTTAAGCTTTTTGGAGGATGCCTCATACCCAAATTATAACATTCCACTTCTGGTCCCCCCAAAGTCATTACCATCTCACGGTGCAAAATACATTTAGTCCATCTTCAGGAGTTCTATTAATATTTCCAGTACTCCTCGGAAGACTAAGTCCTAAATCTGCTGGGACATTCAAGACAAACTGTGGCTATGATCTCCTGTAAAGATGCAAAAATAAGTCACCTACACTCAATACACAGTGGCACAGGGTAATGGTACCTCCCAAAGGGAGAATAAGGCATAGGGTGAAGGGAGGGGACCAGTGCAAACCAAAGCCCAGCTGGGCAAACAGGTCCTGGGATGCCTGCACAGCACCTGACACTGGGCAGATGTGCGCCCTCCCAGGGCTCGGCAGCCCTGCCCCTTGGCCTCGCTGGTCGTAGCGCACTCGGGCTTTCCTGTAGCCTGGCTTTCCCCACGGCCGGCAGCTTCTCCTGGCAGACAGGCACATGACTGGTAATTCTCAATTCCTGGGCCTCCCTTCCAGCTTCAGCTTCACCTCCACAGCTTCCCATGTCATCCTCTCAGGGGCTCTCACCCACTACATTTTGGTTGACCTCCCGGACCTTCCACTGTAACCTGGTAGGAGCCTCCCAAGACCCCTTAACTCCAGCCTTTTGCATTCCTGAAGAAGCAGCACCAAGCAGACGACTCCAAGGTCTGCTGCAGCTTGAGCAGAGCTGGGCTCCCTGTCACCCTGCCTAGAGGGCCTCTGAGTGTCTGGACACCATGCACAGTGAGAGGATTCTGCTCACACAGGGTGCCTCCAGGATCTCTTCTCAAAGGACTTTTCCTTCTTATATGCTTGGCCCTACAATGGATATGGTCTGATAAATTCCTGAGATGTCCTCAAGCCATCTTTCCTAGTGTCTCTGGGCAAAATACTCAGCATCTCTTAAGGGGCTTTATCTCTTTAACAACTACACCCTCTTGTCCCCATGTTTACACACACTTTTCTGATCAAATTGCAAGTTGTAAAAAATCCTTCAGTTCTGCTTTCTGCTCCCAGTTCTCATAGTAAACCTGGCTAAAAGCTGCCAGCAAAATCCATGCTGCTGACTAAATGCTGGGCTGCCTTGAAATTTCCTCTGCCCGATTAATCAGTCCTTCACTTTGAAATTCAGCCTCACAAGTCTTAGGACATGGGCAAAATGTAGATGAATTTCTTTCTTTTTTTAAATCTTTTTTCCAGAATAGAACAAGAGTGGTCTCTATTCCAGTTCCAAATACGATCCTTGTTGCCCTGTGCCACCTCCCGAGCAGTCTTACAGTCTTCACTGTCTGCATTCTGGTCTTCGGAGCTCCCACCAGAATCACCCATTCAACTCCACTTATAACACTCTAAGCTTCCCCAGCTTGCATTTCTAAGCTTCTCCAAACTCTTCTGGAAATCCGTTCCAAAGGCTCTGAACCACATGGTCAGATTAGTCACAGCAAAGACCCCACTTCTCAGTACTGACTTCTTGTTCTAGTCTGCTTCTTGTTGCTATGACCAAAACACCCGACAAGAGCGATTTCTGTGGTAGTCGGCTGCTCACCACTGTGATCGGAGTACACAACAAGACCGATTTAGAGGATGAAAAGTATTTTTGCTGGGGGGTTCAGAGGTTTCAGTCCACAGTGGTCGATTCTATTGCTCTGAGCTGCAGGTGAGACAGAACCTGCAGTGCAGGGTGAGTACTGCTCACCTCATGGTGACCAGACAGCAGAAAGAGCCAGGGGAAGGGGCTTCAGGGAGAGTACACCAGGGCAAACCTCCAGTGACCCCCTCTTTCAGCTGTGGCCCACCTGCCTGCAGGGACCACAGTCAGTCCGTTCAAACTAGGATGAACTAAGTGACAGCTCTCATCATCCAATAATTTCACCTCTGAATATTCCTGAACCAACACAGGAGATTTGGAGGAACACCTCATTTCCAAACCCTGAAAGGTCCTTCCAGGGGCCCTTCTCCGTGTCTCTCTCCATGCCTTCCCGGTATCCTGTGGGATGGTGGCAATGACCCCATGCACTGTCCAGGAGGGTCTCCTAGAGCACCCTGCCCACTCAGCAGGCCTCGGTGCCCACTCCCCTTCCCGCTCCTGCAGGAAGGTACCTGTAGGTCCAGTTTGGCACCTCCTTCCTCCCTCCTCTGCCCTCAAGCCCCCGGTGTGGGGCGAACATGGGGAGCCCTTCCTGGCTAAAGGGGAGGCGCCGAGGGGGTTGGCTGGAGTCAGCATCCTGGGGCACACCCCCCTCCCCTTGCCCTCCCTGTGGCAGGGCACCCAGGTCTCAGGCCACGAAAGACAGGAGCTGAAAGTTCCCCTGGATGAGGCACGGCTGCTGGACAAGATGGACCAGGAACTTGAAATACGCACGAAAAAATAAAGCCCAGTGGTAGGTGTGCCTAGGAGAAGAGGAGGAGCGTGGTCAGGAAGGGACCAGTCGCAGGACAGAACCTGCGGCAAAGCCAGCGAGGGAGAAGTGAGACAGAGGGAGACCAGGCCAGAGGGAGACCAAGGCCCAACAAGACCCCGCCCAGGGGTCCCCATGCCGTCCAGGCCTGCCGCTCCAGAGTAGTCCCTGCAGGCTGCTCCTCCCGAATGCCTGCAATCTGTGCATCTACCTGTGCACGGTTAACCAACACCCCAAAAAATGTATTATTAAAAATGAGATACGGCATTTGAAGACACCTGTAAATCAGGGGACTGCCCAGTGCTTTCTACTGATGCGGTGACGAAGACCTCCCAGCACCAGATCCCATCTTGAGATCACCAGACCGAGATCCTCCCTCCACGTCTCTCCCTGCCCACCCTCACCAGGCTTCCTTAAAAAAAAAAAAAGAAAGAAAGAAAGAAAAGAAAAACTGAGAGTTCCACAGATGCATCTCACACCCTCGAGATGCCCTGCTTCTCCCGAATGCATATTCACCTCCTCAATAAACCTCTGTTTGGGCCTTTGACTGGTACGTGCTGAAATTCTGTCACATAAGCCAAGACCCCCGCTGGTCCTGAATGAGCTCCTTTCTCTCTTGGGACTCCTTTAGAGACACCTCTTCTCCTGCGACATTAGGTTTGCAGACACGGTTGCTGAAATACATAAAACAAAAGTTGTAATAAGTGCCAGGGATACATGTGGAAAACAGCATTAGGGCAGATAAGGCAGCACCCATGGGAGAGGGCAGCCTTTGGGATCTTGTCATGTCAGCTTCTCTTGCAGAACCTACGCCAAAAACCTGTTTGGAGCAAGTAAAGCTGGGAGCAGTGCCCGTCGGGTGGCAGAGGCTGAAGGGAAGGGAGGGTGGGCCGGGTACCAAGCTGGAGCATCCTGAAGAGGGGATCCTGTGCCCTGGCACTCAGAGACACGTTGCTTCTTTGTCACCCCCCACCCCCCAGATCAGGTGCTGCTCAGCAAGGGTCAGGCCAGAGTGGGCAGCACCATGGAGCCTGCCACCCACCATGCCAGCAGGAAGCTAGTATTTTCTCAAAGTCAGAGGAGGAAACTGCTGTGCCATCCCGAGGCCTCACTCTTGCTCCTGCTTCGACACTGAGGTGGCCCTGGGACCTGCTGCTGGGCCTTGATCAACACCTTAACGGGAGAGGCCACTGTTCACTGTATGACCAAGTGGACTTTGTATTGCTTTGGTCACTGGATTTCAACATCACTGGTTTTCTTTGTAATCTGGTGCATTTTATTTGGGGTGCTTATCAGCCAGGTTGTGAAAGGGGCTCCACCAGGCTGCCGGAGGTGTCCAAGGACACAAAGGCCTGGGTCCCACCCGAGAGGGGGCAGGAGGGAAGGAGGTGCTGTGCAGTCAGGTCAAGTCCTGGGCTGCTGCGGCACCTGGGGCGCCGGGAAGTCATGCTGTGGCCCTGGGCCTGTTTCCCCCTGTGTAAGCCAGGAAAATAAAAGGAGCATTCAGCAGTTGCTTGGAGGACTGTCGTGAGGGCACACACAGCAGCACTGCTGTCCCCACAGGGTTAGGGTTAGACAGGAAGTGAGGGAGGAGAGCAAGAGTGAATGAAATGACAGCACACAAATGCCCAGGTCAGATAGGCAGCCAGCCAAGGCAGGTGGGCAGGGGAAGGGCAGAGAGGGCCAGTAACCTGCAGAGAAGCCCCAGGAAGACCCACGAGTCACAGCTGAGGTCAGAGGGAGACTTACTGGACAGGTGAGACCCTGGCCAGGGGGAGCCTGACTTGGGAGAACGATCACTTAAAATCATGGGGGACCTTGTAGACGTGGACAAGCTTCAGGAACACAAGGCTGGTGCGTCTGAACCTCCCAGTGCGTCTGAACTTTACAATCCCTAAGGGAATGACAGGCTCCAGACCATGTCACCACAGTCTCTTGTGACCAGATCACCAGGACCTCCCTTATTACCAACATCATGTCACAACTACCCCTTGTGACTGGGTCATCATGGCCCACACATAGGAAACTGGCTCAAGGCTACCCCAAGGGATAATCAGCCACTTATGGGGTCCAAGAGAACAGAACGAGATCAAAGAAGCCCAAGTCCCTTCCAGCCCCCAAATCTCCAAGGGCCGTTCCCTTCAGAGATGGTCCAGGCCATTCGGCACCTGTTCTACATGCTGATTTCTCTTATGCTCACTTTCCCAAATTCCTGCTGCCACGTGCAACTTATCTGCAATCCTTCCTGCGAGATTTTAAGAACCCTCTGCAACACCAAGACGCGCAAGACCCGGCTGGAGTAGTGCTAGAAAGAAAGTTATAACATGCAACAGATTCAGCCAGGGGTGGAGGAACATGCCTCTATCCCAGTGACTCATGAGAACAAGGCAGAGGGATTGCAAGTTTGAGACCAGCGTGGCAACTTTGTGAAATTCTGTCACAAAATACATAGAAATTGAAAGGGCCAGGGATGTAGCTCCAAGGTAGAGCACTTTCCTAGCATGTGTGAGGCTCTGGGTTCCATCCACAGTACCATGAATACAGACAAAGAAAAGATGAAAAACTAGAGGTGTACTGTGAATAATGTGTTTATTTAAAATCATAAACCCCCAAACCTAGATGAAATAGATAAATTCCTTGAAAAATGTGTAACACTCAAACTGGGGGCTACGGTTTGGTTATGGATTTGGATTTGAATTTGGATATGGATTGAGCAGTAGGGAAGGCAGGTCCACGTGGCCCTTGGGTCCCACCCATCTTTCCAAGCCCTTATTCTTGTAGAATGGGACTGTCTACTCTGGGCCGCCTTCTATTGGTGACACTTAGTCACCCTGTCTCCACTGGATTATCCAGAAGACAGTTTCTCAGATGTTCCTGCCCTTGACTTTTGTTCGAGGGAGTCCTGGTCAGGGCCTGTGAGATGCCCCTCCTCTGGGATGGGCCTGCTTCTCTCCTGGTGAGCCGGGGGCACAGGTCTTTGGAGGAAGGCAAATGGGCAGTGGTATGTTCACCACATCATGTCAAGGGGGCAGCCTACCAACAGGACAATCGCGGTCTATTGGGGGCCTGGCAGAGGCGTCTTCCCTGGGAAGCCACGCCCTGCCCTCCCCACACTGTGCTCTGTGGAAGGACGGCCTCCGTCCAGCCCAGGGGAGCCCTTCCTGGAGGCATGCACAGATTTACTTGGAGTTCTACCTGGACACTTGCCTCCTGCCACGTGCTCATCTATTTATGTTAGCGTGGACTCGTGGGTACCCATTCTCCACTGGAGCTTTAATCCAGTACTCTGTTATTTATTTTGTGGTACCATCTGGGCCAGCTCTGGCCGCTGGGAGCTCCTGATCTCACTGGCACCCGCGTCCTCTGACACACCCCCTCCCTGGGTGCTGGAGCTGCTCTTACTTCCTGGCTCTGAAGAAGCTGCAGGCTCATCCTGTGCACTTCCTGGCCCAGCCCTGGCCCCAGCCATCCCCCCAGGGAGCCCTGGCTCCTGGCACTGGAGGACCTGGTTAGACACCCAGATCTGGGTGCAGGTGTGGTTTGTGTGTGTCCCCTACAGGCTCACACACTGGGAGCCTGAGAGGTGGTGGTGGCCAGAGCTGGCACCCCTCAGAGGTGGGTTCTAGTGGGAGGTGAGTAGGTCACAGGAGCATGTGGTTCTTAGAGACCCCTGTTTGTTCTCATGAGAGCAAGAGGTCATAAAGCAAGGCCACCCCATGTGCTTGATGTGGCTCATCATGGTGGCCCAATCTTAGACTTTCAGACTCCAAAACCATGAGCTAAATAAGTCTCTTTTCTTTATAAAGATCCCTGCTTTGAATATTTGGTTACAGCAACAGAAAACGGAGTAAGACAGTGTGTTCATACTAAGCTCTGCGTAAACACATGTCTATATGTAGTTCTGTGTGACCATCTGTCTATTTAGACTAAACATGAATTGGCGCCAATGTCTCGGGCTCTAGTCCATCCCACGTGGACCCTGCTTGCCCCTACCTTGGTCATCTGCATCTCCCTCTCCAATGGAGGGGCCTGAGCCCTCCATCCACCTGTTGCCGAGTTCCAGTGCAGCAGTGGCCCACCCTACAGGAGGCAACAGTGCTAGCCCGCATGCCTCACTTTCAGTTTTCAATTTCTACTCGTTCCTGAAAAGACTTGGGGTAGCTCCTCCCTGGCGCCCCTGGGAGGCTGTTCCCTGCACTTGTGAGATTCTCTGCCATAGCCTGCCCTCTTCCTAGGACCCTCACCTCTTACTAGGTCTTTAAACTTGCTGTCAGTAAGGCTCAGCCTTTTGCTGTAAGGCTATGTTGACAGGCATAGTGTCACTGTCCCCATTCCAATGACATGCGGAACAGTTTCACTGTCCCCCAAGTCTCCTGTGCTCCACCTGTCTTAACACCCACTCCCTCTCTGCCCCCAAGGCCCTGGCTATCACCAATTTGTTTTCATTTCATTTCATTTTTATTGTTTAGCAGTGCTCCGCTGGAACCCAGGACTCACACCTGTTAGACAAGCACCACGTCTACACCTACCGCCCCCAAATGTACTTCTGTGGTGGATTTTTGGTGAACAGTTCACCTGTGAGGGAGGCTTCACCTGCCCCTATCTGCCAGATTTTTAAAAAGTCACAAATGTATCACTTGAAAAGAACAATACTTTTTGTCCTGTGATCTATGCACATGGGATGTGCCTTGACTGGTTCCTGAACTCCCAGGAGGACCCCTTAGATCTATGGGGAGCCAGCAGGAAGGACCTTCGCATTCCAATCAGATGCTCAGGGAGGACTTTTAAAAGGGCTCCGTATAGAGTGTGTGCAGGGAGCGCCTGCCTCGGGCTGGCAGGGCCCCCTGATGGGGAGAGGAGTTTCCCCCAGGCCCAGGAGTGCTGTGGGGAGAGGCACACCCCGAGGAGCCCTGCCATTTGAGGGTGGCCCCCTGCAACCATTCTATAATTCCAGCAGAGTGGACAGAAAGAATACTCAATGTGATTCGGGCTCCTATTTCTTTTTTTCCACTTTTAAAGAAAATGATGAATGTCATCTAGATTTTACATCCAGGAATACAGGTCAAAAAGCATCTAAGACGACTTGGAAAATGACCCAGGCGAGGGGCTTGCTGTCCCCCCATGGTAGGATGCAAGACCTGGACCCAGGCGTGGAAGGCCTGGGGTGGGGGCAGGGACGGGGTGGGGTTGCGGACCCGGGCGGGGACGGGGTCAGGACGTACGGGGTCTGCGCTCCACCCCGGGTGGCTGGAGCCAGTGCGAGCCCAGGGTGAGCGGCTGGGCCTCCGCCTCCGCTGGCCACCCCAGCTCCCCCGCCAGGGGAGTCCCCGCAGCGCCAGCCGGACACTCGGTGCTCCCCTGGCGACGCCGCCGCTCCAGCGACCTCCAGCGACTCCGGCTGGGGCCGTTCTTCCTCCTCCAGGGGAAGCCGTGGATCTGCGAGGCGGCCGCTCCCCGAGCGCGGCGGGGGCGGGTTTGAACCCAGATCTCTGCGAACCGAACCCGCGGCCTGCGCAGCGAGTCGGTCCGGGGGACGGTCCCGAGGGCCCGAGGCCGCCTCGCAGCCCGAGCGGGAGCTGCGGGTCCGGGTGGCGCCCAGACGCCGTGGCCCGGCGGCGTGGGGACCCGCCGGACTCCGCCCACAGGCGACGGGTCACTGCCCCCTAGGAAGTCCCAGCACCCGCCGCCGCCGGGCGGAGTCTCTCCGGAAGGAGGGCAGCGAGGCGGGCCTTTCCGTCGCACGAGACTGGCTGGCGTCTGGGTGGTGTCCCGCTGAGCCCGGACCCCAGGCTCAGAGACCCGGCGCCCTTCCTGCCCGGGAAACTGAGGCCCAGGGACCGGAGGGGCGCGGAGCCAGTGGTGGCTTTGCAGCAGCCTGTAAAGCCCGGTGCAAGGAGAGAGAGGCTGAGGCTGGGGACCCGCGAGGATGCCCACGACCTCTGCCTCAGTTTACCCATCTCTACCACCTCCTTTCCTGCTCCACCGGTCAGCAGAGGATTCTGTTCCCAGAACAGACAGGGAGGCGGGGTTGGAGGAGGCTGAGGGTGGGCTGGGGGTGGGCTGGGCGCAGGAGGACTTGGAGGACTTGGAGGGGAGGCACTGGGGCTGTGTTCCTATGGTGCGGCTCAGACTGCTGCAAAAGGGCCCCTACCACCTCGGCAGGACCCCCTGGCTTCCAGGGCTGACCTCCTACTGTGTAAGTGGGGTGCCCCATCCGCCAGGCAAAAGGCTGTGCAGGCGTGGTGGGAAGGCCCCAGCACCTAGCCCAGGCTTCCAGGACAGGCCTGAGTGCTGCAAGAGGAAGAGTCCTGAGGAGGAGCCAGGTGGGGGCTGGCGGGGCCTCTCTGCAAGGCTCACTCACTTGTGCTGGGGTTAGGGCCTTGCTCCTGTCTCTGCAGGCTCCAGGGACTGCTTGGCTTCCCTGCAGTGTGGAGCTGGGGTGCCAGAGTGAGTGTCCAGAGGGGTGAGAGGAATGAGTGTGGCATCCTCAGAATCCAGCCCAGCAGCTGGGCGCAGAGGCACACACCTGTAATCCTAGAGGCTTGGGAGGCTGAGACAGGAGGATCGTGAGTTCAAAGCCAGCTTCAGCAACTGAGAGGCACTAAGCAACTCAGTGAGACCCTATCTCTAAATAAAATATAAAATACGGCTGGGGTGTGGCTCAGTGGTTGATGTCCCTGAGTTCAATCCCCTGTACAGGACAAAAAAAAAAAAAAAAGAATCCATCTTAGCAGGTCGCTCAGCTCACTTCCATGCAAAGTCCTGCTTGGGTCCAGGAGAAGTGTGGGGACAGTGTGGCAGCCAAGGGGGGCACCTCTGAGGCCCGGGGGCAGCTGTCTGGGCAGTGCATGTGTGCATTAGGAAAATGCTTGTTTGCTGATACACGGGTTTGTGCCGTGCCCTTGTCTCCTGGTTCTCTGCAGGCTGCAGTTCTGTTCCTTCCTGCCCTCGGGGTGTCACGGCCCCCACACTCTCGGTTCCCCCTTGCCAGTCAACCCCGCTGCTGTGACACCGCCACAGACAGGCGGCGGCGGCGGCTAAACCACAGCATTGCCTCACAGGTCCTGAGGAGGCTACTGTACTGCAGGATTGGGACCCGCCCTCGTGCCCTGCTGTGACTGTCATTGCCTCTTGAAGACTTGTCCCCAAATATGGCCACATGGGGGCTTGAGCTCTGTAGGGGCAAAAAGGGAGCTGGCCCTGTGCTGTCCATCATACAGGGTCACGCCAACACCTCTGTGACGAAAGGCAGCTCACTGAAAGCCAAGGCCAGGAGCACTGGGGACCTGGGGACCTGAAGGCCAGGGGCTGCCACTTCACCCTCAGGCTCAGTGGGCCTGACCAGCTGGTGTGCTCAGGGTCCTCTGTGCCCCTCTTCCCTTGGGTGGCGGGCAGGAGGCGCCCTTTCTGGAAACAGTCTTGTGACCTATAATCGGGGTAGGACCTACCCGGAAGGGCAGGGAAAGTTAGGGCAGTGGTTTGTGTTTTGTGGCTGGTTTGGGGGAAGCAGGTTCTGCTTTCCAGGACCATCTTGGGGAGAGGAATTCTAGTTTCCACGGCTTGCCTCGGGGGAGTGGCGGGTGAGCGACAGGAGGGGGGACAGAGCAGGAGGAACCTTGCTTCTGAGGCCCACGGTGGGAGATTGCCCTAGCAGCTTCCAGATGTGGATTTCAGGGACACGATGCCCCCCACCTCCCTGGAAGCATACCCAGCTCCCAGGACCCACCACCGCCTCCTCTGCCCCCCTTTGCTCTTGTTCTCTCTGGTGTCCACCTGCCCTGGCTCAGCACTGCCTGCTGCAGACCCCAGCTCAGCCTCACCCAGGTCCTCCAGGACGTCTGCCTGGCCCTCGCCTCCCCTCGGTTCTGCAGGAGCAAGTGAGACTGGACCAGAGGCACACAGTTGGAGAGGCCAGTGAGGGGCTTCCACCCCAGCTGATGAGCCTGCCGCTCAGCTCAGCCAGCCGGGCCTTGCTCCTGGCCTCCCCGGCTCCCAGGGGTGGTGATCCTTCCTGAACCTGTCCAGTCTAACCCCTGCCCTGCCCTGCCCTGCGTCAAGGGCCTGAAGGTCTGCTCTCCTTCCTTCACCTGGCCCACTAGCTCCACTTCAGTCCCGTCCCATCTCCCCTCCCTGCAGGTGAAGCCTGCAGTTGCTCTTGCTTGTGGGGAAGCTGGACCTTGGCCCCCAGAGCCTGGCCCTGCCTTCTGGGCCAGCCGCCTGAGCTGCATCTTGCACGTCTCCTTTGCCCCCAGGGTGCTGACATCAGCCCACTGTGCCTCTCTGGCCCCAGGGCCTTTGCAGGGCTGCTCTCTGCTGGGTGTGCTCTTTCTTGGCTCTGACCAGACTGAGTGTTTTTTCCCTCAAAATGTGAAGTGGAGGTTGGTTCTGTGCTCTGTCTTAACAAGGTCACTGTGTTTGGAATCTGAGGATAGCCAGTGACTGGTGCCTCAGGGGCAGTGGGGGAGCTGGCTGGCCACGCCCTCCGTCCTGTGGGGCGCTGCTCGCCAGCAGCTGGACCTATCTCCCCCAGAGCCCTCAAGTTACTGATGCGGAGTTTCGTGCTGGCGACCCGCACACCGCCTCCTGTTTTCTTTCCCCAAGTCCCTTCCCAGGCCGTCACGGGTGGTGCCTCAGGCCTGGCTTCCTCAGTCCTACCCTCCCCCCAACACCAGGGGGTGCACACGTTCACAGTGGCTTGGCGTCTGTGCTGTGGGACCGTCCATTTGCCTAGCCCCTGGCAACCACGTCCTGTCTCTGCCTGTGGCCCTGGCTGCTCCAGGAACTCCCCGTGGGTAAAGTCTGGTAGCACTTGTCCTTCTAAAGTCCCGTGTCCACTTGTCCTGCCTTCAGCACAGTGTCCTCAAGGTTCACCATGCTGGGTCACGTGACAAGGCTTCCCTCTGCAGGGATGAGTACCACTGTGTGGCTGGACCGCTCACTGTTCATCCACCGTGTCTCTCTGGCACACTAGGGTGGCGGCCACCTTCTGGCTGCCGTGAGCAGTGCTGCTGTGAACCTGGGTGTGAGCGCCTGCCCACGCCCCTGCTCTCAGTTCTTTTGGGTGTGTCTCCAGAGTGGGACTGCGGCTCGGCTCACAGGGAGTCCTGGCTGAGTGGAAATGGGAGTGCCGCCCGGTGATGCTTCCCATGGTGGCCTGGGTTCCAGTTCTTCCACATTCTCACCACCGTGTGTCAGGTTCTGGATTTTTTTTTTTTTTTTTTGGTACTCATCCTAATGAGTTCGCGGTGACGACGAATGAGTTTTTAATTTCAATGAGAATGTGTATTTTTTAATGTCTAGAAGTTCTGTTTTTTAATCTGTCTGAAAATTTCTGGTAGCCTGCTGTTTCTCGCTTATGTTTTCGATTCCCTTTTCTATTTTAAGTTTCAGTTTTTACCAAACTTACGCACCCACGTAGATGAAAGAGCCAGTCTGCGGCGGCCTCCCACTGGCGGCTGCCTGCCCCCACGTGAAGGCTCCCCTGTGCCAAGCCCAGGCAGCCAACTCCAGGGCACCTTCACCTCTGCCAGCCATGCCAGTCAGCCAGGGCACTGTGAGCAGGCACCGGGCAGTCGGGTACTGAGGTCCCTGGGCTCAGCCACTGCCCACACCAAAACAAAGCCCAGCACCTCAAACCAGGTCCAGGCCCTGAAGACTGGTGTGGGTTCAGCCCGACCTGACTTCGGGGTCTGAGTCGTCACCGTCATGAGCGCCGACTGCTGGGTCGTGAGTCACCGTCCTGAGCGCTTGCTGGATTTCCCTGCCTCGTTTCCCAGCAGCCCGCCAACAGATGCAGAGCTGGAGTCACAGGGCAGGCTCACAGCCAGACCGGCCCAGGGCTGCACCTGGCGTGACCTGAGGTAAACCAGGCTCAGGCAGCCCGGGAGAGTCCCCGCAGTAAACATGCCCCTCTTTCTGGTCCAGGCTGCAGGAGCCAGGACCCCGCCTCCCTGGGGGGGGGGCGGTTCCCTGACCTGTGCTACCTGTGCTGTGCTCTGCTCTCCCAGCAGCACCTGGGCTGGTTCTCAAGGTCCAGGTCCAGGTGGTGTGGAACAACAGTGGTGGGGCAGATGAAGCATTAACGTAAGACAGAATCGAACTTGGGGAAGAAAAATAAGCAAGACGGAAAACCTTTTAGATACTAAACTAGGGGCAACACAGCGAATAAACAGTGGGAGATGTTTCAGGATGTGGATGAACAGCTGGTCTTGGGCCCTTGCCCGCCATCCCGGCCACGCCGGAGGCTGAGGCAGGAGGATGGCAAGGTTAGAGGACTCTCCTGCAGGTATGGGAACAAGTGCTGGGTAACAGTTCAGTGCAGGCACTGCCCCGTGTTGGGGGCTCTCGGGGAAATCTGGGGAACAGGAGCGTTATGGATGGGTGTGGATAATCTGGATTGTCAACTTGATCACTTAAGGGATGCCTAAGATTAAGAGGCCTTTGGGTGTATCAGTGAGGGTGTGTCCCCCACACTTTTGTTTTGGTACTGGAGAGGGAACCCAGGGGTGCTCAGCCACTGAGCCACATCCCCAGCCCTTTTTATATTTTATTTTGAGACAGGGTCTCGGTAAGTTGTTCAGGGCCTCACTAAGTTGCTGCAGCTGGCCTCGAACTTGAAAACCCAGGGAGGTGTTTCTAGGGACAGCTGGCTGGCAGGACTGCAAACTGAGGCGGAGCCTTGCCCTAAGTGTGGGCAGCACAGTCCAGGGGGGTGGGGTCCTGGTGGGAAGGAGGTGGGAGAGGAAGAAGCAAGCTCGCTGCTTCCTGAGCGGGTTCTTGATTGCTGCTGGGACCCGGGAGGACGTGGGACTCCAGCTCCCTCACTCTTCCCAAGTGGACCCTGGCCCCCGGTTCTCCAAGGCACCCCCGGCCTCTGGTACTGGACTGGGCTACATCTTGGTCCATCTGGGGCCCCAGCTCCGGGCTCCTCCAGCTCTCCAGCCGTCGTGGGGTGTAAGACATCTAATCAATCCGCCGTCTGCAGCCGCACCTGGGTCTCTTCCTCTGGAGGACGCTGACTGACACAGTCCCAAGTACTGGACGCAGGTGCAGGAGGTAAAACGGGGCTCCAAATGCACTGGACAGTGGTCATTCACCTTAGCATGAGGAGTGGTTTCACATTGCCTGAAGATACTGACCAGCCCAGGAGCCCAGGCGTCCTTGAGGCCCAGATTGCTCTTAAAGTGCATGTTCCACTAACTGCAGCCAGGGCCTCCCGGAGTGTGGGCAGAGCTGAGCCCATGGTCAGGGCACGGCACGCCCTGCTGCTCTGGACAGTCAGGAAGCTCCTGTGCCAGTGGCCACCTGGGCCTTGGCTTTCCTGACACCCGTCGCCTGGCTGCCCCTGGCCTCTGCCTCTAGGACGTTGTCCTGCCGTCCCAATGTCCTGCCGTCCTCCCAGGCGTGGCTGAGGAGTGGCTCTTGCTCCTCATTCCTCCCCTGCCTGGGTCCTACTCCCCTCAGCTGGCCTTTCCCAGCCAGAGCCCCTCATGTGGCCTCCCTGTGAGGTGGCTGGCCCCGATTGTCCCCCACTCCTGGGCCATTAGGGACCTTGCTCTTACTTGACCTCCCCCTTGGTGTCAGCCTCCCATCTGGCCCACACCTGCCTGCCAGGAGTCCCCAGAGTCCCCCCTTGACAAGGTGGGCTGTCCAGGCCACGGTCCCGGCTCAGCCGGGTAAGGCCCTGCAGACCCCTGGCTGAGGCGTGTCTTGCACATGAGCAGGGACCAGCAGATGCCCCTCATCTTCTGTGTTGGGCTCTGTGGCCTTTATTTCCACAGTGAGCTGGGATGTCAGCACAGGCAGGAGGCCCAGGGCGAGCACTGAGCTCAGCAGGCCTGCGAGGTGCACCTCCTTTCTGTGGTGCAGACAGGTGGATGGGCTAGGAGGGGTGGGGCTGGGATCCCAGGTTCTGCCTCCCAGCCAGGGAACTTTCTGTCCACTCCTGATTCTGGGATTCCCCTTCTCATTATCTCGAGAGGGCTGGGGGCCTCTGGCAAATCCTGCCCTCTGGCTTCTCACACCCACCTTCTGCTGCTAGACCTCTCCCCAGGTCTCTGACTCCACCATGAACAAGAGGGCCAGAGCTCTGGGGAGAAGCTGTGCTCACCCTGCCACTCCCTGAGGGGTTGTCTGCCCTTTCCAGCTGTGCTCAGAGAAGCCAGCAGACAGGCAGCTACAAGCCAGGTGTTGGCTGGAGCTAAGGCAACAGACAGGCCTGCATTCCTGGGTGTGCTCTGGGCACTGCCGAATCCAATCTGAGTGATGCTCTGGGTGGGCCTGGTGGTCAGGGCTCTGGAGGCACTCAAGACTGGCAGTGGTCAGCTGACTTACAAGGCCATCTGCCCCTGTGCCTTTGGATACAAAAGCCTCCTCTGGAGTGGAAGGGGCTCTGGCTGCTCAGGGTACCCTCCTCTGAGGTGCAGCCCTGCAGAAACCTCACAGCTGGCCCAGCCTCTGCCCACTTGCCCCAGGGGTGTCCTTCCTCCTGAGCTTGGGCCTTGGGGAGCTCTTCCTGCACAGTGAACTCTGCCTTGTCTCCCTCACTTGGGCCCAGGCTAGTGCCAGCCTCTCCTGACCCTGACAGTGCCCCGAAGCCTCCTGGTCCCCAAGCCAGGTGTGATGTCTGTACCAAGACTTTCCTAACAGCAGTAGCCCATGGTAGTCCTGATAGACTGCTTCCTTGCCAGTTCTCCAGCCGGACAGCAGGAAGGGCCCGGGGCCTATTTGGCAGCCTGAACATGCCCTGGGGCTGGAGGAAGGGCCCCTATCCTCAGGTTGAGGCCAGCAATGCCCCGGGCTTGTTCCCTGCCCAGGAGCTGAAGCTGGGGCTGTGTGGGGCCCAGCCTGGTCAGAGGGCAGTCAACAGGTTGGGAGTGACATCACTGAGGGAGAGCAAGAAGTGCTGGTGGCCCCTGGGGTGTCCTGGGCCAGAAATGCCCTGCTCTGATGGCCTGCTTGGGCTGGCTCCGCAGGTCCAGTCTTCCATCTGGAAGCCGTCCACACCCTTGCTCTGCAGAGGGGGAAGCTGGGGCCTGGGAGGTGAGTTCCAGGAAGAGCTGGGCTGAGATGGAGGGGAGGGGAGGGCAGGGCAGCCAGGGCCACCTGCATCTTGGGCCCTCCTCTTTTTGGGCATCATGCTGAGCCCTTGTGTCACAGGTGGGTTGGCAGGGGACATAAGGGTTAGCACCAAGCAACTGGTTCACATAAACGAGCACAAAGGGACAAAAGGAGTGCCTAGGCATAGGCTGGGGGCAAGCCTTACTTGCAGCAGGCCATCCAGCTCCTACTGTCCAAGTCAGGGCTTGCTTTGGGTGTGGCCATCCCCAGGGGAGGGTCCTGAGCCATTCCCTGTGAGGGCCCAGGACCTCGTCCCCTGGAGCAGGGGCAGGTGCTCAGCCGCCTTCAGAAGGGAGAAAGGGTGTCCATGATGCCCAGGCACCCCTGGCTCTTCTCCACAGACTTGGTTCCAGGCCCAAGACCTAGGCTGGGGGTGCTGGCTGGTCTTCCCCACCCTGGAGGCAGAGTTGCTGGGTATGGGGGCGCCCAGTCACATGAGGGTGCCTCCAAGTTCTGGTCTGGTTTGGGGGCTCACATAGGTAAGAGTCCCCCACGCCTACTCAGGCAGGAGGGTTTCCTGTTGGAACCCAAGATGCAGGTGGCAGCATCGCCCTCTGTCCCCGCACCAGCCTGGGCAGATACAGGAGCCGGTCTGCGCGGCCCCAGTTCGTTTGGAGGTGTTGTGCGCCCTCTGCTGGTGAGAGGCGGTGCCGCTCCTCTTTGTCCCAGGGCAGCTGGGCCGGGTCTCCCTGGGCCCGGTCTCCCCAGGCCGGACAGTGAAAGGGTGTCCAGACTGCCCACAGGCCCCTCGGCCTGGGGCGTTGCCCCTACCTGGGGGCCCAACAGAGCCCGCTGTGGACAGTGGGAGACGCAGGCGCCCAGGCAGATGGCCCTGCACATCAGCTGACCACTGTTGTAATTTCTGATAATGGATCTCTGTGGTTTTTGGAATTTCTGTGACAAAGCTCCTTTTGTCCCTTTGTGCTCGTTTATGTGAACCAGTTGCTTGGTGCTAACATCTTTGAAAACCCCAAAGTAGGAGTAAATTGGATGCTGAGCAGTGTCTTTTTAACAATAAGTAATTTTCATCCATGGAAACGTGAGCTACACCCCACCCGCCCCGTCGGCAGCGGGAGGGCCACGGGGACGGGCTTTTTGTGCATAATACCTTTGTGTCAAAACGTATGACATAGATCATTTACATCCAAATTGTGGTTTGGACGAGTTGTGAGCTGATAATTGTAAAAATAGCCAAATCTGGCAGAGAAATGTGGACTAACAAAGAGCTTAAGGAGGTAAAGAATCCAAGTGCCAGGCAGGGAGGGGTGGGGGTGTCGTGGAGAGCACTTGCCCCCATCAAGAGCTCTGGATTCAGTCCCAGCCCTGGGATCAGAAAGCGGGGAAGTGGCATTTCCACTTGTAGTTGATGTTTCATAGCTCTGTTTTCTGTGGCCAATTACACAGTGATTGGGTGAACTCCCTCCCCTTTTAGTGCGGGGTGAGGACTGAACCAGGACTTTGCACAAGCCAGGCAGCACTCCGGCTGAGCTTCACCCCCGCCCTACAGTGGGCACGTCTGAAGGAAAAGATCCAGGACTCCAGGTGCCAGGTGGGGAGGCCAGGCCGAGGGGCAGTCTTGCTGACAGGCTCCGGCAGGTGGTGCAGGGCCTCACCCCGCAAGAGAAGGGGAGAGTGCGCGAGGGTGTTTCTCTCTGTCCCCTCTTCCTAAGCCTGCAGGTTCAGTCGTGGGGCCCCACCCGTTCCCTTATCCGTCTGAATCGCCCCGCGGCCCCACCTCTGAACTCAACTCCATAGTCGGTTCTTTCTGCACCCCCACTACCTCAGGTGGGGGCTGAATTTCAACACAGGAACCCTGGGGACCCTCAGCTGGTCCCAACGATAGCTGTTTGAGGAGTAGTCAGTGAATATTTTTCAGGTGTAAGGCATAGACATTGGTTCAGAACTCTGTGGGCCAAGTGGAATGGACGTAGGAGGTAAAAGAGAGGTTGGTGCCTGTTCAGGATCGCCTTTTACAGTGGGAGACAGCGGGCACCCCGGGCCTGCGGTTTAGATCTTCTTAAAAGACAGATCCGATGTGGTTGAAAGCAGGTCAGTGTTTGCTGATGATACAGAGGACAACACCGATGAATCTCAAAGACATCTCTCGAAGTAAGAGACATTTCATGCCAGAGAGACCCCCGTGGAGTGCTGTGATGTGGAATTCCAGAATGGCCAAAATCAGCCCTTGAGCAGAAGTCACAGGGCCAAAGTCACCCCATGGCTGCCTGGGGGGGGGTTGACTAGGAGATGGTGGGAGGGATGTTCTGGGGTGAAGGGTGTGGGCTGCCAGGGTGGGCAGTTTTCCTTAAGGACATTCAGGAGAGCTCTTGGCCCCGCCCCTGAGTCCCCCAGCCCTGGACGACCCAGATCCACGTTCTGTCCCTGTGCTGGACTTTTCACGAGTGGACTTGCTGTCTGCTCTTGTGATGGCTCCTCTCCCTCAGCACCCTGTCCTCAAGCTGGCTGTGGCCCAATGACGTTGGCTGCGTGCAGATTTTACTTCAAGTGAAAAGAGAATGGTGAGCACGCACGGACCCTGACCCAGCTCATGACTCACCTGCAAGGCTCAGGGGAGCAGCAGCAGCTCCAGCAGCAGAGGGATGGAGGCCAGTGGGGACAGGAGGCGAGGGGACAGATCCAGGACTCCATGTACCGGGTGGGAGAGGTGGCCTCTGTGCTGTGATTTCAACTTTTCTGTGTTTGAAAGTTTCCTAATAGAAGATGAGGACAATGTGTAGAGGGCGGGCAGCCTCGGCCTCAGTGGCTGGCGCATGCCTGCTGCCCAGCTCAGGCCAGCTGCCCTGCAGCGTCCCTGGTCTTGGGAAGGGCGGGGGGTGGACCAGAAAGCGTACTCGTGCAGGCCGAGTGGGCCTGGGACCCACTGCAGCAGGAATAGCCTGCTGCTGCTCTCCGGAAGGCAGGAGCAACACGGGCTCCTTATAAAGACCCAGGAGACGCAGCTCCAAGGTGGAGGGAGGGAAGCGGCTCCGTCCAGGCGAACGCGACCTTGGCCAGGCTTCCTGAATGCAGGCGTGGGCTCACTCGTCCTTATTTCCTGTTGAATTCCTTAAGGTTACACCTTGTCCTTTGAGAGCGGCTTTGGCTAAACCCCTGGGCCAAGAGCCTGCAATCTGGGATTGCATTTCCTCCTTGAGTCAGAGACATCCAGAAGGTCATGCTTCTTGTCTCACACTAGCATTTGTTGAGCACCCTCTGTGTCCCCTGTGCTGTGCATGTTGAAGCTTTGCTGCCTGTCCTCTCCAGAGGCAGAGTGTGTGACAGCGTGGTCCTCATTCCACAGACACAAGGCAGACGCCACCTGGCCGTGAGGGCACAGGAGGGCAAGTGTGGGCTTGTCTTTGAGGCAATGCTGAGCTGACTAGAGGCGAGAACTTCCGAGGTGAGGTCTCTGTAAGTTGCATGACTTAGCGCACTGTGCTCGCTGAGCAGCTTGCAGGCTGCCCTCTTGGAACCTCCTCGGGCTTTCTGGGTCCTTCCCGTGTCCTTTGTTTGCTTGGTATTTGAGAGGAACCTGCCTTCTTCCTTTGTAGAGTGCAACGTCCTGTTTGCCTATTAATGCACGTGGCTAATTGTTTTATTGATATCCTCTCTTCCTTTACTCATTTTTTGATCTGCAATTACTGAGGAGGTACATTGAAGTCTCCCACTGTGACTGTGGGTTAGGAACCCGCCCCCCTGTGTTTCTGGCAGCTTTTCTCCATATGCTTTGGAGCACGAGGTTAATAAGTGTGATGTGGTCTCAGCGGATGTGTCAGGCTGGCCCTGTTGGGGCTCCGCCAAGGTCCCTGCCAAGCTTAGCATCTAATTTCTAAATTTAATTTCCTCCAAGACGGTGTGTGATTTTGCTCCTTAAGGACTTTAGGAGACAAAACATGAAAGAAAGTTGAGGAACAGGCAGACACGATGCCCAGTGCCACCTGCATGTGCCACAGTGGAGCTGGGGTGTCCTCTGGCTAGCAAAGGGAGGAGGGCTGGGGCCTCATCCATGACCAGCAGGGACTTCTTGGGCTTGGCTCTCATGGGACTGGGACCTGGGGTGGCTACAAAGCTTTGCCAGGGCCAGGCTGTGTGGGTCCCTGAGCACAAGGTGGTGGGGGCATCCCTGGGAGGGGCCTGCTTTGGGCTGGTCTTGGGGAGTCTCTCCAAGCAGGAGGGCGAAGCACACTGCTGTCCCCTAGGTGGGCAGCCTTGTCCAGGCAGTGGGAGGCCTGACTAGAACAAAGAGGCCGTGCAAAGGGACCCCTGCAGGTCTGCCGGAGCTAGGACTTCCACCCTCTCCTGTGCTCAGCCTGAGACTCTCACCATTGGCTTCCCTGCTTCTCAGGCCTTTGGCCTCGGGCTGGAACTGCACCGGGGACTCCTGGGTCTCCGGCCTGCTGACTGTTCCTCCCCTGCGAGTGCGTCTGTGCCCCCCGTGGTTTGGGTGTGAGGTGTCCTCAGAGCTCCCGTGTGAATGCAGGGGTGTCCTAGGCACAAGGGACTCAGTCACAAGAGCCGTGGCCTCATAAGTGGTGGATCTGATGGGTCGGCAATTTGAGAGGACAACTGGGCTGCGTGGTGACCGAAGGCAGGTGGCTGGGGGAGGTGGGTCACCAGGTGTGACTTGGGGATTCTATCTTGGCCCCCTGGCTCCCCTCGCTGTGCTTCCCAGCTCTCCTGCACACACCAGGACGCTCCACACACTGCCAGGGCGCTCCTTCTCACCAGAGCAGTGGAGTCAGCAGGCCATGGACCGAGCCTCTGGACCTGGGAGCCACAATAAAACTCCTGTCAGGTGTCGCAGTTATGGAAAACTGACCAGGACATCACCCGTCCCTGTTTTAGTCAGGTTTTTTGCTGCTGTGACTTCAAGAATGGCTGCAGAGGAGGAAAAGTTTATTTAGGGGCTTGTGGCTTCAGAGGCCTCAGTCCAGTGACGGCAGGCTCCAGGTGAGGCAGGACATCCTGGCAGAAGAGTGTGGTGGAGAGAAGCAGCTCACATGATGATCAGACGGAACAGAGACTCCTCTCTCCAGATACAAATAAATGCCCCAGCCACGCCCCATGCCCACCCCCCCAGCCACGCCCCAATGCCCACCCCCCCAGCCACGCCCCAATGCCCACCCCCCAGCCACACCCCAATGCCCACCCCCCAGCCACGCCCACGTGCCTTCAGTTCCCACTCAATCTCACGGATTGCTTAAGGCTCTCAGGACCCAATCCTTGCCCCTCTGAACCTTCTTGCGCTGTCTCACACGTGAGCTTTTGGGGGACGCTTCACACCCAGACTGTAACAGTCCTGTTGGCTCTGTTTCTCTGGAGACCCCGACCATGCCCGTGGCACTGCTGGGGACCACTGGACCCTCAGGTCGTCCTGTCCTGCGGCTCTGGTGTTCCTGCGTGCAGAGCCTCCTCCTCAGTGGTGTGGAGTGGCTGGCTGTGTGCATTGTCCGGGGGTGCGCAAGGTGTTGCTGCTCACGGGGGTCAGGGGCTGCTCTCCGCTTGGAGATCAATGTCTGGTCAAAGCACACCTCTCCTAGGGCTTGCTGATGGGTGGGGTGCGTGCGTTATCTGAAGGAACATCCTGCTTATTCCATTGCATGCTTTTGCGCTGAAATCCGCCATCTGATAGGATGCCGCCATTGGCTCTGTCTCTTCTTCTCCCTCTTCAGACGTATCAGGGAGACCTCCCTGGTTGGGGCCTTAGGCCCATTACTTCTCCAGAGCAAGCGGGGCTGCTGGATGTCGAGGGCCTGGCCCATGGGGAGGACTTTGTGCTGGGGAGCTCTCCCCAGCCTGGGGCCCTGTCCCTCCCCATCTTCCCAGTGCTCTGCACTGACCTGGGGTGGGCACCATACCTCCCCCGCTCCCCAGGGCCAGCTTGCCAGAGCCCAGGGGCTGGGGGGTGTGGGGGTGTGGAGCCCCTCCCACTCTGCAGTGCAGATCTGAGTGGGAGCTCTGCAGATGCGCTCCCTGCCGACAGCCTCTTTAAAATATAAAGATATTTTAACCAGGAGTCAGGGACTTTCTGCAAACAGCAGAAACTCTCTTCACCTTTACCATCTTCCCTGAACCCCCGGAAGCACCAGTGATTGCAGAGCCAGACTTGGAGGACTGACCCTGTGAGGGATACTGAGTTGTGGGTCTCCATTAGTGGATGCCAGGCCTCGGCCTGCAGTGCCTGAGCTGTGGCCGTGGGGGAGTACCTGGGGTGGCAGAGGGGTGGCACCCTCCTGTCTGGAGCCCTGTGCAGCACCACACTTCAGACAGTCAGCCCTGCCCCTCCCAACTGTCCCAGACAAAGACGGCCCAAGCCCTTCTGGAAGTTTTCCAGGGCTCTTCTCACTCGGGACAGCTGCAGCCCCTACACCAGCCCAGGTGGCGGTTCCATTGACTCAGCCAGGTTGACTACCAGGCGCGGCTGAGCACGGTGGTCTGCGGCCCTCAGCCTGTCCAGCAGGCGCAGAGCAGCACATCTCGTGGCCCCCGGCTCAGGGAGGCCCAGTGAGTGCTCAGGGCTGGCTCCGGAGAGGCCCTGAGAACGGCCTTGTGCTGGAACAGTTGCCCTGGCCCCAGACTGTGTGCCGCAGGGTTGGTTCTCCCCCAGGCCCTCCCAGTGGATCCCAGCAGACTCCCACGGCAGGGAGCAGGTGGAGCCCCACACGGTCCCGGCAGTGTCCCAGAGTGTGGCTGGGCGAGGCAGGGTGGTGGGACTGGATGCAAAGCCCAGCTGTGGCCTCAGGAAGGAAGGAAATGGGACTTCAGTGGGGAGGGCCGGCTGTGCAGCTCCTGCAGAACAATCACGGTTGCTTCCTGCCTGTGGCCTCCCTGGGCAGGCAGCCTTGTTCTGAGCCTAAGTTCCTCTCCTGGGAGGGACAAAGAGGGCAGCCTTGCCAGACCTCAGAGGACAAAGAGCAGGCCCCAGAGCACTGGGTCTTGGGCACACACCCAGAAGTCACACACCCCGGGGGTGGCTGGTGGGCTTCAGATGCCCTTCAAGCGGGAGCCAGGAAGGTCCAAACAGGAAGGTCCATGAGCCCTGGAGGCTCTGGGAGTCCTGGGGGCTGCACGTGGGGAGGGGCTCTGTGTGTCCCGCAGGATCAGCAGTGGGGCTGTGAGCCGCAGCTGCAGGGGTGCCAGGGCATGGCCCAGGATGGAAGCAGGGGCATCGAGGGCTGGACCTGGGAAGAAGGGACAGGCTGGAGAAAGCACAGGGGGAAGGTGGGGTCAGGGGACAGCCCAGACAGGGAGAGATGGGTGTGACCCCAGCGCAGGCCTGTGGTCCTGCCAGGGAGACCTGCTGGCAAGCCTCAGTGTGCCAGGACTCCCTGTGGTGCCTCTGTGTGGGCCCACTGTGCAGGGCAGGTGTAGCCATGGCTGGTCCCCGGTGCCCATCTCAGGGACCTGGGCCTCTCTACCATCCCCTGCTTCCCACATTCCTGCCAAGACCCAAGGAAGGTTCGGTTGGTCAGGCTTGGGTCATGTGCCCATGCAGAATGCCCTAGATGGCCAGGCCAGGCCCCGCACTGACCTCAGGTCCAGAGCTGTCAGCCTCCCGTGCACCACACCTGTGCCTCCCTGGACCATGGCACTGGGCCTCGGGGCTGGGCAGGGGAGGAAGACGGCTGCAGGGATGCCTCATGGGAGAGCCGGGGACTCAGGAGGTCTGCACCTGCTGAGTGCAGGGTGGAGGGACGGAGGGCAGGAAGACAGGTGGTGGTTAGGGTCCTGGTGGTGACAAGCTCATGGCTGGGCAGGTCCCCAGGGGGAGTGGGGTGGAGGTCACTGGGCAGGGAGGGGCCTGCAGAGGAGGTGGGGGTGGACTGTGGCAGCCCCAGGGGTTGGGGCCAGGGCCTGGGCTGGGCAGTATAGTCAGGAGCGGAGCCCCAAGCACAGTTCTCCCAGGCCAGAAGGGCAGTCTCCCGTGGCGCTGTGGGAGGGAGGGTCATGGGGCCATCAGAAGCCCTGGGACCTCAGTCCTGTGCCCACAGCCCTACCGGTGTCCCCTCCTTGTTGTCTCAGCCTGCCTCCTCCTGGGACCCCTGGGGCCGGGAGGGATGGCAAGGGTTAGGGAAAGACTGGGAACTGGCCCCTCGCTCCTAGAATCTCTTACCCAAAGGCTTGACCACCAGGAAGTCCCCTTGCCCTCGGGATGGCTCACCTCCCAAGCCTTGTGCTGAGGCCGGGGTCCCAAGCCCCTGTCTGTCACTAGGCTGGCTGGGTTGGAGGCAGCAGCCCGCAGGGTGGTCTACGTAGCCCTAGGAGAGCTGGCCTCTCTGGGGACCTCCAGCTCCCAGTGTGGGGTGCTCTGCTCTGGGTGGTCCGTTGGCTTCTTCCCTGCTTCCCCCTCCTCTTGGGCATTGGTGGGGCCCAGGGAGGCACTGGCAGATGGAGGGATGGGGTAGGCAAAGAAACCCAGAGGTGTGGCCCAGGTGGGTGGCATCGCTGGGGCCCTCCCACGGCAGTCCACTCTGTGGGGAGTGCAGGGCTCCAGGGCTTTGGGCCTGGTCACTGGGGGCGTCACTAGAGGGGTTTGGCATCCCATCTTTGGGAGGGGCATAGAGAGGGGGGTCTGAGCCAAGGAGAGGTAGGTCTGGGCTGCCAGGCTGCCAGTCCTGTGCCCACAGCTCCAACATTTTCTCCCTGTGCCCAGTGTGGGGTGGCCATAAGTGCTCCGCCCCGTAATCCCTGCAAGGTAGGTCCGGATCCGGGCTGAGGACCAGTCCCTCCGCATGGGCGTGGCCGGGACGGTTCTCTGTGGGAGCTGGGCAGGGTGGTTATGGGCGGAGCTAGGGCCTGGCGGGATCCAGGTCCTCGCTGTCCAGACGCAGTGGAGGTCGTGCCCACATTGGCCACACGGGGTCGCCAGAGCTCCGCCCACGGCCTGGGAGGGAGTCTCTGGTGCTTGGTCCGACCCAGAGCTTTCGGGAAACTGGGTCCTCACGCCTGCCGGTGGGCGCCCGGGCCACGGAGCTCTTGCGGGTTCCGGGGGGAAGAGGTGCTGCCTACCCCCTACCCCCCCCTGTGGCGGGGGCCACAGGCTGGGAGCCTCCTGGGGGAGAGGACGCCTGGTGAACTCTGGCTGGACACTGGTTTCTGGGGCCAGCGGGAGTGTCTGTGCCCAGGAGAGAGGGGGGGGTGGGCGTCCTGGAGTTAGGGCAGGACCACCAGAGTCCTCAGCCAGTCCTGGCTTCCTGTCCTCGCACCTGGGCAATCCCCTCCACAGCCAGGAAGAAGGGGCAGCTCTCCCAGGAAGCCAGGAGGAAGGGGGCAGGTCCCACACCGTGTCCTAGCAGAGGGGCCCTGAATAATGCATGCTATGCAAACAGGGGTATTAACACAGGAGGAGGGGGAGGCCCATTTCATGTTAATATTTATTAAACCCACAGCCCTGTCCTTCAAGAGCCTCATAAATATTTATTCCCAATTAAACATTTATATGAAGGAGATTGCTTCTCCTCCCCCTCAAAGAACCTGTTTGAAGCTGGTGGTGGTGGTGGTGGCGGGGATGTGGGGTCTCTAGGGAGGGGGCTGGAACCTGTCACTTGAGTCTGTCCCCGAGGAGCTTCCCTTTGCCAGCTGGTGGCTCCAGCCAGTGCTTGCCTGATATCTGCACCCAAGTCCCAGATAGTGGCTCCTGCTGACCTGTGAGGACACCTGCAAAGTCCCCACGGTCACCACCCTTGCCCCCAGTTGCAAAGCCAGAGCCTCCAGCTTTCCCTCTTGGAGTTTAGCAGTCATGTGTGCCTCAGTAAGATCTAGTTGGCAGAGTGGGGGGTGGGCATGTTGACATTGGTGGGTACCCCTGGGGACAGTGACTGTGTCCTCAGGCTCCCCCCACCCTGTGCTCTGCGGCTGGACCCTCTTTGGTTGACCTTCTGTGTCCAGGGGGAGGTGCACTCATCCCTGTCCACAAAAGAACCCTCCTCCTCCTCCTTCCAGGGGGAGGTTCCCTGTTTCCCTTTACTCCACCTGCAGCCAGCTCTTTAGAGGGGACAGCATGAGGACCTAGCTTGATTTCTCTCCCTCTGAGGATCCACTTTCCCTGACGCTGAGGGCCCCCTGGATTCGTGGGGTCACCCGACCTCCACGAGTTCCCCAAGGCCTCCTCCGAGTCCTCTGGTCCTTTCGGGCACCACGGGCTTTGTGCTCTCCCGTGTTCAGCTGCCCCGGCTCAGCGCGGCGTCTTCCTGGGGAGCCAGCCCTTTCTCTGCTTTGTTTCTGCTCAGCTTCGCTTTCATGGGATTTTTTTCTTCCACAACGTGCTTAGAATGGGGCTGTTGAGTTTCAAAAAAAAAAAAAAAAAAAAAAAAAAAAAAAGCCTGCGGGAACTTTGATTTGCATGGCCTTAATCTAGAGACTTGGGGACAGTGGTGGGTGACAGTTCCGAGTCACCCCATCACGGCACTTTCTCCTCTCTGCTGCTGGCCTCAGCCTTTTCCCGGAGCTCCAACATTTTCTCCCTGAAAATCCAGGCCATTGTTTGGTAGTTTAATCGGCAGCTACTTAATTGCTTGGCTGCTGTCTGGACTACGGGCTCATTTCTGGTTGACTCCCGTTGGCGTAGAGGACGAGGATCGAGCTCTGCAGCTTTACCTTGCACTGTTCCCGATCCAGTACTTCGCTGCTCTGTTTGCATTTCCTGCAGAGATGGCCCTGTCTCAGTAGTTTTGTCTCTCTCTTCCCCATCCTCACACCTCTGCCTTCATTTTTTGGCTTGTGGTGCCTGCTGGGACTTTCAAGATTGCATCAGCAGAGGGGTGATAAGGGACGTTCTTGTCTGACTTCTGATCTTGCAGATTGTGGCTTAGGCTCCTCATGTCTGGTGTTTCCTGAGCGTCTTGGGAAACTGTTTTACCAAGTAAAGGATCTTCGTTTATTTGTGGCCTTCTGAGAGCTTTAGGGATTACAGGTATGTGCGGGGCTCTGTGTGGTCCGTTCCTGTGTCTGTGAGACCAGTGGGACTTTGGTCCTTCAGTCCCTCCAGAGGACTTGGTGGCTCTCTGGTGGACTGATGGAATGGGAGCTGTTTTGCTCTCTGCAGAGAGCACACGGGACTGTGGCATTGTTCTTCTCACTTTGCTGAATGCCGTGGGTTGTAAGGTGCACACTTGTTTTATGAACCTCTAAGAAAGAAAAAATGCTGCCAGTAAAGCCATGTCACGATGCTTCGTCACGGAGAGGCTGTGCGTTCCACGAAGCGTGGTTCCGCAGACTTACGTGATCACAGCCTGTTATCAGAGCTTGCTCTTAAGCATTTGCAAAAAGGGAAATAAAAGCAAGAATAGTGAGTTAAGGTGATCCTAAAATGTCTTCACTCTCAGAACTCAGTCGGATTTCAACTCTGTGTCACCAGGGTCCTGTTTCTTCCATCTAGAGTCATTCCCTGGGCCTTGGGAGTGTGCTTAGGGTGCTGTGCTCCCAAGGAGACGCCCACGTCCCTCGGGCTCCCCGCCAGGCTGCTGACACCTGTCTGGGTGTGTGACACTGGGGTTTCCCTGTCTGACCAAAACATGTTGGGAAGTCTCTGGGGTCACAGCCAGAGCTCCTTCCTCGGGTGACCCTCAGGGTTTGGACAGGACACCCTGGCCGTCCAGCCCACTGGGGAAGTCCCATCTGGCCTGATGCCCCGGAGAGTGTCACCTGGTGGGTGCAGACTCCTCTGCTTCCCTCGACTGTGGTCCAAGCTTCAGTTCTGCACAAGCCACGCACAGGCAGGGCCGACCCCACAGTTTGAGGGATACAGTCCCTGGCTTCTGTCCCCACTGAGGTCCCAGGCCACCTGCACTGTGACCAACTGGTCCAGACTCCCCTCAGGTTTGATCATTCATGAGCCCGGTTTGCAGACTGGGGAAGTGCTGCCCCTCTGGTGGGAACTTGTTGTGGAGAGGCACCAGGTGAGGTGGCGTCCTGCACGGCCCCCCTGGCCCAGCCTCCATGGGTCTGCTTCCTGTAGTCAGGACTGATGGAATCGCTGCCGCGGGGCAGGCCCTCAGACGCCGCCTCTCCTCCACCTGCTGCCCCTCTGGTCTGCCCTGGAGAGCTTGGGCCTCGTTGTGGCACCCGCTGGCTTCCCCTGACCGTGGTCCGTGGCCTGCAGGGGGCTGCCTGTGGAAGCCCTGACCCCCAGTGCGATGGCATTTGGGGGTGGGCCTTGGGGAGGTGATGGGCTTCAGTGAGGCCCTGAGGGTGGGGCCCCATGATGGGTTGGTGTCCTTATGAGGAGAGGAAGAGGCACTGTCTCCCACCTGCTCATGCCTAGGAAGCTTGTGCCTGGAAGCTCTCGCCTGGGACCCCAGCCCCAGGTGGCCAGACCACTCAGGACCCCACCTGTGCCCTCTTCTGGTCCCTGGTGCCCTCTCGTCCCCACCCCAACACCTGGATTGGCCTCTCAGGTCTGGTCCCTGCTGGTCACTCAGCTGGGACAGGCAGTGACGATCCTGGCCCAAGCCCTGCCCTCTGGTGTTGGCTTGGCTCTCAGAGACCTCCTTCCTGGTCTGCACAGGGCAGTGGGCAGGGCCTGCGCTGTCCCTGGCCGCCTGCGGCTTGCCCTGGGCTTCTCTACCCCCGCGTCTCACCTGCAAAGCAGGAAAACTGTGGGACCTCTTCACAGGCAGGGAGGTGAGGGACGGTGGAAGAGTCCCTGAGGGGTCAGCAAGCGCCTTCCACCCAGGAAGGCTCTGGCTGCTGTGCCCGTGGGGCCCAGGGCTCCGCGAAGGCAGGGACACGAGGGCCTGGCACCGTGTCCCAGATTCCTCCAGCTTTCTCCAGCACACACCTGGGCCCTTGTGGAGACCTGCAGTGTGCGTGGACGGGGCGGGAGCTCTTGGTGTCGAGGGCCTGGTTCACCCGCCTCAGCGTCTCCTGTGCTCTCTAAGGCCCAGGAGCAGGGTGGGCCTCGGGCAGCTGGGAGAGAGAACGGATGGAAGGGGGTCAGAGCATGGAGGCGAGGGAGGGGCTGGAAGGGAGGGCTGCAGGGGTGAGGGAGGCGAGGAGGGTACTGGGGTGCAGCTGGCGCATGGAGCCGAGGGGTGCATGGGGCCCTCCAAGGGCCTGTGGGTTTTCATGCCAGTGGACAGGCCTCTGTCCCCACCTCCCATTCCTGCCTGTCACTTAAGGGGTCTCCCAGAGCCTGTAGTGGTCTCTCTCAGACCCAGGGGGGTGACATCTGGGGTCACATTGGGTAAAGGGCCTCTCAGAGACATCCCGGAGCGTGGTCCCATTCCAGGCTGCTGTGGATGCCCCAGGGCTCCTGGGGTCGGTAAGGACCCCTGCCATTCTGGGGTGGGGGCAGTCCATGGGGCCAGTCCTCCTGGCAGGTGCTGACCCTTTCACTTGCCGGGAATGGGGTGCTTGGGGTGGGGCTTGACCTGGTTAATTATTCAATGATTTAAGTGAGATAACAAAGGGCTTTTTATTTGCATATGAAAGTTATGAAACTCAATATATCCTGAACACGGGCAAATTAGTGGGCCGGAAAAGCCCGAGCGGTGGCCAAGAGCACTGGGCTGGGAATAAAGGTCAGCGCGAAAGACGGATGGACACGTCCTGTTAATGGCCCAGAGACAAGTGTGTGTAAAAATTTATCCCCTCCCCTGTGACGGTTCCTCCCGCTCCTGTGCTGTGTGTCTTAAACGTGCTCTTGTGTATATAATGTTAATTTAGTCGTAAAATAAAAGGCAGCAGCTCAGAGAGCCCGTGTGCACCATTAAACCAAAGCGCCGTGTGAAGGATTCGCAGTTCTCGTTGCGGGTGGGGGAGGAGGGACGTCCATGGAGGTGGGGCCTGGCCACCCTCGGCCTGGGAACTACTGTGGGAGCAGCTCGGAGCTGGGGGGAGTCTGGGTGGACAAGGACCCAGCCCACGAGGGCATCCTGGCAGGGAGAGTGGCCCATGCCATTGCGTCCCTTGGAGGTCGGGGTTGTGCGTGGACGGGGCAGGTGGCGCTTCCCCTGCTGGGCAGAATAGCCGGAGGTCCCCAGGAGAGAAAAGCCAGGAGTGGCCACCCACACGTGGCAGGACTCCACACTTTTCCTGACCTCTCCGTGCTGTGCACCCGGGTAAGCCCAATGGAGTTCGCGCGTCCTGGGAGGGCGCTGTGCTGTGGACCGAGTGGCTGCTGGTCTCCTGCGTGGGTCACTGCAGAGCCTCCTGGGGGGCTAACGTTCAGTGCAGGTCCTCTGTGGGCCTGGGCGTCCTCACGTGGGGACTCAGTGCTTCGCAGGAGAGGGCCATGGTGCAGTGGCCCTTCCCAGAACCTGATGTCACAGGGAGGGCTGGCCCGGAAGCCCTGGCAGTCTGTGCGGTCCCCTGAGGCCCTGCTGAGCTGTCTCCTGCAGGGACCTCTCCTGGGCCCTCCCTGCCTGGCTGCCCCAAGGGTCCCTCGGCAGGTGGGGTGTGTGCACACCTTGCGAGAGGTGGGCTCAGGAAGATCAGTGGTCCCGTAAGAAGAGACCCCAGATGGCTGGCTCCTTCTCTGCCGTGTTTGGACATCCCTGCCAGCCCGGAGGAGACCCCTGCAGGAGACCCCGGCTTCCACCCAGTCTCAGAGGAGAGGCGCCTCTGGTTGAAGCCTGTCTACAGCGCTTTGCTGTGAACTAAGCAGGGAGAGGTGGGGAGGGGAGAGGGTGGGTTGCAAGGGGTGGGGCTGAGCCGAGGCTGGGACCTGTGTACTCTGGGTCAGTGGGGGGCAGGTGGGGTGCATTTGAGGGCCACTGTGCCTCAGGAGGGGCAGGCAGCCCAGGCACTCTGCCTAGCTGACCGGAGCCCCTTTTCTCATTCTCCACAGGCTGGAAAGCCCTCTCCTCTCAGGTCAGGGCCCAGCAATCCGGGGACTGAGCCATGTCCTAGCTGGCCTGGCCAGGACGGGCCAGGTTTTCTGCCTTCTGATGCCCTTCACCTGAGGATGCAGGGGAGGCCCCGCCCCGCCACCTCACTGCTCCCCCCACTTGCCCAGCACCTCTGGTTTGGCGGGTGGTCTCCGCAGGCTCCGTGTCTTCATGGAGGCATTTCTTACCTGGGCATGTCGTGGCCCTCCAGCTGCAGGTCCCTCCGGGCACCAGGACCAGCCCTCGGGGCTCCTGAGGTGTTGGAATGCCAGACCCCTGGTGTGCCCTTCTTTCTGGTGACTGCTGAGCCTTGACACCTTGTCCCACTTCAGGCCACTGGGTTTGAGGGGCACGCAGAGCCCATCACTGTCCACCTGTGGGGTTTATCTCACCTGTCTGGAGTCCATCTCAGGGGAATGTCTTCAGAATATTTCGGAATCTCTTCCTGGATTGCCGTCTGGGTCACCAAGGGTGAGAGGTGGCCCACTGCAGCCCCCTCCTCCTGGACTTCCGCCTCCCTAGAGGGCAGTAAATCCTGGTGTGGACGGGCTTGTCCCCACGGAGAAGGAGCCTCTGCAGGGAAGACACTCACCTAGAGGTGTCATTGGACTCCCAGGTCCCACTGGTCCCACAGAGGGACAGTGGCTCCTTCGGACTCCCCTGTGTGGTGTCCCAGCCCTGCCGTTGGCTCTCTGGGCCCCCTTGGGGCAGCTCTGGGCTGGCTGTGGGGGCTCCTCGTCCCTGTGGGCTCAGTGGGCTACGGGAGGTGCTGGGCAGGCCTGTGCCTCTGCTCGCCAGGCCTAGCCTCCGTGCAAGTTGCCCTTTGTAGGGGGGGCGTTGCCCTGATCTTCTCTCCCCCGAGGGGCACAGATTTGGGGGTCACAAGGCTGGACTGCTGCTTAGTCACCTCCCTGAGCCTCGGTTTCCTTGTCATATGTGGACAGTGGCCATGGGCCATGGTTAGGGGCTCAGTTGGAGCCAGCTCCTTCTGTCTCCAGGGGGTGGCTGGGCAGGGAGGCCAGGCTGGGCTGGAGGACGTGGCTCAGTGCAGCTGCAGTGCTGGGCAGAAGGGAAGGGGCAGGTCCTGGTCCTGTCCTAGGTGGATGTGATTGGGGGGCACTCAGAGGGGGGAGATGGAGGCAGGGGCCTGTCTGCCTTCAGGGCCCCCCAGGTGGGAGGAGCAAGGACAGCTCCTGGCCAGCCCTCTAGCCCTATGTGGCCTGGGGACTGTGGGACACAGGCAGGGGTGGTGTGGGGCTCTGTCCTGGTAGTAGGCACCCTGGCTGCCTGGAAAGCCTGGGGGACAACTTGCAGCAGCTGTTCCACCTGTTGGTTGTCCTCGAGCGCAGTCCTCCCAACGGTGCCATTTCCCGGGCTCTCTAACAGGCTAAAGGGATTGGGCTGGATTTGTCAAGGACCCGCAGGGGTCACAAGGCAGGCTCCATGCTGGGAAGAGACAGTGGCCATCCTGCTGGGCACAGCCTGAGGCCTGGCTTCAGGGGAGGTTGTGCCCACAGTCAGGTGGGGCCGCATGGGCTGCAGAGGCAGCAGGACAGCAGGTGGGAGGCCAGTGGCCGTGCACTTAGGTCTCTGTGGATCTGGCCTCGGGCTTGGCTGTCTCCACTGAGGGGCCCCATTCCTGGCTCCTCAGGGTCTCGGGCTAAGACAGAGCAGCCTCGACTCCTGGGCCCCGGGCTGTTGCCATTTCCTCGGGAGCCTGACCGCCAGCACAGTGGCCCACCATCAGGCTGCTTTGCGCTGGACCCTGTGATCTCCAGAGCAGCTTCACCTCCCCCTGGGAAGAAGCTGGCCCTGGGGGGGCCGCACACCTTCACACCTGAGTGCAGGTGTGTACCCAGGAGACCAGCAGGTGCCTGGGGCCGGCGCTCTGGCAGAGGGGGCATCCCACCCATGACGCTGCTGGCTGAAGACAGGCCGTGTCCAGCACTCGCCGACAAGGCCCAGCAGGACTGGCATTGGCGTGGTCAAAGATGACCGCTGTGTTCATGGCACCCCAGAGCAAGTGGCTCGCCCTGGCTGGGAACAGCACCCCTCTCCTGCGGGCATTGCCCAGTGGTGCGGCAGCCCTTCACCTGAGGTGGGCCGTCCTGCCTTCCCCTCCTGGACGTACCTGCTGGCTCCTCCTGTTGGGGTGTCGGGGGCGAGCAGACAGGGAGCGGTGTGAGTAGGACCTGGGGCTCCGTGGGCACTGGGAAGATGACCCTCCGCCTGTCAGAGGGAAGGTGGCCGGGCTAGGCCTACCTGAGTGTGTGGCTTGGGCACTCTGTGGTCACCTCCACTCCCCCTGGGCAGCTTGCCCAGGGACTGTGCCTTGCAGCCCTATAATAAATTGGTTCTATCATGGACATTGAGAAGGGCCGTGCCGTCTCTTGCCCACCATCCTGTCTGTTGAGGAGTTAGAGGGCTGGAGGTGGCCAGAGGCCAGTCCTCTGGAGGGGGCATCCCTGCGAGGGAGAGAAGCAGGAGGAGCTGGGACACAGCACCCTGGCCCACACCCTCTGCTCAGGTGTCCACCTGGGCTGTCTGTGTCTTCTTTTTCACCTGCATTCCTACAGGTGCTCCTAGGTATTCTGGACTCCGATTTTGAATTATCCACAGGCACTACTGAGATTTCTCCAGGTCTTTTTCTTTGTTAGTGGTACATTTTTGACATTCAGACTTTGATAGTTGCCGCTAGGCAGATTCACTCATGTGCTCCTTTAGGCCTGTTGATCTTATGGTTTAAGCGACTGCTCCCGGTCAGTGCCATACTCAGGCTCTCCTATGCCTCCTTCCAGAGCCTTTGCCCATTTTTTTAACCAGCTGGGATTTAATGTGCAAGTCCTTCCTGTGTGGAAGGCAGCGTTCCCAGTGTCATTTGCTGAAGAGACCAGGTTTGTGCCTGCTTTGTAAACCCTGCAGCCACTAGCCACACGCAAGCAGCTGGTTAAATCTAAATTAGTCTACATCATGTGCAGCATAAGATTCAGTTTCTTGCACCAGTTTGACCAAGTGCTGGTGGTCACAAGGAACACAACGGTTACAGCGATGGGCAAGGACGGGAGATGGGGTGCGCACCGGCCGGTCAGCCCAAGGGAGGTGTGGCAGCTGCTGTGGCCAGAGGCCGCACCCAGGGGGCAGCTGGAGAAGTGGCTACAAGTGGACACACACACAGGGGTCCGGCAGGCCACACCTCTGATCAAAGTGCAGTAAACTAGGAGTCAGTCATCAAAATGGAACCCACAGCTGAGAAAGGAGAGACGCTTATAAACAGTTTGTGTTCAAAGAGCAGATCATGAGGGGACTCAGCCACGTTTGTGAGGCACAGTCGAGGCCAGGGAGCTGGTGGGTGTGGCCGAAGCGAGACGGCCTGTCAGGGCCTCTGTCCCGGGGACAGTGGTTAGTTCTGTGACCTGCTCCCTGCCCCAGGCATTTCTGGTCATGACTTTCTGCTTCTACTTTCTTGGGTTTATCCTGTTATTATTTTTCTATTCCTTGATTTGGATTTTATTTAAATTTTGCAGTGCTGGTGATGAAACCCAGGGCATGGTGTGTGCCAGGCAAGGGCCCCACGTGAGCTGCACCTCAGCCCTAGGTTCATGGGGAATGGGATAGAGCTCAGCTGGTAGAGAGCTTGCCTCACATGCATAAGGCCCTGGGTTCAAATCTAGCTCCGGGAAAAAAAAAAGAATCATGATGATTCATTCTGCTATACTATAAGCAGCTTCAGGCTGTGCGTTTTCCTTTGAGGATTGCTTTAGCTACATTTCACTGGACCACTCTGCCTATCTCTCCACTTCCGTCCTATCCTGATTAGTTTTTGTGATTTTCAGTTATGAAGTGAAACTGATCTTCCAATCTGAGTGTCGATTTCTCAATTTCTCATTGACAATGATATTGTGCATTTTAGTTGATATTTATTTGAAACTATATTCACCAGTATGTAGTAATTCTCTTAATCCTTATTAAGGCTTTATTCTTGATATCTCTTTTTCTGACAGTATTATAGATTTCTGAACTTTAAGAAAATAGCATAGTGTTTTTTCTCCCCATTTGACGTATGAATGTTCTGTGTTCTTACATCAGATGTCTTAGGAAAGCATGGGATTTCCTGGGATGTTTTTCTCTGCTTTCCATTTCTGATTTCTACTGGGTCGATGACATTGTCTTTGTCCTTTCTTCTCCCCTCCCATGGTATGGATATTCTCAGTTCTATTTCTATCCTTTTAGTAGGTACTTTTAAGATTTTTAAACACGCATAACTGGCTTAAAAACATTCAGTCAAATTTTCGGAGGCCTTCTATGACCTGAACAAGACTGCGTCAGCTTGTCACTGCTGGGATCTCAATGCCCAACATAAACAGCTTCATGTCAGCAGGAAAGACTGATCTTGGCTCACGGTTTCAGAAGTCTCAGTTCATGGTCGGCTGGCTCCATAGCTCGGGGCAGATGGGCGTGGTGGAGGAGAGCTGCCCACCTCAAGGCAGCCGGAAGCAGGCGAGGGTGCGGGGAGGACAGGGCCATGGCTGAGATCTACCCTTCCAGGGCACACCCTCTAGGCCCCACCTTCTGACTTCCACCACCTCCCAGGAGTCCACTCCATGATGGGGTCAGAGCCCTCGGGACCCAATCACCCCCAAAGAGCCCCACCTCTGGACGTTGCTCCACTGGGGACCACAACTTTAACACCCGAATCTTTGGAGGACATTCCAGATCCAAACCAGAACACAGGTCCTAGAATATGTAAGCTCTAATGATGTCCCGTTTCACATGTTATACTGAATTGTTATCTTAGTTCCACCTTTTTATAATTTTCATCTTTCTGAAGAATATCTTTTTAGAATTATTCCAGTGAAGGAATGTGAATGCTAATGATTCAATTTTTGTGTGTTGAAATTTTTTTCCCCCAACTATCCCTGGTTAGTAATTTAGCTAGGTATAAAACTCTAAATTGACTTGTTTTCTCTGCGGCATGAAGACATTTTCCCTCTGTCTTCAGCCTTCTGATGCTGCTGTGGAGAGATCTTGCTGTCTCTGAATGGCAGGGACAATGGGGTTGTCTGCTAGATTGTGCCCCACCCCATCCGTACATGGAAGTCCCTATCCTCATGCCTCAGAGTATAATTGTGCTTGGATGAGGTTGGCCAGAGGATGAGCTAAATGAGGCTGTTAGGGTGGGCCCTGGGTGGCTCAGTGTGGGAGTACTTGCCTAGCATAGGGCCCCCTGGGGTTCATCCCTAGAGACACACATACTCCCACAGTAGGCCCCCTCCAGGCCCTCTGGTAACAAAGGAAGAGACACAGGGAGGAAAGATCAGGGTTCTTACTAGGTATCTGCTCAGGGTTCTTACTAGGTGCTCTGTGGGAGGCTGACTAGTAGGTGACTGGGTCTATCTCCCCTGCTGAGTGGTGTGGCATCTGGCGGTCATGCTGCTGGACAGCCCCGTCTTTTAGGATTCGAGTGACTGTGTCTTTGTGCATGGGCGTGCCTTCCTACAGCTCCATAGGTGGAGCTACGCTCACCTGTTCCTTTGTAGTATAACCCCTTGCCCTGTTTGGGATAGAATGTTCCATGGAAATGCCTTTTGTGTGTGTCCCCTTCTCTTACTCTGCCCTTGGGTGTGGCCTACCTAGATGTCAGTCAACCAGCTGACAGTGGACATCAGGAAGCTAGACTCAGCCCCCTGAAACCTGACCTCTTGCCTCATTTGAATAGCTTCTCCTCAATAAAAAGGGGTCAGCATGTGTGTGCTCTCTCTCTCTCTCTCTCTCTCTCTCTCTCTCTCTCTCTCTCTTTCTCTCTCCTCTCTCTCTCTCTCTTTCTGCTGAAACTTAAGGTCAGAGGAGCCCTCACAGCGACCCCAAAGAAAAAGGTATCTCTGTCTCTCGTGTGGTTATTTCGCGCAGCCCAGTCGGCCCAGTTCCCCTGGAGTGACCCCTGAGCGTTTTAGTCACGTGCCACCTGGCTCCTCACACAGGCACCCCAGCCTGGCACAAGAAGAGGAGCAGGTGTTGGGCATAGCCACACTGTTGGTACACACAGCTAGGGAAGGGTACAGCGGCCAGAAGGCTTCTGCACGTCAAAGAGAGTGGCCCCAGGAGGAACAGACCTCTCACGTGGACAGCCTGACTTTGGACTTCCAGCCCCCAGAACCACGAGCACTGAGTTCTGCTGTTTAACCCCCAGGCAGCTTGAGTTGTCACGGTTTCTGTGGTTACACTGGGGATATGATCGTACACACTCAGGTGCACGCAGGACATGCCAAGGTGTGTGATTGATCTTACTCATTCTGCCTAGAACTTATCATGATTCCTGGCTCTGGGAAGTCCCCCTCAGCATTGTCTCTGTGTGGAGAAGTTGTGTGGCAGTCCTGGGCTGCTTCTCAGAAAGACCTGTGTGAAAGGCTGACCCTGGGCTGCCCTCGGGGAGTGCCATTTTCCTGGCAGGGCTAGGAGCAGGTCTCTGTCCCCGGCTGGGTGCACCAACTATGTGGTTATGCCCAGCTCCCGCTCCTCCTCTTGGAGCCTGGAGTCTGGCTTGTGCCAGGCTGGGCTGCCTGTGTGAGGAGTGCCTAGTGAGAACCCTGAGCAGAGACTCAGCTCCACTAGGAGAAGACGCTTCCCCAGCACTGTCACGGCTCTGGAGGGATCAGGCGTGGCCCAAGGGACTCCATGGGGTCGGGCTTTCTGGAAGCCTGCACCTTGTCTCCTCTGGACTCACCCCCGTGCCTTTTCCTGTGGCTGCTTTCCTCGGCCTCCTTCCCTGCAGTGAGTCTTAGCCACGAGTACCACTGAGTGCTGAGTCCTGTGAGTTCCCATAGCAAACCAGCAGATTTGGGGGCACTGGGGACCCCTGCAGTCCCTCCAACAAAGTCTCGGCCTCAGTTCTTTCCCTCCTTCCAGAAGCCCCGCTGGAGACAGGTGCTTGCTTCCTCTCGACCCGTAGGTCCCAGCTCTTCATTTCTCAGGTTTTCCCTGGGCTCTGCATCAGGCCGAGTCTAAGCTCCCGGTCGGTCTATGCAGTGATTTCTTCTTCTTTTTCTCTTAGTTTTTTTTCCTTCAGTGCTAGGGCTGAAACCAGGGTCTGTGCATCCTAAGTAAGGGTGGTGCCTCTGCACCCCAGGCCTCCACTGGATTTTAGAATTCTAATGACTACAGCTTCCTTTGTAAATATTTGTAGGATTCATGCATTTTATTTATTCATTGCTCATCACTCATTATTTTTTTTCCAGTGCATACTCATGAATACCTCTCCATTATAATTCAACACTATCATTTTTTGATCACTTTTATATTTCAAGATCATTTTTTCTTGTCCTGCCCCAGACATTTCCCCAAGAAGCTGTGGTTCCTTTTACTTATTTATATCTGAGTATGTGAAACATTAGCCTGAAAGTCAGAACCAGACAAAAAAGCTTACTTGTGGGAGCATCTCACCCCCGCCTCTACCCTGCTCCCGCCAAACCCCTGCAGGTAACGACCATCTACATTTCTGCTTTATTCTCATTTCCTTCTTACCCAGAGAGAGCATCCTGGGATACTCTCCTGTCCTTTGCTTTATGAACTTAAATACTTCCTGGCGACCACAACACAGCCCTGGGTCCACAGGGGTCCCAATCATTCTTTTTCAGAGCTATATGGAATTCCATGTGTGGATGTTTCAGTGTGTATCCAGATCTTCTCCTGTTGCCTGAGGTATGGGCTATACTCATACGGGTATTTAGGTTGCTTCCAATATTTTGCAGTTGAGACAGCGCTGCATTGAGTAATCACGTGCTTATGCATCGTGGAGTGGACCCCTAGGAGCCGGACAGCTGGACCAAAAGGCAGGTGCATGTACAGTTTCCTAAGACACTGTCACATTCTCCTTCAGAGGGTGCAGATCTGCATTCCAGTCACACGCAAGAGGCCACATCCGCCCAGCCCGCCAGTGGCGCCTGCCATCATCGGTCCTGATTTCCACCAACAGGAGTTGTGTGTCGGCATGGCTTTCTAATGAGGTGAATATAATAACCCAGGATTCACAGTCTTCACTTATGTTCATGTAAAACCTGCTCAGCAACGTTCACGGGAACTCTTTGTAATACCCCAAATTAGACACAACCCAGATGCTCCTCGTTGGGCTAGGAACACAGACAGCTGTTGTGTGCCATGGAGATCTTCCCAGCGGCAAACGGAACAAACTGCTGATGATCGGGATAGCTGGGATATTGCAGGGTGAAAACGCCGGACTGCAGCGCTTGCTATTGCAGGGTCATGGTCCTAGAGACGCAGAGGCCAGCGGCTGTGGCTGGCTAGGCTGGGGGAACGCTGGGGGCTGGAGAGGGGCGGCACCACATCTGGCACGCGGCCGGCGTGCACAAGGCACGCAGGGAGTGGGCCAGCTCTGTGCCTTGCTGTCATTGCTAAGATGTGGGGACTGTAGCTCACCTGCAGGGTGCGGGGCGCGCTGCTGAGATCTGGCCCGGAAGGTCCTGACTCATGGTTTTCCAGGGTTTCCATATTTTTGCGTTTTTGTTTTTCCCTATAAAACCCAGTGTCAAATTTCCTAGCTCCAGAAAAAGCCTTGCTGGTATCTGGCAAGGGTTTCTCTAAATTCGTAAGTTAACTTCAAGAGAACTGACTCTCAGGACGCTGAGTTTCTTACCCAAGAGCCGGGATGTCTCTCCACTAGCTGAAGTCCTAGGAGCAGTTTTGTAAACATTTACTCCTGAGTGTGGGCCTTTGCTGCCGTGTCTCGGGGCTCTGTCCGGTGCTTGCTGATGATTTTCGGTCCTTGTGGAAGCTGCTGGTGCGGTATCTCGGCTCTGCAGGGTGTGGAGGCACCAGCATCTTTTGCCAGTGGAGGCAGTTTGCTTCTTTCTAAGGCTCCTGTTATCCCTGCCCTGCTGAGGTGCTGGTGAAGGTCTGGGGGCCTCGACTTTCCCTGATGGCGGAGGACCATTTGTGCTCCCTCCCAGGTGGGGGATTTAGGGCTGGGCACGTCCTCCTGTGGCCACCAGGCACCCTCCTGTAGGTGTGTTTCATGTACATCTGGTCATGTCACTAAAGTATCTATTCTTATTTTCTTGAGTTCTTTTTTAAAATCTGGAGTGGCTGCTGAATTTTGTTGGAAGCTTTTTTAGCATCTGTGGAGATAATCAGATGGTTTTCATTTACGTCTTTTACTCTTATCCTTTATTTATTATTATTACTTTTTGGTACTAGGGATTGAACCCAGAGATGCTCTACCACTGAACTTCGTCTCCAGCCATTTTTATTTTTTAAAGAATGATTTTTTTTAAGTTGTTGATGGACCTTTATTTTATCTATTTATATGTGTGCTCAGATTCGAATCCAGGGCCTCACACGTGACTGGCAAGTGCTCTACCACTGAGCCACAACCCCAGCCCCCATCTCCCGCCATTTTTAGTTTTATTTGGAGACAGGCTCTTGCTAAGTTGCTGAGGCTGGTGCCTGGTGCCGTGTCACTCAGGTTTTTCCAGAAAGAACGTGTTGCTGGCTTGTAGGACAGCAGTTAGCCTGCAGCCTGTGCTGTGGCTCTGTGGGACCAAGGCTGCTGTTGCCTGGGCAGTGGCAGGCAGTGCTGTGCCGCGTGGCCATGGGGGCCTGGCCACTTGTGTTCACACGGGACTCCTCGGATGTGCAGACCTTGCCCCGGTGGGTTGCTGCGACTCCAGCAGGTGAGCCTTGACTGGTTCCCCTCAGCAACCTCTGGGAGGTGACTTTGTTGCTGGCCTGCCCCCAGTGCCCTGAGTGACCCCCTCGGTGTGTCCTGAGCCTGACCCGCCTGTTCCAGCGTGGGGCTTGACGTCCTGGTCACGCGTGTGCTCCCCGCCCTCCTGTGTTTCTGTGTTTCTGCTTCATGGTGTTAGTTGCTGAGTTAGGTGACTGTTTCATGTTCGTTGTGAACGGCCCCTTGTTGTGTTCAGAGCTTCCTGCCCTGAGCCCTGCCGGCCCAGTGCCCTCTTCTTCTCTTGCCTGTGCACACGGGCGCCCCTGGCTGTTCCTGCAACTTGAGCGTTTGGGGCCACCGCAGGGATGTCTTACACAGCACGCAGGTGCCCGCCGCTCATGGACCAAATGGAAGTTTCCTTCTGTCAGGGGGAGAGTCAAGCCCACCTGCAGTTGCTGAGCCTGCTGTTTTCTCTGCATCTCCCCACACTCACATGCTGAAACCCAGCCGCCACAGCAAAAGCCGTAGGAGGGGCCCTTGGGGTGCTAGGTCCTGAGGGCTCCCCCTCTCTAATGGGGTTAATGTCCTTGTAAAGAGACCCAGGGGAGCCGTTTGCCTTTCTCTGGAGTGAGGACCCGGGAGGCTCCACCTCCAAGGAGCCGCTGTCAAGCCTCAGGCTGGAGCACCTCCATTCCAGCCTCTGGAACGCTGAGCAGTCACTTGCTGTCATTGATAAATGACCCAGTCTCAGGTGTGTGTGGTCCTGGGGATCCAGGGGCGCTCTACCATTGTGCTCTGCCCCCAGCCCATTTTTATTTTGAGACAGGATCTCATTATGTAGCACAGGCTGGCCTTGAACTTGGGATCCTCCTGCCTCAGGCTCTGGAGTCACCGAGGTTACAGGCACGTGCCACTGCACCTGCTGGAGTGTTCTGTGGCAGCAGCAAGGCCCACGTAGGTGTTGAGGACTGACCTGATCAACAGCGTCAGTGAGACTGTAAGTTATAGGTTATAGATTAGTAAAAAAAAGATTGTGGATATAAGAGTTTGACAAGTGAGGTGAGACAATTTTAAAGCAAGAACTGTCACGGCCTGAGACTCGGCTCTGCTGCCTTTCATAAAAACTGCTGCAAGAGCTGTCTCAGAGAACTGAAATGAAAACTGTTTTACCATAAGGAATATATTGTCTTCTGCACTTTGTGGGTTGAGGACCACTAAAAGTACTCCACCCAGGATACGGTGGGCTTGGCCACCTACATGACTTTGAAGTCCATTCTTGCCCCCACTGACCACCCGCTGGAGCCCAGCATAGTTATCTAACACCTGGTGGTCTGTGTCGCTCTGCCACCTGCTGTTTCAGCTCCTGTGATTGGCTTGCTTGCAAGATGCCAAGGAAAGTCCCTCTCTCTGCTGTGGTTTTTGTCCTTAAATTCCAAAGACACAGGGCAGGAAATTGCTGTTCTCCCATACAGCTTCGGTCTCCAGCTTCGGTCTCCGTGGGTGGGTGACAGTCCCTGGCCAGGTAAATAAAGCTCTTTTGTTTGAATTTGGACTTAGGTGTTTTCTGAAGGGCTCCTCATCACAGCAGGGTGCTAGTGGTTCTGATGTCATTCTCAGATGGTGTCCTTTGCCTCTGCCATTTCTCTGCTGCCAGTCGCTGGGGGTGACACCCATTCCCATGGATTGCGAGACAGCTAACTGATGAAGCTCCCTGTTTTTCCTTTTTCTCCTCAACTTTTCCAAGTCGCGTTATTCCTATGTTGTCACACCAGGTGACGTTAGTGTGTGCGTCTTTCACTCTGTCGTCCCCGGGGACACATTTGAACACACAGCCATAGGGAGGTGAGCCTGTGTTCTTTCCCGGGCTCCTCATGTCTGAAATCTGCAGCTTCCTGGACTTTCGGGTGTCCTTTAGCCCAGGTTACAGTGATTGCTCAGAGAGACACGGCTTTGCAGAAACGGAGACGTTTTCTCTGCAGGTATGAAATCTGGCCTGCCTTGCCCTCCCTGACATTTTGAAGATGCCCTTCCCTGTGGCCTTGCTTTGCTGTTGTTTTTGAGACATCTGACCTCAGGGAGGACTTTGCTCTCATGGAGTTACTTCTACTTTGTGTGTGAAACAGTTTCATTAGGGACTTTCCAGATCATTACCCAGAATTCCACAGGCTGGGCCCCCCAGGCAGAGCCGAGTCGGTGGAGCGTTTTCTTGGACTGTGGTTGTCGACCGCGCCCCCATCTTCCGGGCTCCATTGTGCAGGTGTGAGTCCTCCTTTGCAAGCTTCCTCTTGTACCTCGTCCTCTCTGGCCCTTTCGCCCTCCAGATGGAGGATGCTCTCCCCTCCGCGAGGCCTCTCCAAGTCCACTCTTCCTGGGCATCTCATACTTCAGTCCTCATTTCTGGGATGGATCTGTCTGTTTCTTCATTTCTTTTCTGATGTCCGTCTCTTTGCGTCCTCCTGCCTCTGTCCACGTGTGTTCTTAGCTGGGGGATTTCTGAGTTGAGAGGGGCTTTCAGATCCCAGGACTTCTGTGAGTTTGTAGGATTCGGTTTGGGATGTCGTCCTGCGTTTTCCCTGTTCATTTTTTCCCGGGAAGGGGAAGTTTACCAGGAGAGCTGAGTGATGATCCCCTCCTGATTCTTGTGGTGATGAGACTCAACGTTCCTCTGTCCACTTGGTGCCCTGGGGGAGGTCACAGGACCCTGCTCCTGTCAGTGTGGGCTGCCTGTGTCTTTTCCGGATCTCGTCTTCACTCTGTGGTGGCCTCGGGAGGGAAGGGCCCTGTGTCTTCTGGAGTGTCTGGTTCATTTCTTCTGAGGGGACTGGATCCTCCCCTTCCATTCCCACCTGGGAACCAACCCGTGTCCCCGTTGTGCCTTGGCGTCCCCTGCAGCTCCCCCGCTGCCCTTGGCGCTCTGGTCTGCCAGGCCGCCTCCGATGGCGATGGGCCTTGCAGCAGTTCTTCCGAGTTCCTTGCCTCTCTACTCGCTTTGCTGAGGGAGCTCAGGCTGTTAGCTTCCGCTGCAATGCCAGTGGTTGGGTTGGCCTTCACTGGGGGCAGAGGGACCTGGGATCAGGGCCTTCCCGTGGGAGACAGGCCGGGGGCACTCAGCTCTCTTTCCTGGACCTGCGGGGCAGAGTCAATGGGGAGAAGGAGCTGCAGAGAGGGCTGAGGCACACAGGGAGTGCTGTGTGTGCAGCCAGGGGCCTCTGCAGCTCTTCAGGTCCGCAGATGAAGGGACGGCCGGTGACAAATGCCAGAGAACGCATGATATGTGCACTTGGCTTGTGGGGACCACTTGCATAAATATTGTTTGCAAAAAGCAATTAGCAGTTAGTTCATTTACATTCAGCAAAGCAGCAACTTGCGCTTTTTTCCAGGGACGGTTTCTTTGCCGAGGTGCAGATCCCATGCCTTGCCACGGACCCTTTGGTAGGAAGGCATTGCAGTTTAGTTAGTTATTTAAATTTTTGGCTCCTATCTGGATATCCCGAGACTTGGAGATATTCTTTTAAAAAAGGAAGTGCCCCCTAAGAGCCCAAGTTCTCCAGATTTGAGGTTTCCCAACAAGTTCCCTCTCCTCCACCTCAGAGAGCTGAAGTGGTCCTCTGGAGACCACCCCACGTCCCTCCGCTGCCCCAGAGGTCTAAGGATGGCTGTGGGGGCTTCTCCTCGGTGGGAAAGAGGGCCAGGCTGGGGCATGGGCTCCTGCTAAGTCAGACGTATGTGGGGTGCATGAGGGTGGTGGCCTGGTGCCTTGAGGACAGGACACATGGGGCCCGCCCCTTCTCTGGCTGCACTCCAGCTTCCGCCCTGGGTCTCCCCCTGCACCTGCACCTGTCTTCCGGCCTCTCACCTGTATTCACATGACGGCCACCTCTGCCCACTATCTTCCTCCCCACTTTGGGCTGGGGCTGCAGTGAGCAGGGTTGGCCTGGGCGGCAGTGAGGGCTGTTGATTCAAAGAGTCAGGACCGTCCACATCTGGTGTCCCTAGGAGAAATGTGGAGCATGCTGTCCCAGCACATGACAAATGTCCCAGCAGATGTGGCCTGCCCTGCTGGGTTCTTTCCGATAATGGAGAGTGTTTTCACCCCCTGAGGGGGTGGCAGAGACTACAGCAGGTGACCTACTGGGAACTCTGCATGTGAGGGTACTGCACAGGGGAGCAGCCCAGCTTCCAGGGAGAGTCGCACTGTGGAAGGGGTGCGAGAGGCACAGCACCACAGAGCCTGCAAGAAGGGAAAGCCAGCATGACTGGTGGCCCAGAGGGACACAGGCCTCGGGTGCCTCAGAGAACAGGAGAGAGGTCTTGGAGTTAAAAAAAAAAATCAAGGACAAAACCAGATGACCTCCACAGATGGGCAGAGCTGGAGTGGACCTCCGGCGGGCAAGGTGGCCAGGCTTCAGGTAGAGGTAGCACAAAGGACAGAGTTGGGAAGCGACTGCGACCCGCTGAGACGTGGAGGGCAGAGCCTGGAGCTCCAGGCTGCATCCAACAGGACTCCCCGGGCGAAAGGCGAAGGTGGACGGGGCCGCTGTCCATGCCGCTCCTGGTGGACTTTTCCAGAGCTAAATTCATGCACCAGCTTCACGGAAAAAGCCCACCAAGCACCAAGCAGGACAAACACGTGAGTGAGAAGCCCCAGCACTGGACCTGGGTGACCAAATGTGATGTGGAGCATCGACTCCAAGGCTGCAGAGGGGTGGGGACCCAGCTTGTCCTGAAGGAGCGGGTAGGTGACACCTGGATTCTCAGCAGTCACCAGAAGTGAGGAGGCGAGACACAGGGCTTCCCCTTGCTGAGGAGGCGTCCTGACACCCACTGTTTGTGTGCAGATAGGGAACAAAGGTGCCCGGCTCAGGAGGGCTCCCAGGGCCTGGAGGTACATAGACGCAGGGACAGGGGCCGTTACGGTGTCACCCTCTGGGCACTGCTGGACTATCATGGACTATCTAGGGTTGTCCTCGGCTAGGGTCATACTGTCCCTCCAAAACTCATGCTGAAGTGTAACTGCCACCGTGCAGGGGTCAGGAGGCAGGATCTTTAAGAGGTCATTAGGTCACAGGCTCCACCTCGTGGATGGATGAACGCTGTTGTTCAGGAGTGGGTTAGTTACTGTCTCTGTCTCTTGATCTTGCCACTCTCAACACGGGATGCCCTCGGCCATGTCACCATGCAGCCCTCACCAGGCACAGCCCCTTCACCCATGCACCCCCAGGCTCCAGAATGCTGAGAAGAAATTTCTTTTCTTTACAAATTACCCAGTTTGGGGTATTCTGTTACAGCAGCAGAAGACGGGCTAGGGTATCTTCATATTAATGCTGTGGGTCAGGAGCTGTTCCCATTTCACAGGTGAGGAGGGGAAGTACAAGAGTGTTAGTAAGTTCAACCACATGTTAATTCTTAAAAGAGTGAACACTTTAGAACTGAAAGTCCACATAGGAGGAGCACGGGGCGTTGGAGGGAGCCGCGGGGAATAGAGCGAAGGAGAATTGTGTGGAGGGCCTTGTCTTATATGGACATTACATTATCCAGATCCTAATTCTCGAAAATCCACATGTAATGAAGAGTAAATTGGAAACAATGTAAAAAAATGTCAAAGCCGGTTAAGAAAAAAAAAATACAGAATAAAATAAACCTTTTTCTCTAAAGTAGGGCAAGAAAAGGGAAAAGCAAAACAGAAAATAGTCTGTTTAATGTTATTGGAAACCACAATAAATGTCAATGGTTTAAATAAATGTGTCAAAAGATGGAGACTCTTGGATTTAATCAGGACAAATAAATTCTAAATAAAATGTTACAAAAAATATACACATGTCTAAAAGTAAACTAGGAGATTAGAACATAAAGAGATGAACAGTTTTTAAAAAGGCTTACAAAAATCAAGCAGTCCCAGCAATATTTACATGATATAAAATGCAATCTGAGGCAAAATATTTAATGGAGAAAAGGGCGATATTTCATATAGACAAATGGAGCAACTCACGAAGAATACATGAGAGTTATAAACTGAGATGTGCAATGAAAATATATAAAGCAAAGAGTGATTTGTGAATTGCCATTCATAGTGAGAGACCTTCCCTGGACACTGAAGAATTGAAAAGACTATAAATAAGTCTACCCAAGATTTCAGTAACGCAACTAGAGCTTGACCTGATAGACATATAGGAATTTATGGCCAAGAAACAGAATATATTTTTTAACACAGAAAGAACATTCAAACACTGTATTAGGTGACAAGATTTCAGCAAGTTAAAAAATGATTTGTGCAGGATAAATTCAACAATCACATGCAATAAAATAGAAATCAACAACAAAAAGAAAGTCTTTCAAATTGTGTGTATCTGGAAATGCACTGTTAATTTCAGCAGGTATTGAAGACAGACAAAAATAGAAATTGTAAACCATTCGTAACTGATGACTATGAGAATATTTCACATCAAAACCTATCAGATACACAGGCACAGTGGCACATGCCTGTCACCTCAGCAGCTTGGGAGGGTTGAAGCAGGATCACATGTTCAAAGCCAGCCTCAGCAACTTAGTGAGGCCCTGTGCAACTCAGGGAGACTCTTTCTCTAAATTAAATATAAAAGGCTGGGGATGTGGCTCAGTGGTTAAGTGTCTGTGTGTTCAGTCCCTAGTACCAAAAAACAAGACAAACAAAATAAACCTATCAGATAGGGCCAACGTGTTACTAAGAGGTAAATATATAGCCCTATTTTATTTATTAAAATTGAAAAATAGTAGGTTAAGATTTTTTCCTTTTTGATGTTGGGGATTGAACCCATTGTCTTGAAACGCTAGAAAAGAAACAAAGTACACTCAAGAGAAATGGTGTATTAATCGAAACAGCAGTCCATGGCCCAGAACCCAGTATTGGCCATGTCCTTCCCAGGACTGCCCAGGGACAGAGTCCCCCAGCTCCTTTTGGATCTCAAGTGCTCCCAGTCGGCTGGGCAGGGGGACACTGTTGGAGATGCAGGTGCCATCTCCACTTAGGCTGAGCTCCTCGTCATGCGATGACCTCCGTCCTTTGCTGACTCTGCTCTCCAGTAAGCCTCTCATCTGTGCTCCATGATCCGCTCTCCATGGTGCCTCCCCGGGCACTGTTGATCAGAAGCAGATGCACTCACAGGTGGGGTATGGATGGCTGTTCTGGTCCTGCTGACCGTCACCTCCCAGGGTCAATCAGTACACTGACCCTTGGGATTTCTCTATCAGACTCTGAATCAGCTTAGGGAGTGCTGCTGTGTCATCTTGGAACCATGAGCCTGTGTTCTGAGCCTGCAGTACTGAAGCCCTCACCCCCAGATGGTAAACTTGATCACATCCCACGAGACTCCACCAGAGTCAGCCTGGGGTGCTTTCCGAAGTGTGGCTCCAGGACTTGCTAACCATTCTCTATCCCTCCCCTCCCACCTAGTGATCCACCTACCTACCCACTTACACATCCACCCATCCCTCCACCCTGGCCTCTCTGTCAATGCGTTTATTAACCCTCATCTTCCTCCCATTCATCAATCCATCCATCTACTCTCCCTCTCACCCATGCCCACCCATTCACTCACCCACGCCCTCACCAATGCATCCATCTGCCCACCCACCCACTCACCAATGCATCCATCTGCCCACCCACCCACTCACCCATCCACCCACCCATCTGCTCATCCACCCACTCACCAACCCACCCATCTACTCACCCATCCACTCACCCACCCTCATTCATTTAGCGCCCCCAATGATGCACCAGTCCACTAATCTGCCCACTCGTTCCCCATCTGCCCTGCCGCCCTCTACCCCTTACGCCTCTGGGCAGCCCCCATTTGGCCATTCTTCCGGGGAGTGCTCATCTCTCTCCTAGGGTCCAGGGAGAACTGCCCTGCGGGTCTCAGGTGGAGCACAGCGGGCAGAGGGAGAAGGAACTGTGACCTCAAGCTGTCTTGAGAAGAGAGGGCTCTTCTCTCTGTCACCTTCCCTGTGTCCACCCTCAGAATGAAGAGGTGGCTCTGGACCTTCTGTTTGTTCCTGGGCCACTTCTCACGCTGGCCTCCCTCAGCCTGGATTCCTCCCTGCCAGCCCCTCCCTGGGCTGGAGGCCTCCTCGCAGGCCAAGTCTGCCGCCCCCCCCCCCCCCGCCACCTCCCTGCATAGCCCTGGGGCCGGCCACAGCCACAGCCCCACGCCACAGCCCCACGCAGGGACACGGTGGGCCGGGGAGTGCCCCAAGAGGAGGCTCTTTCCCAAGTCTTCTCTCTCTATCCAGCCGACTTGAAGTCCCTCAGGGCATCCTGTCCCTTTGCTAGTGTCCCCCGCCCCCTCCAGCTCTCCAGGTCCTCCTGGACCCATCAGGTTGGCAGCGTCCTCCCCCCTGGCACCCCTGCCACCTGGCCTCTGCGTGTCTGTCCTCCATCCACGGGCATGGTGCCTGGAGGGAGTGCTGCTGTGTCCTCTTGGACCCGTGTGGCAGAGCAGGTGGCCTCTGTCCATGGAGGGAGGAGGGGAGAATGAGGCAGGGTCCCTGACCTGCCCACAAGCCCTGGGTGGTGAGCAGGGCACAGTTACTGCTGCTTGACAGGTGCCCATCAGCCACTGGGGCTTCATTGCTGTGCCCTTGTTAGCGGGGACTAGGCAGGCGTGTGGCCTGGCCTGATTTGGCTTCTAGCCCTGGAGGGAGCCTGGAGGAGGGCAGAGAGTGTGGTGGAGAGTGGATTACGGGATGCCAGCCACCTGCAGGTAAGGGACAAGGGTCACAGTGTGGAAAGGACAGGCAGGCCCTGCTGTGGAGTGGCATGGGCAGGAGCCAGAGGAGCCAGCAAAGGTGGGGGCGCAGCAGACAGGAGGCCAGGGAGCCCCACAGAGGGGTGCCTGTCCTCCCCCAGAGCTCTGGGGTCCAGCAGAATGAGGGCTGGGGGGACTGTATTGGTCAGCGTTCTCTACAGGAACCGAATCAACAGGCAGCATGATGATCAAGGGGATTTACTGGGTTGGCTTCGTAACCAGAGGCTGGACAGCGCCCAGGTTATCATCCGGGGGCTGTAGAGCTGGAGGAACAGCAGCTGCTCAGCCCAAGACGCTGAAGCCTCAGAACCAGAGGGATCAAGGGTGCGAGCCTCCTCTGAGTCCCAAGGCCTCTGGGAGCTCCCTGGAGAATCGCTGCAGAGTGACTCTTGCCTCAGGAGAGTGAAGAAGTCAGAGTCCGGTGTCCTCAGGCGGTGGCAGCCGCAGTCAAGAACCTGTAAGGAGAACCGAGCTTGCCTCTGCTGCGGCTCCCTGCTCTCCAGCTTTCATTCCATCCAAGCCTCCGGCCTACTGGAAGGTGCTGCCCACGCTTAGAAGGGTCTCCTCTCCCCTTGCTGTCCCCCGTGCCAGGCATTCCTCGACACACCCTCACTCACACCCAGAAGCCTCGTGGTCCAATCAGCTCGACAGTTCAGGTGACCTGCTCAGGGCCTCCGACATTCCGTCTGCCCTCGGCCCCTCTGTGGGTCCCCGTGGAAGCAGAGGCCCCTTGGGCACAGGAGCCTGGGGCCACAGGGAGGAGTGCAGGGGTCAACTTGTGGGGTGCCTGGGCCTCAGCCCCTCTGAGCAGCCCTGAGGTTGCTGCTTGGCCTCTGGAGGTTCTCGTGGCTTTCCCAGCTGAGGGTTCACTGTCCCTCCACTGCCCTGTCCTCCTTCCCCACTCCCCAGGTGCTCTGCTCAGTGCCTCTTCAAAGAGCTGCCAGGCCCTTACTCATAGGGGGCAACAGCTCTGGGTCCTGTCCCCGACCCCCACTGCCTTTGGAGAGGGCTGGGCTCCCTCTTCCCTGGGCCCTCTGGAGCAGGGCTCACAGTTGCCCCCTGGGAGAGGTCCTCACCCAGAAGCAAGGATGGGGACACTCAGGTATAGCCCTGCCCCAAGGTGAGCCTCCCAAGTGGAAGCCTCGCCACTTTGGGGACCACAGGGAACTCCCAGCCTCCCCTCTGCCCCACCAACCCAGAGGAGGAGGGACAGTCCGGCCCCCAAAGCAGGTGACAGAAACACAGGTGACTGCCACCTCTAGCTTCCAGGCTGGTCTCTTAAAAGCCAGCCCCGAGGCTCACCTGTGGGTCCGTGGACCACACTGACCTGGGCGTGGGTGGCTTGGTGCCTTGCCAGGCAGGGAGGGAGTGCAGCTAGATGCATGGAGTCAGACACCCACCCCGCTCACACACGGCATCCCCGACACGAGTGCACGCACAGGGCTCGGTCCAAGCAGACACTCCTTCCAGCCAAGCCCGCAGTTCTGGCTCCGGCTCACTGGTGCGTGGCTCTGCATCATAAAAGTGACCAGGCTCCAGCCTCTGCCTGGTGTGCCAGCGTCCTGGCTGCTTTTGCTCTTGGCTGGAACAAGTAGCGGGACCAACATGCACGTGCGCGTGTCCTTATGAACAGACCTTCCCCTGGGAGCTGTGGCTTTGTAGAGGTGGCAGAGCCAGGGCCAAGGAGAGGTGCCGGCTGTGGCTCCCACAAGTGCTGCCAGGGTCTCTCCTGGAGCAGCACAGCCCCCATGGCCAGGCCAAGGCTCAGCCTCGCAGAGTCAGCCGGATACGGCTGTGGGCTTGTTTCTGTCTGTTTGCGTCTTCCCAGAGCAGCACAGGGTTACATTTGTGCTCAGTCCCACTTCTGTGACTGACCTGTCCTTTATCTTACCAACCTGCCCGTGAGTCGGGGGTGTGCAGTGAAACCTCACCGGCCTGGTGACGTTTCTGCCCATGTTCCCTTTCACTCTTCTGTTTCCCTCTTGACTTTGATGATAATACACTTTATTTTGCCACAAAGGATTTGAAATTTTACATGGTTTCGACTTTCTGTCTTTATATTTTTTTTAAAGAGAGAGAATTTTAATATTTATTTTTTAGTTTTTGGCGGACACAACATCTTTGTTTGTATGTGGTGCTGAGGATCGAGCCCGGGCCGCACGCATGCCAGGCGAGTGCACTACCGCTTGAGCCACATCCCCAGCCCTGACTTGTCTCTATTGTCACGGGATTTTCTGTCCTGCTGAGAAGTGATTCCTTCACCTCTGATTGTGAAAAAATAGCCTTAGGTTTTCTTCCTCAATTGTTGTTGTCTTTCACTCTCGGTTCTGGCCATGGGAACACAGCGGGTTTGCTCTGCCTTGGCCTGAGTGTGTGCCCACCTGCCTGGGCCGGTTTTCATCTAACGTAATTCTGTGTGTGTCTGTGAGGCTGTTTGTGTTAGTCAGCTTTTGATGCTGTGTTAAAACATCCGACAAGAACCACTTAGAAGAGGGAAGATTTACTGTGGCTCACAGCTTCAGAGGATTCAGTCCATGGTTGGTTGGCTGCATTGCTCTGGGGCTGAGGTGAGGCAGGACATCCTGGTGGGAGGGAGAGGGTGGGGCGGGGAAGCTGAGAGAGAGATGGAGGTCAGGGACAGGAAGACCCTTCCAGACTCACTCCCAGTGACCCACTTCTTCCAACCATGTCCCACACTCTAGTTTCCTTCCCTCCCCATAATCCATTCAGTCACAAAGGATTAACCCATGCATGAGCTTGGAGCCTCAGGATCCATTTCCTAAAAGCTCCTTCTCTGGACACTGCTGCACTGGGGGCCAGGCTTTCAACACAGGAGCCTCTGGGAGACTTGCAGGTCCACACTGTGACACCGTTCCTGGGCCATGAGCTGTGAACCAGTGCCGGAGTGAAGCAGTGGGAGCAGCCCCCATCCAGCCCCTGGTCGATTTGGGGGTGCAGAAGTCTAGCCCCTACCCAGTGTGGGGTGATTCTGAAGGACCATTCCTGTGGGACTGTCCTTACCTGCCTGAGTCACTGGGCACTTCTCCCTGGCCAGTCCTGCTGCTCTTGGTGGCTCCTAGGTGTTGTTCCCAGAGGACCCCCACATTCGTGTCTGTTCCTCAGCACCAGCCCAGGTCAGGTTTTCTGGGAGACACACACTGGGCTTCAAGACACTGGGTAGGAGATTAGGGGCTGGACCAGGGCAGGTAAGTATCGGGGCCACCTTGCTGGTGGTTGGCACAGAATGATCGTCCCTCCCTTGGGGCACCTGAGTACCATGTCAAGGGAAGGAAGCGCCCTAGGTGGCACTCACCTCAGGAGCCTGAGGGGCGGGGGCAGAGCAGGAAGTGCAGGAGCACGGAATGGACTGGATGACAGATGCTGGGTGCCAGGGGACTGAGGATGGTCTCTGATTCAAGGGCAAGTGTCCACCCAAAGAGGAATAGTTATGCACATTGTTGGGTCATCATTATTGTGGAGTGTTATGCTGTTATTAAGAAGAATAAAATAGACCTGTATTTGCAGGCAGGAAACCGTCCATATTGCTGAGTGAAAGGACTTGCAGAACACAGGTACAGCATGAAGGTTGCTGTGGAAGGTGTGTGTGGTAAAGTGCAAGGTGTCTGCAAGTGTGGATGCTAGGTGGTCACCCTGGTGTGGGGGGTGGGGAGAGGAGAATTTCATCTTTTCCGTGATACGTATCTATACAGCTGGGATTTAGAAACAAGCATATATTACTTTGGCAATAAAAGAGTTTTAGTACTTGCAACAAAAGTGTGGGGCTTCTTCACTCTGGGAATGGGACTAAATGTGACTTAGTCTTCAGGGAAACTAGAAAAGGCATTAATTCTATTAATTAATGCATCAGTGGAATCCACCTCAGCAAAGATGTCTTAATGAGGTGCCTGGGGCATCCATTATTTATCTTATAAACAGCTCCAGGCCCTGCTGTGTCAGGCTGAGGGCTGGGTGCTGAGATCACAAACAGCACACACTCCTGGCTGGCAGCAGGGCCCTCCCCTCTCCCCGAGGGTGACCTCCGTCCCCTTCTCGTTAACCCAGCTCCTCCGCTCCGCGCCCCTCCCCCACCCCAGGCTTCCTGCGCTCCGGGATCCTTGCAAATGGATCCTCACTCTAGCTCAGACTTCAAACTTACCCCCCACCTCCTTTCCTTAGCGCTCACAAATGTTGCTCATGGCACATCTACTGGCAGAATCTGGTCTCCATAAGCTGACTGGCTATACTCCCGCTCCCTCCCCTGGTTTCCGTGCAGCATCTCCATCCATGTAGCTTGGCCTGGTCCAGCGTGGCCCTCACCTAACCCACCTAACCTCCTGCTCCTTCCCCTGTGCGCGCGCCTGGAGCTGTCCGCGGTGCTGACCGCGGGCGCGCCCGGTGTTTGGCCGATGCGCACGCGTCCGGGCGGGGCGCGCGGGAATCGGCAGCGCCGCCACTGCGCAGCCTCCCGCGCGGTCCGGCCTGCGCGCTGCGCCCGGAGACTCTCGCTGCCCGGCTCCCGGCCCCGCCGAGCGCCCCTCGGGCCAGCGCCCGCAGACTCCCGGGCCTGCGGCCTCCTCCCGCCACCTCTCACCCGCGCCCGGCCATGGCGCTCAACAATTTCCTCTTCGCTCAGTGCGTCTGCTACTTCCTGGCCTTCCTGTTCAGCTTCGTGGTGGTGGTGCCGCTGTCCGAGAATGGCCACGACTTCCGCGGCCGCTGCCTGCTCTTCACCGAAGGCATGTGGCTGAGCGCCAACCTGACGGTGCAGGAGCGCGAGCGCTTCACCGTGCAGGAGTGGGGCCCGCCGGCCGCCTGCCGCTTCAGCCTGCTCGCCAGCCTCCTCTCGCTGCTGCTGGCCGCCGCGCACGCCTGGCGCACGCTCTTCTTCCTGTGCAAGGGACACGAGGGGTAAGTGGGGGCGCTCGGGCCCCAACAGACGCAGCCCTCAGGCCGCGCAGGTGCCCCTTCCGTGCCCTCAGCGTCCCAGGCCCTCCTACCCTCAGGAGCACGAGCACTTCCAGGGTTCCCGCAGCCGAGAGATCTGCAGGTGTCAACACTGGGCCCGCACCACCTACGCACGCAAACACAGGGGCCATGATGATCATCGGTACAAGGCCAGTGCCTCCTTCCCCTCCCCACGAGCTTCCGGGCATCGACCCCCCCTTGTGGTGCAGATGTTGCACAGTCATGGCCGAGCTGGCCAGGCCCTTCCAGGCTTTCCTCTGCTGGCGCAGCCAGGCTCCCACTCTCCAGAACTGGGGACAGCTCCCAGCCAGATTCTGTGCCTGTGCTTTGCTCTGCTCTCTCCTGAACGGGGGAAGGGCCCAGGCCTTGGTGGCCAGGAGAGTGGGGTGCCCTCCAGTACTCCCCATCATCCTGGGACAGAAGCATGTCTGGGGGAATCCTGGGCAGGCACAACCTTGGCTGGGGGCAGGGCAATGAGGGAAGGCCCTGCTTCCTGGTTCCACTACCTCCCTTCCTGGGCTGCCATTGTCCTCGTCACCCTATCCTGCCCTGGCACTACCCTGGAGCTGGGGGAGGAGGTTCACGGGGGCTGGGTGGGTTCCTCAACCAGTGGCATCTTATTAACCCCCACCCACTTGAGGCCTGCTGGGCCTGGGAGGAGCCAGGGCACCTGTGTGTGAGGGACAGTGAGATCCAGGCCTTCAAACTTTGCCCTGCCCCCATCTGTCACTTGTTGGCAGGTTTTAGTGGCTTCTCCCTCTGCAGGGAGGTGGGAGATGGGCAAGGACTCTGAGGATGTGGGGGTGGGCAGGAGTGGGGCCAGCAGGACTCCTGCTGCCCACCCTGAGAGCTGTCAGACAGAGAGGCAGAGAGAGGATGAAGGGGGCTCCTGGGGCAGAGAGGGCCAGCAGGCTGTGCCTGGGTGGGGTTGCAGGACCTGGAGGAGGGGTGCAAGTCCTAGGACCCCAGGTGTGGGAATGTCCTGGAGCCGCTGTAACCAAGCACCACAAACTGGGGGCTTCAGGCCCTTCCTCTCTCCCGGGTCTGGAGGCTGGATGTCCAGAATCAAAGTGTCTGCAGGGCCCCTTTCCTTAGGAGTGTCCTTCCTAAGTGCCTTCCAGCTTCGGCTGCTCAGCAGCCCTCCTTGTTCCTTGGCTTGGGGCTGTCGCTCCTTTCCGCCTCTGTCTTCACATGGCTTTCTCTCCGTTTCTTGGTCTTCCCTTCTTCTCATGAGGACATGGTCACTGGATTTAGTACCCAGGATGATCTCATTCTCAATCCTCAACTAAATGACACTTTTAAAGACCCTATTTCCAAGTAGTCCATGTACCTGGGGCCAGGACTTGGACATAGCTTTCTGGAGACACAGTTCACTCCACTAAGAGTCTGCACACAAGGCCTGCAGGAAGCCAGGTGTCAGTTGGGGAGGCCTCCAAGTGCTGAGGGTTTGGGGCCCCAAACTCTGGGCTGTGAGCCTGGCAGGTCTCCGTTTCTCTCAATTCCTCAATGGCTAGGGTCCTGAGGAGATGTTTGAGATGTCACCTTCACCCACATCACCAAATCAAGCCTTACCCTGTCAGCCTTCTGCAGGTCTAGGGGGTAGAAACGTCTCTGGACAGGAGCTGGCACTGAAGAGGGGACATGGGAATAGTCAGAGGAGGGGATGCCCCAGGTCCTGGGGTCCCTCCTGCCTGGGCCTCTGGAGGTGGAGGGTACAGGCCATAGGGGGTCAGCCACTGCTCAAGCACATCCTTCCAGCCTTTTGGGCCTCTGCAGGAGGATTGGCCCCAGGATGCTCATGGGCTGGCCAGGGCTGACAGGAGAGTAGGTCTCTAGACAGGACTCAGCTTTGTGGCCACAGCAATGGGTGATTTCAGAGAGGTGGGGTGACCACCTGAGGCTGAGGGACAGGCAAGGGAGTGAAGAGACCCAGAGCTTGCAGGGCAGGGATCTGTCACACAGGGAAGCTCATTCTGCATGACCTAGGCAGCAGACCTCGGGAGCCCCGGCTTGTGTCTTGTCATCTTGTAGAAGATGTCCACCTGCCCTGTGGAATGGCCAGCATCGCCCACTTTAAATGTGGAAACTGAGGCATGAGTTTCCAGGTCCTCCCGGGCTCTTGCATGGTGTCATTCCTGAGGTCCTGAGTAGCATCACTGGCTGAAAGGCAAGCTGACCAGCCCACAGTGGGATTTAGGAAGCAGATGGCTGGGTGGTCAGGGCACTCCGAGGAGGACCACATGGCTCGAGTGCACCGGGGGCCTGACCCAGGCAGCTTTTGCTGGTAGAATCTTAGGGCCTCTCTGCTCCAGTGGTTGGATTCGTGTCCTGCCTGGAATGACCCCTCTCCAGTTTTTGTGTGGGCAGCCATGGTTGGTCCAGCCTTCTTTCCTCCAGCACATAATGTCCCATCAGGAGCTATCGGCTAAGGCCACAGGGCTTTTGGCTGCCTGCCCTCCTCTTGGCCTAGTGCACAATCTAGATGGTGGTCAGCTGTGATGTCAGTACTCATCTGAGTTCTGTAGGACTTGGGTAAAGCTCTTGCAAGCCATTCCAGGCTGAGGGCATCAGTCTGAGGGGACCCTGGTGGGGTGAACTCAGGGCAGGCATCTTATTTGTTTCTGTGTCCTCGGGGCTGGGTGCAGGGCCTGGTGTGTGGGAGTCATCAAATGATGTTTGCTGAGAGGTATCAGCAAGATGCTTGGGTCCTGAGCTGTCCTGCCCTGGGGGCACACAGCTGGTCCTGTAGTCCTTATAGATTCATGACTTAGCTAGCCTAGGGGTCAGCCCTTCAGACCTGCTGTGTCAGTAAGTTCTGGCCTCCTGAACAGCTTGGGTCTGCAGAGGCCAGCAATGGATGAGGTGGTCAACCCAGAGCAGCACCTCCAATGCAGGCGAGCACAAGTGCTGGGTCAGCAAAGGGACTTGGGACAGCTAAGGGGCTAGGGCAGGCATCTACAATGAGCTCGTGTGGTGGGCAAGGCTCTCAGGGCCATCAGTACCCTGTCAGTCTCTGGTTTCTGAGGTCAGCACACGCACTGCTTCTCCCAAGGCGAGGCAGCAACCTTGAGGCTCTGGCTTCCCTCTGTCAGCACCGAGGCAGAGCCTGGGGCCTGTTGAGGGTCCCTGGGTTGGTCCTGAGCTGTGGGTCTGGAGCATCACCCCGGAGCTCTGGGCTGAGTGGGTGGCACCTGTATCTTTGGGGGTCTTGCTTGCAGGGCAAATGACAGGGCTGATGTGGGCTGTGGGCCTGGGATGGGGCACTCTGGCCGAGAGGAACCCTTTGCGCCAGGCTTGGCAGCAGCCTGTGACTGGCTGGGGAGCAGGGGGTTAAGACAACCCTTCTGCCTGCCTACACCTGTCGCTCAGCCTTCAAATTGCTCCCGGCTTCCCAGGGAAGCCGTCACCATGGAGATGGCACATCCTAGGCTGGGCACCCTGAGAGGCAGGGGGGGAAGATATGTTAACCCTGTGTGTGCTACACTCCTCCTTCCACGGTGTCCTTTCCTGAGTTTGTGTGTTGGGGGACAGGGTGGGGTGACATTGTGACCCTGGAGGGCTCCATCCAGATGAGGCTTCACATATATCCAATTCTTCAAAAATCTGGAAAGCCCAGCAGGGTCCGTGGGAACCCACCAGGAGTGGCAAGATAGCGGAGGAGGCTGTCAGCAGTGGCTCCGGCTGGGTCTTCCTTGCCTCCTGGGGGCTCCGTGTCCGGCCATGGGAGGAGAAAACCATGATGCTGAAGTGTCTGGCGTCTGCAGATCATCAGAGTCTCTGGCTGTTGGAGCCTGTGTGTGAGCATCCTCAGTGTTGGCAAGGGACAGGGCCAGGGACTGCAGGGCCCCTGTGCGTCCCAGATGTGTTGTACCAAGGGATTCGGGACGGGCTCAGGAAGACCTGCGCAGGAGCTCTAGCCCGTGGGAAGTGCTCTCCATGCCTACTTCCCACCCCGCCTGGAATTCACTGCGCAGCTCAGGGGCTGCTGTCCCACCCCCACTGGGGAGGCACAGATGTGGCGCTGGTCTGTCAGTTTGTCTGGCCTACTGTCTGCACTGTGGCCAGCCCAGCCCTGCAGAGACCAGCAGGGGGCAGCAGCAGCTGGGATGACCTGTCTGGGAGTTGGGAATGCCAGGTACCTTGGTGGTCCTTGGGAGGACCACAGAGTGCTGTCCAGTAGGTGGAAGGATGAGTGTGTCCTGGCACAGGCTGAGTCCTCACCCTCCTGCTGTCCACTGAGCTGGATTTTTGTGCCAAAGGCAGGGCTCTTGCTTGGCTCTGTCTGTGGAGGCCAAGTCCCTGCCTGCCCCCCGCCATCCTGTCCTCCTTGGCTGGAGCAGAATAGTCAGTGCAGGTCTGCATGGGGGTGAGCTCTGGGTGACCGTCCTGCTGTCCTCCACGAGCCGTCCTCCAGCAGGCCAGGCCCCTGCTCCCCTAGCTTGCTCAGTCCCAGGCTGCTCTGCATAGGGTGCAGCAGTTCTGAGCCCAGTCTCCAGGCACCTGGTGCCCATGGGTGACTGCACTTCCTGCAGCCCAGTTTCTTGGTGGCAGCACTGACCTTAGCCCTGGACATAGCTCTAGATGAGCACTGAGGGCTGGGAGGGCAGTGGGCCATTCACAACAGGGGATCTGTCTTGGGAGGCGTGGGCAGGGAGTGAGTGTCCCTGGGAGTGGGGCCCTGGGTTACCTGGTGGACAGCACCTGCCTCCCAGCAGGGGTGGGAATGCGAGTGAAGAGCCATTGTGAGGCGAGCAGGCCAGGCAGGGCACAGGGTCCTGTGCAGAGCGGGGCCACAGGGCAGTGTCCACCCAGGGTGGGGTCTGTCTGCTACCAGTGTCCGTTGTGCACCTGCAGGTGGGATGGGACTCGACTCGCTGGGCCCTTGGCCGGAAGCCTGGGTGGAGGCCTGGTCTCCCACCTGGGTGCCTGCCAGTCCTGCTTGCCCTGCTCTTGCTGCTGTGACTGCTGGGTCACAGCCTGTGGTTTTAAGAGCACTGCGTCCTCGGGCCCCTGTCTCCTCAGGGCTGGGGTCCAAGCCTCCCATCCTGGAGCTCGGCTGCTGGCCCAGTAGCCACTGATGCGGGTGGGCCCTGGTAGCAGTGCTGTGGGATCGTTGCCGAGATTTCATAAGCCTGGTGACACCTGCCTTGAGCTGGGCACAGGGACTGGGTTTGTCACTGGTGTGTCACCTCCTAGGCAGGACCACAGGCTCCTGTTCCAGCACAGGGCCTGACAGAGGCAAGGGGAGGGCGTGGAGGTGGGGAGGGCACGGGGAGGGAGGGCACAAAGCAGGCTCCCAGGGCATTGCCCATCTGCTTGCCCAGGTAGCACCTGCCACGCTGGGAGCCACAGCCCGACCTCCTGGCTGGGATGCCACCTGGTTTCCAGGTGGTCCCAAAGCCAGGTTGCTTAGTCTACACATTGGCAGCACCAGTGGGCTCTAAGCCTGTGGCAGTTTGGAGGTGGACAGGCCCTTTCTGGCCACCCTGCTCCTTGCTGCTGTCCTACATGAGGATGTTGCCTGTGAGGGCCCCACTGGGGCACAGTCCCTGTCCCCCACCCCCTGGCACCTTAGTGGGCAGCCGACCTGAGGCTCGCCTAAGGGACTTTGAATCTCAGGGGCTTCTGGATGGTGGATGTTCTGGGCAAGGCAGAGGTCTGGTGGCGTGGGTGACCCCACACAGGTCCCCTGTGTGGGCAGACAAGGAATCAGTGGCACCCTGGGTGTCGTGGCTGTGTGCACCTGATGGAGGCCCTGGGGCCCCCGGGGCAGTGGGCCCAGGCCTGAGCCAGCCCCCCTGATGGCCCCTTGACCAGGGCTTCCAGCTTGGCCCTGGTTGGCCTGGCCTGTGCCAGTTCCCCTCACAGCTTGTCCTTTTAGCTTTAAATAGGCCAGTCAGCACCTTCGGCAAGTCCCTAACGCAGCCAGTCCCCAGTGCTCTGGAGACCATGAAGGTAGAAGACCCTCCTTAGCGTCTCAGGCTGTTTGAGATGCTAAAGCAAAGTGCCCTGACCTGGGTGTCCTGCTCCAGTCCTGGAAGCTGCATGTCCGCGGCCAGGGTGCTCTCAGGTTGGGTCTGGGGAGGCCTGTTTCCTCGTTCGTGCACGGCACCTTCTTGCCGTGTCCTCATGTGGTGGACACATGATGGGTCCCTTTTACGAGGCAGTGACCCAGTTCCTGGGGCTCCACTCCATGGCCTGTCTGCTCCCCAAGGCCCGTCCCTCATGCCCTCCCCATGGGTTGGGATTTCCACAGGTGAACTTGGGGGTGGGCATTCGGTCCACAGTAGTGGGTGACCGTGGGGGTGGCCTGGGCTGTGGCCTTGTGCTGCACAGCCTCAGGAGGGCGCCTTGAGTGCCAGTGCACACTGTCTCCCGTGCCTTGGAACGGCCGTCTCGTCCCTGTGCTGGCCTCCTGCTGGCCCTGCCTCCCCTGTGCAGTGACGGTCCCGTGGTTCCAGCTCTGGGTCTTTGGGAAGGTGAGGTGGGCAGCTCGGGGCTGCGTGTGGACTAGGGCCAAGGGATGGCTGTAGAAGGAGAGCAGCCCCTGAGCCCTGCTGGGACCCACCTGGGGCCCAGATGCCAACCAGGAAGTCCAGAGGGCTGGGCCCATGTTGGGGGTGCTGAGTGCCCCCTGCGTCCATCTCCTGTCCTTGGCTGCAGCTCCTTCTTCTATGCCTTCGTGAACCTCCTGGTCAGCGCCTTCGTGGTCTTCCTGGTCTTTATCGCCAGCACCATTGTGAGCGTGGGCTTCACCATGTGGTGTGACACTGTCACTGAGAAGGGCACTGTGCCCCACAGGTATGCTGCCCCCTGCTGTGTCCCTGGAAGACCCTTCCCCGGCCTTGCCTGTGCCCCAGGGATCTTACCTCTGAATCCTGTCCTGGTCTGCACCTTGGCTCTCCCCCCCCATACCCCCACCTGTGCACTCCTGGTCGCCCCTTCTGGGAGCCCACCCCCTCCTTCCTGGCTAGGAGAGCCACCAGGGGTTGGAGGACCCTGGGAAGCTCAAGGTGGCCATGCAGTCCGAGACCCTGGGGTCTTGCCCTGAGCTGCCTGTGGGGGGCAGAGGCCCAAGGAAATGTTGGGATAGAGGCTTGGGTCCTGGTGGGGTTGGAGGTCTGGCAGGGTAGGGGGTGGAGAATAGAGTAGAAGGCTCTGGTGGGGCAAGGTGGCTCCCTGCCATCGCCCAGGGACCTCTGTGATCAGGGCGGCCACTTGGCTGTGACCTGGGGCAGCCTCTGACTATCAGGGTGCCCAAAGTGGAGCATGTGACTGCCCATATCCCTCTGGGATACTTCTGCCCAGCCCTAAGAAGGCCCAGACCTTGGGGGCAGGACCTCAGGTCACCTCTTCTGGAGGCTCCACATTCTTTCTTTAAGAAAATCAACTCTGGAACCTGATGTCTAACTGGGTGACGCAGACCTGGGCACATGGCCTGCCTGACCTCTGTGTGTCCAGTGGTTATCCCAGGCCAGGCTGGGGTGGGTCTGCACAGGTTCCTCTCCCCAGAGCCAGTCCTGCTGTGCTGATGGGGGTGGGGACCTAGAGGCTCCCCCTCCGCCGGGTGGACGGCCCTCAGCACTTGGGGGTGGTGCTCCCTGCTCCCTGCCAGCCACTCGGCCATAGAAATCACCCTCATACCCACGCCTTGCGTTTTAGCTGTGAGGAGCTCCAGGACATCGACTTGGAGCTGAGTGTGGACAATTCTGCCTTCTATGATCAGTTCGCCATTGCCCAGGTAGGGTGGGGCCATCACTGCCCCCCAGGGAGGAGCAGGCCCAGGGCAGCCTGCAGAAGCAGAAGGTGCCCCTGGAGGGGAGGGCCAGGTTCCCGGTGGCTGGATGGGGTGTGGGGAGGTGGGACTGGAAAGGGGCCTCACGTCCTGGGTTTGAAGGGAGGGGTCTGTGTTCTGGACAGGCCTCAGAGCGTCCTGTGCAGGTGGGTGGTGCCAGGTCCAGGGTCATCCTGGAGCAGAACAGGAGGCCATTGTGGTGTCCCAGGTGTCCCTGTGCACGGGAGGCTCCTACTCTGCCTGTCTGCCCTGCCAGCCCTCACTGGGCTCCATACTGGGCATCCTGTAGGCTGGACACATTGGTGGTCAGTGAGGCCCCAGGCAGAGCCTGGAGGTGAGGATCTTTCTGGGGTGACCTGAAACGGTCACAGACAGTGACAGGTAAGTCCAACGGAAGATGCTCGGGGCCTAATCTGTGCCAGTTAGGTGGTGTGGGGACAGACCTGCTCAGGGGGGAATCGGGTCCACGTGGAGCCGGCCTGGAGCTGATTAAATCGTTCTCTTTCAACTGTTTGGAAACAGCAGGTAAAGGTCAGTTTATTCCAGTGGCTGGAGGGGGTCCTGCCGTGTGCCAGCTCCTTGGAGCTGAGCAGCCCCAGCTGCCAGGGTGACGTGGCCCTGGCTCCTCCCCAGGGACCCCCTCCTGGGGTAGAGATTGGAATCCACAGGCTCCTTCACAAACTGGGCTCTGGAGGGGGCTGCAGAGAGGAGCCTGAGGTCCCCAGGCCTCAGCCCATGTCCTCGCTCACAGAGTGGGACACTGGGCAGGGTGGGTGCGGGCTGTGCCCTGACGCTGCCCTGCTCTCTGTGCAGTTTGGCCTCTGGGCGTCCTGGCTGGCCTGGCTGGCCATCACCATCCTGGCCTTCCTGAAGGTCTACCACAACTGCCGCCAGGAGGACCTACTGGACAGCCTGGTCCACGAGAAGGAGCTGCTGCTGGCCAGGCCGGGCCCCCGTGCCTCCTTCCAGGGGGAGAAGAGCGCCGTCATCTAGGCTCCCCGCTGGCAGGGGCGTCGACCCCAGGATCCTTGCCCATCGTCCTGTCCTGGGGGAGCAGCTGGGGATCCCTGCCCGGGCCCCCACCCCTGCCAGCGCCGCCCTGCATGTGTCCCCCCGCCCTGCCTGCTGTGAGGTGAGCACCCCGATTCCCACCCAGAGCCTGGCAGCGGCTGGCTAGGCAGCAAAGGGCCAGGGGCTGCCAGGCTTCACGCAGCACTCGGCTCTCCTCCTGGCCAGGTCCCCGGGTCCCTTTGCCACTGGGGCGGCTGGTCCACGCTCCGCCTCTGGGTGACTGTGTGTGCCTGTGGGCGTGGGGACAGGGAGGTGCAAGTGCAGACCAGCTGCCCAGGAGGGTGCTGCTGTTCCCTCCTGCAGACTGCAGCCCAGGCCTCAGAGCCTGGCCAGCCCAGCCCGCAGGAGCAGGACGTGGGCAGGGAGCCCTGGCTCCACGCTGCGCTTGGTGGTGAGCGCTGGTGGTGGCTGCGCAGCCCTGCAGGAGAGCCCGGTCCTCCCTGGAGGGCCTGTTCCTCTGTGACCTTGTTCCAGGGGCTGGGACCCCATGTGGAAATGCCCCCCGCCCTGGCCTCTGTGAGCCAGTTGTCCTGAGCTAGTCCACAGGCTCCCTCTGCACTGCCATGCCCTTCTGGAAGGGAGAGCCCAGCGTGTCCAGCTGTCTGCTGTCCACCAGCGACTGCTGTGTTTCAGGCGGAAGGTAGCTCAGGCCAACCTGGAGGGGCTTGGTGAGCATGGTCAGCTGGGCCTGGGAAGCAAGGCCAGCAGGGACTTGTCAGGACACTCTGAAGGCAGGTGCCAGTCCAGGGGAAGTCCAGGCCAGGTGGGACAGGTTGCTGCCAGCCCAGGGTTCAGCTGGGAGTTTCCCACAGGTACTCAGGGGACAGTATTGTGTCAGTATGAGGTTCCCAACGCTGCTCTCCTCCTGGGCCCCTAGTCTACTGGACACAAAGACCCTTCCCAACCCCAAGGGTCCTGGTTTGTCTCCCCAACACAGAGTGGAGTGGCTCCTGCCTCACTCTGCCCTGGGTACAGCCCCCAGGACCCTGGAAGGAGGAGAGAGGGACAGGGCAGGGGAAAGGGCAGCTGGCCAAGGGCAGCCGCTGTCAGCGCTGTGTGGACCTACGTCCGCCTGCACTGGAGCTCCCTGGGGGGCTGTGCATGGCTCCCCAGACACCTAGGCCCTGGGGGTTCCAGGAGGGGGCTGGGTGCTGGTCTGCCGTGGGCCCCGGGTCCCCTGGGGGCTGTGGTGTGGGTCCCCACAGTGGCTCCGCTGCAGACTGCTGTTGAGATGCCTGGACTCCTCCCTGCTGTTTTCAGGGGGCCACCTTATTTTAATTTTCCTTCTGGCTAAACTGAAAGTGAAGATCTTGAACCTCCACGTGTCTCTTTCTCCAAGTCAAAATAAAAGCAAACCCTGTCTCCACTGCGGATGAGGGCTTGTCACGTCTCCTGGCTGCCTCCCCCAGCCTCCCCCAGCCTCCCCCAGCCTCCCCCAGCCTCCCTCAGCCTCCCCCAGCCTCCCTCAGCCTCCCTGCTTCCGTGGCTCTGACTGCCTCCAGTCTGATTTGAACCGCTGCATCCTGGGCTTGTTCTGTCAGTTTCAGGGGCTTATCAGGAATGGCCTTCTGGGCACAGTGGGCCTCACGCCTGCATTTCAGGGGTCCGAGTCTCACGGCCCCTGGGTGACCCCTTAGGTGTTTGGACAGATTTGAGGGATTCCTCTGGGTCCTTGTTTGAGCAACATTTATTACAAAAACAGCTGGGATGGCAGTTCTGTGGGCCTGAGAGCTGGACACTTCTCTCTGCCATCTTGGCAGTGGACAGCTAGCTATGGGGAGGGGGCCCAGCCCCCTTCCAGCCCTGACCCAGAACCAGGTTGAGAGGCAGCCCATGCCCAGGGGCTGAGCCTGGGCCGTGAGCCTCCTCTCAGAGCCTCCTTCTAATTTGCAGTAGGGGTGGGGACCTGCCTGTCCTCCTCCCAGGGTGGGTGAGGTGGCATAGGTCTGGGGGCGGCTGGGCTGGTGCAGGGAAGTGGTAACCAGGGGTCCCCTGACCCCCACCATGGTCCTCTGGAGGCCACTTCTGGGAACAGGGCCTCTCTGCAGGGCTCCTCCACCCTGGGGTCCCCTGACCCTGAAGCTGCAGGAAACCCTGGAGACCCCTACCCATGGTCTCTGAGGCCTGGGGGATCCATCCCTTAAGCAGTAGAAGAGAGTGAGCTGGGTGTCCAGGCAGGACTTGCCTCCGTGTATCCCCCCATTCAGGCCAGGGTCCCCACTGGGTCGAGGGAGGTGAGGCCCAACAGCTGCCAGTTGGATTCGTCCTCTGACGGACTCTCACAGTGTACCCCAACACATAAAATGGCGGGGCAGCGCGTCTCCCGTCTGGCCTCCAGTCAAGGCGGTCACTGTCCCTAGGTCCCCCTGCCACGAGTCCTGGGTTTGCCAAGCAAGCTGGCAGGGCTCTCTCCTGGCTGGGGCCCGAGGACTGCCTGACGCCCTACCCTAACCCTCCTCTACCCAGGGCTGCCCAGAGGGGACGTCCTGGCTGGCCACTGGCCAGACACTCAGGAGGCAGTGCCAGCAGGCCAGGAGCAAGTGCCACAGGCGCATGAGGAGGACCAGGAGCCGGGCTCGGAGGTCCTCCAGGGGTGTGGCAATGGATTTGGCCCGGCCACAGCACAGGCCCAGAGCTGCCCCGAGCAGGATGCACACGGAGAGCCGCAGGAGCAGGGAGCTGCTGCCCGGCAGGCGCTGGAGCAGGGACCTGCGGCGGGGCAGGCGCCGGCCCGACACTGTGGGCCGAGGCGGGGCGGATCAGTTGTGGCCTGTGTCCTGACCCTCTCGGGTGAGGACTGGCCAGGGGCTTCCCCTCGGTGGGAAAGGGATGGAAGGAGACCCAGGCTGCCGGGCCACTGTCCTGTACCCATCAGGATGGACATTTGGGAGGGTTGGGGGTGACTCCCAGAGTCCCTATGGGATGGGGATCCCCACTCCTGGCCAGAGGCAAACTGCACCATGGGGGGGTGGACACTGGTCCCCAGCTGTGTGCACCCAGGACCCCAGTGTGGAGCTCAGCTTTGGAGCAGACAGGGGTGGCACTGTGGGGCCTGGGGAGATGGGGGCAAGGTGTGGGGCCGGGACGTGCAGGAACTCCTTGTGGGTGGAGGCCCAGAGCGCGGGGCAGATGGGGCTTGGGCTCAGAACTCACCCTTGACGGTGGCCCTGGTGTCCCTGCTGGCGATGTCTAGGAGGGAGAGCACAGATCCCTCAGCCTGCCGGGCGCCCAGCCCTGCTTGTCTCTCCCGACCCCAGCCCAGAGGACCAGCAGCCGCCCAGCCCCAGGCAGGGCCCACTCCTCAGGGCCCTGACCCTGCGAGCACAGCGGGATGGAGAACAGTCCTTGTCCATCAGCAGCTGCCCCACTGACCACGACCCTGTGTCCATGGGACCTATTGCCCAGGTTTTACTGGGGGTCTACCTGGGAAAACAGAACAGGGACTGTGGTCCCTTCTGGGGGTCTGGGGTCCTGCCAGAGCTGTGTGGGCACTCTGGGCACCACCCTCTCCCAGACCCTGATGCTGGCCCACGTGCCCTCTTACAATGAATGGCCGCCTCCAAGGGCTCTCGGAACCGTACGTGCCTGGAAATCCTCTGTGGGTCGGCCCCCGGAGGCCCTGGCTTGGGCTGGCCGCGTCTCAGGATGGAGCGGGGCTGCTTCCTGTCACTGTCCTGGCCAAGAGTGGGAAGCAGGCCCCAGTGAGCACATTTCAGCAGAGTCCTCACTGCCCCCTGGGCTTTATGCAGAGGGACAAGTGTGGAGACCCCAGAGCTGCCCTTGGCCCCCCACCCTGCCAGTTGCTCTTACATGGAACCCGGACAGAGCTGAGCAGGCAGGGCAGTAACCAGCGGGCCCCTGTCCAGCCCACACTCTGTGCCTCCCAGTCCAAGTGGGGCACAGTAATGTTTACATATTAATAAGAGGAATAACCCATCCTAAGGTGACCTCAGGGTAACCGGCCACTGATGGAGGACTCTCCGCCTCAGGGTTGGGAGCCTGCCCTGAGTCCACTGAGTTCCTGTAGGGTCTGTCGTGGGGCCCCCAAAACCAGGCCTGGAAAGGCTGGTGACCAGGGATCAGGCGGGGAGGGACGGGGGTGCAGAGCTCTACCCTGTCCAGAACCCCCTCATACAGATGAGGGGCAGGGCCTAGACAGGGCTTGGGGACCCACCAGCAAGGCGCGAGGCACCTCCTCCCTGAGGGGAGATGCCAGCCCTGGCCCCTTCCTCTGCATTATCTCTGGCTGCTGTTCTGGCCCTTGTAGGGACTCGGGGGACAAGGAACATGGGGATGGCGTGGGGAGGGGCCCTGGCTTAGGGGGCCAAGATAACAAGTTCCACCCAGCTCCATGGGGCTGGCTGTGGCCTTGCCTGGCCACTGGGGTCTCGGCCTCCCTTTCTGGGTCAGCATGTTCCCAGGCGGCTCCGGGGTGAGCAGGAAGGCAGCTGTGCACCCACGTGCCCACCCGGGGCTGCCGCCCACCTGCTCCGTTACCAGCTCATCTGCCCAGCCCCAGGTTGGAAGGTGAGCTCCTGGCCTCTGAGGGCCCAGTGTCTTTGTCTGTGGCCCAGGGACAACAGGCTGTCTGAGGGCCATCCCCAGGTTCTCCCAGCTGGGCACCCCCACCGCACGCAGCCTGCTGCTCTGGGGTGAGGGAGGCTGCCCTTCAGGGCACTGGACCTGGCAGTGAGCTTAGAGCCTCCATTGGCCTCAGGGCCTGAGGTCTGGTCCCTCCTGCTTGGATGCCCCCGATCCTGCTCTGTGGAGACTCCCTTGCTGACACCCCCTCCAGGGCCCCTCCCTGTTCATCCTGGAGGACGCTTGGTGACAGCCTCAGGTGTCCTGTCTCCACCTGCTCCCTCACTCCAGCACTGGCCTTTCTGCGCTTCTCAGCTGTCACCTTCCATGGCTCCCACGTCCCCTGCCTCCATCCGGCCCCCCACCCTGCCAGTTGCTCTTACATGGAACCGGGTCAGTACTGAGCAGGCAGGGCAGTCACCAGCTCCCTGCCGCTGACCTCCTCAGTCTGGCCGTCTCCCACCCCCACGCTGCTTCCGTGTCTGGGACCCTGGCCTGATGCTGTGTGCCCACCTGGTGCCTCCTCACCAGACCAGGCCCTTCAAGGTGGCCTCCCTACCCCACCAGGCCCCAGGTCCCCTCCTGCTGTTCCTGGGGCAGAGGACACCTTCAGAGCAAGGGTGGGGACCCTGCCTTCCTCACTGCCCCCACCCCAGGGGACACAGTGTGTGCAGGGGACGTCTCGGGCAGCCCGCCTCACCCTTTCCGCCCTGGGCACCTGTGAGCCCCACGTGGCCTCATTTCTTCTGGGCTGACGTCGGGGCCCTGGCCGGGGGTCGGGGTGCGGGGCTGGCACCGTGGTCTTCATTTACTGGAACATGGTCCTAGGACAGGAGATGGTTCACTGCATGAGCAGCGCCCCCCGTTAAAGACAAAGGGATGAGGAGATGACTCCTGGGAAGCCAGGTGGCTTCCAGCTCCGGCCGGCCTTGCCCAGCGTGGCCGCGGCCCTCCTGCCCAGCGCGGACAAAGCCTGTGCCCTGTGTGCTCAGAACCGCTCCTGCAAGTAGTGCCCTCCGCTGCTGCCCGGTCTCCATCACCCTCATCTTTCATGGCTGTATAATACTCCTCAGGGCATAATACTGTCCTGATTTGCACCTACCTGCCTGGCAGTGTGCCTTCTGTCATTGTCACTGTGTGTCTCTCTGCATTGCCTCTGCTCAGCAGGGGTGGCTCTGGCTCCCACAAAGGGTGGGAGCTTTGCAATGCCAGGGCTCAGCGGGCCTGGGAAAGGCTCTTCCAGAGGGTCCTGCAGCCGTCCTGCTGTGCCCCTGAGCTCATGAGCCCACCCCTCACTGGCCAGGTTTGTCCCTGCTGCTGTCTGTCCCTCTACCCTCTGTCCTTCTGTCTTTGACTCTGGTTCTTTGTCTCTAAGCACATCTCTCTCTCCTTGTCAAGGTCTGATTCTCTCTCTGCCTCTCTGTCTCTGACCTGCCCCTCCTTGGGTCACGCTGCTCCCTCCCTGGTACAGAGGCACCTCTTGATCCACCAGCGTGTCCCCAGTTGCCAGGAGCTGTGCATGTCCCCTGTGCCTTGCTCAGGGTGGCTGCCCAGCACAGATTTCCTTCTTCCATAGCCTTGGCTGGGCCTTGACCTCTAAGGTCTCCTGTCCTGCTCCAGGTGCGGACGCCACTGGGCATCCCAGCAGGGGCAGCCGGACACCAGCCCTCCCAGGCCTGGGGCTGCCGAGCACACCTCCCTACCTTCTCAGGGGAAGTGAGGTCAGAGAGGGCAGGGGTGTCCCTGGCCACAGAGGCTGACACAGGGCTGCTGGCAGGCTGGTCCTCCCGGCTCCTTCCCAGTTTGATGGGTGGCTCGGGGCCGTCTGCCCTCCTCCACCCTGCCCAGGCTCTCCCAGGGCCCTGATGAGGGGCATTTGGTGGGCATCATTGCCCTCCGGGTGGTGGCAAAAGTTTGAATTTCATGAGAAGCGTCCTGGTTTCTGTGGACCCTCCCGGGCCCTGTCCCTGAGGGCTGGGAACAGGCTGGGGGCTCCCCTGTCCCCAGCTGCCTGGAGGGGTGCGGCTGGGCCGCCTGCAGCCTTCCTTCTGGGAGAGAGCTGGCTCCTGGAGCCCTGTCGGACCTGAGCATGGGGCGAGCCGACACCCTGACATCCACACCACAAGGCCCGCCAGCGCGGTGACCTCACGGGGAGCACTTTCTCCCAAGGTGGCGTCAGGTTTTACTGCAAACAGGGCTGAGCAAGGAGCGGGTGCAGGAGCCAGCATGTCTACCCACGCTCAGGGCGTTCTGCTAAGAGGCTGTGCGGCCTCAGTGCCCAGGGCTGAGGCCACGGGAATTCAGGCCCACGTAGCCTCCAGGCCAGTGCTGTCACAGAGCACCAGGCTGTTCTGTTTGGGGACACTGCCTGGCAGGCAGCCTGGGCAGCATCTGCAGAGAGGGTGCTGGACCCAGTTCACACTTGGGAGGGCCGGGAACTGCTGAAGCCCTGCCAGATTGTCAGAGGCTGGGGTCAAGGGTGGGCAGGGACCCTGTCAGTCTCCTGGGTCCGGAAGGGGGAGCTATGGGCTCTTTGGCTTCTCCTGTGGCTGCACAGACTGGACACCCCAACCCTGCAGCCAGCCTGCCCAGGTCATGCCCTGCACTGCCTTGGAGAGCAGGCTGGGTAGGCCAGGGCCACCCCAGGCAGGGCCACACCAGACTCAGCCCCTTTGCTGTATGGCCAGGAGATCTGTGGTGTGCTGTCCCTGGACAGGGCTCTTTGGGGGATTGTAGGACAACATGTGCGTGTGAGCATGTCTGTGTCATATGTGTGATTATGACAGTAGCCACACGTGGGAGAGCGTGTGTGTCCCTGGGAGTGCCCACATGTGTGTACATGTGAGTGAATGTGACGGTGTATGTTGATGTGGGAGAGCACACACCTGCCGGGATTGAATGCACACTCAGGTGTTCCTATCTGCAACTTTGTGTGCATATGTGTCTTATTCGTGTGTGCATGTGTCTGTGTGCATGCAGATGTGCTGTGTGTGCCTGTGGGTGTGTCTGTGTGGTGTGCACACGTAGTGTGTAAGCACGTGATGAGCGTGTGCAGCGTGTTGTGCGGGTGCTGGGCTGTGACCTTGCTGGTTGGGGGTTGGGCTCTGGAGCTCCTCATGTGGCCACCTGTGACCTTGAGTGAGACTCAGCCTCCCTGGCCTTGACCTGCTCCCTGCTTGGTGCTAGCAGCCTCGGCAGCTGCGCCTGGACCCTGCCGGGTGCAGGTGGGCTGTGTCACAGCAGATCCCAGCTGGTGCATCTGCCCTGTGGTCCCTCCTGGGAGAGTGGATGCCAGGCATGGGGACAGCCCCTCTCCCATGGCCTGCAGCCCCTCTGGAGCTGTGCACTTCACCTGGCTGCCCTCGTCCCTGCTCCCAGGAGGCCACCCACCCCTGTACAGGCAGGTGCTGCCTGGGCCCAGACTTCCCCTCCAGGAGGGGAGGAAGCTTCCTCAGGAAGCAGGGCTTTTGGTGTCCCCAGGCGTGGCGGGGTTCTGGTCTCTGTGACCTTGGTCATGTGAGTGAGCTCCTGGGGGCTCCTGTCCCCAAGTGACGCAGCAGAGAGGTGGCCCTGGTTTGCACAGTAGCAGGGGAGGCCTGCTTGTCCCCGCCCCCCAGCAGAGGCCTTGGTGGCAGGGACAGGGTGTAACTCGAGTGTACTTGCTCTGGGGCTGGCTGGTGACAGATGGGTGATAAAGGGTAGAACATAGTTACTGGGGACTGGGCCTGGGGAGTGTCACCGCCATGCCACACTGCTGGGGAAGGTGCCTGTCTGACGGGTGCTGCCCCTCGCTCTGGGCCACGTGGGGCCCCAAAGACCCTCTGAGCATTCTTGGGGCTTGTCCAAGTGCCCCACCTCATCTTGAAGCTGTTGGGAGCTGGTGACAGCCCAATGCCACCTGCCATCCCTCCTCTAAGCCCCGGCCCCTCCCCGGCCTCCAGGGCCTGTGGAGGAAGGAGCTCACTGCCTGCTCTGCTCCCTCCGTGCTGCCCGCTTACCCCCACAGCCTGGCACCTGTGTCTACATCCTTGCCCAGGGCGCTGGCCGGGCCCAGGTCCAGTGGCTAGCCTGTGCAGGCCCCAGGGCCCAGCCGGTGCTGCCAGTGTGCCCCTCCTCGGCTCTGACCACCGATGGACACCCTGTTTGGCACCCACAGCTGCTCCTCGTGTACCCCCACTCCGAAGCTGAGCCCACGGGCATGCAGGACCCAGGCCCACAGTCCTGGAGGGCAGGCACTCGGAGCCTGGTGAGTAGGGTCGGGCTTTCCTGCTGCACCACCTCCACGGCCCTCTACAGGGGCTGGGGACGGGACAGGCTCCTTGGAGACCTCCTGGGAGAGTGAGGAGGCTCGTGAGCCACACATACACACACACACACACACACACACCCCACCTGGGCTCCGGCAGTGTCCCGCCTGTCTCAGGGGAGCTGGCCCACTTGCTGCGTCCCACACGCTGCTGATCATCAGAGCCTCACCCGGGCGGGAACCGGAGCTGTGAGGCCGCTCACAGGCGGGCGGAGAAGTTTCCATTACAGAAACACAGGCAGTGGCCTCAGCAGCCCTGAGGGCCTGGCTGCCCGGGGGGCCTCTGAGCAGGGGATTGTGGGAGGCTGTCACCACGGGGCTTGGGGCCCCCACTGTCCCAGTCACCTAAGCAGTTTGGCTAGACGAGCTGAAGCTGCAGAGCCAAGCTGTGTCTTCTCCCCGCTGGAAAGAAGCAGGAAGCCAGGGACGCCCCACTGACCTTCTCTCTGCAGGTGGGGGGCCAAGCTGGGGTGCGGGGCACAGGGCTCCCAGAGGAGGCAGAACCCGCAGGCAGCTCACTCAGACACCTAATGGCCCTGGCTTGGGGACAGGGAGCAGGGCTGGCCTGGAGCAGCTCTCACCATCCAGGGGTGTCTGGAGCCTCTATGTGGCTGAGAGGCCCTTATCCAGCTTCTGCCCCCAATGGGCTGGCTCTTGCCTCCCCAAGATGGCCGAGGCTCGGGCAGGGTGTAGGTGAAGGGCACAGGCTGGGGGTGTGGGTGAAGGGCACAGGCTGGGGGTGTGGGTGAAGGGCACAGGCTGGGGGTGTGGGTGAAGGGCACAGGCTGGGGGTGTGGGTGAAGGGCACAGGCTGGGGGTGTGGGTGAAGGGCACAGGCTGGGGGTGTGGGTGAAGGGCACAGCCTCGGGCAGGGTGTAGTTGAAGGGCACAGCCTTGGGCCAGTCCTGGCCGCCCAGGAGTCTCAGAACACCAGGGGCTAAGATGTCCCTGAGTCCACTCTCCGGTTCTCTGTGCAGATGGGGTTCAGAGGGGCTGGGTGTTTCTGGGGCCACCAGCCCTGGTTTTCCTGAACTGTCCCCTTTAGGGAGCCCCTCAGTCTTGGGTGGAAAGCCAGGGGAGGTGGCCTGCTAGCCCCTGCCTCTGTCTGCTGTCCACCCTGCGGGTTCCTGGCCTGCATCATCGTCTGTTCCTGAGCAGGAAGCTGCGTCCGCCTGCTCCCGGAGCTGGCTCTCTTACCTGGCTCCCTCCGGGGTCCTCGTAGCTCAGAATCAGCCCCGCTCTGCAGGTGCCAGCAGTGTCCGCTGCGTCAGGGATGGCAGAGCCCCTCCTGCCCACTGAGGAGGGGGGCCAGGGGCAGCCCCGCAGGGCACACAGGTGAAGGGCCTGCTGCCTCCCTCTGGCTGTGGCCTGGAGGGGCCACCGGCTTATCCACAGGACCCAGTTGGTGCGAGCTGCGTCCCTGAGCCTGGCCCCTCTGCTCTGTTGTGGAGTCTGTCCAGCTCTCCAGGGCTGAGCTGCGGTCACCTCTCCCCTTTGGCAGGAATAGCAACAACCCGAGGATAGGCCTCTGGCCTCAGATTGGGTGGGAGGTGGCTGTTCCCCAGGCCCCTGGTGGACAGCAGGCCAGGCCTGCAGACAAGGCCAGGGGTCAGGGCTACTGTTCCCTCCCCCTTGGCCCAGAGCTGTGTAGCTTACAGAAAGCCCAGGGCTTGAATGAGTGGATAAGTGAGGGTCGTGTGGGCTGTAGGGAGCCCAGCCCTGACGAGGCCCCGCTGCAGGGCGGAGCCCTGGGCTCGGGAGGGGCCCCCTTGGGCCCATTTCCTCTGCCCCACATGGCCCCAAGCCCAGAGGTTTCAGGGGAAAAGGGCAAAGGACAAGTCCCAAGCTGAGGGTTTGGGGCATGCTGTCGGAGTCCCAGTAGTGCCTGGCAGGAGGAACAGCATCTGGGCCAGGGAGGCACAGTGGGAGTGAGGGGACCAGTGTCCAGGGTCTGCCCAGTGGGGCACACAGGGCTCTACTTTGTATCTGCTGCTTGCAGCTGCCTTGCTTGGCAGGTGTAATTGACTCCTCATTTATAGATGAGGAAAGTGAAGCTCAGAGAGGCCAGGCAACCCACCCACTGTCACACAGCCAGGAGGAGGTGCTGGCTCAGGCTCAGTGGCTGCTGCTCAGTAGCCCCATCTGCAGGTGAGCATGGCATCCCCAGGGGAATTGGATCTGAAGAGGGGCTTTGTGGGCTGTCACAGGCATGAGGTCTGCAAGTGGGCAGACCTCTCGGGGACTTATGGGGTTCAACTGTTTTGAAGGACAGTTGAAGGATGGCGGAGACACCTGTCTCATAATGTTCCCTGGAGGCATGTCCTGCTTAGGTACAGCTATGGGATCCCTGAGCCTGGGTGTGCAGGATGAGAGGGGCAGGGTGAGGGGAGGGACGATGTCCAGGCCACCAGGGGCCACAATGGCCACAGAAGCCTGGACGTACCATCCATGCCCATGCAGGGGTGCTGGGGGGACTCCCTGGCTAACCCTGGGGCAGGTGCAACTTCCCCTGTAAGGGCAGGTGGTCAGTTCCTTGCTCCCTGGGCCACACTGAACTCTGCCCTCAGACATGGGGATCTGGCATGTCTGTGTCCCAATAAAGCTTTATTCACAAAGACCAGGTGTCCAGCTGGCCCAGGATGACTTACTGACCCTTGTTCCAGGGAGACCGCCTAGGAGCCTAGGAGGGTGGGGGCAGAGGGAGTCCTATGCAGCAGGGACATGTAGGAGGACCAGGGTCTTGACGCCAACAAAGCCCCGATCCCGGCTCAGCTCTGACCCACCAAAGCCGGAGCTGTTCCCACTGGGCACAGAGTGGGGAGCTCTGGGCAGCTCCTTCCTGTCCTGTCCTTTGACCAGAGAAGGAAGGGCTGGCCCAGGCCTTGAAAGCTGCCTACTGCCTGCTCTCTCTGGAAAGGGAAGCCACCACTGTCCCGTGGCCATTTGCTCTGGGTGGTTTATTGTGCCCACAAAGGCCCAGCAGCTCTCGATGCCCTTGAGCCCTCTGGTCCCCGCCAGCTGTACCCCCAGCCCCATCTGATAAGGCTTGCCCTGTGCCCTCCACCGATACCTGCTTGGTCAGGACACCACCGGGCCTCCTCAGGGTGGGCAGAGGTGGCCTGGAGTCTGAGCTTCAGGGTGCACACAGACACTCCGAGATGCCCCTGTTCTGTGCCAGGGATGGGGGAGGGGCCAGGCCCTGCCATCTCAGGCCTGCCCAGGGCCAGAAGGGTGTCCATGCCTGGGCAGCCCCACCATCAAGGATGAGGAGCCCCTTGGTCCTGACTCTGCCACTATCCAGCCAGGTGACCCAAGCTGTCCCCTGTGCGGGGGGAATGACTGGAGTCAGTGGAGGGGTTTCCTGTTCAAGTCTCCTGGGGGGCAGCCAGCCAGCCCCAGGGACAGAGGCACACAGAGGTCTCCAGAGGACTTGGAGGTCTCTGCAGAGCAGTGGACCCTCTGGTGTGAGGAGGTGGAGCTGGTGAGAGGACAGGGATGGAGCTGGGCTTGGTAGATGGGTCCTAGGGCCCCTGGGGCTGGAAGAGAAGGGAGAGGACTCTCACTGCCAGTCACCAGGCCCAAAGGGACAAGGGGCCAAAAGTCACCACCGGCTATGGCCACCTGGTCACAAGTGGCCCCACCAGCATACCTTGGTGGGTGGGAGGAGTGTAGCCTGAGGGTTGGGGTCCAGGAGAGAAGGAGGGGGAGGAAGTGGGACAGCGTAGGCTTTGGGTTGGAGGGCAGAGGCACCGTCCCAGCAGGCGGCCAAGGAAGGATCTCAGAGAGTGGGCAGTGAGTCCTCTGCCACCAGGCAGGCAAAGGATGAGGCTGCCTTGAGGACTCTTGGGACAGTGCACGGTGTGGGAGGGCATGCAGGGCGGGGAGCATGTGCCTGTGCTCTCCCTGCTGCCCGTGGCTTGCCTGGCACACAGCCAAAGCTGTGGCGCTTTTCTGGCTTTCAGCTTCAGCTAAGGGTCCTGCCTGATCACCACTGGCCGTGGGGTCAACTCCCTCTACTGTGGAGCGGGCAGCTCGTCATTCTGACTGAAGCAGGGACCTTTGACAGTTAGGGCTGTGTCTGGCCACCCTGCAGAGCCAGGCCCTTAAGGAGGCCAGGATGCCGGCAGCGCCTGGCCAGAGCGGGAGGCCCGATGTCCCGCTCAGCCCGGGCTAGCCGGAAGCACTGGACCCCGTTGGCACTAACAAAAGGGCCCCTTTCGCTCCTGCTAAATTATTCATGACCTCCAAGAGGCCGTAAATGTCCTCGGCTCTCTACAGGGGCCATAATTACAATGATAAATTTTATTTATGAAGTCAGTGCCTCCCGCGAGCCGGCTGCCTGGGGGGCTGTACATAAGCCATAACCGAGACGCCCCGAAACCTGCCGCGACAGCTGTTTCTCCGGCTGGGCCTTGGGGGCCGCAGGAGCAGGCAGGGAATGCCAGGGCAGGGGTCTCCATCTGTCCCCTGACCTGCGGAGGGGACGGTGTGGGGTCCGTTTGGCTACAGGGGCAATCACAGGGTGGGTTCTGGGTCCAGCCTGGGGGACAGTGGACCTGGGCCCCGTGGTGGGTGTCCTTGCCCCCTGCCCTTGGTCCCTGGGCCTGAGGACCCGCTGAGGGGGCCTGACTTTGGCTGCTCCCAGCTGAGCTTGCACACAGCTCACACCCTGAGTTCTCACACCAGAGTTGTCCCCTGTGCAGGGCTCAGGTGCCTTGGTGGGCACAGCAGGGCGTGTTCGCGGGTGCCCAGTGGCACCCCTGCATGCTCCTCTCTGCCCCACCAAGCCTGCGTTTTGGCCTCGTGGGCTGCAGAGGACGAGGGCTCTTAGAGGCAGGACCCTGCACCTGGCCAGAGGAGGCTCCTGCTGAGCCTGATGAGGACCAGGGCAGGGGCCATGGCCTTGCCCCACCCCTGTGCACGCGGCTGCTGGGAGCAGGTCAGGAGACTCATTAGGAAGAGCTGAGAGCCTGGTAGGGCCCCCTGCTGGCCTCTGACCTGGGATGTTGGTTCCAGCTGAGCATAGTGACCCCTCTCCATCCATGTAGAGGGATGGGGGACTTCACGTTGAGATGGCAGGCGGGGCAGGCAGGGGGGACAAGTGAGACTGGTCCTCCTCATTGCTATCATGACAGCGACTGGACAGCCCAGCCTGGGTGCCCTGTGGCCTTGCAGCCCAGGTGGTATGGCCTTGCCTGGGCATCTTGAGGCTCTGCACCCAGGTATGGCCTGCAGCTTCCCGGACCTTTCTACCCTCTGCCGGGAGCCTCCTGGGCTCTTGGCAGATAAGTCTCTGGACTTGATGGGAACCGCCCACTGGGAAGGAGAGGTGTCCAGATTTTCTGAGAGCTGTTGGAGCTAGGGCCTGAGTGGCCTCGGTGCATGGCCAGGAGCCACACCCCTGGGCCCAGCAGTACCCAGGCACGACCTTGCACTGTGAGGGGCCAGACCGAGGAGCAGGGTGGGGACACGAGGTGAGAGAGGGACTCTGTGGACCGCCCAGGGTGCTGACCGGTGGGGCTTTCTTTTCCAAGAAGCCATTTACCTGCAGCCCGGCCTGGTCTGGTGACAGGCTAAGTCACATTCCTCAGCAAACTACCTGTTAACTGCAGGAGAAATGCAGGCCCAAAATAATGTCAATGGGAGGAACCCAAGTCACCCTGAAGCTGACCAGATCCTGAGACTCTGGGAGATAAGGGTACTTCCTCCTAACCATAAAGTCTGCAAGAATGTATGGTTAAGAATCCAGTTAGAACCAGTCAGTTTGGGCCAGGTGACCTACAGTGGTCATGGCAATGGGGACTTAAAATCTGATGTCCTCCTGCTGTCTGTCAAAGTCAAGAGGGGGACCTGGGAGGGACACTCTGGGGGGGACACTCTTCCCAGGGATCCCCAGTAAAACTGGAGTGCAGGAGAGGCACAATGTCCCTCTCCTCTCTGAGGACCCACTGTATCTCTTGGGAGTGTCCCCTTTCCCTTTCCTATTCCTTCAATAAACTCATTCCTGCTACTCTGAGCGAGGTGGCTGAAATCTTTCTGACTTGGTCTCAGCAATCAGGGATGGGGGTCTTCACGCTGCCTCAGTTTCCCAGAAGGCCCAGGGGCCAACCGTCTTCATGACGCGGTGCTTGACCCAGTCAATGTAGAGATATCAGGGCTGATACCACATCTGGGTGGCGTCCACTATTGGCCCCCAAGGGAGACCAGGGCATGGAGCCTTCAGGATCTGGCACAGTGCCTGCCACCAGGATCTCCCTGCTGCTGCCAAGTTCTAATGTCACGAGATGCTAGATGAGCCACGGGATTCGCCCCTCACAGGCCAGGAGTTGCCAGGTGACTGGGCCTGCACAGCCTGGAACCTCGGCCACCCACCCCGTGGACAGTCATGACTCGCTGCTAAGGAGGAGAAGCTCCGGCCTCAGGTGGCTGCCCCAGCAGAGGGCAGTGACCACACACAAGGGACCCCTCAGCCATGGCCTGAGGGCCAGGGCGGGCACCGTCCAGTGGCAGGGTGTGAGCCCCACAGCCCAAGGGGGTGATGGACACAAACTCCTGGGCCGCAGCAGCCAGCCTGGGGGAGTCTGGGGGAGCAGGTTGGGAGGAGAGGACGAGGAGGTCCCAGGATGGACACGCAGGGTGGGGGCAGAGCGTCTGGCTCTGTCTCCTGCCTGCTGGACAGTGGAGAGGGCACAGCCAGAAAGAGGGAGGGTGACCAGGCTGGCCAAGTTCCTGGGCTACAGATGAGGAGGGAACAGTGCCTCTCTGACCCTAGCCCACCTCTCCTCTCCCCGACACCCATGCTGGGGGGCGGGGCAGGCGGGGGCAGGGCTGGGGTCTCAGCCCTTCCCTACTGATTCCCCGAGGTCCGGAGCCTGCAGGAGGACCGACAGGCCCAGCTGAGCACTGGAGGCTGGGGTCCAGACCAGGAGGGAGGCCTGCCAGGCCAGGGCAGCTGGGCAGGGACGGCTGGCTGTGTTCCTCGTCAGGGGAACCAACAGGTCTTTGACAGGCCTTCTGAGCCTGAGCTGAGAATCCCTGAGAGAAACTGGCCCCTGTTAGGTCAGCCCAGGGTTCCTAAGGCTGACCAAGGAGCCTGCACTCTCTCGCTCAGTCCTGCGCACACCCCACATCCTTCCTCTCACCCCAAAGGAGCCCCAGGAAGCCCTGACCCTCAGTGCAGACAGCCCCAGTTCACACCTGCACTGAGAGCCCGAGTGTCCAGGCAGAGTCTCCAGGGGCTCTGATGGGCACCCAGCCTTGCATGGATGGTGACCACCAGGATCCTTCAATGGGTGTGGGTGATGCTCTGAGGAGGGCCCCATCTCCAGAGCTACACAGGACCATGGGTCTCCTTACTCGCAGGTGGGGACTGAGACGTGCCCACCTCTAGGGACATTCTGAGTGAACAGGACAGGCGCAGGTGACAGTGGGCCAATGTTGTCACTATGGCATTATGGGTGTTATTGGGCACTGCCCAGCACATGTCCCACAGGCCACATACCCACGGACCACATGGTGTCGCTTTGAGATGTCCACTCTGCAAGCCCAGCTGGGCAGTGGGTGCGACTCCTGTTACATACAGCCCAGTGACTCCTCTGGGGCTGTGGGCAAGCGGGTCTGCAAATAGCCACTAGGCTGAGGCCGCCGGAGGCACCTCCCACCGAGAGGCTGAGTGTCCAACTGAGGGCCAGGGGGGCCGGGCACACACCGCCCTGGGCCTGTGTTCACAGCAGTTAGGGCGTCCCTGAAGCTGACTCCCCCACCCCACAGCCTTTGATCCTTTGACTGGGGGAGAGCAGTGAGCAAGTCCAGTGTCTGCCGCAGGGGTGTGGACGGCCAGGCGCAGAGGGCCACGTCTGGCCTCGCCTAACCCCCTCAGGGAAAGCAGGAAGTTTGCCTGGGGAGCCTTGGACAGAGGCCTACCCAGGAGTCCAGGTGGCACAACAAGGAACTAACTTAGATCCACCGGAGGAGGAGCAGAAGAGCCTGTCTGGAGGACACAGAGATGTCCAGGCCCAAGCCCTCTCAGGGGACCTGTGTCCAGCCCAGCTTACCCTCGCCCCTCTGACCTCATGGTCCCCAAGAGTTCTGGCCCCATGTCCCCTGAGGGCCTCAGGACCCAGCAGGCCAGGACTAGGCCGCCCCGGGGGTTGCGCTGGAGCACTACAGGCCCCTCGCTGCCTCAGCCTGGCTCCGGCTCTGCTGCCCCGTCTCGCCCTCCCTGCTCTGTGCCACCCTCAGCACCTCTGCCCCGCTGAGCCTGTGCCCTGTGAAGCGGAGGAAGCATCTGGTCCCTGGGGCTGAGCCACCTCAGTGGGTGTGGACAGCCACTCCCTCTGTGGCCTCCCCTCCTGTGGGATCGCTCAGGTGTGGCTGGACACAGGCCTCTCTGCGCCCGTGGAGAAGGCCTCTGCCCTGGTGGGGACATGGCAGCAGGTGGCAGGAGCCGGGAGCCCTGGGGTCCTGAGCACTCTCCCTCGTCCAGAACCGCTCAGCTTGGCATTTGGGGTGTGTTGATCTTAGCTCAGGGCCTCTGCCTGCTGGGTCTAGGCCCCAGGGGCTCTCTGCATGTGCGGAAACAGGCTGGGGACATTCATAGGACCCAGGATTCTATACCACCACTCAACAGAGCCGCGCTCTGCTCTGTACATGAGGAGCTGCTGTAATGCTCGGGCCTGGGCAGAGAGGGCAAGGCAGCGCGGAGGAGGCAGGAGGGGGCTTATTGCTCACCCTATGAAAAAGTAATAGAGTCGTTAAGAAAAATACCTTTTCAGAGCGTTAAAATTAGAGGTGGTCTGACTTGGTGGTAAAGCAGCCTCCTGCTCCTCTGTGGGCTCCTTTCGTGCTGGACAGAACGCGCCCCAAAGCCCCGCTGATGGTGCTTTCTGACATGACTCCTGGCTTGGCCCCCAGGAGCAGGACCTCCGTCATGGGGGAGGGAGAGCGGAGGGGCCCCGGAGACCCACCCGCAGGCAGGCAGCAGCACCCACGCTCCCCGGTCTCCTCTGTGCAGCCTGCGGGCACCTCGCAGGCCACACCCCCCAGAAGCCAGGCCTTGCAGTTTACCAGGGAGACAGAGGTGCTCCTGGGCCATGGGTGGCCTCGGGGACTTAGCTTCAATGTGCAATGGGAGCCACCTGGACACGGAACAGGAGGCTCCCACTTATGAGCTCAGAGCATCTGGGTCCGGAGGTCTGGGTGGGCCCAGGGGTCTTGTGACTAGAATGTTCCTGGGGAAGCTGGTGCGGCTGCGTGTCAGACAGGAGGTGCTCTGAATAGTGAAGTTGGGTCTGGAGGTCCTGGCCAGGTCTGCCGGCAGAGGTGCTGACCTCTGTTAGGTGGGACCTGGGTGACCACAGCTCCTCCTTCCTCAGGACCACTGTGGTGCCCCTGCCATAGCCTGCGGTGCTGGGTCATCAGGTTCTGTCCACGCCTGGATGTGGCAAAGACCAGCAAGCCCTGTCCTGCCCTCTGTAGACCAGGGAAGCATGCAGGTTGGTAAGGGCCCTGGGATGCACCCTGTTGGCCTGGCTACCATCCCTGAGCTTCCTGAGCTACCGTGGGCACTGGCCTGGGGCCTGCTCAGCTCTTTGTCCAGCCTCCTAAGCAGGCCTTGGGAGCCCAGACGCCCTGCTGTGGGGGATGCCCCGAGGGCGCACACCTTGGGCTCCTCAGCATTTATCTGTACTTTTCCTCGCTGAGTTATGGTTCTATTTCTGCAGCTGAGGGACAGCTCACTTTATTAGCCCCGTATCAAGGATCATGCATTTTAATCTCGGCACTGGCCCCGGGAGGGCCAGCTGGGTGGATTTTCTGGGCCTATCTTTGCCCAGTGCCTTCTCAAGGAGGGGTGCTCATCCTGGTCAGGCACCATCTCCCAGCAGCTGTGGGGGCAGTTTGGATCCCAGGCACTTCTGGGGGAGTTCTGGGCCCAGCCAGGGACGGAGGGTCTCTGATGTTCCCCCCTTGCACCCCTCCTGCCCAGCACGACTCCCAACTCCCCTTCCCCTGCCCCGGGTGTGCCTGCCCTCCCTGCTTAGCCCCGAGTGCCTGCCTGGAGCTTCCTCTCTGGGAACCCCCGTGGCCTCGTACCCCAGCATTCCTACAGGTCTCTTCCTGGATTCCCTCTTGGGCCTGTCTTCCTCGGGTCAGAGGCTCCGGGGGCAAGGCCCGTCCACTGCACCCTGCGCGGGGCAGGCTTGGCTGGAGGAGGCTCCGGGAGTCTGAGAAACCCTGGAGGGTTGTGCGCAGGTGCTTGAGTGGGAGCCCATCTGTCTCAGTGGGAGAAGAACAAGAAACAGGAGGGGAGGCCAGGAGCGCTGAGCCCCTGCTGTTGCTCCCGGCACCCCCAGCTTTCCAGGCCCACTCCCACACCCCCCAGCTTTCCAGGCCCACCCCTGCACTTCCAGCCCCCTTCCTAGCACCTCCCGTGCAGACTGTCTCAGTGGAGCCAAATGAAGACCCCAGGTCAGGCGGCCCGGTCATCCCCAGATCGTCCTCTGATTTCTGTTGTGGAAGCGGCCTGAGCCTATAGACGCCCCTCCCTGTGAAAACCAGCCCCCAGCTGGTCCTTCCACAACATTGGCCCCTCCAAGTCCTCCTCCAATTGGGGCGTCCCTCGCAGGTTCCCTTCTCTTGTGGCCTGGGAGCTCAGGTCACGCACATAACCAACTGGCTTAGGGAAAGAGAATGGAGTGTCCTCCCTGTTCAGCGGCTACACAGCCCAGGCACCTGGCAGAGCTCAGCTGCCCGCTTCCCCTGGGGCATGAACCCTGGCACTGTGGGTTCTCACCTCGCATCCTCCTGATGAGGGGCAAGAAACCTCTTTGGGGTGGTCCCCAGGGTGGGAGGGATGTGAGCCCACATGCCATGAAGGAGCTGCTCATTCTCCAGGGGCTGAGATGAAGGTATGTGGGGCCTGGGACCCCCCAGGGCCACCCCGTTCTCATGGGCACCTCCCTCCTGGAAGCAGCTCCACTAGGCAAGTGATTGGCACAAGCTGGGAGGCCTGGGGGGGCACCTGGCAATATCCTGTGTCAACTGCCCCCCTGACTCCCTCCTGGGTGCCTCAGACTGCCTCTGTGGAGTGAGGACCCTGTGGCCCTCGGGCTGCAGGCTGGGCAGGCCCCCCATCAGCATCCTCTTGTCCATCTTGCCCGCTTCTGCCACCCTGTGAGCCTGGCTGCACCAGGGCAGGCCCTGCCAGGAGGCAAAGATGAGTTGGAGGACAGGAGGGCAGGGTGGCCCTGGTGAGGGGGTCAGAGCGGTGGGGATGCTGCTCCAGGAGCACTGGGGAGCTGCAGTGGTGCTGCCCACAGGAGGGCCTGCCCAAGCCCAAGGCTGCTCCCTGCCAGGCCCTCGCAGACTCACCTGTGGGCCCCTGAGGCTCAGGTCACGGTGGATGGGGAGCCGAGCTCCACACCAACCCAGCCTGACTGGGAGGAGGACATGCTCCGGGGTGCCTAAGGGGGAAACTGAGGCTCCCGACAGGTGGCCTAGGGGCTCACAGGGAGCTGACTCAAGAGCACCTTGCCAGCCTGAGGGGTCACTCCGTGTGCCAGGCTAGACCAGGGCGGCAAGGCTGACCTGGGCGGTGCGTGAGGGGAACCGTCTGCCCAGGGCTTCCACACCTGGCCCACTCTGGGCTCCACCGGGTCCTGGCTGTGCTTATGGAGTTCTCCAGGTGAGGTGGAGAGGGAGAAGTGTGTGTGTGGGGGCTGTTCCAGTAGCCCCAGGCGGGCCCCAGGGCAGGCCAACCCCAGGGGGCCACTGGCAGGGGCCGCCTATCCTGGTGGGCAGGACCTGGGTGGAGGATACCTGGGCTCGGTCAGCAACTTACAGGCCCAAACACGGTTTTCATCAGCTCGATGGTGGCAGAGGCAGTGAGGCTGCGCGTGGCCTTGGGGTGCGGAGCCCCTGGCTTCCCCCCTCCTGGCTTCCCCCCTTCTGGCTTCCCCCTCCTTCCCCCTCCCGCCAGCAGCCCCTTCCCTACGGGCGCCGAGACTGCATGTTTTAAGACCACTGCTGATTAGAATTTTTACAAGTTTTTTTTATAAGAGTAATAACAGCTCTTTCGAGACAATAATGCGGCTCAGGAAGGGTTTTAAGGAGCTTTAGGAAGAGGCTCTGATCAGTAGCTGGGCCCCTCTGCCTGGACCAGCCTAATGGCCTGCATTTATGGGCTGTTGATTGCCTTTGCCCTCTGGGGACAGAGCTCCTCTGATGATCAAAACTCTTTTTCAAGAGCCAACTGCCCCATTGGCCCCTCCCCGCCCCAGGGCGGGGGCTGGGGACTCCTGGACACTGGCCTCTGCAGACCCTGGCCTGCTCAGGTCCAGGAAGGTGCTGGGCCTGGGGGAGGACGATGGAGAGGTCCCAGCTGGTGTTGGAGGGCAGCAGGGGTGCAGTGGGCCACCAGGTGGCGATGGAGGACCAGCCAGGGAGGCCAGGGCGCATCCCACCCCACGTGGGCTAGCACAGAGGAGGGTGGGGAGGCTGGCCTCTGCTGGTGGGGCTGTTGGAGGCCCTCCTGCTGCCCAGGAGCCTCCCTCTGAACGTCAGGCAGGGGAGGACCACACTGTCGCCTGGACGCCGTGCTTCCTTTATCCTGAACAAGCCCTGAACTCACCAGGTGCGGGGCCTAGGGACAGCGTGGAGGAATTGCAGCCTCCTCAGGGGCACCCCTGACTCGTGGGCTGGCTCTGCTCTGGAGGCACCAGGGACCAACCTGCTCACACCTGAACGGCTTCATCCAGCGGGAGCCTGGAGGGGAGGACTGCAAGTCAGGGATCCACAGGCAGGGGCTGCAGACACTTCTGGGACCTCAGGACAACAGGGGAGGAGGACCCCAGCCTAAGGGGTGTGGCCGCTGGCTGTGGTGTCCTGATGCCTGGCGCATCTGAAAACTTTGTCGGCCAAAACCACCCCCACGTCCATCTTTCTTTATCAGAGTGGGTTCTGAAAGAGCCCAGTTACAGACCACCCTGGGGTCGCTTGGGGACGTCACTAGGCCTCATGTGGTGGCGGGTATGCTTCCTGAGAGCTGGCACTGCAAGGGAAGTGGGTCAGTAGTGACCCTGCTCCCTATTGGGAGGGGTCCCCCTCCCAGGAATCTTAATAAGGGACAGGGAGAGGGGTTCGCATCCCCTGGGCTGCTCTGGGGCTCGGGGAGGGCAACAGCTGCTGGTGCTGGGGGAGGAGCAGAGGCAGGGCCCTTGGCAGAGCCAGGACCAGGGCTTTGCTCTACAGTCGTACAAAAGAAGGGGCCTTAGTGACCATTTGGAAAACAGCCACACGCCCGCCTTGCAGGCCGATCATGTGAGCCACCAGCACCTGGTTGAGACCTTGCAGGGACACATCCCCAGAGGGTTCCTGTGATCTTGGACAAAGCCTGGCCTTGGTAGGGAGGCCCTCCTGGTCTGGTGGACACCATGGCCTCAGGCATATCTCCCCAGGTCCCTGGGTCTCAGCAAAGGTCTCAGCCCAACACCGAACCCTAGTCCCAGCTCACACCAGCCTAGATCTCTCCCCCACATGGAGTCCTGATCCCAGGTCACAGAGCCTAGATCTCAGCCCCACAACGAACCCTGGTCCCAGACACAGAGCCTAGGTTCAGCCCAAGTGGAGCCCTGATCCCTGCTCACAGAGCCTAGTCTCAGCCCCAAGTGAAGTCCCGGTCAAAGCTCACAGAGCCTAGGTTCAGCCCAATTGGAGCCCTGGTCCCCAGTTCACAGAGCCTAGATCTCAGTCCCATATCAAGCCCTGGTCCTATAACACAGATCCTAGGTCTCAGTCCCATGTTGAGCCTTGGTCCCAGCTCACAGAGCCTCCATCTCAGCCCAAGTGGAGCCCTGGTCCAGCCCACAGAGCCTCCATCTCAGCCCAAGTGGAGCCCTGGTCCAGCCCACAGAGCCTAGGTCTCAGCTCAAGTGAAGCCCTGGTCCCTGCTCACAGAGCCTAGGTCTCAGCGCAAGTGGAGCCCTAATCCCAGCCCAGAGAGTCTAGTTCTCAGCCCCATGTGGAGCCCTGGTCCCAGCTCACAGAGCCTAGGTCTCAGCCCCACATGGAGCCCTGACCCAGGCAACAGAGCCTAGATCTCAGCCCCACATGGAGCCCTGGTCCTAGCTCACAGAGCTTAGGTCTCAATCTCAAGTGGAGCCCTGGTCCAGCCCACAGAGCCTAGGTCTCAGCCCAAGTGGAGCCCTGGTCCCAGCCCACAGAGCCTAGGTCTCAGCGCAAGTGGAGCCCTAATCCCAGCCCAGAGAGTCTAGTTCTCAGCCCCATGTGGAGCCCTGGTCCCAGCTCACAGAGCCTAGGACTCAGCCCCATATGGAGCCCTGGTCCCAGCCCACAGAGCCTAGGACTCAGCCCCATATGGAGCCCTTATCCCAGCTCACAGAGCCTAGGTCTCAACCCCACATGGAGCCCTTATCCCAGCTCACAGAGCCTAGGTCTCAACCCCACATGGAACCCTGGTCCCAGCCCACAGAGCCTAGGTCTCAGCCCCACACTGAACCCTGGTCCCAGCTCACAGAGCCTAGGTCTCAGCCCCACACTGAACCCTGATCCCAGCTCACAGAGCCTAGGTCTCAGCCCCACACTGAACCCTGATCCCAGCTCACAGAGCCTAGGTCTCAGCCCCACACTGAACCCTGATCCCAGCTCACTGAGCCTAGGTCTCAGCCCCACACTGAACCCTGATCCCAGCTCACTGAGCCTAGGTCTCAGCCCCACACTGAACCCTGGTCCCAGCTCACAGAGCCTAGGTCTCAGCCCCACACTGAACCCTGATCCCAGCTCACAGAGCCTAGGTCTCAGCCCCACACTGAACCCTGATCCCAGCTCACAGAGCCTAGGTCTCAGCCCCACACTGAACCCTGGTCCCAGCTCACTGAGCCTAGGTCTCAGCCCCACACTGAACCCTGATCCCAGCTCACTGAGCCTAGGTCTCAGCCCACACTGAACCCTGATCCCAGCTCACTGAGCCTGGGTCTCAGCCCCATGTTGAGCCGTGACCCCAGCCCACTGGTACTCCTAACGGTCCTCAGGCTGTGGTCTGGGCAGGCAGGTCTCTAAGGGCCTGTGAGGATGGATGGTTGTCCAGAGATGGGCAGACTTGGGGCAACACCTCCTGCATGGAGCAGGGTAGTCTTGGGTAATGTCCTGGGAGGCATTTGACTGCGTCCCTGGCTAGTTCTGTGGGGCCTGGCTCTGGGGCTGACACTGTGCCCCTGTCAGGCAGAGGAGAGCACCTTGAGGCTCTGGGTGGGTTTCCTGGCTCCACTGTTGGTGCCTGCACCCTGGGGAGCCTCGTCTGCCTTAAGGAAGCCCGTGGAGGGGGCAGAGAGGCTCTGTGCTGGGGGTGGGCGTGAGGGAGAGGGCTTGCAGGGTGAGGAAGGCCGCTGGCCCCCACTTGCAGATGCGAAGCCCCCGGGCGGGGGGCGGGGGTCCTCTCCCTTGCACTCCACCTCATCCCTGAGTGTGGGGGAGTCTGGAGAATTACCTGCCACAGACGCTTATTCAAACCCTGGTGATTTATGAGCAGGGACAGCTTTAAGGCCACCGTGAGCGGTCGCCAGCAGCACTGCTGAAACGGCAGTTTCCCAGGCCAGCGCAAAGGCACACTAGACGCCCTGCCCGGCCCACCCCCGCTGAACCCCTGCGCATCGCAGGGGACGCTGAGGGTGTCCCCTGGACTGCAGGCTGCCCTGGTGCTCAGAGCAGGGTCCTACAGGCCACCAGAGTGGGTGGCAGATCTGGGTGGGTCAAGGGCACTGCCTGGGGGGTTGTGTTGGGACTTGTGGGACAGGGTCCCTTTTTCCTTTTCCCTGGGGGAGGACAGTGACAGCAGGAACATGTGGCCCAGACAGGCAGTGTGTGTGGCCATCCTCATATGCTCCTGGGTCCAGCCCAGGACATGGGGCCAGGCGGGATGCCTCCACAGGGAGGGAAGCTTGGGTCCAGCCTCAGGCCCAGCTCCCAGAGCTGCCCCCTACAACCGGGAGGATGCCCTCCTCTCCCACTGGCCCACAGGCCCGGCAGGAAGCTGGGGAGGGACGTCAGGGAAGGGGCTGCAGACCATGGCCACTCGGGCTCCCTGACCTGCTCAGGGAGGGCTGCCAACATGGCTGCTTTACCAGTGAGGCTGGACATTGCGACCCCATATGGAGTCTGACCTTTAAGATGTGGGTGCCCCATGAAGACGTGTGGCAGCTGGCTGGGCCACAGGGGGAGGGTGGGCCTGGCTGGGGCGAGGGCAGCCTGAGGTCCTGGGAGGTGGTGGACACTGGTTCCAGCTGGGGCCATTGTGAGGGGTGGGGGCGGGGAGCTGTCCTGCACCCTGCCTGCTGGCCTGCCCATCTTCACTTGCTGGGAGGCTGGGTGAGCCCCTCCCTCCTGGGCTCAAGTGCTGCTTCGTGCTGGGGCCTCCAGGTGGCCATGTGCACATGGGCGTACAGGCTTGCATGCCGCGGGGTGCCAGTGTGCGCCGTGTGTGGCATGGGCATGTGGGTGCCTGTGGGGGTGTGCAAGCTTGTGTCCGCCCCGTGGTTGAGCATGCTCGAGGGTGTGGCCCATGTGTGTGCGTGCACTTGTGAGTGTGCTGGGAGCCACTGGCTCCTCTGAGCTGAGAGTGTGGGTCGCCGTGGGGGTGCCTGGAGCACGGAGGTGGTGCCGTCCTGTCTCCCGGGGCCCACTGGGGCAGTGTGGGTGGCCCTGGCTGGCAGCAGCTGTCTCGTCCTTTCTGGCCCTCTTAATGTGGACCTAATTAGGTGGAACGTTGAAGACACCTGACGCTGGTCTCCAGCCGTGTAGTGTCAGGGGTTCCTGTTGTGAAGCAGGAGAGCAGGGACATCCCCACAGCCGGGGGCCCCGTGGGCAGAGCAGGGGCTCCAGGAGGAGGTGGCCCTGGTGGCTGGGGCCTCTGGGTTCCTCCTGCCCGACTCTGACTCTCTCTTCACTGTCCAAGTGGAGGACACTGGAGGCCCAGGAGGAAGGGGCACCTAGGGCAGTAGGACTGGCTCCAGGGACAGCTGGGACTCCCTGTACAGGCACACTGAGCCCCCAGGCCACCAGGTCTGGGAGCAGAGCTTCCCATGACACTCCTGGGCGGTGGGCACAGATGAGGGCTCAGCCCCTCTGGAAGGGGAGTGGTGTCCCGGGCCACCCAAGGGTCATGCAGGAGCCCTGAGAATCTCTCTGAAGAAGGCCCTACTTGGTGGCCTGGACCCCTTGGGGTCTCCCATACCCTCTGAATACCCACGGTGTGGCACGAGCTGGGCAGGGACCCTGTCTCTCTGGGCGGCACTGACTGTGGGGCATGGCATGGCCAGGAAGGGACGGCCTCAACTTGGGCCTGGAAGACATGGTGTCTGTCTTGAAAGGAGAGGGACAGAGACTGTGGCCGCCTGGTGGGAGGTCACTGCCCATGGACACCTGGAGGCCAAATGTGGGGAGATGGGCTGGGGGAGTCGAGAGGCCTCCAGTCCCTGCCCTGGATCACCCAGCAGCGCAGAGGCGCAGGGGTCTGCTCTGTGCTGGGCAAGGCCTGGGCGGCTGAGGTTGCCGGGGTGGGCTGCGCCAGGGAGGCCGCCCCTGCTGAGAGGGGAGGGGGCCCTGGCCCCGGGTCCCAAGGCCAGCGTCCCAGCTGCTAGGACAGTGAGGGGCACTGCTGACCCACAAGGAGATGCGGCTTCAGGTCACAAGTGCAAAGCCACAGCTAGTGAATATTTAACGAGGCCTAACAAAGCGCATGCATAATTAACCAGGCGGTGGAGGAGCTGAATAATTTGTCTTCTTAAAGGGGATTCGGTAATTTGTTAAGCTGTTTTGAAATCTGCAGTCTAGCTGCAGGAGCCGCTCTGATTTCTAAATTAATTTGTGTGATTTAGAAAGTAGGAGCCTCCACTTCTGTGGTGGCTATGGTGTCGGGCGGCCTCTGCTGGCGCTGGCTCACCGGTAAATTCTGTTTTTGTTGACTGACTAATTGGCTGATGGATGCTTCATTCCCAGGGCCCCCTGCTGAGCTCCGTCCTTGCCTTCCACCTGGCTGCGGCCACCCCACCCCACCATGCTGGGGCTGCGTGGCCTGGCGTCTCACTGCCTCCCCAGCTGCCTCCTGCTGATGTTGGCTGGGCACCCCTGGGCTGGAGGGGTGAGCCTGCATGGTGGCCTGCAGGGGCCAGCCCGTGGGGGAGCATAGCCCTCAGACATGCTCTGAGGTCAACTGACCCATCTGCACTTTAAGGACCAAGCAGCGAGGGTCCTTAGGGGTCACATGGTAACCGTGGGAGGAGCCGACCCATTTCCTCAGATGTCAGGACCATGAACTTGGCTGGGGAACAGAGGTGAGGGCTGGTGCTGCGTGCTGGCTGTCCCTGCCCAGCCCCTAGGAGCATTTTGGCCCAGCTGGTCGGCACCTGAGTCTTCAAAGGCCACGCCACCATCCCATTAGGCCAGAGGCTGCAAGATAGTGGGGGACGTAAGAGTCCACTGCTGCTGAGCCTAGGTTCATCTGCTCTGAGCCTGGTATCACCTCCTGTGCTGAGCCTGGGATCACCTCCTGTGCAGAGCCTGGGTCTATCTGTGCTGAGCCTGGGATCACCTCCTGTGCTGGGCCTGGGATCACCTCCTGTGCTGAGCCTGACATCACCTCCTGTGCTGAGCCTGGGTCTATCTGTGCTGAGCCTGGGATCACCTCCTGTGCTGAGCCTGGGATCACCTCCTGTGCTGAGCCTGGGATCACCTCCTGTGCAGAGCCTGACATCATCTCCTGTGCTGAGCCTGATATCACCTCCTGTGCTGAGCCTGACAACACCTCCTGTGCTGAGCCTGGGATCACCTCCTGTGCTGAGCCTGACATCACCTCCTGTGCTGAGCCTGACATCACCTCCTGTGCTGAGCCTGGGATCACCTCCTGTGCTGAGCCTGATATCACCTCCTGTGCTGAGCCTGGGATCACCTCCTGTGCTGAGCCTGGGATCACCTCCTGTGCTGAGCCTGATATCACCTCCTGTGCTGAGCCTGACATCACCTCCTGTGCTGAGCCTAGGATCACCTCCTGTGCTGAGCCTGACATCACCTCCTGTGCTGAGCCTGACATCACCTCCTGTGCTGAGCCTAGGATCACCTCCTGTGCTGAGCCTGACATCACCTCCTGTGCTGAGCCTGGGATCACCTCCTGTGCTGAGCCTGACATCACCTCCTGTGCTGAGCCTGACATCACCTCCTGTGCTGAGCCTGGGATCACCTCCTGTGCTGAGCCTGATATCACCTCCTGTGCTGAGCCTGGGATCACCTCCTGTGCTGAGCCTGGGATCACCTCCTGTGCTGAGCCTGATATCACCTCCTGTGCTGAGCCTGGGATCACCTCCTGTGCTGAGCCTGACATCACCTCCTGTGCTGAGCCTGGGATCACCTCCTGTGCTGAGCCTGACATCACCTCCTGTGCTGAGCCTGATATCACCTCCTGTGCTGAGCCTGACATCACCTCCTGTGCTGAGCCTGATATCACCTCCTGTGCTGAGCCTGACATCACCTCCTGTGCTGAGCCTGGGATCACCTCCTGTGCTGAGCCTGATATCACCTCCTGTGCTGAGCCTGGGATCACCTCCTGTGCTGAGCCTGGGATCACCTCCTGTGCTGAGCCTGGGATCACCTCCTGTGCTGAGCCTGGGATCACCTCCTGTGCTGAGCCTGACATCACCTCCTGTGCTGAGCCTGGGATCACCTCCTGTGCTGAGCCTGATATCACCTCCTGTGCTGAGCCTGATATCACCTCCTGTGCTGAGCCTGACATCACCTCCTGTGCTGAGCCTGGGATCACCTCCTGTGCTGAGCCTGGGATCACCTCCTGTGCTGAGCCGGGGTTCACGTCCCCTGATGTGCTTCGTGGCACCCCTCCTGAACGGGGCCCTGGTGATTCCCAGCTCACATCCCTACGGAGCCAGTGTTTGCTAAGAGGCTTTTCAGTTTGGTGACTTTGACATGCCAAGCCAAGAGAATTGAACAGATTCCACCAAATTTGGCTATGGGAGTGGTCTCCAGTGTTCTTGGTGGCTCACTCCTGAAAAGCTTGGGACTCTGGACTCTTGGACTCCTGCCTGCAGTGCCCCCGGTGTGTCCCTGGAGGAGGGGTGGGGAAGGCTTGGTGCATGCTGCCCCTCCATGCCCGCTGGACTCCAAGAGGGGCTAGGGCACCTCAGGAAGCAGCTGTCACCTGGCCTTCTCCAGCTCCTGTGTCTGCTTCTCTCTGAGCTGCCTGGGGCTGTCTCCAGGAGTCACATGGGACCTGAGGTGAGGAGGACCAGTCCCATCCCTGATTGGGGCTAGGGAGGGGTTTCCTAGCACCCGGGAGCTTCTGGGCCAGGTTTCTGGGAACTACAGTGGAGCCTGTGGTTTTCTTTGACTCTGGGGGATTCTGGGGGAGCTGGGGGGCGTCAATTCGTCAATTGAGAGAGCCCATCTCTAGGATGAGTGGCCAGCGGGGTGGACATAACAGACCACAGCCTCCCAGGGCCTGCCTCCTGGTGGTGGCTCAGGACATCACGCCTGGGCAGGTGAGAAAGGTGAGAGGCACCTGCTCCACCGAGGGGTTTCTGCAGGCCCTTCCCCTGCTCTTCCTCCACCACCCTCTCCAGCTCCCTGTGGCCTTTAGCCATGTTCTGGTTGGGGTTTCTCAGCAGCGGGGCTGGGAGCCCCTGAGGGAAATGCCTTCCGGTCTCCACTCCTGGGGAGAGGGGCCTGGCCCGTCCTCTGCTAGAGCCCACACAGCGCAGGATTCAGAGGCCAAGGACAAGTTCCATGTTGGAGGAGGCTGGACAGGGTGCTCTGGGGTCCAAGGAGATTGCCGGGCACTGGAGCTGCAAACTGGCCAAGGTGTGGCTTTTCCATCTCCAGGGGACCCCCCTGCTGCTGCTGCTGCCCCTTGTTCCCTTCAGAGCTCCCGGAGGGGGTGGGAGCCTGGGGGTGGGCTCTGTCCCAGCAGGCCAGGCAGGGCTCCAGCTGTATCAGCCCCTGGCTCTGAAGCCGCCCCAGGGCTCCTTCCTGTCAATAGAGCGGTTTTCAAGCTCGGGATTCAAAGCCAGCCCTGCAGGTCGGATGGACCCGGCCTCTGCTGACAAACCCCAGGGGAGAAGGTGGCAGCGACCTGGGGGCACCCCTGAGCCTGAGTGTGGCCGGAGCCCCTGGCCCAGGCACGCCTGGACGGTGCTGCTCCCTGGCTTCTGAGAAGGGAGCCAGCAGCTCACCTCTGCGTGCGGAGGGTGATTCCAGGCAGCCTGTCCGTCCACTCCCACTGCCCAGGAGAGGAGCGGAGGCCGTGCAGGCGGGTGCCAACCCTCCCCGGGGCTGATGGGCACCACCTTTCCAGAGAGCTCAGCCCAGGAGGGGAAACCGAGGCTGAGACGCGCCAGGGCCCCGAGCGGGAGGGAGGGGCTCCCTCTGGGCCTCTCTGCAGGGGGGGCCTCATGTCATCTGATGGGCTGCCGTCCCCTCCCGCTCCCCAGCTCGGTGCATGCTCCCCTGTTCCCAGCAAGCCCCAGGAGCCTCTCCCCTCAGGGGCTCTTGGGAGGCCTGGCCATCAGCCCCCAGCCTCCTCTTTTTCCCTCCCACGAAGCCCATAGCAGTGCTTTCTCCACGGCTGGGTGAGCTCTGAAATTCTCTTTCCATTAAAAATAAATGCCCCATTTTATCTGCCTGAAATGGCTGCACTCCCTGATTGTCTTTTCCACGGTGCCATATATGGAGAACTATAAAATCATAACACAACTATTAATCCCCTGTATCTGCTTGTACCTAATTTTTATTAAAAATATCCTGTGTTCCAGCTGCCTTGTAAATTATAGTGGGGTGGGCAGCTGCCGCTGGTTAGTGGGGACAGCTCTCCCCAGAGCCCAGGGGTGGGGCAAGGATGTGGCCAAATGCCCAGGGCTGCTGGGCCCCGCAGGGTCAGACCCTGGTCCTCAGGACTCTGAGGAGCCTCCCTCCTGCCCAGCATGACCTGCTGCTAACGGGTCCTCCTGGGTGGCTCAGGCTGGGTCTAGGGCCCTGATTTTGGCTGTGACCCGGGTGAGGGAAGTTTCCCTCCACAAGGAAGGGCCAGGGCATCGGGCAGCACGGGGTGGCGGGAGCCGCGGGGCCCTTGTGCTCGGCGGCTCGGGTTGTCCCTGGGCTCCTTTTCTCCATGGCACAATCCAGCTTTAAAAGCAGCTGCCTGTCCAGGAGAGACTCCGTCCAGTTGTGCTGGCCGCATGGTGGTGCCTGTCACCGCTTGTCTCCAGGTCGGGCTCAGGGCCGGTGCCGGCGTCAGCTCGGGGGTCCCACAGCATTGCTTGTCTCCTCGCGCTGTGGGCTCCCTGCCTGGAGCTGCCCACGGAGACCTCCAGCTTCCCCTGCCTTGGTCCCTCAGCGCGTCTGGTTTTACCCAGAGCTGAGTCCCCCCAGAGGCTCCGGGACCCAAAGGGCTCAGCTCACCCAGGGAAGTGGGCGGAGCTCGGTTCTCCCCGGACTCACGGGGTCAGAGAGCTGGACTCCAGCACCCTCGGAAGGAAACCGCGCGGCCGGCCGGTGTTTGTTTTGGGGTTGCTGTGGGTCTAGACATGCCAGCCCGGTGGGGGGCAGCTCATGTGGTCCCATGGCCCTTCTTTGAAGCCATTGTGTCCTCTGTGGCTTGAATCTGATGTCTCTGGCAGCGCCCTCACTGTCTGCCGTGACAGAAGCTTCCAGACTCACCCAGGCACTGTCGCACCCCCTACAGGGCCACCCACTTCCCCGAGATCCTGGAGACCTGTTTCAGAAGCCGGAGCCAGGGTTGGCCATTGTGCCTCCTGAAGAGCCGAGGAATGTTGTTTTAGTCACCTTGTCATCCCTGTGACAAGTCGTGACAAGAACAAAATTGGAAGGAGGAAAATTTTCTTTTGGCGCGTGGTTTCAGAGGTCCAGTCCGTGGTCATCTGCATAGCTCGGGGCCCAGGTGGGGCAGAGCATCACGGCGGAGGGGCGTGACGGGGAAAGCTACTCAGGACATGGCACCAGGAAACAGAGCTCTGCCGGCTGGGACGCCCCAGTGACGCTCCTCAGGCCACACCCTGCCTGCCCCTAGGGTCATCTTCCAGTGGATCAGTCCACTGAGCAGGCTTCAGCGCTCACAATTTCGTCATTTCACCTTGGACAATTCTTGGACTGTCTCACACAAGCTGTGGGGACACCTCACACCTGAGCCCTGACTCAGGTGTCTGTTGAGATAAAGTGCCAGCAAGCTCAGGCCACGTCTCACGTGCAGACTCAAGAACTGGGGTTCCCTCCTCGCCCTGTCCAGCTCCCCCGCAGCCCTTCCCTGGAGCTGACAAGTGCGTCCTCAGAGGCCACTGCCACATGCAGGCCAGGGCCCTGGGATCTGAGATGTTTGCGGCTCCCTTGCTGGGCCAGTCCCTGCGTGGAGCCACTTGGCCACAGGCCCTTCCTGGGAGGTCATCCGTCAGTCCACACCAGTGAGCTCCCTTACCTTATTCTGCCATTGGGCTTGGAAGCTCCTCTTACCCTCGGTCTGTGTTTGCCGTTACCATCAGCCCTCGGCAGCCGCCGGCTTTGCCCAGGTGGATTCAATCAATCCAGGATCCCAGACTTTTAAAGAAAAGGCGTAGGCTCTGTTCCTGTCGTCCTTCCCTGACACAACCTGTAAGGACCACCAGTGGCATCCTCAGGGCGCTAGGTGTGGTAAGGGACCTGGAGAGGAGCTCACGCATGCCACGCGGGTCGAGGTGGCCGCGGAGCCCTGAGGGACCACTGGGTGCTCGGTTTCCAAGCCCATCTGCCGAAGGAAGCCCCTGCAGCCCCCACTCTGCAGGATGCTACTGCCGGGTGGCAGCCCTGTGGACACAGAGCTCCCCTGCCCCTTCCTTGAGATCTGCCACCATCACATGGCGTTGCAGCCACACGCAGGGAGGCCCCGCCAGGCCTCCAGCCTCAGCACCTTCAGACCCAACTTAAGAGAGACCAGGGACCAGGAGAGTGGAGAGATGAAGTCCCCGGTGGTCTCCCACCAGCCAGCAGGCGACTGCTTGGAGGCTTGGCAGCCCCAGGGGCTTGCTCGCTCCAGGCCTGCAGTGGGGCTGGGCAGGGTGGGCGGGGAGGCCAGCCAGGGCTCAGCGCAGAGCAAGGGGCTGCTGCCCGGAGAGCTGCAGGAAGTTCCACTGAGGCTGGGGCTCCTGCCCACGCAGGGGGCCTCAGATCCCCCTGGAGTGCAGACCTCTGAAATGAGCCTCCAACACAGGAGCTCACGCCAGACCAGCCTCTCCACCATGGTCACCCCTGCCGCTCCGCGGCCAGCTGCTCCCGAGTCTCCTCTAAGAGGGGTGTGACATGGCGTCCCAAGGCTCCTGTGAGAAGGGAGGACATGGGTCCCATGGCACCGGCTTCCGTCCCAGAGGAGCCAGGCGTTGCTGGTTGGTGGAGTGGTGAGTCTTCCCCTCTGTCCATTGTGGGCCAGGAGACACCCCTGCTGTCCCCTCTTCCCCCAACCGAGCCTTCCAGCTGCAGGGCATGGCCCTGCGAAGCCCGTGTCTCTGGTGCCCAGGGAAGTGGACACTGACTCCCTGCAGAGCGCGGCCTTTAAGAGGCCTACCTCTCAGGAGCAGCTGTCGGGCCAAGGGCGCGACCCACAGTCAGATCCATCGCTGACCACACAGGCTCCACTTGCTGAGGCTGCTGGGTGCCAGCATGGGGCCTGCTCACTGGAGGGGACAGAGCAGGCAGCGTTGGGCATGGGCCTGCAGTCAGGCTGGCCCCGCCCCTGCCGTCAGTCCTGTGGACAGTGGCAGGGGCAGACCTGGTGACACTGTGAGGGCAGGCAGGGCCAGTCGGAAGGCCTGGGCAGCTCCGCTGGGGGAGCTAGACATGGTGATGAAGTCCAGTGGCCTCCTTGAAGCCCCCAGACGGGCATGGGAGGGTGCAGACGGGCCGTCCCACTCCAGGCCCATGTTGGTGGCTCGGAGGGTCAGCTGCCGGCAGCGTGGCTGACCTGCTGGGGACCAGGGTGGAACCGGGGTCAGCTGTCACTGAGGGAGGGTTTCCTTGGCGTCGGGGGAGGGGCCCCAAGGTCTGACCTTGGTCGGGGGTCAGTCAGCTTTCTGTCCTCGTCCCGTGTCCCTGAGGGGCTCAGTGCTGGCTCATGGTTTCAGAGCTTCTGACCCTGGCTGCCCGGCCTGTTGCCGGGCCTGTGGCGAGGCAGAGCACCGTGGCAGGGACGAGTGCCCAGGGAGCCTGCTGACCTCAGGGGGGAGCAGAGAGCTACAGGAGGGCGGGCCACCTGCCTCCCCTGACCGCACCACCCACTGGGCCCCTGCTGTCCAGGAGTGCCTGGCTGGTGACAGGGCCGTCAGCACATCAGCTTGGGGTACAGTTCAAGCCTGGGCAATGGCAGATGGGGGGCCGGTGGCAGTGGCCAGCAGGCCTGTGGGGGACGTGCTCAGGTGGTGCTTTGTGGCCTGAGTGCCCCCGGCATGTGTCAGGTCCTCCCCAGCCAGAGGCAGGCCTGTGGCTGGCAGGACCCTGTGTGGCGGTGTCCTAAGGAGCCCTGCCTGTGAGCCAGAGGTGGAGGGACGTCTGCAGCCCCTCTGGGCTCTGGACACTCCCTGGCACACAGATTCTTCTGGAAGGTTCTTCTCTGCTGCTGTCACACTGGCAGGACAGGCACAGGGAGACCCCGCGGGCCTGGAGGGCAGGGCTGCTCTTCTGAGGACAGGGTGGCTGTCATTAGGAGCCATTCAGAGCAGCCTGGAGGATGCCCCCAGCTGGACTCTGTCCTCTGTCCCTGTCACCAACAGAAGCCACCAGCAGAGACTGGACCTTTCTGTGGAGCAGGCGGTGTGGCCTGGTGAGAGGGGAAGATGGTGGTTGGGAGGGCAGACGGCAAGAGGAGGGAGCACAGCCCGCAGGTCACCCTGGAGGCCGCTCAAGGCAGGCCTGGCCCTCCCTCAGCTGACCCACCCTCTGACCCTTACTGACACTCGTCACTCACTCCTGTCACCCCTCGGCCACTCCCCCAGGTAGCTGGGTCCCAGGGCCTCCTGTGGAGGCCACAGGAAGTGCAGGGCTCCATGCAGTTGGTGAGGATGAGCAGAGGGCTACTTGGACCCAGCTGCTGGCCGGTCCTGGTGTGAAAGAGGATGGGAAGCGCAGTGAAGACCAGGTGCTGCCCAGGACACCTGGATTCCCAGGTGCGGAGAGCCGGGAAGGCCAGCAAGGAGGGTGCCTGTGGGCAGGAGAGACAGGAGAGAGCTGAGCCCTGGTGATGGGACATGTCCCCTGAAGGGACACAGCTCTCCTGCCCTCGAGTGGGCAGCTGGGCCTGACCTCAGGGCCAGGCAGGTGCCATCCTCTACGTGTCCAGGAGCTCGCAGGTCCAGGTCCTGGATCTGTCCCTTACAGATGAGCCCAATTAAAATGGCACTAGAGGCCTTATTTGGTTTTGCTTTTAGCATCCATTATTCTTGGGTGCATTGATCAGGAATAAATTGAACTTTGTGCTTTGTGAGGCCTGATTTAACATGGATTCACCAAAAGGGTTTTCTATGTCTTATGTAACAAGAAGTCTGGAGAATGTCGCAGTTCAGGGTGGAAGTGGGGTCTCCATCATGCCCCAGGGATTCCGGCTCCTTCTGTTCCACTCTCCTTAAAGTGGGTTTCGTCCTCCTTTTGCCTCATGGTTGCAAGGTGGCTGCTCCATCTCAGTGCTTCTACTTATATCCCATTGGCCCAGTGCCGTGCTGCTCGGCCATCTCTGGCTTCAAGGGGTGCCGAGCATCCTTTGTGCCTAGGAGGCTGCATTGCTGCCAGGAACAAGATTAGGGGCTGCAGGTTGTGACCTCAGAAGGCAGAGTGGACCCCAGGTGGCTCTGGTCAGGACACCCATAGTTCTCCATTCTGCCCTAGGGAGGACCTGCCTCCGATTCCTTCCTGTTCCCTCCTTTCCGCAGCAGAGCCTGGAGCAGGCCTGACCGCAGGCACGCACTGGAGTCGCGCACCCAGCTCCGACTGCGTGTCAGCTGAGCACGTGGTGACCGGTTGCCAGTCAGGGTGGCGCCCAGTCTGGAGGTCTTGCTGGACATGCCTGGAGCCTTGCTCCTCCTGAGAGCTGTGCTCCTGGGCCCTGGCCTCCTCCCCTTACTTTTGGGGCCACAGGGCAGGATTTTGGTCTTGGCCGGTGCCCGCCTTTGCCCCTGGCCTCTTCTCCCAGCAAGTTCCTGTGGCCATGGAATGGCCCTGGGTGGGTGGGAAGTGATGAACTTGTCCCTGAGCCACCAGCCACCGATGGCACAGCCGGCACCTGGAAGGGGACAGAGCTGGGTCCTCCTCTGGGCTGCAGGCACCATCCACCTGCCCCCTGGCCTGCCATGAACCAAAGACGCAGAGAGGAGTGAGGCTTGGAGCTGGTGGGGGCACTGCTCGTCCTGGGCACCCTGGTGGTCAGCAGCGGAGCAGCTGGGAGGCTGGCTGGTTTCATTACTATTAAGTAAGGGTGCCTGCGGGTGCGTGGAACTCAGCCCTTGCCGTGCTTTCTCATGGTGACTTGGAGCAATGGACATTCTTAGACCGTCCGGAAGCCCAGGGTTGTCCTCCTGGATAGAGAGTGCCTTCCCGGCAGGGGACAAGGCCTGGTAATTCCTGGGACGCTGCAAGCCCCTGGAGGGGTCACCCTGAGGCTTGACAGTCTCGCTTGGCACTGTTCAGGCCTCTGAGGGGCTGGGGGCCTGGTTGCCAACCCCACATGGGAGGGTAGGTGGGGTGGGGGGGACAGCTGGGCCCAGCCCCTCCCTTCCACAGGCTCAGAGCCAGCCTGGGAGATTCTGGAGGCCCTTCCTGCCCACCTGAGGGTGAGCGGGCCACTTGGGACCACCTGGACCTCTGGGTCACTTGTGTCCCATGTCAGGTGTCACAGACCCCTGTGCCCAACGTAAGCCAGGTGAAGATGCTACCTGCGATGGACACCTGCTGGACTCTCCCACAGGACCTTGCACAGAGTTCCCATCTGTCCCACCTTTTGGGCACCAGTGACGCCCCTGGTCATCAGGGTTGTCTGCCCGGGAAGTGGGGCCTGGTGAGCTGCTCTGCGGTGGAGTCACCGCCCCCCACCCTCAAAGGCCAGCTGAGCCAGCGCCTCTGTCTCGGGGCCAGGGTGCCGTTCACAGTGGGGCTCTTCCTGGGGGGCTGCCTAGAGAGCCCCGTTGCCAGCGCCTGGAGGCCACGGGACCTGGTAGGCTCGTCCCCACCTCAGCAGGCAGCCCCCACCTCGTGCTCTCTGGTCCTGCAGCCTGAGCGCCGTGGGACAGCACGTGGCCTGGGCGACTGTGAGGCAGCGCCACTTCTGTGGCACTGGGAGGGGCGCTGAGTGAGCCCTAGAGGACAGGTGGGGCGCACAGCCGCTCCGGGGTTCAGGCTCCAGGTCTCAGGAGGAGGGAAGCGGCTGCGGGCCGAGCCGCGTGCCTGGTGTTCCCGGGAGACCCCCATCGGGACAGCGCAGCTGTGCCGCTCGCTGTGGTTGCGCTCTCGGGGACGCATCAAAGCCGTGCCGGGGCTGGGGCTGGGGTGCACTCACCAGGACAGTGGCGAGGCGCTGGGCAGTGGTGGCAGGGGCCTGGGCCTCCTGGGCCAGCTCAGTGCTGGGGTCAGCCGGTGGGGCGTCCCGGGGATGCACTTTCCTTTGCCCTCAGGAATTAGCGAGGCCTGGCAGGGGCCTCGGGCTGACCCTGAGCTGATGCAGGGCAGAGCCCCACTCATCCCCAGGTCCCTGAGCTGGACCTCCCATATGCCCCCAGTTCTTAGGGTCACTGAGTTGGCAACACATGTGAAGTGTTCTGAGCTGGCACCAAGGTGGCAACCTGCAGGGTCCACCCTGCTTGGTGTTGGTCTCGGTGTCCTCTGGCCCCACGTGACCCCTGCTGGCAGCTGTAGCCACCCTGACACCCACGTCCTGCAGGCCCTTTCCTGCCTGGTCAGCGCCCCAGGGTGCATGTCCTCAGGGCTCCTCCCTGGGCATCCACAGTGGGCAGGGCGCCTCCCTCCGAGTGCCAGGGTTTCCATGCCCTGCTCACTGCTGGGCAGGGGACTCACCTAGCCGACTGCCCTCCACGCCTGCCACCAAGACCTGAGCTTTCAGGAGTCCTCCCTGCGAGCCACAGACACCACTGTGGGCTGTTCAGGCAGAGAAGGGATGGGGCAGCTCACAGAAGGGACGGGGAGTTTGGGAACCAGGCTTGGAAAACGCGTGGAGCCTGGGAGCTCTGTGGTGGCAGAACAGTCTTCAGTCTGAGCAGGGGAACCGTCCAGTTATGGGGAGACCAGCTTGGACACGGTCACCCCTGGTGTTGGGGCTCTCAGTGCTGCTGCTGGTGCAGGGATTTCGTGGCTCTCCCCCACCACGCGCTTCTCACCCAGCTGGTCAAATGGGAGATCCCTCCACACACCTAGGGGGCAGGTGGCCAGGACCAAAACAGGTGACCCCACCACAGGCAGCCCCTCCTGGAGGAGGCCCCCATGGCTGCCTGATGCCTCTTACCAAGACGCCCTGATGGTTTTGAGCCATTTCCCAAGGACCCCCCCTGGCTCCCTGGCCCACACCCCTTAGCTTGGCAGGCGAGGCTCCCACGGTGCCGCTCCCCGAGGCCCTGCTAAAGCTGCCCAGCGAGGCTGCTCTCCGACCTGACCCTCCACACTCACCCTTCACACTGGTCTCCTTGCCCTGTAGGTCCTTGGCATCTGGGGACGTAGCTTCTCTCTGTCACGTGGAACATATTCAACCAGGACCTGGAGAGAAAGAGGGTGCTTCCAGCCATAGGCACACCCCGAGCCCCTCCTGGCCAGCTGGATGGAAGGCCACCTTCTCTGACCCATGGTGGTGGCCTGAGCTGGCCTCGTCCTAGGGAGGGGAGCGCCTGCTCTGTCCAGGTGCTGCGGATGCACAGCACAGTGGCCGTCCCTTCACCCCTCCTCCTGCTTTCCTCCTCCCACCCGGAGGCTCCCGGGGACTGGACAGAGACTCCATGTCAGCGGCCCTGGAGGTGCAGACAGGTGCCGAGCACTCTGGGTCCAGGCCTGCACCCTGCTGACCGGCACTTGGCCGCTGCCTGCCCGGGGCCCGTGAGGCCTTGCAGGTGAGTGCGGTGCTGTGGATGCTGTAGTCGAGTTGCCATCTGTCTGGCTCAGGGACCCCAAGGCAGGGGAGGGGCAGTGAGGGGCAGTGAAGGGCAGAGGTGGGGGGGAGAGTGTGCAGGCCAAGGCCAGTTCTGAAGGCAGGAGGGACAGCCAGAGGGGACCTGGCCGGGTCACAGACACTCCCCAGGGTTCCTGGCGGCCAGCTGCAGCCACTGCGATCCCAGTCTAGGAGGGGTCTTGAGGTCAGGGGCCAGTGTCCTGCCCTCTGCGGGATGGGTCTGCCAGCTCAGTCCAGGACAGGGAAGAGGAGTTTGTTCAGTGGGCAGAGACCTCCCACTGTCCTGGGGGTGGGCTGGACAGTCGGCTGAAGGCAGTGGGCGCTCAGCCTGGTCTGCTGGGAGGAGGCCTGTCAGATTCCTGTATCCAGCCATCTCTCCAGGCTGGCTTTCCTGCAGCCTTCCCTGGCACTGCCAGCCCCCTGGCATAGGCAAGCCCACTCTGGTGGCCAGAAAATGTCTTGGGGAGAGCTGCAGCCTTGGCGTAGGAAGCCATGTGGAAGTGTGCCCAGGGGAGGTGACACAGGAGATATGGGTAGGGTGCCCACTGGGCTGGCTGCCCCTTCCTCTCCTGCTGACCACGTGGTGCTGAGCCCCACCAGCCCTGGGACACCTGGGGAGAGCGGTGGCTCCCGCAGGCTCCTGTTCTGAGGCTGGTTGACGCTGCACAGGCATCTGCCAGGGACTCCACAGCTCGGATGTCCCCAGCCCTGTGTCCTGTCCTTGCGTGACAGTTCTGTCCCAGGCGACAGCTCCCTGGGAGCGTCAGCTCTGCTGCTGAGTGCCACCCGGGCCACCCCGCCAGCCCCCACCGGCTGTGACAGTCCTGGGAGGGCGCGCTCGGCTGAGAGTCAGCCCCGGGCCCTGCTCTGGCACCCAGCGAGCGCCAGCCCCACTGAGCCGCAGGATGAGTCAGAATAAATTAGCATGCTAACAACCGCGAGCTGCACGGAACCATCTGGAACAAGGCAGGCTGTCACTGAGGTGCCAAGTTGGTTCCAAAGCCATACTTAAGGTTTCAAATCCATCCTTTCCCTCCCACAACCTCCAAGAGGCCTTGGCACCCGAGCCCAGCGAGCACAGTGGCCAGCGGGGGCTGCCCCCTGCTGGCCCTCTTCTCCCCTGGGCCAAGGAGGGCGGAGAAAGAGCAGGAGAGGGACCTCACCCCCAGGACGGGCAGCTAAGCCAGGGACAAAGTGGGGGGGATCTATCCCTTAGGCCGCCTCAGGGGAGGGCGGAGCTCGGCTTGGAGGCCCAGGTCAGACAGACAGACAGACACACAGCCCACATGGACGCCTATGACAGGGACCCACGGATGCGCGTGCACAGGCACACACCGTGCAGATGCCCCCTCAGGGCGGGACCTTTGCTTTTCTTCAAACTGGAATGAAGGACTCGGGTGGGCATTCTCAGGCTTGGTGTGAGGTACCCAGGGATCTGCGCCTCTAAGCCCCGGCTCCCGTTTGGTATTGGTGTCCCAGGACACCCCTTTTGGATGCTGGCTCCAGCTCCCTTAGTGATCTCAGCCAAGTCCCTCAGCCTCTCTGCCTCAGTTTCCCCATTTGGTAGGGGTGGCGGCTGGGGACTTGTGCCCCCCACACTGAGCCTTGGTTCAGTCGCAGGTCAGGGAAGCAGGAGGCTTGGGTGGGGACAGGCTGAGGCCTGGGAGAGAGTGAGAGGGTGTCACCTTAGGTCTGTGCCAGGTGCATCATGTGGTGGAGGGTCCTAGCAGACCTGGGTGGAGGGAGGGTCCCGGCAGACCTGGGTGGAGGGAGGGTCCTGGCAGACCTGGGTGGAGGGAGGGTCCCGGCAGACCTGGGTGGAGGTAGGGGCCGTGCTAGGCAGAGCAAGGGGAAGGTGGCGCTCCTGTCTGGGTTGGGGCTCTGGAGAAGACGGCAGATGAGAGCCGAGGCAGGCCCCTGGTCACGGTGGGTTCGAGGTGTGCCCTGGGGTGAGCATAGGGACTGAGCCCCTGGTGGCTTCTCACGGCCATGACTCCTGTCTCTGCTGACATAGGGGAGGAGAAGTGTGGGGCCCAGTGGGCGTCTGGCCCCCGCTGCTTCCACACAGGCATCTGGGTTGGTGGCAAAGCCCTGGAGCTGCAGAGCATGTGGGAGCTCTGGTCACCAGGGCCTGAAGCTGCAGGGAAGCGGCCACCAGCCCCTCCTGGGTGACACAGGGGACCCCAGTCTCCACAAGAGACCTGGGCTCCAGGGAGGAAAGGGGGCTCCAATGCCACCCACCTCACTCCAGGGCCACTGGCTGGCTCTGCTCTGCTGCCCCTGCCGGAGCCTGGGACAGTGCAGGACCCCAGGGGGGCCACGAGGGTCCACACCAAGGTCAACCTGACACTCCACAGTCGCAGCTGGAGGACATCCACGGTTCCCACTCATTCAAACCCACCCTACTGTTCAAAGTCAAGAACTGACAGAGTCGGGCGCTGGGGCTCAGTGGCGGAGCGCTCGCCTCGATGTGCAAGGCCCTGGGTTGATCCCCAGCACCACATAAAATAAATAGATAAAATAAGGGTCTTGTGTCTGTCTATAACTAAAAATAAAAATGAAATAGACCTGACAGAGTTCAACAATGTGGTTTATATAACCGAGTCTTGGGATCTGCTGTGTATTTCTTACAGCTTTCCCTTTACAGATCTGGATGGGGAAGCATTTGCTGCTTAAGAGTCGATCAAGGTCACCCTGGGTCTGCAGTCTTTCCTCGATGTCAAATCACCCTTGGTCCCTCTTAGTCCTTTCCAGCTACCCGGTGTTGATTCTATCAGCTCTTTTTTCACTGTTTGGGTTGGCCCAAGGTGTCTTTGCCTTCCCTGCTCGAGGGGACTCTGGGCAGAGAGCGTCTGGGGACCGTGGGCTCTAGACGCTGTTTGTTGTCAGCAGGAGTGTTGGCGGCTCATCTGTTATTTATGCTTCCTCCCTTCTTCTCTGGCTCGAGAGCTGTTTACTTTTGTTTCCCTGCTGTTCTAGAAGACCGCGTCCTCGTGTTCGTCCTCCTGGTGGCAAATTCTAAGTTTAAAGCATACTTTAAGCAGTGTTTTGAGGTGTGATTGACAGGCAATCAAGCGTGCACACTTAGAGGGGCCCTCCGACGCTCTGCCGTGTAGCTGGCCACTGCCCCTGTACTCAGGACCCTATTTCTGACCACCCTTGAAACTGGTGACCTGAGACTGCTTTGTCCAAAGATGTGGTGGAAGAGAGGCCATGCCGGCTCTGGACGCAGCCCTCCATGGCTGCAGAACTTCCTCTTCCTGCTCTTGGAAGCAGCCGTCATGTGAGAAATGGGATGACGTAGGGAGCCTTTCTCTGTCAGATGCCCAGACCCCATGAAGAGGTCACGTGTGGGCATGCTAGTCCCCAGCGGGCCTGCCCAACTCCAGCTGGCAGGTGCCTTTGATGGCCACCATCTTGGACGCTGGCCCAGTGAGCCTTCCTGGACCCCAGCCCGTTCACTCTGACAGCTGCATGGGAACCCGCGCCGGGGCATCCCTGCCAGGCCCACGGGCCTGCATAGCCGCAGGAGGCATGGACAGAAGGCTGACAGGAGGGCCGCAGGGCGGAAGGTGCCAGGGCTTGGAGGGCGTCACAGAACGTAGCTCCAGAGCTGTGCCAGGAGCCGGCTGCCTGGCAGAGCCTGCACAGACCCTCCTCCCAGCTGCTGCCCCACCCTAGCACCTAGCTGCAGGGTGGCCTGATGACCTCCCCTCTAGCTCCTGGGAGGACCCGGGGCTCACTCAGGACTGTCCATTTCCCTGGCAACAGTGGTAAGGTGGCTCCAGCCCAGAGGGACGATTCTGGGACCTTGACAGGGCTTTTGAGACGAGGAGGTCACTGCCTGGCTGGAATCTGGGTCCTGCGGCAGGGACAGGCCCCGAGTCTCCCTGTCCAACGGTGGGCTCGTCTGCCGTGGTCTAGAGTTTCAGAGGCCCAGGCTCTTGCTGCCTTCACTGTCCCCGACCCCAGGACGCTGCTCTTTTCTGTGTGCCCAAGCTGATTGCCAGGCATCAGCTCACAGTGAGGGGCAAGGGTGGGGCCTCGGGCTTCTCCTGTCATTTCAGCTGCCCCCCGCCCCCCACCCCCATGGCCAGAGCCTCATCGCATCCCACGCAGAAGCATCCACCAGCGCCAGGTGAGAACCAGGTGGCACCTCGTAACTGTGGCAGGAGATGGAACCTCGGGCTCGTCACTGCCCAGGGTCAGCCACGGGGGGGGGGGGGGAAGCAGATGGAGAGGCGGCTGGCTGTAGCCCTTCAGAAGCGCGTGGTGGTGGGGGACAGCAACAGCGCAGGGACTAGACAAGGTGACCACAGCTCCTTGCCAGAGCATGTCCCTGGCCTAACAGGAGGCAGGGCCGGGTCAGCCTCCTGCACAGCATGGGCAGGCTGGACAGGCACAGCATGGGCACCGGGGGGGCCCAGTGGGCCAAGTGCTCTGAGGGTCCAGCCACCTGGGTCCAGTCCCAGGGCACTGGCAGTCCTGGCAAGGGTCAGGAAGGAGCCCCCGTGTACTTCCTCCACCTGTGGGCGGCCCCAGGCCCAGGTGTCTGACCCATGACCAGGGCCCCCTGCGGGAGTCTCGCTGGTCCTGGCAGATGCCCTGCTGCTCTAAGCCCAGCTGATGTCGCCAAGCCATCGCCAAGAGCCCCACCCGCTGTCCCCCAGCGTTCCTGGGTCCCTGCCTGGGGCAGGTCCTCAGTGGAGGGACTGACTCCGTCCAGCATCCCCGTGGGAAACCCGTCAGAGGCGCCCACTGGCAGGGCCTGCATCGGGCAGGGGAGGTGGGAACTGAGAGGCAGGCAGAGCACAGGGCAGCCAGCCGTGCCATGGGGACAGGGTGGCCCCTCGGTCCTCAGCACATGCCAAGGATCCTTTTAAAGGAAGGGCCTGTCCACGGGTGGGGCAGATGCCCTGGGTGCTCATCCCCAGCCTGCTTGGCTGTTTGGGTGGGGTGTCCTAATGCCAGGCAGTGGCCCTTGCTGTGTGGCCCCTGTTACACTAGGAGCTGAGCGCCTGGGAACCGGGGCCTGCACTGTGGGGAAGGGAGATGGACCGGCAGGAGGTCACTGATGGCATCTGGCCTAGCTCAGGTGATGGCCCCTCTGAGGACGCCTCGGGAAGAGGAGCACCTACTCCGGGTGGCCCTGGCCACCGCGCCACGACGGGCAGGCAGCGTCTACGGTGTGGGTTCGCGGGACGAAGGGGTGCTTTGCACCCTGGGCGGGACCTCAGAGGGCATGAGGGTGCTTTCACAGTGCTCAGAATGACACGTACTTTAAACTTGTAAGTTGTTTATTTCTGGAATTTTCCACTGACTGTTTTCAAACTGCAGGTGACTGGGTAGCTGAGTGTGGAAAGGGGGCTCCTGTGCTGAAGAGACGGCACCCACCAGTGATAACTCCCTGGAAGACCCGCCGGGCCAGGTGTCCGCTGGCCAGCTCCCAGCTCTTCAGGGAGGAGTGGTGCCGTCCCCACACCCTCTCCAGAGAGCCAAGCAGAGGAGCCTCCCTGACTCACTCTGCGGCCCACTGCCCAGATCCCCACGCCAGGCGGAAAACCAGACCCCAATCTCTCAAGAACATAGATGCAAGAATTCTAGAAAAACATTAATCAAACTCAACAAGGTATAAAATTTATAAATGGAAAAGAGTAAAGATCCCTTAGAAATAGACTCCCACAGACTCAGGCAGCTGGTCTGGACAGAGGCCCAGGGTGGAGGGTGGAGGGCGGAGGGTGGGCTGGGGTGGGGCTCTTTCCAGCAGATGGCACCCAGGCCTTCACCCAGGGCCCCGGGCCTGAGGGAAAGCGCAACACCACAGACTCCAGGAACACAGCGTGTGGAGACTCAAACCGATATCAGGTTCAGCAATGAGCTCTCAGTGCAGAATCATGATCCCTGAAAGAATACGGGAAGCTGGACTTCACAGAAATTAACAACTCGCTGGGCGCAGTGGTGCATGCCTGTCATCCCAGCAGCTTGGGAGGCTGGAGCAGGAGGATCGAGAGTTCAAAGCCAGCCTCAGCAACTTGGAAAGGCACTAAGCAACTCAGTGAGACCCTGTCTCTAAATAAAACAATACAAAATAGGGCTGGGGGTGTGGCTCAGTGGTTGAGTGCCCCTGAGTTCAATTCCCAATACCAAAAAAGAAAGAAAGGAATCAACAACTCCTGCTCTGTGCCAGACACCACACAAAGGAGAGGCTGGGGTGCCGGACAGGGATGTGGCCCAGAGAAGTGGACGGGGCTGCTGGCCCAGGAAGTGGCCGCAGCTGCCGTGGGCTTCCTTTGATTGGGCTGAGGGAGAAGGGGAAGGGGTTAGGGAAGGTCATCACAGTGCTGGCCACTGGGCTGCCTGCTGCAGCCTATGGCCTGGCTGCTGTCGGGGTAGTGGGCTGCAGGCCCAGGGGGGGTGGTCAGGCTCTCTTTATATAGGGCTCTGTCCATTTTTACACTCACCACTCAACTTTTGTCCAAAATATACAAAGAAATCTCAGGACTCAGCAATAAGGAAACAAAGGTCCTGATTAACAATGGAAAACATCTGAAGAGACAGCCGGAAGAAGATAGACAGATGGTAGATAAGCATATGAAAAGAGCCCAGGCCCTCCTCTCGAGGAATTGCTAATTCCAACAATGAGATGCCTCTGCACACAGGTGAGGTGAGCAGAAGGGCCCAGGGCCCACGGAGTGCTGGGGAGCTGCAGCACCAGCTCCCTGGGGCTGGGAGGCAGAAGGACAGTGCCCGGGGCACTCTCCTACCCCGAGATCCAGCCATCCTGCCCCTTGACACTTGGGGAACGCAAACACCTGCGCATGAGTGTTCACAGCAGCACCAAGACCCCACAACCCAGAGCAACCAGGCGGCCCCCAGCAGGGGACAGACAGCAGGAACACGCACAGGCCCACCCAACAGTGAAAGATAGCCAGCTGTCAGGCCCCACTGGACACTCAAACCCACTTCCCAAGAGAAAGGCCAGGCTGGAGAGGCTGCCTATCAGGTGATGCCACCCACAGCATTCTGGAAAGAGCAGCTTCCAGGGTTGGGGGAGGGACTCGGGGGTTGTGGGGAGGGACTCGGGGGTTAGGAGGAGGGACTCGGGGGTTGGGGGAGGGACTCAGGGTTGTGGGGAGGGACTCAAGGGTTGGGGGAGGGACTCAGGAGTTGGGGGAGGGACTCGGGGGGTTGTGGGGAGGGACTGGGGAGTTGGGGGAGGGACTCAAGGGTTGGGGGAGGGACTCGGAGGGGGTTGTGGGGAGGGACTCTGGGGGGTTGTGGGGAGGGACGGGGGGGGGGGTTGGGGGGAGGGACTCGGGGGTTGGGGGAGGGACTCGGGGGTTGGGGGAGGGACTGGGGGTTAGGAGGAGGGACTTGGAGGTTGAGGGGGATTCCGGGGTTGTGGGGGGCAGGGATGGATGGGAAGGCAGAGCGCCAGGCCCTCCTGTGCTGCTGGACTTGACACTGTGCTTTCCTCAGGCACCCAGGCCTCCGCAGCTTGCAGCTACCCAGTGTTCAGAGGGCTTAGCAGGGAGCCTTGCTGTGACTGTAGGGTGTAAACTGCACCATGACCGTGGGCAGGGACTCCCTGCAGAGGGAGAGGGGCTTGGGTCACTTTGGAAACAGGATGGGTTGTAGGAGTGAAGGCAGAAGGGACCTTCCAGAAGCCCGGCACCCTGGTTGATAGAGGGCTCCCCCTGGGAGTTGGACTTGCAGCAGCCCCAGGCTGCATGTACCCTGAAACTGGACGATGGAGTAAATGGCCTGTGGTCGGGAGTCTGGCTTCTCATGGTGGGAATTTATAATAAGAAAAGGGGCTGTGAGATCCGTGTGGGGTGACTGAGGGGTGGTTCAGCATGATGGAGACGCGCCTGACCACCACAGCAGCACCCACAGATGCGAATGTGCGTGATTGGCAGACTTCTCTCTCAGCCGGCAAGGAGGCCTTGGGCCATGACGTCCAGCAGTTCTCACACCTGACCCCCAGACTTGGCCCCATCTCGGCCTCCAGGAAAGGGGTCCTTGGAGGTGAAGTTTTGGCAGGCGAGAAGTCCTTACTCAAGGGGGACCTTGGCAAGACCCCAACTGCTTCCTGGAAGGGCTTGTCAGAGGGGTTCAGGGGCCACCTGAACGGCCCCCCATGCACGGAGCTGGAGCAGCTCTAGTGACATAGCAGTACTGGGTTTTCACCCAGGTCTGAAGCGATACCCAGGGATACACAGCATAAGAATAAAAGGTAGAGAAAACCAAGTGTAGAAAGAGACAGCGCTTCACGGAGAGGCCCTGCCCCAGGGAAGAGGTCTGCAGAGTGTAGTCCAGTTCCATGACATCCTGCGTGGTGCTGAGGGGCGTGACTGCCCCATGCAGACTCAGCCGGGTGGTCAAAGTCAGCGTAGAGGGATCAGCGCTATGGATCGTGTGCACCTTGATGTGACGTGATCACGGTGACACTGATGCTTCTGGCCATTCTTAACTCACAGCACCAGTTGGTCATGAGGACACTGCCAGATGATTCCCGCAGAAGGTGTCCTCAAGATTTCTGACCAGTACCCTTCAAGGCCATCGAAGTCACCCAAAGCAAGGAACATCTGAGAAACTGTCACAGCCCATAGAAGCCTAAGGAGACACGGTGGCCAAATGAATTTGTGATCCTCTTCCTTGATGCAGGAGAATCCACCCAAATTATCTGGATTCTTCTGCAGGGGAGATTTGTCTCTTCCCCCGATTGTCAGGTTTAGTTTGTTATTCACACCATCATTGACCCGTGGTCACTCACACCACCTTAGAATTGTGTCACTCACACCACCATAGACCTGTGTCACTCACACCACCTTAGACCCGTGGTCACTCACACCACCATAGACCTGAGGCACTCACACCACCATAGACCTGTGTCACTCATACCACCTTAGACCTGAGGCACTCACACCACCTTAGACCTGTGTCACTCACACCACCTTAGACCTGTGTCACTCACACCACCTTAGACCTGTGTCACTCACACCACCTTAGACCTGTGTCACTCACACCACCTTAGACCTGTGTCACTCACACCACCTTAGACCTGTGTCACTCACACCACCTTAGACCCGTGGTCACTCACACCACCTTAGACCTGAGGCACTCACACCACGTTAGACCTGTGTCACTCACACCACCTTAGACCTGTGTCACTCACACCACCTTAGACCTGTGTCACTCACACCACCTTAGACCTGTGTCACTCACACCACCATAGACCTGTGTCACTCACACCACCTTAGACCTGAGGCACTCACACCACCTTAGACCTGAGGCACTCACACCACCTTAGACCTGTGTCACTCACACCACCATAGACCTGTGTCACTCACACCACGTTAGACCTGTGTCACTCACACCACCTTAGACCTGTGTCACTCACACCACCTTAGACCTGTGTCACTCACACCACCTTAGACCTGTGTCACACCACCATAGACCTGTGTCACTCACACCACCTTAGACCTGTGTCACTCACACCACCTTAGACCTGAGGCACTCACACCACCTTAGACCTGTGTCACTCACACCACCTTAGACCTGAGGCACTCACACCACCTTAGACCTGTGTCACTCACACCACCTTAGACCTGTGTCACTCACACCACCATAGACCTGTGTCACTCACACCACCATAGACCTGTGTCACTCACACCACCTTAGACCTGTGTCACTCACACCACCTTAGACCTGTGTCACTCACACCACCATAGACCTGTGTCACTCACACCACCATAGACCTGTGTCACTCACACCACCTTAGACCTGTGTCACTCACACCACCTTAGACCTGTGTCACTCACACCACCATAGACCTGTGTCACTCACACCACCATAGACCTGTGTCACTCACACCACCTTAGACCTGAGGCACTCACACCACCTTAGACCTGTGTCACTCACACCACCATAGACCTGTGTCACTCACACCACGTTAGACCTGTGTCACTCACACCACCTTAGACCTGTGTCACTCACACCACCTTAGACCTGTGTCACTCACACCACCTTAGACCTGTGTCACACCACCATAGACCTGTGTCACTCACACCACCTTAGACCTGTGTCACTCACACCACCTTAGACCTGAGGCACTCACACCACCTTAGACCTGTGTCAACACACCACCTTAGACCTGTGTCACACCACCATAGACCTGTGTCACTCACACCACCTTAGACCTGTGTCACTCACACCACCTTAGACCTGAGGCACTCACACCACCTTAGACCTGTGTCACTCACACCACCTTAGACCTGTGTCACTCACACCACCTTAGACCTGTGTCACTCACACCACCTTAGACCTGAAGCACTCACACCACCTTAGACCTGAGGCACTCACACCACCTTAGACCTGTGTCACTCACACCACCTTAGACCTGTGTCACTCACACCACCATAGACCTGTGTCACTCACACCACCTTAGACCTGTGTCACTCACACCACCTTAGACCTGTGTCACTCACACCACCATAGACCTGTGTCACTCACACCACCATAGACCTGTGTCACTCACACCACCTTAGACCTGTGTCACTCACACCACCTTAGACCTGAGGCACTCACACCACCTTAGACCTGTGTCACTCACACCACCTTAGACCTGTGTCACTCACACCACCTTAGACCTGTGTCACTCACACCACCTTAGACCTGTGTCACTCACACCACCTTAGACCTGTGTCACTCACACCACCATAGACCTGTGTCACTCACACCACCATAGACCTGTGTCACTCACACCACGTTAGACCTGTGTCACTCACACCACCTTAGACCCGTGTCACTCACACCACCATAGACCCGTGTCACTCACACCACCTTAGACCCGTGTCACTCACACCACCATAGACCTGAGGCACTCACACCACGTTAGACCTGTGGTCACTCACACCACCTTAGACCTGTGTCACTCACACCACCTTAGACCTGTGTCACACCACCTTAGACCTGTGTCACTCACACCACCATAGACCCGTGTCACTCATACCACCTTAGACCCGTGGTCACTCACACCACTTTAGACCTGAGGCACTCACACCACCTTAGACCCGTGTCACTCACACCACCTTAGACCCGTGTCACTCACACCACCTTAGACCTGTGTCACTCACACCACCTTAGACCCGTGTCACTCACATCACCTTAGACCTGAGGCACTCACACCACCTTAGACCTGAGGCACTCACACCACCTTAGACCTGAGGCACTCACACCACCTTAGACCTGAGGCACTCACACCACCTTAGACCTGTGGCACTCACACCACCTTAGACCTGTGTCACTCACACCACCTTAGACCTGAGGCACTCACACCACCTTAGACCTGAGGCACTCACACCATCTTAGACCTGTGTCACTCACACCACCTTAGACCTGTGTCACTCACACCACCTTAGACCTGTGTCACTCACACCACCTTAGACCCATGGTCACTCACACCACCTTAGACCTGAGGCACTCACACCACGTTAGACCTGTGTCACTCACACCACCTTAGACCTGTGTCACTCACACCACCTTAGACCTGTGTCACTCACACCACCTTAGACCCGTGGTCACTCACACCACCTTAGACCTGTGTCACTCATACCACCTTAGACCCGTGGTCACTCATACCACCTTAGACCTGAGGCACTCACACCACCTTAGACCTGTGTCACTCATACCACCTTAGACCTGAGGCACTCACACCACCATAGACCTGTGTCACTCACACCACCTTAGACCTGTGTCACTCACACCACCATAGACCTGTGTCACTCACACCACCTTAGACCTGTGTCACTCACACCACCTTAGACCTGTGTCACTCACACCACCTTAGACCCGTGGTCACTCACACACCACCATAGACCTGTGGCACTCACACCACCTTAGACCCGTGGTCACTCATACCACCTTAGACCTGTGGCACTCACACCACGTTAGACCTGTGTCACTCACACCATCATTGACCCGTGGTCACTCACACCACCTTAGACCTGTGTCACTCACACCACGTTAGACCTGTGGTTATTTATTTTAGGTCTTGGGTCCTGGTAGGTCCCTGGGACTAAAGACAGCAGGGAAGAAGTCTGAATGAAGTACGGAACTTTACTTGTGCTGATGTATCAGTTCTGGTTCATTCATCCGGATAAACATACAAGACTATTTGTAAAACTTTCAGGATAGGGAGACCTGGACGTCCCACGGGGACTCTGTACTGCCCTCTCAATTGTTGTCAATCTAAAAACCATTCAAAGTATAAAGTCTGCTTTAAAAAATGTGCGAGATGCTCGCGGCAGGCGGTGGACCCTGTGAGTGGGCAGCGGCCCTCACGGTGCCCGAGAAGTCCCTGTGCGTGAACGTGAAGACTTTACGACCATCGTTATAGAAGCCCTCAAAGCTCTGTCAGGAACGCCAGTGCTCAGGAAGGACAGCCTCTCATCTCCCACGTGGCTGAGGCCGTCCCTCGTCAGCTGCAGTCATCCCAGTTGCAAAAGCCCACACCTGACTTTTCTTCCAGGGGGAAGCCACAGGACGGAGGGCAGGAGGCCTGGAGCAGCTCGGGGGCGTGGGGAGCCCTGCAGCCTCAGCAGGCGGCCCCCCAGGGTGTGCCGGAGAAGCTCTGGAGACGCGGCAAACCTCAGCAGGGTTTGCTGTCCCCACGTAAAAATAAAGTAACACAGGAAACCAAGAGGGGTTCACGGACGCGCCCCGCGCTCACCCTGTGGGTCACCAACCCCGTTTGATATCGTGGGGGACATTCTGCGTGTGGCCCCACAGAACTGGAAAGATGGACACAGGGAGGTAAGGACGGAGAGGACTCAGAATCGCTGCTCAGGAAGACCACTGCCCTTCATGCTGGAATTCAGCAAGGACAACCACGGTGACGAAAAGTCCCACCTCCTGTGGGAGGGGGCCGGGGACCCTGCTGAAGCCTGGTGGCCCTGGCTCCTGTGCCTTCTGAAACCAGATGTCCCAAGCTCAGAAGTTATCTTTGGTTCCCGACCCCTCCCTGCAACTCGAATAACACCACCTGTTGACGTCTCTTCCGTATCCACAGCTTCGACTTGCAAGTTCCTCACTCAGTGCTTTCTACTGTCACTTGACCCAGCTTGACCCTTGGTGACTCTGGCGTGTGTTCCAGGCTTTTGCAGTTTCTGCATCTGGAGGCCTGTTTGCGTATCATCCTGGGTGGCTTGGGTTTTGTCACTGCTGGTTGTCACAGGTTTTGTCACATTGGTTGTCTGACCTGGAGCCCTTGGCTTCCCCTTTTCTTAAAATTTGGAAAGAATTTCAAAATTGACAAAAAGTCACAAAAACAAGACTAATGCAAGGAGCTGCCTATTCCCCTCTCCCAGGTCCTCGGGTGTCCGCCGTCTGCTCTGTCACTTCTGTTCTGAGGACAGGGATTTGCAGTGGGGGCGCGCGTGGATGTCACCCATTCCTGTGGACACTTCCATCCAGTCCTCCAGCCACATTCCTGTTTGGTCCCCTGGCCTCACAATGTCCTGGTAGCTCCTTCCCCTGGGAGGCCAGAGCGGTCATGAGAGCAGCAGAGGGCGCTGGGAACACTGGTGGGGGACAGTGGGAGCCCAGGCCAGCGGAGCCCGGTCCTTTTCCCTGTGCGCTGGGTGCATGGGGGAGCTTTATACTTCGAGGCAGGCCTATTGGATATGACATCTTGGGTCCCAGTGGTTTTTTCTCTTGGAACATAACAGCAGGTGTCCCGAGGTCCATTTCTGTGCCCTCAAAGTTGGGAGCAGCCTGCAGCTGTACCAGCCCACAGGGTTCGCGCTCTGGGGACTGCGGAGGCAGCTCAAGGCCACGCATTCTGTTAGAGCCCTGTGCCATCTCCCGGCCTCGGGCTCGGCTTTCCTTTCCCGGAGCCTCCGTCGAGCCCGGGTGAGGTCTCCTTGGTCCGAGGGCTGCACCTAGCACCGATTTCTGCACCGCACTTGTATCCACCTGCCTGGTGTGTGTTCCCCACACACAGCGACCCCAGGCGAGTTCTAGTTCTCCCTGTTGGGGTGGTGACGCCTCCGACCGCCTTCTCCAGTCCGCCTCCTCCAGGGCTCTCGGACTCACAGCTTCTGTAATCTCCTAATCTCTTTGGAAGTCTCTTTCCTCCTTGGGGACCAGGATGGATAGAAACGCTTTTGTCTGAATCCCCCTCGAATTTCCGGGGTCATCCTCTGGTGGAGGAGGTCCGTCATCAGTCTTATATCTCTTCTTTCATTTTTTGAGCATTTATGCACAGGTGGGGCTACTTTCTGCTTAGAGATGACCTATCTGTAGTAGGAGTGGCCATCTGTGGTGTGATGACGGCAGGCTCCTGTGGCCTCTCAAAAGCCTTCTCGCTGCGTCTGTCCTAGGGAGGGTGGGAAGTTGACCATGGCTGGTGGAGGGGTGTTTCCAGGTGACGGTCCCTGGGTGGCCAGCTGATGGCCACTGTGGTGAAGCTCTTAAATGTCCTCAGGAGTTCCTTTACACGATGGCAAGCAAATCTGAACACGTCCTCATTTCCATGCTTTCACGCAGGAGTTGGTGGGCGCCGTGTGGCCTGTACACACTGGACGCGCTGCTGGAAACCCTGCTTTTCTCTAGCGTTTCACACCCACGAGCTGCCACGTAGGCTGGCTGCCCTGCGCGGGGCCTTGGGCTCTCGTCCTGCTCCCGAGGCCAGACTGTGTATGGGCCTGCCTCTAGCCCTGCTGATGCCCCCTGCCTGCAGGATAGTCCCAGGGGTCCTGTGGGTGGCTCCTCTTTGGTGACAAGGAGTAGAGCTGCTGCAGAGCCCCTGCCCAGGTCTGAGTGGACTTGCTCTGCTTCTCTTGGTTCTGGGGGAAGAGTGATGGGCTGAGCAGCCCCTGCCCTGGGGGGAGCAGGGCTGGCTTCCCAGCATGCACAGTTCCACCAGCGGGCACCTGGGCTCCTGCACAGAACCCTTGGGAAGCGCCCAGAGCAGCCCTGGCTTGGGCGTGGGCTCCTCTAGGTGGCTATCCTGGGTCCCAGAGCCACGGCTGAGTATCTGCTGTGAAGGCAGGTGGGGTGGGCAGGAGCCCAGGTCCAGGTTGCTTGGTGGGGCAGAGCCCCCCACCCGAGGTGCCAGCCCTGCCACCCAGGAGCCCGCAGAGTGGCGCCACACCCCATGGCAGCCTGGCTTGGCTCTGAGGAGGTACGTGGGCGGCCTTTCAAGCCTGTATTTGTTTGTTTTCTGGTGAACTCAGCCGTCTGAGCCGACAGCTTGGAGCTCTTTGAGTGTTTTTGTGGCTGACGTGGGTGCACAGTCTGCTTGCGTTCTAGGAACAGCTCCCTGCCAGCCGATCCTCCTAGCTGGGAGACTCCCCGAGCTGGTCACCAGGAGAGCCCGGGAGAGGCCTGTCTAGGAGGGCTGAGTAGAGAGCCCAGCCAGGGGGCAGAAGCCCCCAGGCTCAGGGCCACCCACCTCCCAACTGCCACAGAGAGTGAGTGGCTGCAGGGGGAGATGGTGGGGAGGGTGGGATGGGGGACTCTGGCCCCCACTGTCACCAGCCTGGTGAGTCTCTGGCTCTGGGACCCCAGAGTCTTCTGCAGGGGCAGCAGGTCCTCCAGAGCCTCCCCAGGGCCACCTGAAGAGGCAGGGGAGGAGAGCAGAGCTGGCCAAGGGCCGTGTGCAGGCACCAGGTGTGTGGTACCTTATGATGGTGTCCAACCCTTCAGGCAGAGGGGCAGCGTCCTGTGGCCAAGGAGGGTGAGTGGGCTTGGTGGGTCCATCTGTCCTCTTGCAAATGCCTCTGCAGCCTGGGCCAGTCACTGGGAAGCCAAGTAGGTTCCCAGGGGACCAGCTGCCCCTGTGGGCAGGGGAAGGCCTGCCTGGCAGTGGTGGCAGGGTGGGGGCAGACAAGGGTCCAGAGTCCACATGTGCCAGAGGACTGGGCGGGGTGGAGAGACTCTGGGCCTCCTGTCCGGGTACAGGGTGGCTTCCAGGCTGGGCTCCTCATGAACACCCAGTGCCATGTGTGACAGCCAGACCCTCGTCCCAATGTGCCACAGCCCAGAGGAAGACGGGAGCAATCTCAGACATGGGGGGATGGGCCGCTGGCAAGTTGTGCGTCCTGCTGCCCTAAGAGCTTCATTAGATGGATTAGGTTCACACACACACACACACAAGCTGAAGAATGCACAGAGATCCCATGCACACTGTGGGGCAGCTGTCTGGAGGCCTTGGACTGACCAGTTTTTCCACGTTCTTGCTCACAGTTCTCAAGACTAAGTTCAGGATCTGCTGGCCACATGACGTCCAAGGTCAGGAGGAGCTGCCTGGGTTGTCCCTGGCTTTGCTCCTCTCCTTAGATTGCAGAATGTCCCTCAGACCTCCAGCCCGGTGATCAGGAGATCATGTGCTCTGGGGTGTGCAACCCAGGGCAGCCTCCAGCTGCTCCGGCCAGAGCACGGGGCATGGGCCAGGCACGCCCAGCGAGACCATCCACCCAGCGCCTCTCCAGCAGCTCCCGTTGGAGCCCGGGCTTCTGTCCCTTGCCTCCTGACTGTGTGTCGTGTGTGTCTCCCTGAGGCATTGGTGACGCTGCAGTGCAGTTCACGGGCAGGAGCGTTTGGACTCCAGTTCCTGGTGGTGGCACGGAGATGATCCACAGGCATATCCCTGAGCTCAGCCATGCCATCTCTGCCATGCTCTGGAGCCAAAGAGCCAGGGCCCCTGGAGGCAGGAAGCCCGTCCTCCCGGGACAGAGGGGAGATGGAGGCCCACTTCCTGGAGGAGACCCTGAGGCCCTTTGGTCTGGTGGATCTGGGAATGCAGTGGCACCACCCCTCCACAGAACGTCTTCATGAATCCTCTCCAGAAATGTTCACTACAACTGACCTTAGGACCATCAGCACAAGAATCTCTACAAAGGAGTTCAATATAGGGAAACTTCCTACTTCCTGTGGCTCTACCTTACCTGGAAGACATCAGCACTCCAGGTGCTGGATGCCCCTTGACTGGTTTTTCACAAACACTATGGACTATCTCATATAAATAATAACACGTGTGGTAGTTCATCCAAGTGTGCTTGCAAATACAGGGTGTGATAAGAAAAACAGATTCTTTTAACCAGGCCTCTGGCCTTGAGCTGGGCTTCACAGAGCTGTCTACATTCCTAAGATAAGAGAAGTTACTAACTGGACTCCATGGTAACAGCTGGCAGGGAGGAGAGAAAGGGGAGAAGAAGAAGCTCTCCCCTTCTCAGATGTGGTCCTTGAAGGGTTAACTTGCTCAGAGCAGTGAGAGAAAAAGCTGCTTTTATGTGAACTTCTGCAGACTGTGAACTTCTGAGCCCCTCCCCTTACCCACTGGGTATAAACTCTGAAACTCCCTGAACTCGGGGTTCAGGGGATTGATTGATTACAGCAAAAGCCGTGCCCTCTGAACCTGGCTGCAGCCAAATAAAACTGTTTCCTGTTCCTATCTGGTGTCTTGCCTCGTCTGTCCCCTTTGGAATGTGGCAGAACGGAGCCCAGAGTGGTGGGTGGCATGCAGACTGGCAGGGATTATACTCATTCCCTGGTGCCTGGTTTCCTTGACACCAGGGTTGCAACTCCAGCTATGGCTTGCTGTTGTCTGGGTACTGGTGGTTCCCAGCTTGTATTCGGATGTTGGCTGGCATTTTGCAAAACAACTATCACGGTGCCTGAAGGAACCTGGGGCCTGGCCAGCGAGCCGCAGGAAGGACTGGTGAATGAATGATAGGTGATGGGCAGGTCTCCCCAGGGGGCAGGGCCTCCAGCAGCCCATGAAGATCTCTAGTTACCAGAGCTCTGTCTCTACATGCTTTCTCCCCCAGGAAGACTTCCTGGGGGCCAGCTGAGGCAGGAAGCTCCTCAGAGCCTCCTCCTGTCCTCCCCGACACAGGCACCGCCCCTGTTCACCTCTGGAGGTGGCCTGGAACAGACGCATCTCTTGTCCCCAGCCCCTGGCTGGAGCCTGGGCAGTCTGAAAAGGTCAGACCCCCTCCTCTCTATTCCAGGGAAGATGTGTGTGTAGGAGCCAGAGGTTTCCACCGCCTCAGGCGGGGACCCCAGGAGCTGGCAGGCCAAGGGAGCCGGGGAGCCACAGGCAGGGCATGGAGGGTCCCGACTGAAGGGACAGCAGACGGCCTGGAATGAGCTGCAAGAGCTGTGGCCACGGGGACTGTGGAGGTCCAGGAGGCCCCGCAGGACTCACGGGGACCTTGCTTCCCTTGTCCAGCAGAGACCTGCATGAAGGAGTGGAGGCTGACCTGTCTATCTGAAGGGTCAGGGCTCAGCCCCTGGACCCAGGAGCAGCGTCTCCGTGGCATAACCTGTCCTGCAAACAGCTCGCAGGGCCGGTCCTGCTAAGGGAAGGTGGTAGGTTCCAGAGGAGCGTTCTGTGTAAACAGGATGTGGCCTTCAAAGTTCCCACGGGGACTCTGAGATTCTGCAGACACGCGACAGCCACGTGGGTGGCGAGACAGAGCCGGTGTGGACTGTCACAGGAATGTGGGAACTGCTTCCAGGCCCTGACGACTCGCTCACCATGGGGATGAGAGCCGGAGAGGGAGGGAGGGAGGGGCTGGGCCCTTCTGTGCTGGGGAAGGTCCTGAGGGGTCACCTCTGTCTTGCTTCCTTCGAAGGAGCCCGGGGCGTTTTTATGAGACAAACCTGCCTCTGCCCCCAGCTTCAGTCAAGAGCAGGCACCTCCACCTGCCCTTCTCAAATCCTCCACGCACTGCTCCGGTAGGCGCCAAGCCTCTGTCCCCTTCTGTGCCCACTTGCCAAGGGGCCCAGGCCTAATGTGGGCCTCTTACAGAGTCCCAGCTCAGTGCTAGTCTATGCTGGGCACCTGGTTTAAGACAGCCCCTCCTGGGGCTCCCAGGACGGCTGTGGCTGGTCCTGCAGGCGCAGGCGCGGTGCTCCTCCAGCCCCCGGGCAGGGAGGTCTTGGGCACCTCGACCCACCTCTCTGCTTGTTCCATCCTCCCCCCAGGGAGCTCCACTTCTCAGCTTCCATGTGCCCCCCCCCCCCACTGCCAGCTCCAGCTCACACCTCCCCCCGAATGCCACACCCCTGTGAACTGCACCCCGACCACCCCTCGCCCAGGAGCCCCTTCGCCAGCACCCTGCAGGAGCCCCTCTCTCCTGCCAGGCTTATCCCGCCTGCCAGGGCCGCGCTGTTCACTGTACGCACAGGAGCCCACACCAGAAAATGGGCCTTCCCCTCCAGCCTCCCCGGACGGCCCTGGCACCTTCTCTTCCTGAAACACACCACTCCCACCCATTCCTCGCCCACTGACCCTCTCACAGGACCATCTGTCCTGGGTCCCCTGGCCCAGGGCTGGAGCCGTCACCTGGCTTCCCTGTTCCACGCAGCTCCTTGAAGCCTCTTGCACTGCGGCCAGGGGACGGCCACAACCCAACGTCCTGGTGGCTCCTCCTCCTGGAGGTGAGTCCGCAGGCCTCTGCTCGTCCTGAGTGCGAGCACTGGTGTTGGGCCCCCTCCTGATCTGGGCAACAGCACAGACGCGTCCCACACCCCAGTCTTCCTGTTGGTGGGTTTGCCATGCTGATGCTCTGGGTGGGATCGCATGACAGGTGGCCCTCTGTCTCGGGCTCCCGTCCACAGCACTACGTCTCGGCCTGCTGGGCGTGGGTCAGTCTTCCTCCCTCGGAGGCCACACAATGTCCTGGAGCACGGCTGGACCTCGTGCGCTCACTCTGACAGACACCTGGGCCAGGCAGGGCTTCGGAATTGCCCCCTTGGTATAGTCTCTTGCCCACTGCCTCCAGGGGTTCTCGAGACCACATGATCTGGGTGGTCCAGCCCTGGGACCCTTCCCCAGCCCCTCACCCTGTCCCTTGGCCTCACACCCCCAGCATCTTCCTGTGGCTTTGCAGGCTCCGTCCTGTCTCAGTCTCCTCCTCGACGTCTGGATGCCCAGGCTGAACCCTCTGCCCTCCCCGCTGACTTGAGCTCGTCCCTTGAGTCCTCACCTAAATGTCTCCGTGGGGCAACCCTGCCCAGCCTCCAGCCACACGCATGCCACGTGTCTGACGGTGGACGCCTGCTGGACCCCCTGAAGTAGAGCCTGCAGGGCCAGGCTGCAGCCCAAGTTTGGCAAGGACAGTGACGAGGCTGATTGCCTTGCAGTCCCCGCTGTACCCCTGCTGAGTGCCTGGCACAGAGCTGTGTTCACAGAGACCATGTGCATTCCTGTGGGGTGTGCGTGTGGACGCATGCGAGAAGTGTCAGGTCGCAGCGCGTCACCACGGTAGCGCGGTTCCCACTTGGCGTCAGAGCCGAGGTGGCATCTGGCATCAGCCAGCGGCTCCCATCCAGTTGGCCACACACATAATTGGTCTATACCCGCAGCAGAGAATGTGACATATTGTTATTTAAAAAAATCAATAAATCATTTGTGAGGCTGTCACCAGCTACCACATGACTGAGTTAACCCCTTGTCTGCTGCCGGCCACCCTCCACCTGGCCTTAAAGTGAAGACTCGCGGGTGCGGCTCCTGCCAGGCAGGTCTTCCAGATGCCTTGATTTGCTGTTTTGAGTCCTCTTTAAGCACCTGGAGAGCAGGACCCTCAGGGACCCTCAGAGCTGAGGCCCTGCCCCACAGAGGTGCCCACCAGCCTCTGTGCGCCTGGCAGGAACAGGGTCAGAAGCCAGGAGGGACCGTGATCTGATGAGAGCTTTCTCCCTTGCACCTGGAGCTTCCAGACGGTCATGTGGTTCCCACACCTTGGTGGCTATTTGGGCCTGAACCCCCAGACCCGACCTCCTGGGGCTACAGAGAGCCCAAGGACACTGCTGCTGTCAGCAGGGGTCTCTTGGATAGAAATGGGCATTGACCTGCCTGGGTCAGCCGATCCTGAGTCAGGGTCACCTTCTCCTCCATACTCAATGCCCCGGGTCCTGCAGTGTCCCCAGGCAACCAGACCCCTTCCCCCTGCTTCCCCAAGACATCTGCCGCCTCCAACTCAGGCCACATCCTTGCCCTGTCCGTCCCCAAGTCCTATGCAGCTGCATGGGCCCTTCCAGAGCATTCTATCCCTCATCTCTGGCTGGGCCTGTGCTCCCTTGGACTCTGGTGTGCCCAGGAGAGCCTGCTGTGACACAGCTCCTGCCCTCTGCTGAGGATGTGGAGGACAGGTGGGCCGTGCTGTGCTCAGGACTGGCTGACTCTGGATGCTGCCCGGGGCCTGCTTCCCTCAGCTGCCCTGAGGGGCAGACTCCTCTCAGCACAAACTGGACCACAGGTTTATTTTGCTTTGAGACACAGTAGATGTTCTGGTGACAGAGCCGCGTCCCCAGTGCTGCCTGTCCTGTCTGGAAGCTCAGTCAGTGCTGATGGCACCCCTGGGCCCAGGCCAGCTCCAGGCTGCCTTCCACCCCAAGGGCATCTCTGGGTGGCTCCTCCACACCGTGGGCCTGTGGGCCCACACCTCGGGGTTCCCTGCCCCAGTTCTTCTTCCCACACTGACCACTGACCACACAGAGCCCTGCCCTCTGTCCGGTGTCCACGGCCCCAGGTCCAGCTCAGCCCAGGTGCCAGCCACATGCTGCCTGCCCGTCCTGGGGCCTCCTTCTGGGGCTCATGGGCACCCCAGTCTGTCTTCTGGTTTCTTCTGATCTTTCTCCCTTGGCACCTCGAGCTTCCAGTCGGTCATGTGGTCCCCTGAGGCCCCGTGGCTGGAATGGACCCGTCGTTCCTTGGGTATCCCTGGCCTGTGAAGTCAGTGGTCAGAGCTGCCTGCACTTTGTCCCTGCACGGTGCACTTGGCAGGGAGGGGTGCAGGCAGCCTGGGGGCTGCTGTGGAGCAGCTCTGGAGCAGGGGAGTGGGGCTTGTCCTGACAGCAGTCAGCCGTCCTGTCCAGGGCCTGTGTGCGCAGCCAGTGGTGGGTCCCCACCAGGGGACACTGGGACAGAAGGCTTCCTGAGTTAGGGGTCTGGCTTCTCTATGGGAACGTGGGTGCTGAGGGCAAGCGCCTGGTAGGGTCAGGGACAGATGGGACCTGCCCTAACTCTCCAACTGGTGCAGGGTACCCCCCTCCACAGGGTCACTCTCCTGGGGAAGGCCAGCACTGGGCGGCTGGGGAAGGCAGGGGGCACCCCACCTGACACACTGAGCCTGTTCAGCCTGTTAAGGGTATTTGTGTGATTTAAAAATGAATATGTTTAGAAAACATTGCTTTCACTTCCGAGCCACCTTCTAAGGGGTGGAAGCCATCCTCGTGTGACAGTGTGACACCTGTCTTCCTCTTGCTCCTCGATTACGTAGCAGCCCGGCAGGCTGGGACCATCCCGGCCCCCCCTGATTGGGGTCTCAGTGCCCCACCCTGCTGCACACACCACTCGGCACGCCCACCCGTGCTGGGCCAGGGTCAGTGTGCAGTCCTGTGGGGGGAGGCCGGAGGCCCTCCCATGACATTGCCCAGGTGGGCCTCAGGGCAGAGAAGGGCCTGCGGTGGGGTTGCAGGGATGGACCGCGGGACCTGTGCCTCGGGGAGGGGGGCCACAGGACAGGGCTGGACGTGCTGAGCCGGAACCCAGCGAGGGTCTGGCGGCCTTGCTGTGCTGGGGCCCAGCACCAGCTGCTCTCCCTGGCGGAGCAGCTCCTCCCCGGCACAGCCCAGGCGGCAGCACAAGCTCAAGACTCTGTGTTGGCTGGGCACGGGGCTGGCCTTGCCAGGCGCCCACTCCGAGCCAGGAGCCCCCTGGCAAGCCCCACAGGACATATTGTACGTCAGATCCCTGGATGGAAGCCCTTCCCAGATGGGCCTTGGCTTGCCCGCGGGAGCGGTGGTGGAATGCGGAGCTCGCCCAGCCTGCTGGCTGCCTGCCCAGCCTGTGGGGTGCTGCCTCCGGAGGGGGGCTGTGGCCTCAGAGTCCCAGGCCTCGGAGGGTCCCACCATGTCCGCTCCTGGGGGCCGCAGTGGCCGGTTGCCTCCACCCCCTCCATTTGTCTATTTTTCGGGTTGAAAAGAATCCGAGCCTGTGTTCATGCCCCCGAATCAAATCATGGCTGCAATTTGTCAAATTATGCAGAGGAGACAGTGGCGAGGAAAAGGAAGTAGTTTGATTCTATTATGTGGAAATTAGCTTGAAACAGAGGCTGTTCGCCTGTTAGAGCAATTTCTCTCCATTTGTTCCCGGGGAAAATTGCCCGAGTGCTGTCCTCATCCAGCCCAGCCGGCTGTCCCCAGGCCCGGGGCGTGGGTGAGTGGGTGGGTGGGCGGTGCCTGCACCAGCCCTGCCAGGGTCTGCTCCCACCAAGAGGTGAGTGGTCAGGAGGCATCCTGGGAACACTCTGCAGAGGGCCAGGGTCAGTGCGCAGTCCTACCTCCCTGTCTGAACCCTCTGCCAACCCCTGACTGCCTCTGAGCCATGTCCTGGTGGCTCTCGGAAGGCCAGACATTAATGCTGAAGGACGGGCCAGCCAAGACCCAGATACAGGGAGCTCTGGGATGGGCAGAGGACGGGGTAGGGCGGGGTTGGGGGAGGAGATGTGTGTGAGGCAGTCCTGGAAGGACAGAATTGCTGCAGGTGACACTAGAGGGGCAGGGACACAGGGGGAGGGACCTTTTACAGGTATCAGGAAGGTGTTTGGAAAAGGTCAGAATTCTGTCAGGGTTAGACCTGGAAGTGAGATCCCGTCTGTGTTGTCTAAGGCGGCTGCCCAGCCCTGGCCCAGCCAGGCAGGCACTGCCATGGGGCACACAGGGAGGCTGCCAAGAGTGATTTGCTGCAGGCCACTGCCCTTCACCAAGATCTCCAATGGCCAGACACAGGCGAGGGCTTGTGTATGTTGCCTGGCTCCTGTCCTGGCCATCGGGGATGCATGCTGTGGTCAGGTTGCCGGCAGTGAACGGAGGCTCAGCTGAGGGTGTGTACCCACCCAGGTCCACATCGGGTCCCGCTGACGCCAGCACAATGCTCATTGGCCCCAGAAAAGCTGGGAGGTGGTGCAGCTGGACAAGGCTCAGCAGCCAGGGCTCTGCAGACCCAAGCCAGGATGCTAGGTGGGTCAGAGCACAGGTACACTCGACCTGGCCCAGGGACAGCTGCCCCCCACCATGGTCACACCCTTGTTTTGGAGTGGCGTTACTTTTTGTGAAGTGCATCTTACGTGATGTGAGATGCACACATCTGGGGCCCAATCTGACGAGTTCTTTCAAAGGCACATTTGCAAGTGCCCAATGTCGGGCAGGCCACAGAGCCCTTCCCACCCTGGGAGAAGCTCCAGGCTATGCTGCCCTGCAGGACACCCACGCTCTGATTCCTTCAGTATGGGGGCTGTTCCTGCTCCTCCACTCAGCACGGGCTTCTGAGGTCCCCCTCTGGCTGGCTCTCACTGTGGCTGTACCGCTGTGGGTGCCGCTCTGGGTGCTGGTCAGGGCCCAATTGCCATGCTGTGAATACCCTTGTGCCCATGTTCTTGAAGACCCACGTCTTGGGTAGGTACCTCTGAGGCCATAGGTAGAAGGTGGATTTTATTCTTGTAAGAAATAGCGAGTCTCCGTGCCCCCTCCACCCTCGCACTGCACGGAGGCCCAGCTCCTACTTCTGCCTAAGCTCTGGGTATACGACGCAGCGGGCAAAAGGACTGTCCTGAGGCTTTCCCTTGTGTGTCTCCTGCTGCTGATGTGCAGCGTCTTTTCACGTGACAATGGCATCTTATCGACACCTGCCCATCTCTTCTTATGAAGTGTCTGTTCAAGCCTTTGCAGCTTTCAACTGGGTTGTGTGTTTTATGATTTGTGAGGATTCTTTATATAGTCCAGACACAAGGTGCGTGTGTGTGCCTGCCTCTCCCAGTCTGTGAAATGCATTTTTAATTTTGTTAACAATGTCATGATGACCTGAACTTTTAAATTTTGGTGGAATTCTATCACATTCTGTCATTTGTCTTTCTTGGCTGGTGCCCTTTGTGTCCAGTGTCACAGATTTGTTCCTTTGTGCAGGGATCCACCTCCTCCAGCCACAGCCTACTCCTACAGTACCACCCTATCAGGGGATTAATTCACTGATTGGGTTAAGGCTGTCATCACCTAATCATTTCACCTCTAAACCTTCTTGAGTTGACTCACACATGAGCTTTGGGGGGACACTTCATATCTAAACCATAACATTCTGCTTTTGTGCCCCAAAAGCTCATGCCCATCTCACAATGTAAAACACATTTAGTCCACCTCCAAGGTCCCCACAGTCCCCACAGGGAGAAGTGGGGCACAGAAAGAAGGGTGGGGACCAAAGCAAGACTGAAGTCCAGCTGGGCAAGCGAGTCCTGCAGCCCCATGTCCAGCACCTGGGGACAAGGCATGGTGACGTTCTGTACAAAGGACTTTGCAGGTGCAGCCCAGATGGCCTCTCTCCTGCCCGTCTCTGCTCAATTCCTGCACTTTCCTCAGTGGACATTCCATGGTACTGGCCGTTAATCTCGGGGGTCTCCACGGCCACTGCGGCCTCCTCCTCACATCTCCACACATCACCGTCTCAGAGGCTCCCTCACTCTGACCCTCTGCACTCTGCAGGCCTCCCCGCCTTCCTTGGAAATCTTGTGGGAGCTTCTGTGACCCCCTCCCTCCAGCATCCTGCATTCCTGCAGAACTGGCCCCACCTGGTGGATGCCACGTCTGCCCTCTGGAGTCAAGCATCCTGGACCTGGCTGCAGCGGCCTCTGAGCGCCTGGGTGGCTGGGCATGGTGAAACAACTTCCTAGACATCCTGGGCCCCCTGTGCAAGCCGACTGACCCACTGGTCCCTTCTCAGAGAAGTTTCTACTTTTACACCCTTGAGCCTGAGACGGGTCTGTTCTTTCCAATTCCTGAGATACCCTCAAGCCATCTTCCCTACTGTCCCTGGGCAAAGTCTCCAGAACTTCTTCAGTGATGGCAATGTCTTTAACAGCCACACCTTTCTTAGCCTCAGGTTTACTTCCACCTCTTAAGTTTAAATTTTTCAGACCTTTCTGCTTTGCTTCCTGAATATCACAATCAACTTGGCTAAAAGCTGCCAGCAATACCCACGCCTCTGCCTGAATGCTATGCTGCCTAGACATTTCTTCTTCCACCCGAAGAAGCCGATCACCTTTAAACTCAGCCTCACAGAAAGTCTCAGGCCACCGGCAAAATGCAGAGAGCTTCTTACCAGATCATACTAGGAATGGTCTCTGGTCCAGTCTCCCAGAGTCCTCCTCTGAAGCCTCATGAGCCCACTCTACTCTCCACAGTCAGAACGCATGCTGGTCTGAGCTCCCACCAGAATCGCCCATTACGCTCCTCTTACACCAATCTACAGCTTTTCTAATTTTCATTGCTAAACTTTCCAGAACTCCTCCCACAAATTCCAAGAAGTTCCAAACGTTCTGAACCACACGGTCAGGTTAGTCACAGCAATGACCCCACTCCTGGTACCAGCTTCTGTTTTAGTCAGATTTTTGCTGCTGTGAACAAAAGACCTGACAAGAGCAATTAAAGGAGGAAAATTTTATTAGGGGGCTCATGGTTTCAAAGGTCACAGTCCACAGATGGCCAACTCCATTTCTTGGAGTGAGACTGAACATCATAGCAGAAGAGTATGTTGGGGGGAAGCAGCTGGGGACATGGAAGGGAAGGGAGAGGGGGGACAGGGAGGGAGGGAGGAGGGAGAGGGGAAAAGGGGAGGGGAGAGGGAGAGGGGGAGAGGGGAGGGCAGGGGGAGGGGGAGGGGAGAGAGAGGGAGGGAGAGAGGGGAAGGAGGAGAGGGGGAAGGGGAGAGGGGGAGAGAGGGAGAGGAAGATGGGGAGGAGGAGGGGGAGAGAGAGGGAGGGAAGAGGGGAGGAGATAGACAGAGAGGGGGAGGGGGAGAAAGAGGGAGGGGGGAGAGGGGGAGGGAGAGAGACAGGGAGGGGGAGGAGGGGGGAGAGAGAGGGAGGGAAGAGGAGGAGGGGGGAGAGGGAGGGGAGGGGGAGGGGAGGGGGAGAGGGAGGGGAGGGGGAGGAGGAGGGAGGGAGGGAGGGGGAGAGGGGGAGGGAGAGAGACAGGGAGGGGGAGGAGGGGGGAGAGAGGGAGGGAAGAGGAGGAGGGGGGAGAGGGAGGGGAGGGGGAGGGGAGGGGGGAGAGGGAGGGGAGGGGGGAGAGGGAGGGGAGGGGGAGGGGAGGGGGGAGAGGGAGGGGAGGGGGAGGAGGAGGGAGAGAGGGAGGGGGAGAGGGGGAGGAGAGAGACAGGGAGGGGGAGGAGGAGGGAGAGAGGGAGGGGGAGAGGGGGAGGGAGAGAGACAGGGAGGGGGAGGAGGAGGGAGAGAGATAGGGAGGGGGAGGAAGAAAGGAAGGGGAGAAGGGGAGGGTGAGGGGGAGGGGAAGGGGGAGGGCAGGGAGACAAGGAGAGGGAGAGGGGAAGGGGAAGAAAGAGAGAAGGCACTCTGCACAAAACATACCCCAACGGTATACCCCCAGGAATCCACTCTCCCTCTCAAGGGATTAACACACCTGGTAGGTTCAGGCTTTTATAATCCAATCATTTCACCTCTAAACCTTCTTGCATTGTCCCACAGGTGAGCTCTGGGGACACCTCACATCTAAACCAGGATGATCTCCTATTATTTTTTACATGTGGTGTGAGGAAGGGAAAGGGGGTAGGGTTCATGTCCCCTGTATGGTCATTCAACTGTTCCAACTTCACTCACTGGAAACGTGTTCTTTACTGAATCACCTGTTCAAGGCATGGGTGACGTACCTGGGGGTGGAGTTCCAACTGGACTGTGTCCCACTGTCTCTACCTGCCCCTTGTCAATACCTCGCTGCCTACTTCTGTGTTGGCCGCATCTTGGCATCGCATGGTGTGACTCTGCCTTGCTCTCAGGATTGCTGCTTCTCTCCAGGGACCCTTCGGACTTTTAAGAGCATTTGAAATTCTGTGTGGTTCTGCTACAAAGCTGTTGGGACTTGATGGAGGTGCACTGAGTCCAACCATCTACCTGAGGTGACGGAACATTCCTGGCACGGAGTCGTCCCTTGGTGGCTCGGGACACCCCTCTGTTCCGTGAGCTCTTGGCTTTCTCTTGACAGTCCTTCTGCAGTTCTGGGCATAGATCTGCATGCCCAGGGCCACGTGGCAGAGCCTCTGGCCGTCTCCTGGATGTGTGGGCCTGTGAAGGCTCTGGGCAGGGGAGGTGGCCACTCGGGGTCTGTGGGCAGCTGCTTCAGCTCACAGTGATGCCCTGCAGGGTCCATTCTCCCACCCTACATCCAGCCCACCGTCTGGAACATCCCAAGCTTCCTTGTTCAGTGGGGCAGCAGAGGCAGGAACAGGACCCCAGGAGCCCCACACCCCATCCCCCTGAAGCTCCCGGGCGTCCAGCCCTGGTCCCTGCTCTTGCCCTCCAGGTTTGGTTGTATGCACACAAAGACTCTCGCCTGGAAAGTTGAGCAGGACCAGCTCCCATCTGTCGTTATGGTTACAAGGAGAGAACAATTTCCTGCGAGGTATCTTCTGATCACCCCGTCGGAGGCTGGAGCAGATTAGGGGAGCTCCGTGGCAACGGCTCTTGGCTCTGCTGGGCCGAGCGACATTTATTTTGACCTCACACGTGGGGTGACCGTCTGCTGGCTCAGTTGTGGGAGATAGAGCGGGTCTCATTAAAACCATCAGAGGGTCTCTCTGCTGGTTTTATTGCAGTGGTAAAATTGCCTTTACGGTGTTCTCTCCAAAATGCCGCATGACAGGCGCTGAGAGGGAGCGGCAAGCCTGGCTGGGCCCTGGATGGGCGGAGGGACCCGATGGCCAAGTGCGAGAGAGCCACGTGGCGGGCTGCCCCCTGGCTGGAGCCCACGAGCCAGGACGAGGGCACACACTCCATGCATGGTGCCCACCTCCCCTGTGCCCCGGCCCAGAGCCACGGAAGGGCCTGGGAAGGCAGGCGCAGAGAGACCTGCAGACCAGAGAGTCACTTACGACCTCTGGCCTCAGGTGAGGGGAGCAGGGGCTCGGCCCCAGGAAGGCCGCTGCAGCCCAACCGCCGTCAGGGGTGTAGTGGTCATAGGGTCGTTGCCGTCCCAGCTGCACCTGTGAGAGAAGGATCCCGGCTTCACTCATGAGCAGACACTGCCCGAGGGCAGGCAGGCCCAGCCAGTGCCCGTGGAGACGTCAGGGGGCAGCTTGTCCCTGGGCCTGCTGCCCTTCTCTTCTTGACCCAAGGGCCCAGCGTGACTCAAAGTCCTGTCCTGTCCCTCCTCTTGCTCCAGTGAGACTTCAGTGTCCCAGTAAGGGTCTTAGTGAAATGCTGACCCTGCCCGCTGACCCCAGGTGAGGGTCCTGGTGAGAGGGGGCTCTCTTTGGGCTAAATAAGGGGAAAGGATGAAAGGGACCTGGATTTGGGGAGGTTGCCCAGAGGGAGCTTCGAGGAGGTGCACTTCAAAGGGCAGAGAGATATAGGAAGCCCCAGACGAGTCTGCAGCTGGGGACCGAGGTCTGGCCTAGGGGCAGCTGGGAGCCATCGGTGTGCAGTGGCACCTAGGAACCTGACCTGGGCAAGGTCACCAGGAGAGGACGGTGTGCACTGGGGTGGGGGACAATGCCGAGGTGGGAGGAAGGGCAGGCAGGGAGTCGGCTGGAGGGGCGTGGGGTTTCTGTTTGGAAACCCATTCCTCCTTTGTGATGACCCCGGGCTTTAAGTTGTCCCCAAGGTCCTACAAGGAGTGCTGACGGTGTAGGCAGGTCTCCCAGGCTGTCCCGGGACTTAAGGTCAGGGAAGGCCTGGACCCCTGGCCTCTCTGCCTTTCCAGGTGGCTCCTTCTTGCAGAAGCCCTGGTCTTTCCAAATCTGGACCAGTTCCCCGTCTCCCTCCTCAGTCCTGGCTCAGGCTTGGAGCAGTGACACCCCCTGCCCCCCCACCCAGGGTCACCCAGTCAGGGTCACTTGGCTGTGTTAGGCCAGTGTGGCCGCTGGGGACCCGTAGCCCCATCTGGAGAGGTGGCAAGGACCAGACTCAGAGACCCTCAGGTCTCAGCACGTGTGACCCCTCTGGCCCTGGGCTGAGCGGGAGAGTGGCTGGGGGGCAGCCCCCGTTGCTTTTTCTGTGTCCCTTTGGCTGGGGGAGGGTGCAGGTCCTCGTGCTGGGGGCAGGTTGGCATGTCTCCATGCAGGGACCATCTGGAGACATCACCGTGAACACAGCCCACCTGCAACACCGCAGGCTTCCCCTCCTCTACGTCTTGTCCTCAGGGAGCACTGCTGACCCTGTCACGTAACCCTGAGTCCACCGCGCTGGGTGCTGGGGCGGACGCCGTGGCTCGGGACATAGACGGCATCGCTGGAGCTCGGCTAGGGTGGAAGAGCACGCCCAGGCCTCGGGGACAGAGGGGCCTGTGGCAGCTGATGGGGACGGTGGCCCTGGAGAGCAGCTGCAGGGTGACTGTGGACTGGCAGGAGATGCTCTGGCCTGCCATGTCCTGTCCCTGGCTTCAAGGCAATGCCATGGGTGACGTGGAGATTTCTCAACAGCCCGCATTCCTAGTGTTTTCAGGGTGAGGACACTGACCGGGAGCAGCCAGCCTCGATGGCCATGGAGCCCATGGACCTGCAGCTTTGGTGGCTCCAAGTGCAGCAGCGTCCGTCCAGGGTCAGTGGCTTCTCTTGCTGTTCTGGGGGCCCAGAGTCTGAGGGGTCTCATGGTTTCAGTTCAAGGTGTGGGCAGAGCGGGGTCCCTCTGAGCTCCGGAAAAGAGCCTCCCGCCTCTCCCAGGTCCCAAGCCTCGCCCTGCCTGTGGCCGGGCCCTGCTCCCCTCCTGGTCTGCCGGGCCCGTGTCCCCCCTCTGGCCATCAGGCCTGCTCCCCCAGCTCCTCCCCCTCAAGATCTTAGTCACAGCTGCAGAGTCCCCTTTGCCTGTGACCAGCTCCAGGATCAGGAGGTGGATATCGAGGGGGGGTCTCCCTCCCCTGCAGCAGCCTCGCCTTTGCCGCTCAGGGCTCCGGGTCGGCCTCACCCAGGACCAACCTGAGTCGTGGCCCTGGGAGCAAGTAGAGGGTGCTCTGCTGGCCGCTGTCCAGCCCAGGGCTCCAGCCCTGACCTGCAGGTCCTCCCCCACTTGCCTGCATCTGCTCAGTGTGTGGCTTCCACAGGCTGGTGACCTGGAGGAGAGGAAACAGGCTGGCCTGGCCAGAGGAGGTCACTCCTCTGCCCCCTGCATGGCCTGCCCGGTCCTCCTGGCCTCTCAGTACCGCAGAGCGCCACCTGCCCCCCGGCCCCCAGCCCTCCCAGCAGGTCTGACCGCTGGGCGCAGCAGAGCCCGAGGCTGAGGTTGCTGCCTTCAGCTTCCAAGTGCCTGGCAGCTCTGTGGTGTGCGCAGGACAGTGTGCTCAGGGGCCTGGCTTGGAGGGTTGGCATCAGTCCTCTCTGGTGACCTCATGGCCTGAGGGGGCAGGCGTTGCACTGAGCTCTGGGCCCAGCACCTCCGCCCGGATGTTGGCAGGAAGGCTGGTGTGGACAGGGCTCACAGAGGCAGCCCCGCCCTGGGCACACTGGGTAGGAAACGGCTGTTAAGTATGAGTGTGTGAGTGTGAGTGTGTGTGTGAGTGTGTGTGTGTGAGTGTGTGTGTGTGAGTGTGTGTATGTGTGTGAGTGTGTGAGTGTATGTGAGTGTGTGTCAGTGCGTGTGAGTGTGTGAGTATGAGTGTGTATGTGTGTGAGTGTGTGTGAGTGTGAGTGTGTATGTGTGTGTGAGTGTGTGTGTATGTGTGTGAGTGTGTGTGAGTGTGAGTGTGTATGTGTGTGTGAGTGTGTGTGTATGTGTGTGAGTGTGTGAGTGTGTGTATGTGTGAGTGTGTGTGTGAGTGTGTGTGAGTGTGTGTGTGTGTTTGGGCAGGGAGTAATAAACTGAGGTCATCGCCGTGACCAGGGTGCCCAGGCTTGGGGGAGGACACCAAGGCAGTGTCTGAGTGTGATCTAGGAAGAGACGTGGCCACCAGCTGCTAAGTGGCCCTGCCCCACCCCTCCTGGGCCTCCCTTTCCCCAGGTGAAATGCCAAGGACCTGGCCAGATGGTTCTTTCTCTGGGTTCCAGGCCAGACTCTGGCGGCTGTGGAGGTCAGTGCCCTCACAGGGCAAGGTGGTCAGGTAAGAAGCAGCACTTCCTTCCTGTGGCTTTCAGACCACTCTCTTGTCTTGACCCACCGGGAGGCAGGGCAGAGACTGGGAGGCAGCTGTTTCCAGACCTGGAGAGAAGCAGGCAGGAGAGACGCCCCCTCAAGGCACGCTTGTGGGGTGGCACCTGAGGAGCATGCGAGGGGAGGCTTGGGTGCCCCACAGGCACGTCCAGGAGGCTGCTGTGCTGAGAGCCGTCTGTGGACTGTGGTGTGTGTGAGGGCCACTGGTGGAGGCGAGGTCCACCGCACCCTTGGGATGGATCTGAAGATTCCCTCAGGATGGGTGGACATCCCTCTGACAGCCTGTGAGCTGCCATCGATGAGGAGATGGAGAGGGAGGAAGGCAGGAGGGGAGGCTCCCAGGGTCTCCACTAGGAGGCCGATTGTCCTCCACGAGGGGAGAGACTCTAGGAGCAACCCCAGAGAGCTGCCAAGCTCAGGGCCATTGAAGTGCCACCATCCAGAGTGGGGAGAGCTCAGGGGTCACACGGGTGCAGGTAGAGGCCCCAGAGGTGGCCCCAGAGCCGCCTGCCTCTGCAGCAGGGCTGAGCCCAGCCTACTCAGGCCCAGCCTCCAGGACACCCAGACAGGCCTCCGAGGGTCAGCTTAGCTGCAGGGGACCTGCCTGCCTGCTGGAGCAAAGTCCAACACTCTTTAAAGGCTTCTCAGCCCACCCAGAGTTCGCATGTGCTCAGCCCAATGCAGTGTCCAGCATCCAGTGAGGGATCCCTGGACCAGCCAAGTCGCGGGAAATTGTCGCTCGGAAAATAGGAGAAAGATGAGTTACCAGACCATAAACAACAGGGGATGGGAAGGCCGTCAGATGTTGGGACACCTGTTTTGAATGTTCTCTGTGCTCAGAGATCTGAAGAAAACCAGGACAGAGGGACAGGAGGGACAGGAGATGGAAGATTCCAGGTGGGAGATTCCCAGAGGCGGCAGATGTACCTTGAGAGGTGAAAACCTCCCTGGACAGGACCGTCCGCCGCAGGAAAGGCAGCGGTATTTAACCCGATGTCACTGAACACGGGCCTGCTGCCCGAGTCCACGGCTCGCGTTTTCCTGAGTCTGACTGGACGGCCGCCCCGTCCTGGTGTGCGGAGCTGGCCTTCCACAGCAGGACCTCAGGGTTGGGCAAAGATCCTGAGGCCTGCGGAGGCTCAAGTCTTGACCCTCTGGCCCTTCACCCCTGGGTCGAGGTGTTTACCTGGTGATCTCTGGAGAAATCGAGAGCGGGCCTGGTCTATCAAGCTGTGGAGTCCTGGGGCTGCGGCTGGGCACGGTGGGGACTGCCCGCCGGAGGCAGACCACTGCACCCAGGGCCTCTGCCCTGTCGCCTGGGGCCTCTCTCCTCCCTGTTGACAGGGACGTCCTCTCATCCCTCGCCCGGGGTCAGCACAAGCCCAGCCTCGGGCTGCTGACGGGAGGCAGTGGCAGGCCTGGGTCTGGGGTGTCGGGCTGTGAGTGTGCCTGCAGTCCCAGGGCCCGGCTCCCGACAGGAGGGCGGCCTCTACCCACACTGGAGGCCCCCTTCTGTCAGTTTTTAGCTGACATCTATAATTTGGAAAGCCATAAAAATGAATATAGATGAAATATTAGAGGGCGGCAAGATGAGGAGAGCTCCAACAAAGAGGCTCTCTCTGCTTTAAACAGGCCTCAAAGCAGCCCTCGCCCCCCTCAGCCCGCTGAAATTGATTCATTGACCAAATTGGCCATTTAAAATTCAAAAGCCTCAGCCTCTGAGCGTGGCTCCCTCCTCCCCAGATTTATGGGGCCCCGGAGAGGCACCCCAGCGTCCCGGCTTCTTTTTTAAGGATGATCTACACAAGGCTCTCCCTGTTCCTGGGGGGACGCCTCCCCAGCTCCCCCTGGCCTGGGTGGCCCCCGACCTCTGCAGGTGTCTGCCAGGGCCCTCTGCAGGGCTGGCCTCCTGGAGATCCTACTGTGGTCAGTCAGACGCTCTCACCTCCAGGGACGAGGACAGGAGGGGTGTCCACTGGAGGGAGACACAGCGTGCAGAGGGCCCCGGGGCCTGGTGCTGGGCAGCAGCTGGAAGAGCCGGGGCTGCCCTGCCTGGCCACAGGGAGGCTGAGGTCCAGGCCTCCATTTTCTAAGCACACCTGCTGTCCCGAGCAGAGGTGCAGGTGGCTTGGGGTTTGAGCTTGGAGGCCACACGGGGGCAGAGAGAACCTTACGACAGCCCAGGGCAGCAGGGTGCCCTCTGCCTCCCCGGGTGGACCACCTGGTGATGCTCCTGGGAATGCCTGTCCAGGGAGAGTCGCCGGAGGCCGGGGAAGAGGCAGGTCCCCAGAGCTCTGCTCCACACGCAGGAGCACCCACCAGCCCAGAGACCAGCCCTCGGGGGGCCAGGGCAACAGAACGGGGTGCTCAGTCTGAGGCAGGGCCTCTCTGGGGCTCCGAGGGGCCTGATGCACTGGGCAGCAGATCTCAGGAGACTCAGGGGAAGCAGCTACTTTCTAACTCAAGAATGACGGACACTGCCCTGGACTTGCCCTCTGCCCGTCACCCATCCTGGCTGCACAGGGCATCAGAGGTCCCCTGCGTTCGCATCATGGCCCACCCTGCCTGGGACCTGCCTGAGGCTGGACCAGGCCCGGTCACCTGTGAGCCAGATACCCAACACACCTGGTGCTCGGCAGGCTTGGGACAAGAGTTTGGCTCCCAGGTGTCCCTGAGCAAACCTGGGTCCCTGGGCATCGTGACAGTCCTGGAGGAGAGAAGAGTGGGGGGACAGGAAGGCAGCAACTGAAGCTTCGCCAGCCAGCCTGCAGGGAGCCCGTGGCTGCCACCCACGCAGGGCCAGACTTCCACCTCCCGGGAGGCCCTGGTTGAGGCCAACTCCTGATGCGGTCATTTCCAGGCTCTCTGGCTTGTGGAAGGGTCAGCAGAAGCCCCAGGTCATTTGGCCATGAAAGATGGGTGCTGGCCATTGAAGGATGGCCTGTGGGTACCAAGGGGGCCTGTGGGCACTGAGGAGATGCGGGCACTGAGGAGATGTGGGCACTGAGGAGATGCGGGCACTGAGGAGATGCGGGCACTGAGGAGATGTGGGCACTGAGGAGGTGTGGGCACTGAGGAGGTGTGGGCACTGAGGAGGTGTGGGCACTGAGGAGGTGTGGGCACTGAGGAGATGTGGGGACTGAGGAGGTGTGGGCACTGAGGTATGTGGGGACTGAGGAGGTGTGGGGACTGAGGAGGTGTGGGCACTGAGGAGATGTGGGCACTGAGGAGGTGTGGGCACTGAGGAGATGTGGGGACTGAGGAGGTGTGGGCACTGAGGAGATGTGGGCACTGAGGAGATGTGAGGACTGAGGAGGTGTGGGCACTGAGGAGATGTGGGCACTGAGGAGATGTGGGCACTGAGGAGGTGAGGGGACTGAGGAGGTGTGGGCACTGAGGAGGTGAGGGGACTGAGGAGGTGTGGGGACTGAGGAGATGTGGGGACTGAGGAGGTGTGGGCACTGAGGAGGTGTGGGCACTGAGGGATGTGGGCACTGAGGAGGTGTGGGCACTGAGGAGGTGTGGGGACTGAGGAGATGTGGGGACTGAGGAGATGTGGGGACTGAGGAGATGTGGGGACTGAGGAGGTGTGGGCACTGAGGAGATGTGGGCACTGAGGGATGTGGGCACTGAGGAGGTGTGGGCACTGAGGAGGTGTGGGGACTGAGGAGGTGTGGGCACTGAGGAGGTGTGGGCACTGAGGAGGTGTGGGGACTGAGGAGGTGTGGGGACTGAGGAGGTGTGGGCACTGAGGAGATGTGGGGACTGAGGAGGTGTGGGCACTGAGGAGGTGTGGGCACTGAGGAGGTGTGGGCACTGAGGAGGTGTGGGCACTGAGGAGATGTGGGGACTGAGGAGGTGTGGGGACTGAGGAGGTGAGGGGACTGAGGAGATGTGGGGACTGAGGAGATGTGGGGACTGAGGAGATGTGGGGACTGAGGAGGTGTGGGCACTGAGGAGATGTGGGCACTGAGGGATGTGGGCACTGAGGAGGTGTGGGCACTGAGGAGGTGTGGGGACTGAGGAGGTGTGGGCACTGAGGAGGTGTGGGCACTGAGGAGGTGTGGGGACTGAGGAGGTGTGGGGACTGAGGAGGTGTGGGCACTGAGGAGATGTGGGCACTGAGGAGGTGTGGGGACTGAGGAGGTGTGGGCACTGAGGAGGTGTGGGCACTGAGGAGGTGTGGGCACTGAGGAGATGTGGGGACTGAGGAGGTGTGGGGACTGAGGAGGTGAGGGGACTGAGGAGATGTGGGGACTGAGGAGATGTGGGGACTGAGGAGATGTGGGGACTGAGGAGGTGTGGGCACTGAGGAGATGTGGGCACTGAGGGATGTGGGCACTGAGGAGGTGTGGGCACTGAGGAGGTGTGGGGACTGAGGAGGTGTGGGCACTGAGGAGGTGTGGGCACTGAGGAGGTGTGGGCACTGAGGAGGTGTGGGGACTGAGGAGGTGTGGGCACTGAGGAGATGTGGGGACTGAGGAGATGTGGGGACTGAGGAGGTGTGGGCACTGAGGAGGTGTGGGGACTGAGGAGGTGTGGGCACTGAGGAGGTGTGGGCACTGAGGAGGTGTGGGCACTGAGGAGGTGTGGGCACTGAGGAGGTGTGGGGACTGAGGAGATGTGGGCACTGAGGAGATGTGGGCACTGAGGAGCTGTGGGCACTGAGGAGGTGTGGGCACTGAGGAGGTGTGGGCACTGAGGAGGTGTGGGGACTGAGGAGGTGTGGGGACTGAGGATGTGTGGGGACTGAGGAGGTGTGGGCACTGAGGAGATGTGGGCACTGAGGAGGTGTGGGCACTGAGGAGGTGTGGGCACTGAGGAGATGTGGGGACTGAGGAGGTGTGGGGACTGAGGAGGTGTGGGCACTGAGGAGATGTGGGGACTGAGGAGATATGGGCACTGAGGAGGTGTGGGGACCGAGGAGGTGTGGGCACCAAGGAGATGTGGGCACTGAGGAGATGTGGGCACTGAGGAGGTGTGGGGACTGAGGAGGTGTGGGGACTGAGGAGGTGTGGGCACTGAGGAGATGTGGGCACTGAGGAGGTGTGGGCACTGAGGAGGTGTGGGCACTGAGGAGGTGTGGGGACTGAGGAGGTGTGGGCACTGAGGAGGTGTGGGCACTGAGGAGGTGTGGGGACTGAGGAGGTGTGGGCACTGAGGAGATGTGGGGACTGAGGAGATGTGGGGACTGAGGAGGTGTGGGCACTGAGGAGGTGTGGGGACTGAGGAGGTGTGGGCACTGAGGATGTGTGGGCACTGAGGAGGTGTGGGCACTGAGGAGGTGTGGGCACTGAGGAGGTGTGGGCACTGAGGAGGTGTGGGGACTGAGGAGATGTGGGCACTGAGGAGATGTGGGCACTGAGGAGGTGTGGGCACTGAGGAGGTGTGGGCACTGAGGAGATGTGGGCACTGAGGAGGTGTGGGGACTGAGGAGGTGTGGGGACTGAGGATGTGTGGGACTGAGGAGGTGTGGGCACTGAGGAGATGTGGGGACTGAGGAGGTGTGGGCACTGAGGAGATGTGGGGACTGAGGAGGTGTGGGCACTGAGGAGGTGTGGGGACTGAGGAGGTGTGGGGACTTAGGAGGTGTGGGCACTGAGGAGGTGTGGGCACTGAGGAGGTGTGGGGACTGAGGAGGTGTGGGCACTGAGGAGGTGTGGGCACTGAGGAGATGTGGGGACTGAGGAGGTGTGGGGACTGAGGAGGTGTGGGCACTGAGGAGATGTGGGGACTGAGGAGATGTGGGGACTGAGGAGATGTGGGGACTGAGGAGGTGTGGGGACTGAGGAGATGTGGGCACTGAGGAGGTGTGGGCACTGAGGAGGTGTGGGGACTGAGGAGATGTGGGCACTGAGGAGGTGTGGGGACTGAGGAGATGTGGGGACTGAGGAGATGTGGAGACTGAGGAGGTGTGGGGACTGAGGAGATGTGGGCACTGAGGAGGTGTGGGCACTGAGGAGATGTGGGGACTGAGGAGATGTGGGCACTGAGGAGGTGAGGGGACTGAGGAGATGTGGGGACTGAGGAGATGTGGGCACTGAGGAGGTGAGGGGACTGAGGAGGTGTGGGCACTGAGGAGGTGTGGGGACTGAGGAGGTGTGGGGACTGAGGAGGTGTGGGCACTGAGGAGGTGTGGGGACTGAGGAGATGTGGGGACTGAGGAGATGTGGGCACTGAGGAGGTGTGGGCATTGAAGAGATGTGGGCACTGAGGAGATGTGGGCACTGAGGAGGTTTGGGACTGAGGAGGTGTGGGCACCCAGGAGGCCTGTGGGCACTGAGGAGATGTGAGTGGGTCTCTCAAGCCCCAAGCCTGTGGCCTCTGGAGCCCCTCACCCCTATGGCAGGAGGTCATCCTAGGCCTGGCCAGACCCCTGACCAAGGCCACAGCCTCCTGGGCAGGCCGGCTTCTTCACATGCCAACTCTGAGCTGGGATCCCCGCGGCCTTTGCCCCCCGCAGCCTCGAGTCTCCATGTTAATTACTCCATCTTATTTTGTAACTTTAATTACATACTAAGTGACATACTAAAAAACCGTCGTTAAAATTTAAGCCTTTGTAATAACACCATTTTATTACATTTTGATGACTTTATAACTGCGATACTTTATTATTCGTTCCATGTTATTTTATGAAGGCACAGTGAGATTTTTAATATCTAATTATAGAACCGGGCGATCATTAAACCCCAAGCGTAAGTGAGCGGCAGCCTGGGTCCCCAGGAGTGCTCTCGGCTCCCTCTGCGGTCACCTGGGGTCCTGTGTGCTGGGTGGGTGGGCGGAGGGACCTGTCCTGTGGTCTCAGAGGCCACATGGAGGGCCATGAGCGGAGGTTGCAGCCAGACGGCATCTTCCAGAGACACCTCCAAACATCTGGAGAGCTGCCCATGGAGGACCCTGGGGCTGCTTCTCTGGGCCACTCCCTGCAGGTCGACTGGCCTGCTGCACTCCTCCAGAGGTGACCTCCAAATTCTGAGGCATCCTGGGCTTTGGGACCTGGGGGCATCCTCCATGAGGGGCTGGGGAGCATCTCCTCTGGGATTTGAGAAGAACCCCGGGGACTTCTGGTCAACCTGCTGCCTCTTATAGAAGCAGAAATGCAGCTGAGGAGGGGCTCTGCCCGAGCTTACCCCGGAGGTCAGCGAGGCCAGGGAGGCCCAGGTCTCTCCCACCCCAGAGGATGGAGCATCCTTGACATAGCTAAGGTCAGGGGCAGGTGGGGTGAGGGGACCTGCAGGGGGCACTGCAGGGTGGGAGAGGAGCAGGAAGGTGAGACCGCCGGCTGGGTGAGGGCTGCGAGCCGGCTCGCCCTCCCTCGTCCCCGGCAGGAGGGGCCCCCCAGGAGAGCTGTCGTCCACCCTGGCCAGAGGCTCCCCAGGCTTGGCTTACTTCTGCACTGAGAGCCCCCCGGGGCCGAGAGAGAGCCCTGGGCTCAGTGAGGAGGGCTTCTAAGAGAGCTTGCTGCTGGGAAGGCTGCTCCTGTCCTCCAGGCCGTGCCCCGCCTCTGCCCCGCCTCTGCCCCTCACCACCGCCTGCTCCGCTGCAGCCCCAGTGAGCTCCCACGCGTCCTGGCCTCTCTGTTCTTCTCAGCCCTCAGTCTGTTAGAAGCCCAGGAGGGTGGACCTAAGGCCTAGGAGAGCCCCTGTCCCCTTCTGATCCCTGGGTTCCCACTGGATACTCTATTTCTCTCTGGTTCCTTGCTGGGCTTGTGAGCAGGCCACGGGGCAGCTGGGGACCTGCTCTAGGACCAGGCTACTGGGCACCTGGGCCTGTGGGTCATGGTACCACCCACTGCTGAGCTGCGCCCCGTGTCACTTGCTGCCTTGGAGGAGGTGGTCTGGGCAGTAACTCCTCTGGGGCAGACCCTCCCCGATGGCAGACCTAGAGGAAGAGGCCTCCCCTTCTTCCACCCCTCCACCCCTCGAGGTCTAGGCACAGAGGCACTGCACCAGGAGTCTGGAGGTCCCCAGGGGCCATTGGGGCCCAAGTACCTTCGAGAAGTGGCTTAGGGCCACTCTGCAGGCTTGGAGGGACAGGAATCTCTGGCAGAGCCCCCACCAAGCTCTAGAAGAACCTGAGGGGCCAGAGGCTTCTGTGCCTGTGCAGTGAGGGCTGGTGGGGGCCATGTCCCCTGGTCTCAATGCACAATGGCTTGGATCTGGCTGGTGTCTCTCTGCGACCCTGGTGCTGGCAGGTGAGCTGGGGTCAGGAGTCACCCTCGCAGGGAGCATCTGCAGGGGGGCCTCCCAGGAATGAGCCAAGATGCATCTATCTACCTCCACGCCCGCCCAGGGCCGCGGGGAGCAATCTTCTCACTGGGAATGAAGTGGCTGCAGCACGAGGCTCACTCTTTCCAATCCCATGATTCAGTGGCTTTGTTCAGGCCCTGGCAGGATCTGATCATCCCAGAAATCATATTGCTTGCTTGTCCCACTCGGAGGGAACTCAATTACCTGGAATCAGGAGCAATCAGCATCTCGCCAGCCGCAGCAATGACGTGGTCCCAGAGCCGTGCTGGCCTGCCAGTCTGCAGATCTGACGGGGCAAGCGTCCCCGTGCTGTGTGAAAGCTTTGAGGGTTCCCAGGACATCGCCAGTGACTTGGGTGTAGGACTGCGGCAATCATGGGCTGGACACTGCTGACCTTTCCCATCTGCCTAAAAGTTAGCAAATGGAAAGCTGAGGAAATGAAGCCCCGCTGCAGAAGGGGCCAGAAGGATTCACCCTTTAGGGGTGTCTTTCCACCTGGGGTACCCCAGCACCTGAGAAGAAGGAGGTCTGCAGGGCAGTGGTGTCCTGGGGCTGACACTGACAGGCAGGCCTGGATTGGGCCAGGAAGGGACTTACCTGTCCGCACCTGTGTCTTCCAGCTCCACCTGCCTGCCCAGGAAGCTGGGCTCTGCCTCAGTATCTGGGAGCAGCCTGGGATCCAGGAGCCCCTCAGTGCGTCCCAGTCCTGTGTGAAAGGGTCCTGGCTTCAGGCAGATGGGCCAGGCCGGGGCAGGTGGGCTCAGCCCTCTGTCTCCTGCTCTCCCTGCCTGCTTCGCCTCCCTCCTCAGCCCCCTGCGCAGCTGCCTCTAAGCCCCTAGACCTGCTCCTGCAGAGGGGCTGCATGGAGGTGGGTGGCAGAGGCCCTGGGGGGTGGGTTCCCCGCTGCAGGGGATCTAGCCAGGCCTGTTGGCAGAGGGCAAGTGCACAAGGAGCCTTTCTCAGCCAGCTCCCCAAGGCCTGGGCGAGAGTGGCCAACCTGTCCGAGCCGCGTTTCCTCATCTATGGAGGGAGGACCTTATTATTCATTCCTCCTAGGTGTCTTTCTAACTGAAGAGTTTAGTGGATTTTAGAATATTCACTGCAATCAGTAAATCGTGCACACTATGACCATAATCTAACTTTACAATATTTTCATCATCTCCAAAAGAAACCCTGCGTCCATCAGTGGCCTCCCCCTCCTCCACCCCTCGCAGCCACTAACGTGCCTCTGTCTTGACAGATTGCCTATTCCAGAATTCTCCTCCTGAAGGAGTCGTTTCAGTTGATCTTTGGTGACGGCTCCGTCTGTGAATGTCTTCCTCTGTGTTAAAGAGTGTGTCAGGGCCTCTTCTACTCGTGGACAGTGGGGGGCCCTTCTCCTAAGTGAACGTGCACCCTGCTTTCCCACCATGGGCGCGAGGCCACACTGTTCTGTTCTTCCTTTCTCCCCTCCTGCCCTCCTCTCTCCCGAATCCTTGAGGGTGCAGCGGAGCCACATGGGTGCCCAGGCCCTGAGCCCGGGGCCCAGCCCCTTCTGCAGGCCCTCTGAGGCTGTGTTCTCTGCAGAGCAGGAGGGGCTGGGCCCACCGGGCGGCAGCTCACCAGGCCTGAGGTTCTCACCCTTGGATGAACAAAGGTCCGTCACTCCTGACATTCTCCTGCTTTTCCTGACAGTCACAGTGCCATCTTGGATGCCAGGCTCCGTCCGCACAGAGGTAGATAAACAAATCAACCTGAAGCAACAGTGCAGCGCAGAGCGGCCCCAGGGGGAGAGTCCACGGGCTCATTAATGCTGAAATCACTTCCAGGTGTGCCGGGTGCGCCGGGACCCTTTCCTCGGGTCTCAGGGACCACCCCTGTCCTCTGGCTGAGCTCTGCTGGCTTCACTAGTGATGGAAACACCCCACCACTGTGGCACCTTGTGGCACCCTGCTACCCACAGCCTGGTGCTGAGGCTCAGAGGCCGTCGGCTTGTCCTGAGCCACCCTGGGTGCTGTCCCTAGGGCCGAGCAGGCACACTGCCTCACGTTCTGTGCCCAGGTCCCCCAGTAGAACCTGCCTGTCCAAGGGGAGGTGGGCTGGGGGATTGGAGCTGGGCGGGTTGGGCAAGGCCCAGGGGGACCACTGTGGGAGTCAGGGCTTCTCCTGGTGTCCCTCCTCCAGCAGGACCAGGCGGTGCTTTTGCTGACTCCTGTGTGCTCCCCTGCTGACCCCGTCCTCCTGTGGAAGACACTGGGCCTCAGCACCTGTTCCCTTCACCCCACCCCAAGTCTAAGTGTTGACCTCTGACAACAGAGAGTCAGATGTCCCCCGAGTTGACAGGTTGAGACCTCCTTGAACTGGTCTGGACTGGCCAGTGAGGTCCTGGGAGCTGGCCTGGAGCAGAGCTGGGGGATCCTGCATGTCCTGTCCTGGCTGCCCTTGGGAGGGGCCTGGAAGGCACATGCCCTGTGGGGACGTAGATATGATCAAGAGGACCAAACAGCCCGCAGGCTGCAGGAACATCCACTGGCAGTGGACGTGCCCTAGGAAGCTCGGGCATGGACGCTGCACTGTGTAGAAGGGGGACGGAAGAGGGGGCGGGGGAGAGGAGGAGAGGGAGGAGGTGGCGGTGGCTGCCGTCCTGGAGGAAGCTGGGAAGGGACAGTGCTTAATCGGTGTTGGGCACCTGTTGGCCCTGGAGGGCCGGCGTGTGCTGTGCTGGTGTGCAGTCCGTCCATAAACCCAGGGCGGGATCGGCAGGGCTGCCTGGGAGGAGGCAGCAGCCCTCTCCAGGTGCCCCAGCCTGCCCGTCCCCTCGGGGCCAGCCAGGCCTGCAGGTCTGGGTGCTGACAGGGCTCCCTGCTGAGCCTATGTGGGGTGTGTGTGGGGCCCCTCCTGGCGGCTGCTCTCCACGGCCCCTCTCCGTCCTCGTGCCGCCCCCTTTCCTTTTCTGTGCTTTTGCCCTCCACCCGCCCCTTCCCCTTACCAGCTCCCACCCAGGCCCGCAGCCTTTGCCGGTAGAAGCCTGGCCCCGCGGCCCCTTGCACACCGCCCGCCCCAGGTGAGTGGCCCTCATCTTGCTCAGATTTGGAGCACTTCCCTGGGGATCCCCTGGTTTGGGGTCTGAGGTCATTTTCCTGCCTCTGAACAACGCCAGACAGGAGCCTCCTGCCCCACCTCTTCCCAGACCAGCGCAGAAGTCCCAGGACTGCAGGAACGCTCCTCGGAGTCCCTCTCAGGAGGTTCCAGCCCTCGGGGCCTCCGAGGGCGCCTGGGCTTTGGACCCTGAGGAGGGGGTCATGGTAAAGTCAGGTCTCAGGTGTCCTTCAGAGTCCTCAAGAGGTCAGGACACAGACACAGGGACGACCCTGTGAGGACACCTGTCACAGGTGGCCGTCTATGAACCCAGGAGAGAGGCTCAGGAGAAGCCGCCACGCCCTGGCACCTGGCTTCAGCCTCCAGGACTGTGAGAGACGGACGCCTGTCATCCGTGCTGTGCTTGGTACGAAGCTGGGGCAGCGCCTGGCGCTGAGAGAGCTCAGACGGTTTTCCCCTGAATGGTGGCACGAGAATTCCTTCCAAGCTGTGTCCAATTCTCCCTGAGAACAACATGAGCGCACGGCCCCACTGGCCACACAGGGGCTGCTACCCTGACCCCGAGGATTAGTGGAGAATTTGTCACAGGCCACTAGCCGTGTGGACCGGCTCTTTGTGCGTTTGGCGTTAGCTTTCCCTGCCGGTTGGTGCAGGCTCCCTGTGTCCTACAGGGACATCTTTTTGGTGGCCAGGCTCATGGTGAGCCGCTTTTTGTTTCTGCAGGCTTAGCCTCTGCTGACCTCACTTCAGGTGTCCATCCCAGACCTGTCCTGAGCACATCCCAGATGCTACTCAGAATCTGAGACGGACTCCTCCAGGTGCTGCTCGGCTGCCAGCCTGGTTACTGCCCAGCTGTGCGGCCTCCTGGATCCTCCACCAGCATTTTCATTTGTTCATTTTGTTCTGCTTTATTTTACACGTGAGTCTTTGATCCAGATGGATGTTGTGGACAGACTCGTTTCCTGCCCTCTCCATCCCCAGATTCTTATTTCTGAAGAGATGATGTGTTGACTTCTGTGTGATCAGATGACATCGTTAGTGTTCTCATGGTGAGTGGTCCTACGCGTGCTTCTCCTGTGGCCGGCTGCTGCCCTCTCCACTCTGCAGGCTGTGTTCCCTGCACCCGGCAGCACTGGAGATGGAACCCAAGGCTCCTACACCCGAGGCAAGGCCCCTCCATGAGCCTCACCTCAGCCCTTTTGTTCTATTTGGGACAGGGTCTCCCTGAGTGTCCCGCTGGCCTGACCCCTCCCTCTTCTTCCCGCCCAGCCTCTGCATGCGGATTGTATCAGTCAGAATCTTACCTGGACACCAGGAACCATGCCAGGCCCTTCAGCAGAGGGAATTTCATGCAGGGAGTGGTTATAGGGTGGGAGACGGAGAAGCCGTACACGGTGGAGAAGCCCAGGGCGGGGATGGAGGCACAGGTGGAGGGGGCCCACCATGGCGAGGGCTCCCCGGCGCCATCGAGACCACAGAGAAAGTGGATTGGGGGTGTGCTCCAGCCACCAAGGGTAGCAGCCATTGCCGGAGTAACTGGGGAGGGAGGGACAGAGACCCTGCGCGGCCCCTCCTCCTGTGGTTCCATCTCGGTCAGCACCTCCCATTGGCCTGACCTCCCAGGAAGCCCAGGGGATGGGGCAGCTATGAGGAAGACGGGGGGGGGGGGGCGGGGTGGGGAGGGATGTTCTGGATGGAGCCAGGCACACAAGCCCAGCACCCTCGTGCCAATCTCAGGGCTCGTGCCCGCTGTTGTGGTCAGACTGGTTTCCCGTCCTCTCCATCCCCAGATTCCTATTATCTGAAGAGATGATGTTGATTTCTGTGTGACCAGATGACATCGTCTCGCCTCAGCACATTTATGTTAACTCCAATCAGGACCTCCAATGTCTGGTGGTCTGGCTGGGTGTGAGGCGACCCCCAAAAGCTCATGTGTGAGGCAGTGCGAGAAGATTCAGGGGAGAAATGATGGACGGTGAGAGTCTCAACCCCATCAGTGGGTCAACCCCCTGGTGGGACTGAGTCGTGCCTGGAGTGGCGGCTCTGGCTGGGAGGTGGCACTGGGCATGGCTTTGGGTCTCTATTTGAAACCGTAGAGAGGAGTCTCTCTGCTTCCTGGTCACCCTGTGAGCTGCTCGCCTCCGCCACACACTCCGCCATGATGTCCAGCCTCACCTGGAGCCCGAGGAGTGGAGACCTCTGAAACCCTGAGCCCCCAAATAAACTTGTCTTCCCTAAAATTGTTCTGGTCAGATCACAGCAGTGAAAAACCTGACCCGAACCCTGGGTTTATAAAAACCAGGTGTTTGAGCTGCAGGTGGATCTCAGCGGTAGAGCACTCGCTGGCCTGTGTGAGGTTCCATCCCAGGAGGCAAAAACGGACCAGGGAGCGGAGTGCTTCCTTCTCCTCCAGCCTGCGCACCCTGCGTCTCCTTTCCCTATTGCGACGGCCAGGCTCCCAGTGCAGCTCCAAAGTGAGAGCCGGGCCTCCCTGGCTACCTCTGCATTTTGATGGAGAGTTTAGTGTTTTGTGACTTGGAGACCATTTTTCCAAGCAGTTCCTAGAGGGCAGCTGCAGGAAACTGTGACGTTGGCTGCCCCCATCCCCTTAGAGTGGGCAGTAAGGGTGCCCAGGGGGTCAGACAGTGCCTTCCACAGACGGCAAAGGCAAGATCTGTAGGGCCTTGGTTCTGGGTCAAGATGACCCCAAAGTGCACGAGTGGTGTCCAGCTGAGGAGGAGGAGCCTTCCTGGCCACAGACCTTCCATGGAGCTGCACAGAGGCCTGCGACTCAAGCTGAATGAGGGGGTGAGGGTGGGTGCTGGGTCCATGATGGGGGGCAGGAGCACAGTGTACCCCACAGGCAGGAGCAACAGGAGCTGACTCGGGGCCTCCTCCCCGGTGCGCCACCCTTTCCTACAGGGGTCACACAGCAGAACTCGGATCAGACCTCGTCAAGGTGGGCTGGGGGCCCTCAAGGGGATGTGCAAGATGTCGGGGTCTGGAGGGCCCACTCCCCGGAGCTGGCGGCTGGGACTTAAGTAGTTTCCTCTTAGCGTTATTTCACTCAGGGTTGTGTGTGGGACTGACCTCTGAGCTTTGTCCAAGGCCTCTCCTGCCGCTGCGGGGGGCATTGTGTGTGGGTGGTCAGCCTGCCCGGAGGAGCTGGATTTCCCAGGGTGAACTGTCCTTGCCTTCCTGGTCACTGGGCACTGGTATCTCTGGATTCCACTTGCTAAGACTCTCTTTGGATTCTGTTTTATATAGTGACTCGTTTTGCAGAAGTCTTTCTCTGTTCTCTTAATTATGTGATTTACATTTCTCTGACCTCATAAAGTGAGCTGGAGGTTTGCTGCCTTCCGTCTGCCCCCTAAAACTCAAGGTGACACTGGGATCCTTGCATAGATGAAGTGAGTCTGACCTCGCGGTCCCGGGGACCTTTGAGAGCGGCTTTGCTGAGGTATAAGTGACCTGCCACGTGGCCACCCATTAAAGGGCACCCTGGTGTGTTCTCGCCTGCCCACAGGCTGTGGTGCCACCAGGCCCATCTGAATTGAGGACTCCGCTGTTTCTCGGGGAAGAGACCCTTATCCATTAGCGGTCGCTCCCACCCCCCATCCCACGAGGAGAGAAGAGCACAGTACACCCCATGTCCCCAAGTGCCCCTCTCCATTCCCTGGCCAGCCTGGAAGTAGGGAGGGCAGGTCTGGCCGAGGTCCTGCGGGAAGGACACTGGCCTCTCACGTGTGCTGGGGTCAAGGCTGCTGGTGTGCCCGTGGACAGCCGCGTCCTTGCAGGCACGCTGAGCCCTCGAGGTGCTGGTTGTGCCCTGGGCTGGACAAGCCCATGCCGTCTGTAAGCCAGCCTGTCACCCTATCTGTGATGACTGACCTCAGGGACCAAGCCCTGTCAGAGGGCTCACCCAGGCCGCTCCTAGGCCCACCTGGGGGTGGAGGGGGGCTTCTTTCAGTGACAGGGAGGTTCTGGTTCTGGATGAACACCCATCTCCAGGTATAGCAGGGTCTCCCAGCAACCCACCTCCCACTGGCACCACTGGGCTGGGCAGTGCCCTCCCCGCCCCAGCCCTGTGGACCTCCCACCCACTCTCTCCCCACAGACTCGTCCATCGGGGACGCCTCCTGCCAACACAATCTACACCGGGCCATCCTGGTCCCTAGCTCTTCCCCCAGTGTGGAGTTGGGCCCACGCCCCGCGCCCCGTGCCACCCAGCCCTGTCTTGTTTTCTGCTGGGATTGTCCCAGTTCCCACCTTAGGTCTAGGATCTGTGCTGAGCGTTACTCAGTACATGATGATTTCGGGGCCCAAATTCTCTCTGATGTTGACCTGGAACGATCATCCTCTTCGTTATCTGCCCTGGTGCCTGTGGAAAGCCAGTCGGCCGCGCAGCGCTGGTTTCTGCAGCCCAGCTCCACCCCTGGGGCTGCCTGTCTGTCCCTGAGCCAGGGTTCCCCACCACAGCTTCCGGGGGGTCCTGCCGTCAGGAGTGGCTCCTCCGCCTCGTTCTCCCTCTCCATTTCTGCTCTGCCCGTCGGCTTCCTCCCGTGTCCAGGTGAACTTACGGTCAGCTTGTCAGTTTCCGTAACAAACTGGCCGGTTACGTCCTAGGGACCACAGTGAATCGGTAGCTCCATTTGAGGAGCCTGTTGTGATAACAGTAAGTCTTCCATTAATTTCGATTGCCTTTAATTTCTTTCAACAATGTTTATAACTCCCAGGGTGCAAGTCGCACACTTCTGTGACAGTGATACCCAAGGGTTTTCCTTTTTGATGCTGTCAGAGTGGGATTTCCCCTTTATTTCCACGGTGCTCTTTGCTGGTGCAGAGACGGACCGTCCAGCGTGCTCCTCGGGACCCTGCGACCCTGCTCAGCCCGGGCAGTTCTGTCGGGTTTCTGACTGTGGAGTCTTTGGGATCTTCTATCAGTGAAATTACGTCACCTGGAGACACAGCCAGGCCTGCTTCCTGTCTTGTCGTCCCGTGCGCCCATCTCATCTCCTTCCTTGTTTCCCGCCGGAGCTTCCAGCACACGAGCCATAAGAAGGGACAACAGAGTCCTCATCCGGCTCCGGGTCCTGAGAGGGAGATTAGCTTTCTGGGCCAAGCACCAAGCTGACGGGGTCTTTGAGGAAGTCTCCTTCAGGTGGGCAGCTTGTGAGGCTGGTCTGTGGGGTGTTGTGCACAGTCCTGGGCTGGGCTCCTCTTTCCTACTGTCTGAGATGAGCGGTGGTTTCTGTCCTCCCTTCTGTCAACAGGATATCCCAATGCAGAGGTCTCTGTAAGATGAAGGCGTCCCGGGATGCATCCTGCGTGGCCATGGCAGGCGGTCCTTTTCACACCTGCTGCGGTCAGTCTCCTGGCACACAGAAAGTTCTAGATCTATATCCACAGGCGAGTTCACCGGCGACTCTGGCCCCTTCCCTTTTCTTCACTGCGATGTCTTTGCGGGGGGCTCAAGTCATCCTGGCCTCCCGATGAGCTGGGAAGCGTCCCCTCCTCTTTTTTGTGTCTAGAAGAGTTTATGAAGGACTGATGTTCATTTTTTGGACACTTGGTAGAATTCACCAAATGGTGGCCCCGGACCTGGCTTTTCTTTTTCTCTTCGTCACAGGGAAGGGGACCGGGGACAAATGGCCACTGAGCCCCAGCGCCAGCCCTTTATAGTCCTTATTTTGAGATGGGGCCTTGCTAGGTTATGGGAGATTTTTAGTTCTAATGCAGTCTCTGTTTGTCTTGAGTCTAGTAGTGTTCCCAGCTCACCTTGGGCCAGTTTGGTGAGCTTTTCCTTGCCACAGACGTGTCCACTTCCTCTCAGCCCCTGCCTTGCTGGTAGCCATTGCAGATAGCCTTCCCTCCTGGCCCTTGGTAAGATCCACAGTCCATGGACGTCGGTGGCTGGAGCTCCTCTCCTTCTTGGTGAGTGCACTAAGATCTGCCATTTTAAGTCTGTGGTTTAGGGCATGGGGTCCACTTGCTGCCCCCATGGATAGAACCGTTTTCATTTTCTGTGGCTCAGGAGATCTGGCCCAGGCCCTTGAGCGTGCCACGCCAACGCCCCACTACCGACCCACGCCCAGCACATCGATTCCTCTTTCTAAGGAACCCATCGTGCTCAGGAGAATGCGGCCTGGTCTGCCGGCTCAGCGCGCCGTTTCTCTAATTCGTTTCTGCTCTGCCTTCACCGTCCTTCCTGGGTGCGAGTGACTTTCCGGGCAGTGTCGCTGGCTTTGGTTGCCCCCCGTAAGTTCTGTACGCTGCGTTTTCATTTATTCGTCTAAACACATTTTCTGGTTTCTTTGGAGATCTCCTTTGGAGTTCATGGCTTCGGGATGTTTTGTTGCTCTTGTGACTTGAAGTGTCCTTCGATTTCTGTTTCTGGTTGAATTCCCACGGTGGTTGGAGAGGAGACTTTGGGCATCTAGCCCCTGAGGTCGCAGAGGTGTCTTCTCAGCTGACATGGATGGTCCCGGGCTTGGGGCAGAGGGAGTCTGCCTGGCAGCCTGCGCTGGTGTCTGAGAGCCCGGTGGCCTGCTCAGGTTGCTCTTCCCTTATCCCAGGTGCCAGGAGCCATGGTGCTTCAGATTTGGGGTTTTCAGATTTGAAATATCCCTAATCTGAAGTTGAAGCCCCTCAGTGCTCTAGGCGTGGCCACGGCGTGTTCCCTCTCTGACGCTCTTGCTGTGCAGGCCCCGGGCCGTCTGGCCTCGCTCGCTGTCAGACGGAGGAGCTTCGCTCGGCGTCCCTGCCAGGTGGCTGTGTGGGCAGCAGTGACCTGGCGCTGCCCGTCTTCGCCCTCGGGTTCAGCGGCAGGCCGGGCTGTGAGACCTTCCCCGGGATGTGGTGGCTTCTGGAGTTGCTGGCCGGGGTCTGTCCGAGGTCTGGATGCAGGATCTGCTCTTCTCCTGTGCTGGACATTGAGCTCTGCTCACGCTGATTCTCTTCCTCCTGCTTGGAAAACTGGCCTCTGGGGGGTGAAGCTAATTGGGGTTTTAATCTCACTGTCAAATCCATTGGCAGCCCTTCCTGGGGCTGAAGGTGAGCGGCCCCTCCCCCACAGTTGCCTGGTGGTGCAGAGACCCCTGTGGCCTCCAGCCTCCGAGCCTCCACCAGCTGTCTCCCAGGCTCTCCCTGCTGCAGCAGCCAGCGCCCACTGCAGGAGAGCTGTGTGGGTGGCTGAGAAGGGCACGGCCATGTTCCCAGAGCCCCTGGCCTGCAGTCTAGAGGTAGGGCAGGCCCTCCTGCCTGCCTCTGAGCTCCAGAGACCTGGGTCTGAGTCCAATCTGGGTCACCGGCCTCCAGCGTCAGCCAGCGACTGATTTGTGAGTCACAGATTCTTTAACAAAGTGACATAAAGGACAGCTTTCCTCTCCCGCAGTGGTGACCCGTCAGGACCCACTGGAGCAGAATAAGGAGAAGCACTGCAGGAGAGGCCCTGGGAGCCCTGGGGGCCGGGCGCTCTGCCCAGGCCAGGCTGCCTGAGGAGGTGGATAGAGGCTCCCAGAGGGGCCAGTTGACCACCAGGTGCAGGGGCGAACCAATCTGCCCCCTCCTCCCCCCGTCACCTCCCCAGCGCGTCCCCCTCCTCCCCACTGTCACCTCCTCAGCGCGTCTGGCCCCCTGTCTGGGAGCGGCCATTCTCAGCCTTCATCTTGGGTGGAACATCCTGACGATGGGGTGGTCTTGGTGGAAAGTTGCCCACGAGGCTCCGTCCACTCTCGCCCAGCGTGGTTGGTCCAATGAGCTGTGTGTGGGCATCACAGCCAGAGCCCGAGGCATCTGAGGAAGGCAAGTGGCCACCAGGCATGGGGAGTGGGGGAGGGCTGGGACAAACCCCGTAGCACCAGGGAAGGAGGAGGAGGAGAAGTGGATGGTCGTGTTTTGGGGGTGAGGTGTAATGTCACATAAAATCCCAAGAAACCTTATAGTTAGAAGGAGCAGGTTTCTCTCTGAGGGGACATTAACCTCCCAGCATCACTATGCAGGGGCCAGTACCAGGGAGCGCTAGCCGGAAGCAGACGCTGCCCAGCTGTACACCTGAGGTGTTTAGGAGCAGCTGAGGCCGTGCCCCCCAGGGAGAGGGACGCGCTTCTGCTGAGGATCTCACTAACCCAAGGGAGGCTCGGGAGCAGGAAAGCCCCCAAACCTACAGTGACCTAGAGATTAATGCCGATTCCATCAAGTTCCTAGCAGAGGCCCTCACGGTGCCTGGGCAGCTTGTCACTTGCATGGGACAGTGAGGACCAGGACCAGGTGGCCAGCTTGGAGAGAAGCCGATGGTGGACAGACTTCCTCTAAAGTGCTGGGGTAAAGACGCAGGGACAGAGATCAGAGGAGGGACAGGCAGCCAGAAGCCAGACCTGCAGGGGACCTGGACATCCGGTGGGTCAGCTGCCCAGTGCTGCCCAGTGCAGGAAAGCCAGATAATCCAGGTCATCATCTAACGCTGCACAGAAAACGGAGTGCAGGTGGGTTGAAGTCCTGTGTACGAAACCCCAAGCTCAAAACATGGGGGAGAAACTCTAGGGAGATGGTGTCATCCTGTCAGGTACAGGAGAACTTCTTAGGTAAGATGTGAAAATATGAGCTGTACAACTGGGTTTGACAAAACGGACTGCTACCAAAAATTCAAAGACCCTCCCCAGCCAGGAGAAAATACCCTAGACATAACAGGCAATGGATTCTTATCTAGCATATACAGAAAGCTTGCACAAATCAAGAAGACAAAAGAAAAAAAAAAAACAAAAAGCAAATGAAATGAACCTGCAGTTATTCAATGAACAGAGGAGGGAAATGAGCGTCCGATAAGATCCATGTGACCATTGTACAGTCATCAGGTGACAAAGATAAGGATCTAGCCATAACGCTGCTGGCACTGGGTGAGTCTCTCAGACCTTTCAAAAGGGACGGTTCACTGATCTTGCTACAGGTTAGAGCCAGGGGTACCCTGCACCTGCAAACCACCTCTGATTCTAGATGGGAGATGTTGCCACATTTGACAGGAAGTATTGCCAGGGGTGTGCACAGTGAGGGTGAGAGCAGTGAAGACTGGCAGGTGGAAATGGACAAGAACGGGAGACCTTACCCAGTGGACAGATCTACTGTGGTTAGTCTACAATACACGTGGCAGGTGAATGTGATCCAGTATATGTAAAGAGCACACATAAACCAGTAAGAAGCAGGCACCAGAAATGTTTGGTGCTGCACAGACTTGGACACCTGAAGAGGTCAGTTGAGTGGAAAACCAAACTAGTGGAGCAAACTACTTGCACAATGTGGCAGTCAGTGTCTGTGCGAAGCATCGGAGTGCACAGCCTCACAACCACAAGACTCACACAGCAGATGTGCCAGCACAAAGGTGCGGCTGCCGAGAGGACAGGGCCCGCTCCATTCCTAACCTCGCTCTTCTAAAAGATACCTGGAAGGGCTGGCGTGTGCAGAGCCTTGGTCACCTCCCTGTCCAGCATGACGTGCTCAGAACCTTTCGTAACAAAACGCAGGACATAAGCTAGACTCTGGGAGGACCCAAGAGGAGATGCCAGAGAACCAAGGAAGCCGAGGTGCAGACTGGGGAGGGAGGGGCCCTGAGCCCAGGGCAGAGAGAAAGAGGAGTGAAGGTGACATCAAGGACCTTTATTCACCCAACCAACAATCGAACACCTGCCAGGAGTCAGGCCCTGGGGACTCTGAGCTGCACCGAGGGACACCGTGGTCAAGAGCAAGCACAGAACAGAATCCAGAAGAGGCGGTTTCCGGTTGTGGCACTCAGGGCCTCTGGGGAGCTGTGGTCAGCCTGCAGCAGGGACAGCACCTGCTGCCACCAGGGCAGCTTCTGAGGAGGCCGGGCACATCCCAGACCTGGGGGCAGCAGAGCTGTGGTCAAGAGCTGGACAGGTCGCAGTGCTGGCAGAGAGGACGTTGCCCTCCACACCAGGGGTGCTGGCTGGGCACGACTGGGCAGGGAAGGGGCACTTGGAGCCAGGGAGAAGTGGCCTTGCCACACCACAGCCTGCTGCAGAGAGGCCAAGGGAAGTGCCGAGACGGCCCGGGAGCCTGATCGCTGGGGAAAGCTGACTGGAGACCAGTCTGCTCTGGGGAGATCCGTGGCCACAGGCCAGGTCAGCAGCTCCTCCACCCATCACTGCACCTTCTCCCCAGGGCATTTAGTCCAGTGGTGTCAGGCTGGATGAGGGACACGAGCTTTTCCCCAGTGCCCCATTCTGGACCCATCGCCACTCAGAGAGGGTCTCACGTTCGGCTGCAGAAGCAGTGACATCATCAGCACGACCTTGCTGAGCTTGCTAGGACGTCACGGAGCAGCGCCCTGGCCCCCATGCAGGAAAGTGGCTTTCTACAGAAAACCCCCTCTGCCCTGGTGCCCAGGGTGCAGGAGGGAAAGCCAGGTCCTCCAGGAGGATGTGCATCTGAACTCACCAGCCAGGCTTCTCGTGTTCCCTTAACGTGGCTAGGATTTGGGGCACAGAAAGGGGCCCTCAGTCAGGGACATGGTGTTTTACTGTCCCCTTTTGCTTTAGGGACAATACATCCTCACCCCAGGACACAGCCTAGGAAGTCCTGCAGGACTCAGCAGGTGGCGTCCACTGAAGCTGAGGTGGAGGCTGTGGGCCACCCCTGGACTCATGTCGGAGATCTCGCCAGGCAGGGGTACCTCGGGCACTTGGAGTGGGCACGTGGCGAGGCCGTGCAGCGGCCTGGACAGGCAGGACACGGGGTTGAGGAGGAAAGGCAGGTGGGTAGACAGAGGGTGAACTTCCTGCTTCCCCTTCCAAACCAGATCAAAGTGGAAGGAAAAAAAGAAGAAAGAGACGGAGCTGGAGTGTGAGCCCTGCTTGGTGGGGGACAGGAAGCCACGAGGGCTGGCATGGACAGGAGGCCAGCATCGTGGCCAAGTGGACAGAGAGGCAGGAAGGCCTGGGCCTGAGCCCCAGAGCAGAGCCCTCAGACGCCATCCAGGAGACCTGAGTCCCCGTGACTGGCGCCACCTCTCGGCGGTGAGCAGAGAAAGGGGCCAGGCCCTGCACCTTGGAAGCTCACCGACCACCCCACTAGAGGGTCCCGGGGACACTGCCGGCCGCTTCCCCCGATGCAGAAAAGAACCTGGATGAGACCAGAGGGTGGGCGACTCCTGGGCCAGGAAGCTTGGTGCCCTCTGCCACAGGACCTCCTAGGCCTGGCCTGGGGACACGCTGGGTATGTGCCCAGACTGCAGGAGGCTCCTGCTGGGGACCAGGGGACGGAGTCCTGGCTCCCGAAATGCGGGCCCAGTGTGGGGTGAAGGCCACAGAGACGGGCAGTTCTCCTGGGCTGGACTTATTTCTTGTAAAAATGGCAACAAGTTCCATGAGGAGAACGCAGCCTCTGAGGCTGCAGCTCCGTGTCCCTGCTGGCTGCCCGCTTGGGCCCAGGCTCCTAGAGGCCCCAATTCCCAGCCACGTGGCAGCTTGCTCTGCGTTCTCGGCTGGGGAGGTGACCGAGTCCTCCCTGGCCCTGGATGTGGCCTGCTAGTTCTGACTCCACCTCCTGCTATAAGGTCCCCCCCCCCGCCGCTCCAGCAGGTGTCCACCTGCCCACCTGGACTAGCTTCTGGCCTGCAGGGTCCTCAGACCCCTCCCCTTCTCCCACATGGCCCAGCTTGGCCATGTGGGTCCCTGGATGCTCTGAATCCTGTGTGTTCTGAGGGCCTCTCCTGGGCACCTGGGCCTCCTCTTCTCCATCTGCCTCCTGGGCTGAGGTCTGTGATGCCCACTGTAGAGAGCAGGCCAGGCCCTGCCCAGCCCCCACCCACTCCCCTTCCCTCTCTGCCCTCTTAGCTCTAAGTGGACAGCAGGCCAGGCCCTGCCCAGCCACCCCACGGTGCGCAGAACAGGTCACCAGGCTGGAGACCTTGTAAAGCAGCAGTTTGCCATGAGCTGCTGCATTCTGGGGACCGGTGCCGAGGGAGAGCCAGTCTGCACCTTGTTTGCCCAAGTGAACGCCCACCACCCGCAGCTCCACCAGGGGCACAGCGCGGTGAACACCCTAAACTAAGCCAGGAGCACCCGGACACACGGACACCCCAGATCACCTCGGGACACCAGACGCTACCCCCCACCTGGGGTTCATACAGGGGAGGCCCCAACATGGACACTGCGGCAGCCTGGCTGTCACCTGGTCACTCGTCATGAGCGCACCCAGGAATATCCCCAGTGACAACCTGGACTTCCTGTCCGGTGGCCTCCAGCAGTGTGCCCTTTCTCCTGCCTGTGAGGACCACATGCCATGGTCCACTCCAGCTGACCCTCTGGGGCTGAGGGACCCTCTCCTTGACGGCACTGCTGACCGGGGTGGTCAGCCCCCTCCTCTGGCCCCACAGAGCCTCTGCCTCTGCCTGACTCTGCTCTGCTCCCGGCTCAGCCCCCCGTGACCCTGCGGCCACCTCCACCCTGCTTGGTCTTCCTGTGACCTGCTTATACCTCGTAGTGGGAGGGTGACGTGCCACCTGGTGTTTGGACTTTAGAAGTTCAGACTGGAATGAAAGAACCTCTTTGCCCAGGTCATGACCCTCAGGGACCCTGAGTGTCCCATGCACAGACACCGCTGGAAGTGGCGGGGCCTGTGACTTCACTGCTGTCCAGTAAATCACGAGCCGAGCCGAGGAGAGACGCTGCCCGGCCTGCCTTGGGGCGGAGCTGGTTGGGACACTTGCCCTGAGGGAATTGGCTGACCACAAACAGCTCTGGATAGACGTTCAGAGCGTGAGCCCCACTGTGAGAGCAACTTGGGGCTGGGCACCTATGCCCGACCCTCCACAGCCAGTCCCCACTCTCCAGAAGCCCCCACCCCCCGCCGGCCACTTTAATTCTCAATTCCTGTTGGCAGTGTTTCCCAGGGCGCGGGTGGCCGGCGGGGAGTGCTGGCCTCCAGGGCCGCTTGTCTCCCGGTCTGCCAACCTGACTCACCTCTGTTTTAACCCAGTTCAATCCCAACTCAGTTCTGTTTTGCTGCTGGTGCTGGGGAAGGACTCAGGGCCTGGGTGGGGAACCCAGCAGGGAGATGTGGGGGCATCACACAGAGGGGCCCCAGGAGCACCAAGAAGCCACAGTGAACCCCCAAGTGTGCCCAGGGGCAGCGTGCTGTGGGCCAGGGGTCTGCCTGGGCCTCTGGGAAGCGGGTCAGACGCTCTGCTGCTTCCCTGGCAGGGTCTCTGGGGGAGACTCTAGGAGGAAAAAGAACTCTCCCCAGGTCCCGGGGTCAGCTGCACCGAGGGGGTGCTACTCCAGGGCAGGCCTGGGTCAGGGGTCAGGACCCCCCAGCTACCCCACCTGGACGCAGGTGGGCAGGTGGCTCCATGCACATCTCGCCCAGGGTGGAAGAGGACGTGTCAGGAGCCCAGATCTGGGCAGCTCCTGAGCAGGATCCTCGGGTTCTCTGAACCCTGAATGGGCTCCTCACGTCCAGTCTGCCTGCTGCCCGCTCAGCCGCCGGGGACAAAACCAAGAAGTGATGTACGGCATCCCTGTCCATCCATCGATGTGCAGTGACCAAGGGCTTGGTGCAGGCAAAAACCCATCTCTCGGCCATGGCAAAGGAGGGGACATAAGACTGCCACCTCTGCACTAAGTGTCCCCCCACCACGCCTGCTGGACAGTGGTGTGGGCCACTAGTTGTCACTCCTCGCCACCTTTGTGGGGACCCATCTCCACAATGCTCTACAAAACCACCCCAAAGGGGCATGTCCGGCTCCAGTGTGCATGGGAAATTTGAGGGTGCAGATTCAATTCATCATTATTTATGAACCAACACGGACGGTTTATTTCTCTGATCACCCACTAATCATTCCTCATAAATGCAGGCACCGACAAAATCCCACAGAATCGATAAAGTGGTAAGTTCTGGGTCTAAATCACGGCACCTCGTGCTCTTGAGTAAACCTTTTGGTAATTTACAAAGGCTGTTGAATTTTATAGTAAGTGTTTTTCAAACCAAGCTGGATTCTAAACAATAATGACTTTTTAATGTGGCTCTGTGATTACATTGTCATAGTGAAATACGGGGGTCTTTGACTGCATCCGAAATGAGCCCGGTGTGAATTACTCCCAGGCACAGGCCCGCGCGGCCCAGGTAAAGCAATCTTCATAAATCACCCTCCAATCTGGGTGGCCTGGCGGGCGAGGCCGGGTGCCAGTGTTTGCAACTCAAATGTCAGCGGGCAATTTGTAAACAAGCTCTTCCATTTGTTCCGGAACAGTGGCCTCAGTCGGGTGGCTTCGCGCAGAGGGGCAGCCTGCCCGGGGCTGGCCTTGACCTCAGGTGGGAGAGGACGTGGCCCCACGGCCGGCCGCGGAGCTGCTGATCTGGAAAGGAAGGAGAGGAACCCCTCCCAGCTCTGACTGGGTGTGGGGTGCCCGGGGTCCCCTGTGCACCTCCCTGGGCACTGCGCCAAGTACCAAGGAGGGCGTTTCCTGCTCACAGACAGTCCTGGGGTCACAGCCGTGCCAGCAGAGAGCGTGGGCTCTCTCCCTCCCTCCCTTTGTCCATCCAGAGGGGCTCCGGGGGCTGCCTGCCGGTTCTGGGTGCCTCTGTGGGCCACAACCTGTGCTCCTGTTGAGCAGGACACAGACAAGGAGGAGGAACAGTGAAGACTGGTTTCCCACTGGGGCCACCTGGGGCCTGTGGGCGATGGCAGGGGCAGGAGGGCCTCCGCACACTGTGTGGTGGCACGGACACTCCTGACCAATGCCAAGCCACCAGGCAGGCAGTGACCTGGCTCAGCCACAGAGCCCAGGTGCAAAGATCCTGGGCTCCACGAAGAGGAGACCAGGGCTGACCTGGGAGCCCCTGCTGACCCCTCTGGCCCTCACTCCCCAGGCCAGGTCCTGCCCACCCCAGGACAGCCTGGGTCAGGGGCTTGGGGCATGGACCCACCCAGGCCTCAGACCACGGCTTGCCCACACAGGCCTCCCCTGCTGCCCCAGCCAGGACGGACCCCTCCTTCTCTGTCTTCATCAGAGGCCCAGTCCCTGGGGCCCAAGGGCTCAGGCTTCCAGGGGCCTCAGGTGACCCCAGTGGACGTGGGGGCCTCTGGCTTGCCCCACGCCTCCTTGGGGTCTTGGGACAGTTCCCAGAGCAGAGGCCCAGGGAACACTGGCTCTTGTTCCCAGTGGGTAGGAAGGCAGGGGTGCAGCCTGGGCCACGGGCTGGGAAGGCTGCCTTTGGCTCTGGGAGCAGGTTGAGCTGCACAGTGGTCAGAGGGTATGGCCAAGCCACAGCAGAGGCCAAGCACTGGGCCCTTGTGCCTGTCACAAGGGGAGGGGACTGCAACAGGCCTGGTGGGCCTCCTCAGACCCACACCCCCTCTCTACAGTCTCAGCCCCGTTTAGCAGGCAGGGACTGAGGCCTGGGTGGACAGCACCTGCCTGGCCAGGTACACCAGGTGAGCCTGCGTCCAGGTCCACCCATCCAGGCTCTGGGGACACTGTGCCCACCCGCCCTGTCCTGCAGGCAGCCAAGGTCCTGCTCCCCCCAGCTGCCCTCGGTGCCCCAGGCCTGAGCTGCTCCAGGACCCCGGCCTCAGCGTGGGCACCAGGTAGTGCTGGGCGCGGGGTCGGAGGGTGGCAGAGGAACCAGGTGAGTTAATGAATCACAGATGTCAGACCCCAGTCGGGGGGTCGTTAAGTTCCTGGTGGGTGCTTAACAGAAACATCTGTTTGCAGCCCTAGGACTGTTTTCCAGAGGAACAGGGCCCTTCAAAGAAGCAGCCAAGGCCCTGAGCCGTCCCATCTTCATGGAAAAAGGGAGTGAGGAGGCCAATTGCCTTCTATCAAGATGCCGGAGAAACCCAATTTAATTTCCATAACACGGGACAACAATGGCTGGGGCGTCCCGCGGGAGAATAAATCCAGCCACTTTAAGGGAAGACTGGAATGCTGAGTATATCACGTCAAAAATTAACATATGAACTTCAAATCCATGCTCCAATTCCAAATCTGATTTAACAAACTGCTCTTATTAAAGTCAATTGGCGAGCATTCCATTATAAAAACAAATGAAATCTTCCCGTCTATGAGATAAATAATTTTCTCCCCATACCTAAGCGGGAGACATTAACTTAACGGGTAATGATCTAAATTATGTATTAAACTCAATTACTTTTTATTACCACTTTCCAATTAGGGTGCCCTGATTGACTGTCGGCTCAGAGACTTCTCCCAGGCGGTACCTGTCCCCAGGCCTAAGGCCGCTCGCAGTCCCCGTTCACCCTCAGCTTAATCAGCTGAGTCTCCGCCTCACTCTAGCCAGAGGGGGTGCGGCTCCTGTGGCAGACAGACACTGTGCCGGGTCGCCAGCCAGCTTGCCTTCTGCCGCCGTCTCTCTGGGTACCTCGGTGCAAGAGGCTCCCCGGCCTTCCCCGTGCAGAGCCCCGAGTCCACACGCTTTCCCCAGGCTGGCTCTGGGAAGACGGGCCACCACGGTCCAGCAAGACATTGCTGCCACAACAGTGTCCCGCCGTCCTGGAGCTGCCTCCTACCCTGCCAGATGCCACCATCTCCATTGCCACCTGTCCTGTTTAGCTAAGAGCTTTCTCTGGGGACCCAAGTGCCTTTGCAAAGGATCATGGCCTCAGACGTGTTCTCAGACTTAAGTATCATGGTCCCCTCTTACTCAAAGTCGTGTTTCCATGATTTTAGTCACCCCCGGTCAACCTCAGTCTGAAAATACCCAATGGAAACTTCCTTAAATAAACAATTTGTAAGTCTTTGCACACTGTTCTGAGTAGTGTCATGAAGTCTCAAGTCATCTTGTGCCATCTGGCCTGGCACGTGACTCACCACTTGACTCAGCATATCACACTGTGTCTGCTACCCTCCCATTAGTCACCCAGTGGACGACTGGGTCATCAGATCCACGGCCACAGAATCCCAGGCTGGCGTTCAAGCAGCCCTTATTCCACTTCATAAGGGTGCAAGAGGGCTGGGGATGTGGCTCAAGCGGTAACACGCTCGCTTGGCATGCACTGGGCGCTGGGTTCGATCCTCAGTACCACATACAAATAAAATAAAGATGTTGTGTCCACCGAAAACTAAAAAATAAATATTAAAAAATTCTCTCTCTCTCTCTCTCTCTAAAAAAAACAAAAACAAAAACAAAAAAGAGTGCAAGAGAGACAAGGCTGGTAGTTTGGAAGGCCAAAGAGAAGCCGCCAAGTGCCTCCTTTCACTTAACAGGTGCCTCGTTGCCCCCTGACCCAGGAGCACCCAAAGCAGATGACACTCTCTCTGAAGGGCCAGGTGCCTGAGGCTGTGCTGCAGTGCCTGTCCCTTTACCTTGCTTTGTCTCACCATGTAGCTGTGGCCTCCTGTCACCCCAGAGGGGTGGGCACAGCAAGACACTGGACTCGGCTTTCATTACAGTGTGCTGTTCCTGTTCTGCTTCATCCTTAGCTGTGGTTGCCAATCCCTACTGCGCCTGACTCATAAGTCACACTGGATCAGAGGCGTGCGTGGCTGGAGGAGGCCCCGTGTGTGTAGAACTTGGCACTCTGCAGTGCAGGCCTCTGCTGAGGGTCCGAGGACCCTGCAGATGAGGAGGGAGTAGGGTGAGAAGCTGCCTTCAAGTTTAAGAAGCGTGTGGACCCCACCCTAAAACGCTCCTCAGGAGGGGCTCGCTAGGACTGCAAACAGGAACCTGACCCTGACAGCAGGACCCGGTTGACACTGAGGGTTGGCATATGCACTCCCCAAGGTCGTGGACACTGCTCTGAGCCGGGGCCGGGGGGGGGGGGAGAGAGAACAGGAAAGACCCCTCACGGGTGGGACTGATGGGGGAGAGAACAGCCACCTGTGGCACATTTGCAGGTGGAACCTGCCCTGGGAAGAGGGGAAGGCGTGGGGGAGGGCTGGGGGAGGGGCGGGGGAGGGTCTGGGGGCCGGGACAGTGTGTGTGTTAGGGCCTGGGGAGGGGGAGGGGCTGCACTCCTGGGTCAGGAGGGAGGTGGGAAGGGGCCTAGGTGAGGTGGGAAGGGGTGCTCCTGCTGCTATCCCAGGAAGAGGACTCGGGGGCCAAGGCCCTGAGCACCCCATCTCTGAAGTGGCACCAGCAGGATCAGCCAGCTACCCGCAGGCTGGGCTTCGTGGGAGGCCTCAGGGCTGGCCCCGGCCAAACCCTGTCCCTCAACAGGGTTGACCGGCCACAGACAACATAAAAGGCTGGAGAGGAGAGAGGACCTGGCCAGTGCTGAGGGTCCGGTGGCCCCTTCCCTGGGGGAGGAGAGCCTTTTGTGCCACTGCTGCCCGCTTACTGGCTATGGCTCAGCTCGGGCACAGCCTGTCCACCCCGCCCAACTGAGAAGCTCCAGAGGGCCCAAGGCCTCAAGACCACACCCCACCCTCCACCAGTGGACACCTGGAGGGGGGCTGGGCTTGAGCACACCTTCAGGTGAGGGGAGGGCTGTGGGCAGGGCTGGCTGGACCCCCACCAGGAGCCTCGTAAGGCCAGCACTCAGGCCCAGCTGCAGTCCCTTGCCCACTGGGTCCAGGAACCAGCCCCGCCAGCTACCCCAGAGGCCGAGGGTGAAGGGCCAGTGGCCAGGGGCCCCTGAGGGAGCCAGGATGGATGTTCCCAATGCCAAGCCACCTCCTCATGCCAACATCCAAGTGGCGACAGTCAGGGCACCTGCCCAGGCAGGCCAGTGGGGCGGTCTGTCATGAGCGTCAGTGGACTGTGCGTGGACTGTGTTGCGCATCGTAGCCCAGTGAGGGGACAGGTCTGGCGCTGGGCACTGCCCGTGGCACCCCATGGGAATTGGTCACCTGGTGCAGGTGAACTCCCTTAAGCTCTGGCAGATCCCACCCAGCACCTGAGATGGGAGTGACCTGCCAAGGTGTCAGTCCACCTGTGCCTGCAGGACACGGGGAAGCAAGAGAGAGAGGTGGCCATCAGCTGTTTCTCTAGGGAACACCAGTAAAGACAGAAACCTTGTCCCTGCCCTGATGTCCCCACACCAAGAAAGCAGGGGGCTCTGTTTTGCCGGAACACGGAAGCTCATGGGACCTCTGGCCATCCTGTCCCTGCTTCTGAGTCTCTTCTGTGTCTTGTGGCTTCTTCAAGGGTCTGTTTTCCCAGCTTTGTTTCTCACCATTCCACCCAGGGACCCCATTTCTACTGCACAGGACGCGGGCAAGAGGTGTCCACACACGGCACCTGGTAGTGGGTGGAAAGCTTCCCTGCCTGTGCTCACGGTCAGCCCCGAGGCTCCAGGAGCCGACAGTGCAGGGCCTGGACAGTGGCAGTGGCAGAGGACCTGCCCAGACTGCCATCTCTGTGGACCAGGGTCCCTCCCAGCCCGCCCCCCAGGTGCAGGCCTCCCAGGGACCAAGCTCAAGTGAAGCTCAGACACTTTATTTGATGGCAGAGCTAGGATTTGGCCCCGGTGTCTGATGGCTGCCTCCCGCCTCCAAATGGGGCTCTCCAGCAACATTTGGGGACATGGCTGAGTGGGGCAAGGGACCCGTGCAAGGAGCAGAGTAGGGTGGACAGGGAGCTGCCAGCCACCAGCAAACCAGAAAGTCCAGACCTGGCTGGGATGGGAGGGTGTGTGTGTGTGTGTGTGTGTGTGTGTGTGTGTGTGTGTGTAACGTGTGTGTTACGGTCCGGTACAGGAGGGTGCGTGTGTTCATTTGTGCAAGTGGTGGCTGTGCACGTGCTGGTTCTGTGCGAGTCTGTGTGTTGGGTGGGTGTGAGAGTCTGGGTGTCGGTGGTGTAGACAGTTGCTGCTTGTTGTGTGTGTGTCCTGCCTGGTGTAGGGAGGGCAGGTGGGCACTGCTGCAGCTCACAGTCCAGGTCTCAGGCTTGTCCCCCATCAGCCCGATGACCCCCACAGTGGGCAGTGGGCGGTCCTGGCTCAGCTCTGAGTAGCACCAGGCTTGGTCCACCTTCTCCAGTGAGGATCCTGGCAGGTGACACACCTCTCCTGCCTGGCCTCCTCTGCCCTCCTCTCTGGGGTCAGCTACCCTGACCTAGCAGGTTTCCCAGGTGGCCCTGCTTCCAGGCCCCGCCCCCTGGAGACTCCTGGCCTCCTCCAGACCTGGCCAGGCAATTCTGCACCTGGGCAGTGTCCTCCCTGAGGCCACCCCCTTCAGTGGCTCCACCCTGTGCAGCCCCACCTGCCCCGGAGGACCCCTGAGGTCCCATGGTCTGCCCTCAGTTGGGAGCGTTTAGGGGGTGATGTCCAGGACCCAGGGACACCTGCCAAAGAGGAGATGAGCCCTCAGTTCAGACCTGGGCCCCTGCTGAGTGCTTGACCCTCCACCTGATCCTGTGGGGTCACAGCAAGGAGAAGGCCCAGCCTCAGCCTGTGGGACTGAGGAGCCGCAGTTCAGAGTGGGGTCCAGCAGGAGAGGACACTGAAGTCGGAGCAGTCCAGGAAGGCTGCCTGGAGGAGGCAGCCTGCCGTCTCAGCTCAGAGGCACCTGGGCAAGACAGCCAGGGCCTCCATCTGGGTCACATTTACCCGCTCCAGCATGTCTGCAGAAGGCCCCTGAGTCTCAGGGCCAGAGACAGACAACAGGAAGCAAGGGACCCACTGGCGGCCCCTGTCCTGCCTCCCACACTAGCCCAGAGTTTGCTTTTTGTTTGTTTGATGAATTCCTCTGACGTTCAAGATAGAAATTAATTTCACTTATTCCTCCAAGCGGTCATTAGAAAAGCTTTTAATGAACACAGTAAAAACCAACTAATTATCGCAATGGCATTTTACTCTAAATAAAATTGACAAGGACCACGAATATGATGCATATAATTCTCCTCGGTTTATTAAAAGCCGTTTATCACATTTCATCCTGGAGGAAACTGATCATACCAGCCTGCGATAATTTAACTAATATTTCCTCAGTGCATCTCATACTGAGGGGAGTTTTCTGCGGTCACAGCCAGCGTGCGAGTCTGGGGTGACCCTGGTCCCATCGCTCTTCCTGCTGGGCCTCATTCGGTCCTGGGCCCCGGGGAGGCCAAGGCGGGCTCACTGGTAGGATCCTGGTTAGAAAAACCCACTCAGTTTCCTGGAGTCAGTTTGGCCACTGATACGGGTGCAGTGAGGCGGAACTGGGGCTGGCTTGGTGGGAGACCCCCACCCAAGGTGGCCCATGCTTCAGAAACCCCCCCGTCTCCGTCCCTGGCCTGAACGACCACTTTGACCCAAAGTCACAGCCCCGTGCCCTCCAGCCCCGGTGCCATCCCAGCGTTGGGCAGACACGTCCCTTTCTCTCCCTTTCCCCCTTCCTTCCTCCTCCCCCCTTCTCTCCCCGCATGGGTCACGTTCTTCAAAGCGCCTGCTTGTTGACTGCCATCTTGCTCTGACAGTCTTTGATGGTTCCACTTTGTGAACCCTCACTAGCGGTCAGTAGCCGGGATTCACTGCCTGAGCGTGGGCCGCCCCCTGGGTGCCGCCACCGTGCACTCCCCCCCGCGGGGTGCTGCCCGCAGCCCGGGTCTCACTCCCGCACCCTCGGCCCCGCTGGGTGTCAACCTGACTGGGCTAAGGGGCCCCTGGGTCCCAGATACCGTCACGTTGGGACGTGTCTGTGAGGGCGTCTCCAAGGAGATGAGCGTTGAACCTGCAGACGGTGAGGAAGACCCACCCTCCCCACGTGGACGCCCTCTGTCGGGGTCTGCACGGAGCGACAGGAGGAGCACCAAGGCTGACTCTGTCCCTCTTCCTGAGCTGGAACGGCCACTTTCTCCGTCCCTGCCCTTGGACATTGGGCCTCTTGGTCCTTGGCCTTCAACAGGGAATGACTTGTACCTCAGGTTTCCTGTTCTCCAGGACCTCAGCGTGTGGGACCAAGGGTGTCACCGGCCCACAAGGCCACCAAGGGGGACGTACCCAGTCTCACCCCATCATCACATGGCCTAGCCAGTCCCGGGGTCCCATGGTGCAGTGGCCTAAATGCCCATGTCCCCTCAGGCCTCGGCCTCCTCTCCTCACCTGCACTCATGGCCTCAGGGGCTTCCCACAAACAGTGACAGAGGAAGGGCTGAGGCCTGCTCTGCAGACGGCTCTGCGCAGTGCCTGGGCCCCGTGGGGAGCGGTGACCCTGTAGCCTGCTGGACATCTGGAGGACGTGGGAAGGGAGCCCTCCCGGGCGGGGCACCTAGGCAGCTCTCAGCCAAGCTTCTGCGTGGCCTCCCGCAGTACGCTCTGTGGGCTGGAGGCCCCTGTCCCAGAGGGGACGTCCCCAGGAGGCACAGCCCATATCACTCTGGGCACCTCGTGCCCTGAGTCAACAGAAGAGCCCTCGCGGGGTCCAGCTGACTGCTGCAGATGGTCAGGAAGAATGGCAACCCCCCAGTGGAGGTGAGGACACGTGCCTGGCACATGAGGTTCCCCAGGACGTCTCTGGTGTCCCCGTGCCCGTGGGGAAGTGGAGGGAAATGCCAACAGTGCACCAGCAGGGCTCCGTGGCCCAGGGCCTCAGGGTGAAGGTGCAGGTCACCCCCAGGAAAGGCCCCGGTGCTTGCAGAGGGGATGCCGAAGTGACACGAGTGGTCACAACATTAGCTGCAGCCACATGGCATCACAGAAAGAGGACCCATGATCACAAGTGGCCCCCTGCTCCATGACGAATGGGTGAGGGGCCCCCTGCTCCGTGGGGAGTGGGTGAGGGGCCCCCTGCTCCGTGGGGAGTGGGTGAGGGGCACCATCTCCTTCCCGTCCATTCCCTTCTGGGTGAGGAAGAGGACCTGCCCTTTCTGCTCGGGCTTCCTCCGGCTTTAGAGCTTTGGGGTTGCAGGACATGGGGGGTGGCCCCACTCAGGACCTCCACCTCCTCTGCTGAGGGACAGGGTGCCCTTCGGCTGGGTGCAGGACAGCGGGGCCACATGAGAGGGACAGAGACGACTTCATCTGGAGAGCCAGTGTTGGTTAAGGAGATCACGTGGCGCTGCGTGCTCCTGGGTGTGTTTGTGGGGTGTCCCAGGGGAGCTTAGCACCTGCCCTTGGCACTGAGGGTGGCACTGTGAGTGGCACTGTGAGTGGCACTGTGGTGGCCATCATGCAGCCCCCATGCCTGAACCCCTGAACAGGGCAGGCAAGGAAGGGCCGGTCTGTTCCGTCTTCTAGTGTCCCCATCTTCTGCTCCCGGCCATCAGCTGTCCTGCTTCTGGGGCCTTCAGACTCCTGCCAAAGGGCCCCGGGCTTTCCTGGCTCTGCGACTCCTGTCTCCCCGGCCTGCGTGCTGGTTTTTAGGGGAATCTCTTTCCCTCCCTCCCCGGCTCCCTCTCCCCACCACCTGGCCGGCCTGACCCTGCTAGGACCCCGTGGCTGGGAATAGCATGTGGTTTACTTCTGACTCCAGGTCCAGGGCCCAGGCTGACCGTGACTGATGACCATGACCGCGTGCTGCCACACTCTCAGCACAGGGCTTGGGGAGTCTGCGGCTTAGAAAGAGCAAAGCCACCTGCGCTCAGTGAAGTGGCCGCACCACACCAGCCTCCTCATTGGCTAAGACAAATCCTGTGTCCACAGGCAGTAAAGCAGCCTGTGGCTTTAGGACCAAGTGTCCCCTGGCTGTCTCCATGGGGACCCCAGCAGTGACTCTGTTCCTCCTCCCAGGTCCCCAGGGCTCCCGTCCAGCTTTGTCTAAAGGCCCTCCACTCATTAGCTGCCTTGGAAATGCCCGACCCTCTGGAAGCGCCTCCAAGTGAGGACCCAACTCTGCCACCAGCAGCTGAGGGCAGCCAGGGAGCAGCTGGACCAGCTGGTCTGCAGAGGCTGGGAACCTCCTCCCAGGGAAGGGAGGAGGCCACAGCAGGGGCCCAGGCCTCACCTCTGCAGCTCCCACCACAGTTCTCAGTCCTCCCCAGCTTCCCCATCATGTGCGCTCCTCACAGGGGGGCTACCACCTGCAGCTCCCTGGGCGCATCACCAAAGGTGCAGCAGCAAGACAGCCCAGCCCTCCTGTCCCCCATGCCAGAGCCAGACTTCCTCTGCCTCACGCCCCTCCCTTCCCACCATTCCTCCTGGGTCTGCCCCACTGTCCACTGACCTGAGCTCCGAGGCCACCCCTAGTCTTCCCGCCACGCCTGCTGGACTCATTGTCCTCACAGTCGCCCCACTCTGCTTGGGTCACCTGTCTCTCTGTCCCCCCCCTGCCCTCCTGGCCAGCTCCCGTTCACTGGAGCCTTGTGCCTCAGACCCCAGCCACCATCCTGGGCCCCTCCGCTTGCTTCCCTCCTCCCTGGTTCCCAAGGCCACCCCTCCCCAGAGAGGACACTCAGCCCTCACACTTGCTCAGTGTCTCTCTGCGTGAGCTCCCACCTGTGCATCCAGCCAAAGACTCTAGATTCTAATTTCCTGTTATTGTCTCAGTCATTTGTTCAATTACACCTGCAGTGCCTGCAGGGCGCCCCCGGGACAGGAATCACGCACACAGGAGCCACTGCCCACAGAGCGTGCTGCAGGGCTCAGGGCCGCGCCCTCCCGAGTCTGCAGCCTTCTTAGAGTTGCTGGTGCTGGCGTGAACGCAGAGCGAAGCACAGAGTCGGGTCCGCGGTTTTGCCTTGGCACAGATGCAATCATGCATATTTCATGCGCTGCCGCGACTCGCTTTGATATTTCCCCCGTGTCTGGGGAGCACTCCAGGCTGGCTCGCAGAGTGGCCTCGCTGTCCCTCCTGGCTGCAGTGTCTGCCCCTGGGCAACCCTCCCGTGGACCAGCTCGCCTCTGCCAGTGGAGAACTGAGGAGCTGCTCTTTTCTTTTCTTGTCAGTATTTCTTTCTGTTACCAAAGTGGCGCGGTGCCCCAAGGAGGGGCTGGCGGGTGCACATGGCTTGTTGATGGACAGTCCCAAACTGGTTTCTGAAAAGGCTCTAGAAGGTGTTGCCCACTGGGAGACCCCTGCTCTTCTTGTCCTTTGTCATAGTAAGAAAGTACGCCTCTCTACCGGCTCCAGTGTCAGGGTGGAAACCTACACTGTCTTGTTACTGTCATCGACATTGACTGATTAAGGGTGACAGTGCACACGATTTGTGCCTGTCTGTCTTTATATGTCTTTCCTGAATACTCAGAATGTATCCATGATTGTGACTCAGAAATCGGGCTCACGTCGTCCCCAGGGGCAGCCTGCCTGGCCTCAGGACTGCCCGCCTCCAGGTGGTGCCTCCCTCTGACCCCCTGCCCAGACGGCACCACCTGTTTGTCCTCTCCCTGGACCCCATCTGCAGGTCCCGCGTTGGGTGTTTACCCAGCCTCTTCCTGTCCAGTGGCTCTTGCCGGCCAGTCCAGCTCCTCACCAGGGGCAGCTGTGGTCTGGCTGGGCTTCTGCAGGTCACTCTTGGAGGCTGCTGGCGTTTTTACAGTGTTGGTCTCTTGTAAGAGCCGGGCACCTCTCCGCTGGCTCAGATTCTGTGTGTGCCAATAAAGTTTACGGCCCCCTTGCATAGCTCTGTACGCGTTTTTGTTAGTTTTTCCTCTCGAGATGTCTTACAGCTGTTCTAGCTGTTGTAAATAGAGACAGCTTCCTTTAAATGGTTATTTCTTATGTCTATAGAAAAAGTATAGATTTTTAGACGTCGGCCTGGTCTCTGAGTACATCAGTAAACTCTGATTGGTTTTTTATTGTCTCCCTGGATTTCCTCCACACGTTATGTTGTCAGTGAACCAGGGCATCCTTACCCCCTTTCCCCTGGCCTCAGGACTGCTCGCCTCCAGGTGGTGCCTCCCTGTCCCCACTGCAGATCCCGCACTGGCAGTTTACCCAGCCTCTTCCTGAACATGGTTGGTGTCCACCGGGGCCTCCCAGGTGGGGTGGGAGTACGGGTCTGGACTTCTCTTGCTGCCCCTGATTTTAGTGAGTGCTCAGATGCCCACGGGGTACGGGGCTTCCTCTGCACACTCCTGAGCCGGGGAAGGATTTTAACAGATGTCCTTTGGCTCGTTGAGCCTGTGCTTGTTCCGCCTGAATGAGTCACAACAGTCACGTTAGGAGGTTTCACATGCCCTGGGACCTGGAGGCAGAATCAAGGGGCCTGGGCGCTCCCCCGTGGCTGGAGGCGACCTGTGCGGGTGTGGGGCGTGTACTTCCAGGCACAAGTTCATGAATGCAACCCTAATGTGACCAAAGCCACCACGACTGAGCCGTGCTGAGGGCTGTCCCCACGGTTGTGCCAATTCACGCTCCTGCCAGCATCGCTTGGAGCTCCCACTTCCGCAAATCCACGGCAGCGCAGGATGGTGTCAGACTCATTAATTTTTTACACTCTGATGGTGAAAAATGGCATCTTGTTGTTGTAATTTGTGCTTCCTGGTGTTAGCTGAGGGGCCGGCCGTCTTCTCACTTGTTCACGGTGCAGCTTCTCCTCGTATTTATTGTCCTGATCATCTGCTCGTTTTCCCATGGGGCTGCTGGCCTTTTTCTCATTGATCTCAGGAATTATTTATGTACCCGGGTGGTGATATTTTATCGGTTATGTGGGTTGTAAATATGTCCTCCCAGACCGGGGCTTGTATTTCTTTTTCTCGGTCGGCGGTGTCTTTGCTACATAGAACCTTAACGTCCCGTGTCTGCTGCCCCAACTTTCCCCAGTCTCAGACTGGGCCTGGACTCCCTGCCGTCTTTCTTTCCTTCTGGCGGGATGGTGCTGGGTAGGGGCATGGGCTGGCTCGAGGGCCCCTCCCCGCGGAGGCCCTCTGCCTCTCGTCTCCCTGGGTGCCCACCCTGGACTGTATCAGACCCTCTTAAGAGCCATGGCTTTGTAAAAGTTTTCCCATCTGCTAGGTCAGCCCTCAGCCTTCTTCAGGCACGTCCTGGCTGGTTTTGGCCCTTTGCTCTTGTATGCTGATTTTCTAACCCAGCTTGGAAACCTATTTTGGATGTAGATTGGAAACATCTTTAACCTCAACATCAATTTAAAGGGAATTTTCATCATTATTGAGCGCTGCCATCCATGAATATGGTATATTTCTCCATCCGGTGAACCTTCAGCGTTTCTTCCCACTGGAAAGGTCCTGCGCGTTAGTGGTCCAGGCACCCCTGGACTCTGTGGTCCCCTTCTCAATCCTCAGGCCATCTTATTATATTACCTTATCTAATTTTTTGCTAGTATTTTTTCATGCCAAAGTTATATTCTGCAACTTATCGAACTCTCTAATTGATTCTAATAGTTTTTCTTTAGGTCACCTTGAACTTTCTCGTTGCAAATGACCTGAGAAAGCTTGGACCGTTCCTCTCTGGGTTCATCTTTCTCTCTTGCCCTGATGCCGTTCTGGCCTCTGTGGCACACTGAGGCTTAGCAGTGGATTTGACTTCAGAGGGTGGAGTTGAATTTTACCTGAAGGGTGCTTGCTACGGGATCTGCTCATCCTTATCAGCTAAGGGGATTCTCCTGGACTTTTAGGTTGCTAAGACGGTCTCGTCGACACAGATCACACGTCAGTATTCGTCTTCTCTGAAGCTTTGCTTCACAAGTCTTTCTGTGCCTCCTGGACTAGCTGTCAGTGTTGTGGTCACTCTATGTGCTCAGTGCTCCTGCAGGTTTTCCTGGGCTGCCTTGGACTCTCCTTGCTCACCTGGCTTCGGGGCCCCAGCCCACCTTCTTCACCGTGGTCGCAGTGTGAAGTGTGAGGGTCTCCCAGACGCTCCGCCTTGTCACAAGACCTCCTGAGGAACGTGCACCAGGGCTCGGACTCCCAGACCAACCTCCTCCTTTGGCTCTCAGGAGGCACCTTCCACTGGGTGGATCCTGGTTGCGTGCTGTGAGGCCTGCTCGCCATCTTACCACGATTTCTTTATAGCTGTGCCTTTTGTTTAAATTGCCTTTGGTGTATCTCTTTTCAGTGATTTGATCACAGCCCTTCTTGAAGCAGCGTGCTCGAGGGATGAGTAGCACACAGTGCACACAGTGCTCAGTAAGATCCGGTGCATTTGGCTGTGTTCGCCCTCGAGACGCCATTCCTGCAATGAATAGGGAGCACCCTGCCACCCTGCCAGCTCCCGGGCCTCTTGTTTCTGCCTCCAGATCCCACCTTTGCCCTGTCCCCTGCCATGCATGTCACTAGAGTACGTCCCCTGTGGGGGCTCTGGCTTCTTTCCTCATGGGGTCACGGTCAGAGCCACCACCCTGCTGGCAGCATCAGTAGCCCACGCCTTTCTACGACTGAGCATGTCCCCATGAATGTGCAGTTTGCTGACACTTCACCAGCTCAGTCTTTGGGATGTTTCCTGTTTGGGGTGATTACACACGAAGCCATGTGAACATTTGCATACAAATCTTTATAGACATATGCTTTCATTTCCCCGGGACTAGCATGGCTGGGTCACATGGTAGGCATCTGCTTGGCTATTTAATAAGCCCAACTGTTCTCCAGGGCGGTGTTACCACGTGCGTACCCCACCAACAGCGTGTGAGATTCCCAGGGGTTCTACATACCTGCCAACACCTGGTAGGTCTGAACTGGACATTCTCCCAGGTGTGGGCCCTTGGATTTGCCCCTTTCACTGACTAAGGCTACCGAGCAGCGCCTCACACCCTTGGTGCCATCCGTATTTGTGGGGTGAAGTATCTGTTCAATCGGCTGCCCTCCTTTTTTGGAGCTTTAATTGCTGTTGTTCCTGAAGTTTGAGAGCTTACCTACTGCTGCGCAGAAGTCCTTTACAGACGTGCAATTTGAAATCACGCTCCAACTCCTGTGTTCTCGTCACCCTGTGTCTGAGGAGCGGAGGTTCCTAAGTGTGGAGAAGTGTTTTCTCTCAGTCTACCTCTTACGGATTGTGCGCTTGATGTCTTATCCAAGGTCAAAAAGGTTCTCTGCTTCTTTCTTCTAGATGTTTGTAGTTGGAGGTCTGTGATCCCTTGTGAAGTAGATTCCATGTGTGCTGTGTGGTGTGGAGCCAAGCTCACTTGGGGATCCCGCATCATTTTTTGGGGAGAGGTGTTCAGGCTTTATTTTCTAGAATTGTTTTCTAAAATATCAACTGAACCCAAAGTGCACAAAAGAGAAAGATTGGAGAAGCTGTTCTTGTAGCAAAGTGGTGACTGCAGCTGCCCCCACCAACACTCAGTCCTCTCCTGCTCCACCGTCCCTCATAGTGACCACAGAGGCTCGTCACAAAACCCCAGAGTGTCATGGGCCACAGTTGAACATCCCTCTCCCACTGCCACCTGTGATTAGGATTGATCCCCCCAGACTGTAGCTGGGGACTTGTGGTTCACAAAACCCTGAAAGGAATTTTACAAGAAAGAATTCTCATTTCCAAATTCTCATATTCCATTTAATATGCTTTAGAAGCTAATGTACACGACCTCAAATCTATATCCAGTAGCCTTTGAGAAACAGACAAGAGTATGCATAAAACTGTTTTCTTATAGAGTTAGAGAAATCCTAGCCTTTGTGAGAATATCACTTTTTAACACTAAAATTTAACAAGAGATAATAGGTTTATATCAGAGAAAACTCATTTCATCATAGACATGTAAAATGGCACACAGAAGAAGAAAAATACATCTACACATCTGAAAACAAGCACAACACGAATTTTAACTGTACAAAACATAAATGTCTGTGCTACAGGAAGTGAGAGAAAAAAGAAAGGCCACTTTTTTTTTATCTTCCAGGATGAAGTTAAAAATCCCCTAAGCCCCCATGACCAGAGTTGGAGAGAAGTCCACTGAGGGCCATGCCTTAGGGTTCTTCCCGTCCTTTGGGGTTTACTGAAACCCATCAGCATCATTTATTGAGAAGCCCACGGTTCCTCCACTGGAGAGCCCGTGGCCCAGCTGGACGGAGCTGGCTTTAGGAGGTCTGCTGTGCTCCACCCCGTCTGCCTCATTTGTGCTGACACGGTACCGTTTTAATTCACATGACTTTATGATTAGCCTGAATCAGATGGATGAGTCCTCCAACTTTGCTCTTTCTTAAAGCCATCTGGACCGCCCTGGTCCCTGCATGCTTCCTCATGAATCTGAGACTCCCACCGCCAGTCCCCTGCCCTGGGGGACGGAGGCAGCAATGTTTCTAGGTGCTCAGGTCCAACACGTCTTCTGTTAGACGTGTGCCTGACCCTTTGTACCCGCTGAGGGCATTCTGAAGGGTATTGTTTTTAAAGTGTCCACTTCTAATCATTTTTTTGTGATTACATAAAAATGCAATGGATTTGTGTATGCCCACCTTCAGCCTTTCCCCTCTGGGGCATGTTCTACCACCACGTCCTCATAGGCCCTGATCCTCTCTTCCGCAGGGTCTATCCAGTGGTGCCACCCAGCATATCTCCACCGCAGGAATCGCAGTTCTTGCCGTCTGGAGTCTGACATGCATCTTCTAACGCTCTCTCTACCTTCCTTGACATGTGGACTCAATGGACACCAGCTGTTTTAATATCTCCTCTACCACTTTGCTCATGAGCTGTTTCTGGGTCTATTCCTGTGGATCAACTTTTCTTCCCTTTCCGTCTTGCGTTTCCTGTTTCCTGTCTGTCTGGGGCTTTTGGTGGGGTGCCACACAACCTGACTTTTGCATTCCTGGCTGCTAGCTGTTTCGTGCTCTTTTTCGTACAGTTATCTTGCTGTTTAGCTGTGTGCTCTTTTCGAGGCCTGTGCTTAAGCCTAGCCAGTGGACCCAGCTAGTTCTCGTCCTCTGCTGGGCGAGCCTTCTGAGTACTCTAACCCCGCGTTGTGGGATGGGACTGTGACATGTTGGAGGGTGGGCGTGGGGCCTAGCTCCAGCCCCGTGTAGATTGCAGAGTCCCTCCTGTTCTTGGGCTCTTCTTTCCCCACCTTGGACTCCTTCCTGGGCCTGTGCAGATCAACACCCACAGGAGCAGAGACACCCAAGCTGAGCCCGAGCCCTCTGTGCGGCTTCCCCTTCCCGTGCACTCTCTCCGTGCAGATGCTCTGCCCTCCAAGCCCTGCACGCCCGAGCCTCTGGAACCAGGCTGTGGCCGGAGGGCGTATGTTACAAGAGGAAGGAATGGATGAATGAGTCCTGCGACCCCCA